>NC_135532.1:23166671-23766671 GCF_045843805.1 Urocitellus parryii | reverse complement strand
GCCATCCTAGGCACTGTTCTTCAAAAATAGCATGTCCCTCCTGGGGGGAGAAGTTCCTAGAGGGAAGCACCTCCCAGCCCTTTGGAACTGAGCCATGTGCCTGCCCACATCTTCTTACTATTCTCCTTACCTTTGCATATCTATCCTGTGCCAGGATATGTTGTTTTTTTCACTTAACTTTTACAACGACCTTACAAAATGGGCTTGAAAAATCCCCTTTCACAGATGGAAAAACAGTGACTCAAAGATGTGAAGCCACCTGACCAAGGAAACCAGATAGCTAGCTATTAAGGGTAAGGTAAGACTTTCCCCAGATTTGCCTGACTTCCAAAACATGCAGTCCCAACATGATAACTTTGAAGGCACTGGTTACCCTTGCAAAACTATGGGCTAATGTGCCTGACCTTCTGTTCCCATAGACTACCTCACTGAATCCCCAACCTCATGGCTTCCATGGGTCTTTTAGTATCTTCTCCTGTATTTCATGCTAACAGTCCAAATTGGCCTTGTTCTAATCTACACTTATGCCAGACATAGCACCTTCTATTGGGCACCCATTTCCCTTCTTCAAGAGCTACCTGGTCATATCACATTGACTTTCACTCAGGATCCACCCCTCCCCTACTTGCATGTCCTGGATCCTGCAGGGCTCTGTGTTCTTGGGCTGTCCAGTGAGGGTGCTGCCTCTTCCTGCCACATGGAGCAGCTTGTGGGGGTGGAAGTTACTGGTATCAAGATGAAATTATTTTGTCAAACCCAGACAAAATTAGAGCCCAGAAGTTTGGAGGGGGAAGAACTTCCTGTCTCAGATAAGTATTTTCTCAGGAATGTTCCGAAGCCTCACAAGGCATTATGTGCACCCCATGTCTTGCACACATGCACAGATTTGTGCAACAAAGCTCATCTTTAGCATTTTTAAAGAAAACTGAAAGTCCACAGAAGATGCTGTTGTCAGAACACTTGCTGAGCAACAGCACCTCCCCCAATGAGCTGATGCCAACTCCTGCCTCTGGTCTCCAAGACCAATGAGTTTTATGTCCAGGAAGCTTATGTAAATTCCTCCCTTTTTGCCTTTAAAAATGTCCCTTTGCCTCAACCTCCTTGAATGCACCTAGTTGACTATGGTACTCATATTCCCACTGTAACACTCTGCTATTTCCTTTATTTGGAAATATCATTTCTCTTTGAAGACTCTGGTTGGTATACAGATTGGCAGGAAATACGTGTGACAAAGCATAATAAAAAAATGCATTTGAGGATTTGGGGGGAGGTAATTTCCCCCATTTTTGGTGTTGTTAAGCTAAGTAAGATGTAAGGCTGGATAGCCTGGTGGCCTTCCGTTGCTCCCTATTGTGCTGAACCTGCCCAGGGATAAGCAACATGAGGGCAAGACATTGTTGTCTTTTTCACCAGATCATCAGAGTTTAGAACAGGGTCCCTGGATATGCATCTCCTGGACCTGAGAATGAAGTAACTCAGAGAAAACCAGGCTAAGAGAGACAAAGGTCTGACATCATCATTTGAGCAGCTGGATGCAGCTGTGCCTGCAGTTAGTTTAAGTTAATTTGCATAGGGTATCTGCCACTTGTAACTCAAAGAATCTTGGTCAAACACAAGCAAAGCAACTTGACTGACATTTCTTCCTGCAAGAACAATCACAAAGAAACACTGATTTGGGGGACCACAGGCCTTGATATGCCTCTCTCCTTTTCTCTCTTTTCTTCTTCTTCTTTAATTCTTGTGGTGCTGGGAATGGGAACTTGCCCTCATGCACTCCAGACAAGGGCTGAGCCCTACCCCCAGCCCACCTCCTTCCTTTTCTAATGTTTCTTTAATTCCTTGGCTTACAATCTCCTTGATGGCAGCCGTGAGGTTGTCTGTGTTGTTTGAATTCTCCTCCTTTTCACAGTGGAGGCCTTGTGAGATACTGGACACTAACTGAACAAGAAGGCCAGGTGCAAGGCTGTTCCTACCTTTGTGGGAACGGAGAACGAACTCTCTTGTACCTAGTACTTCTCTGGCCAATGTTTTGTGCTCAGAAAATATTGTTGAGGGGCTGGTGGTGGTGTTTAGTGGTAGAGTACTTACCCTGGGTTCCATTCCCAGTGTGCGTGTGCACACACACACACACACACACACACACACATACACACAAACACACAATAAAAAAACAAAGCAAAAAATAAAAAAACACCAAATAAACAAAACAGTTAAGGAAAAAATTTTAACTTACAGATGACCGTGTTAGTTAGCTTTCTGTCACTGTGACTAAATAACTGAGAAAAACAAGTTACAGAGGAAAGGTTTATTTCGGCTCATGGTTTCTGAAATTTGAGTCTATGGTCAGCTGGTCCTGCTGCTTTCAGGCCTGCGGTGAGGCAGAACATGATGGTGGGGAAGGCACGGTGAGCAAAGCTACTCAGCTCATGGTGGCCCGAAAGACAGAAAGAGAAAGACAAGGCTGGGGCTGGGAACAAAATACACCCTTCCAGGACACATTCCCAGTGACCTACTTCTTCAACAAGGCCCTAACTTCTAAATTTCCTACCACCTCCCCATTGCCCATTTGGTTATAAATCCATCAATCACTGATGAGGGCAGAGCCTCCTGATCCAATCACCTCCCGAGGCGGCCTGTGAACACCAAGCCTTCAACACATGAGCTTTTGGGAAATGTCTCTGATTCAAACCATAACAATGACACACAAGGGCTGGGGTAGGGCTCAGAGGCAGAGCACTTGCCTCACATGCTCCAGGCCCTGGGTTCCATCCCCAGAACAAGAGGAGGAAATTCTTGAATGAATGAATAGCAGCAAGTGTGCAGATTCCTTCCAGATCTCATGGAAAACTATCCATAGAAATGTAAGTAATGGTACCCCCATAAGCACCTCCTCTTCTTTCCTCACCAGCTCTCCTTCTGGCATGAAGTCTACCTCAGGTTCTTCTGTGAAGGACCCTCAGGGTCTCAAAGTGGGTCAGGTGGCTGTTATGGTCAAGGTGTGAATGCCTGAATTCTTGCACATCATGAGTCCATGACTCATCTGCTCCAGGCCAAGAGAAACCTGAAGAATTCCCACCAGTGCCTTACTCACATCTAACTCCCCAGCATCCCAAAGAACACCTGTTCTATGAAAAATCTCAGAACAAATGTTTTCTGAATGAATGGATGATGGCTTCAAAACTTCAGTCTCCTGTTGCTCAGTCCCAGTCCCAGGCTTCTATGGCAGGGTCCTTGTTTTTGAGGGATGACAAGTGTATTAGTCAGCTTCATGTTGCTATGACAAAATACCCAGTAAAACTGACTTATAAGAGAAAGGGTTTATTTATCTTACAGACCAGGAGGTTCCAGTCAAGTTGGGTGAACTCACTACTTTGGGCCTCTGGTGGGGGTGCTGGTTGAAGTGGTGGGGAGCATGTGACAAACTGTTTACCTCATGGCCAGGAAGCAAAAAAGAGGAAAAGAAAGAGACCCAGATTCCATGCTCCCCTTTAAGGGCACATCCCCAGTGACCTATAGACCTCTAACCAGGTCCCACTTCCTAAAGGTTCTACCATCTCCCAAGAGCACCGCCCTGAGGACCAAACCTTTAACACCCGGGCCTGTGGGGGACATTTAATGTCCAGACTAGCAATAAGCATCTCTCATCTCACAGAGTAGTTCCCATCCCTCCCTCCCCAGTTGTCTGCCCATCCTCTCAGTATCACTTGCCTTTCCTGTCCAAGTTGTCCTTGCCCCTCACTTATGGCCTGCAGAGCTGGGCATGGGTCCCCAGCTTTGCCTGCCTGGGAGTCACAACTTTCACGCTCTGCTCCCAAGGGAGCGAACATCCTTTGCTGTGGCAGGAGCTATTCCTGGCCCGACTCTAGGCATATTTGCTGTAGCTCTGAGGGCTGACCTGGGTCAGCAGGGTAAGGTTTCTGGCCATGGATAAAGCTATCTTTAAGAAGAGGTAGGATGGGCGGAGAGCGAAAGTGAAGAAATAAGGATTCAGCTGCCCTGTTCCATGCGCTGGGTGGGAACCTTGACCAAAGAATTTGACCTCTTTGGGCTTCTGTTGGAAAACAGCCAGGGCTTGGGTGACACAGGGTGACATGGTGAGTTGGTTTTTTAACAACAAAGTCCTCTGATCCCTTCCCTCTTCCCCTGAGGAAGGGATGAGAGAGAGGCAGGGGAGAGACAGGGACGGGATGGAAGGAGCTAGATCATGTAGGAATGCCCCCGGGAGGCCCAGACTGTCCTTCTCACAGTCTCTATGGCTCAGTGGTTCCTCGGGCACAGCTGAAAGGCTGGAGCAGAACGAGGGAAGGAGAGGGAGCCTGCAAGTGGGGGCCTGAGTTAAGAGACGGAGAAGGCTGATTCGAGGTCACAGGAAGGAGTTTAGAATTCACTCCCCTTAAAATCCTAGTAAGGTGTCAAGGAAGACATCACCTGAATTATGCAAATGATCTAATCACACTGGCTTGGGGGCGGGTAGAACTGAGGGACTGTAAGGAGACTTAGGGTGATCCAGGAGAGAGGTGGGCAGTCACGAAGAGAGAGATTCAGTGTAGTTTGAGGAGGTGAAAATGGCGGCTGTGGTGCTGGACTGTCCACCCACCCTCTGGGACAGAGGGCTGCCTCCCACTCTCTGACCTGGGCAGCTGGCGGGCGGCTGGTAGTGCTGTTTCTTAACATGGGGAACCTGGTTGTGGGTTCCGGGGGCTCAAGGGAGGCCAAGTCCCATGTCAGCCTGCCAGCCTCTGCGACGTCCTCATTTCCTCAGATCCCTCCTTCTCCGTGAGGCCTGCCCTCACCACCTTGTTTAAAACCACAACCCCACCCCCACCTGACCCCACCCCACACAGCATGATCTCTCTCCCTTAGGAGCCAATGACCCCTCATAGCATTTATCATCATATAATAAATAAATAACCCATGCCCTCCTTATTTATATCTTTATCATTTGTGGCCTGTCTCCCCTCCTGGGACACGAGCCCCAGGAGGGCAGGGCTCTTGTTTGTCCTACTGTTGGAGCCAGAACGTCAAGAATGACACCTGCCACATTGCTGCAGTCTGGCTGGGCACAAGATCACGAGCCACTCACACCTTGTAGATTCAAACAACAGTCCTTTATTCCCGAACTCACACCGGCCCTCTACAAACACGTTCTGGGGAAATCCACGTTCTGCCTGCAAAATTCACCTACTCCACCAGGCTTTGAATCCCAAATACTTTCTGAATCCCACGAGAACTCAACGGGAACTCAGGCAGCAGGATATGCCCTATTCCCAGCAGGAATAACCTTAAACCTGGAACGGCCCTAAACCCAGATTGTTCTAAACTGGGAACACCCTAAACCCAAGGAGCGGGATACTCCCTAAAACCTGCAGGATGCACCCTAAACCTGGATCCGCCCTAATCCAGTAGCATCCTCCCTAAACCCGGATCCACCCTGGTCCTTGAGCAGGGTCACCTTTCTCAAACATACATGCAATGTCACAGCGAATGTCCAAGGCAAGTCCATTTCCACGAGTCCTTCCTCTAAGCAACATGGGGTACGCTGGCAAGGAAATTTCGATGCGTCATTCCTACTTGGCAATGGCCCTCAGCACCACATCACTGTCCTCCAGAGACCTGAGGAAGGAATGGACGATTCTCACGTTGGCAGTCCTTTGTACACGGTGGCTTCGAAAGGCAGGGCCTGAAGACAGTGTGAAGGGAGGAGAGGAGCCCAGGACCAGGAAAAGAGGTAAGTGGAAGAAGGCCAGCGGAAGGCCTGGGAGGGATGTCGCGCAGGGCAAGGGACAGACAGCAGGACGAGCTGGTGGATTCTCAGGAAGGGCAGGCCACACTGCTCTCCGGCTTGTGACCTTTCTGAGGTCTATCTGGCCACGTTATTTAACACCTTCATGGTTTCTCAGCAACCTCAGGGACCGTGCAGCTGCTGACCATGGTACCCGTGCTGACCTCTGGCCTGGATGCATCCGTCTGTCCTCCTGCTGACCACGGCCCCTGGGCCACCAGCACATTCTCTAGCTCTTCCCCATGTGGATCTGTGTCTCCTCCTGACAGTGGCAGCCTCTCCTCTTGCCCCTGGAAATTTTCAGTCTTTTCTCTTCCTGTCTACCCTGAACCCTTCCCCTGGCTGACTCCCAGGCCCTCTTGGGGGCTCCACTGATGCTTCTTTCATCAAGTGCCAGTCTGTGAGGTTAGACTGGGCGACAGACTCGTCCTGTGCACACGCCCCCTGTTCATCTCTTACCCCAACACTTTGTGGAATCACTTCTTATTATGACCTGTTACTGATACTTCAGTTGTTTTCGCTCATTGATTGATCCCTGCAATATTCTGGTTTGTGGGATTCTTTATTTTGTATTTCAGAGATAAAGAAGTTTGGGGCAAAAGAGAGGTACCTAAAGTGCAGGAAGCCCCTCATCTAGCATGTGGTAGAGCTGGGTGGGCATTGAGCCTGGTGACCTGACTCTGGGTCCCTGCTCTCAACCCTGAGGTGGTCTTGCTTCTCATCAACTGCTTTTTTTTTTTTTTTCTCCACCAGGTGGTTCTTAGTTGGAGGGGCTTCCACGGCCCACCCCCAAGGGGGCCTCTGATAATGCCTGAGGATGTTTTTGGTTATCAAACTGTGAGGTGAGGTGCTCCTGGTATCTAGAGGATAAAGACAGGGATGCTGCGAATGCACAGAACAGTTCCCTACAACAAAGGTAATCGTGCAAGGCTGAGAAGCCCTCCTCCAGGTAGACTATAAATGGGTGAGCTTTTCCTCCTACTTCACGGCCCTTCCTCTCATTCTGCACAGGCTGCACCCTGGAGTGCCTGGCTCCTGGCCCTCGGTCCTCATCTCTCTCCTTTTCTTTTCTTTCTTTAGTACTAGGGATGGACTTAGGGTGCTCTACCACTGAGCTTCATCCCACGCCCTTTGTACTTTTTTATTTTGAGACAGGCTCTTGCTAAGTTGCCCAGGCTGGCCTTCAACTTGTGGTCCTCCTGCTTCAGTCTTCCCAGGTACTAGGATGGCAAGCATGTGCTGAACTTGGCCTCATCTCTTTTCTGACTCCTTCTGTCCAAGGCTTCAGACAACTCCCGAGTTGATACCTCACGTTTTCTCCAGCCAGTCACTTGACCAGCTCAGCCTCCAAAATCTATCTCAATCCATTGCTTTTCGCCGCCCCACAGCTTAGCACTGACCAAGCCCCCAGCATTCTACTTCCCGTCACTGAGACACCCTTTGACCCTCTTCCCCAGCCCCACTCCCTGCTACCATCCCTTCTCCACCCTGCAGCCAGGGCTTTCTACCCAACGTGGGATCCCAGGGCCTCTCCCATGTTGAAGCCTCTAACAGCTTCCCGTCCTGCCAGGAAGACCCTGTTCTGGTTTGGATGTGAGTGTCCCCCAAAAGCTCACGTGTGAGACAGTGCAAGAAGGTTCAGAGGAGAAATGATCGGGTGGTGAGAGTCTTAACTCAGTCAGTGAGTTAATCCCCTGATAGGACTCATCTGAGTGGTACCTGAAGTGTTGGGGTGTGGCTGGAGGAGGTGGGAATTGGGGCGTGGCTTTGGGTAGATATTTTCTCTCCCTTCCTGATCACCATGAGGTGAGCTGCTTCCCTCCGCCACACTCCCCCACCATCATGTTCTGCCTCACCTTGAACCCTGAGAAATGGAGCCGGCCTTCTGTGGACCAAGACCTCCGAAACCGTGAGCCCCTGAATGAACTTGTCCTCCTTTAAAATTGTTCTGGTGGAATCTTTTAGTCACAGCAGCGAAACAGCTGATAAAACACACCTCCAGTCCCTACTGAGAGCTGCCTGGCCTTGCCTACTTCTGGGGTCCACCTTAACCACGCTGCCTCTGTGGACCTGCTCAGGAGAAAAGAGGTGCTGTCCCTCTGAGCTGGCCTGCATGCCCCTAGCAGAACTGTCCCAGGGGAGATCCTGTTCTGAGACAGCACCTTCTGGCTGGCCAGCGCTTGTTCCGTGTCCAGTGAGCACGTTTCTGTAGCTTACCAATGAGGCTGCTGAGGCAAGGGGTGGTCCTGCAGACATTCTTGCATTCCATCAGGGCTCAGCGAGGACCCTGACTTGAAGGAGCAGATCTTCCTGGAGGATCCTGGCTCTGCAGCGGGTACAGGACATGAAAGGGATCTCTGCTTGTGTCCCACTAGAAAGGACTTGGTTGACTCCTGAGCCATGGGTGCACTTGCAGGATGTTATTTAGCAATTGCCAGGAGCCTGATGTTTGTCAACCCTCTGTTTCAAACTCGTCCATGAGTTCCACTGCTCTTTAAACAAGAACCATAGTGTTTAATACAGTCAGGCAGACTCAGCACCAGGCCCCTGCCTACCTTTCCAACCCTCCCTCCTATGATCTGGCTCTTATTTTTTGCACTCCCCTCCCTAGGCCTTCTCTCAGTGCCCAGAGAGGCACTGTGCCCTCTCACCACAGGCCCTTTGCACAGGCTGCTGTTCCACCACTTCCTTTGCCTCTTAACTCTGACTCAGCCTTAACCTCAGCCCCTCCCAATCCTGCTCTGGTGCCTCTCTTCTGCTCTCCACATCTGACTGTGGCTTTTCCTCCAGGTTGTGTTGATTTGCTTAAAGTCTTTCTCCTCCTGTCAAATGCAAGCTTCATAATGCAGGATGGTTTTTCTCTCCATCACCTGATACACAGACCACCTGGTGCTCACTGAATATTTGTCAAATGAGCAGATGCACCCATGGCAGGGAGGGAGCGTCCGAGTCCCCCAGACATCAGGACAGGCATCAGGGGTCTGAGAGCTGCCAGGACTGTCCACCTTGCCTCTGCTTGGCCTTGCTGGGGAATGCCTGGAAAAGTCAGGCCCTGGCTCAGCCTCAGCCCTTAAGGGGGCAGCCTGTGCTGTCCTTGGATGCTGAGGCAGAACGGGACGGAGGAGCAACTCCTGTGCACAGGATCTACGTGAAGAACATACCTGAACATACAGCAGGGGTATTAGTTGGCTCGGGCTGCTGTAACGAAATACCTTAGACTGGGTACCCAGCCACAGAAATGAATTTTCTCGCAGTTCTGGGGGCTCGATGACCAAGATCAAGGTGCTGGTAGGTTCAGTTTCTTCCAAGGCCTCTTTTCTTGGTAGTGGATGGCCATCTTCTTGCTGGGTCATCATGTAACCTCCCTCCATGTGTATACACCCCCAGGGTCTCTCCGTATGTCCCCATCTCCTCTTCTCGTAGGGACACTGGTCACGTTGGATTGGGCCCATCCTAACAGCCTTATCTGAACTTACTCTCTTTGAAATCCTCGTCTCTAAATGCAGCCAGATTCTGAGTTTCTGGGTTGTCAGGGCTTCAACATAGTTGGGGAGGCAGATGGTGGTCAGCGCCCAGCTAAGTGTTCCGCGTGGGAAATGCTCCTGATTCATGGATGGAGGGAAAAGGGATAGAGAGAAAGGGCCAAGGCCTGAGAGGTGGGGAAGGTGGGAGGGCTTCCTGGAGGAGGCTGAGCTATGGGTGGTGAGGAGGGACAGGGCTTCTCAGGCAAAGGGAGAGCCTCTGCCAAGGAGGGGGATGGGCAACCGAATGGCCTGGTCTGGCCCAGGGTTGGAGCCCAGATCCACACACGGATCCTCATTCTCTGGCCATTTTCTAATTGTGGCCGACATCTTACTGCAGCCTTCTGTTTGTGCTGCAGGCCCCATGCATTCCAGGCCTAATTGGGCATGCCAGCTTGTAGGGCCCTTTATGGTGTGCAGGGTCCTGTCAGGCATCCAAAGATGGTGTGACTGGGAGATTGGTATTAAGCTGTGTTAGGGAGTTCACAAACTCAACTTTCAGAAACCTAACCAAACAAGGGATTTGCAAAACAGTTTCAAACAGAGTAGAGCCGACTCCATTTCCCATGACAATCAGCTTGTTTACCACCCCAAGGTACACTCGCACCGCTGTGGACACGCTGATTTGCATGCCAATACCCAGAATGCTTTTCTAGCCCTACTGCGCCTGGACCCTGCCCGGGAGCTGAAAGGTTTATTTACACATACAATACATGACAACTTCATTTTCTGAAGCATCTTTCATACAGACCGTATCCCCAAAATGCCTTAAGTTGGTGAAAGAATTTCAAAATCCCTTTACAGTTTAAACCCTTGTTTCTGGGCTGGAGTTGAGATAGCTTATGCAGGCGCAAATTAACATTTTAATTAAAAGATACTTGAGGGAAATGGGAGTTTGGTGATTCAGCCAAGTGTCATATTATGCTGGGTATATGGCACCGAGGTTATGAAGGGAAATTATATAGTCACAGATCTATTAGTGGTCATTAAAGCAATACAAAGAGCTCCCTGAGCCTGAACAAGCATCCGCAGAGGGGCCTTATCAGGGCCATCTCCTCACAGGCAGAATTCCCTGGCACTGTGGCCTGTTAAATGACATTAATACAGGCACACTGGAGCTAGGCGTGTGTCTCAGCGGTAACCTAGCATTACCTGAGGCCCAGGGTTCCATCCGCAGCACTGTAAAAATAACTAAATAGATAAACAAACAAACAAAATATATAGGGGCCTTGGGCATAATGAACAAGCCGTAGAAACACATACCTATCTGTAATTTCCCAATTTAGGAGTGTCATGACCACAATAGCAACAATGATGTGAATTGATAATATTGCAATTGTTCAGGAACACGTGTCCTGGATTATGGTTGCTCTTCAATGTTGGAAAGGAAGATTTTTCCTGCCTTTTTGTAAGCAGAGCAAACCTACCTTTAGGAGAGCCATTTTTAAAGGTTTTAAGAAAGAAATAGACATATTTTGTGTTAAACACAACTTTTTAAGTGGTTTGGTGTTTTATTTTTTTAAACTATTTTTCCAGCCACTAAGCTTGGGTTTTGGGGTTGGGGGTGGGCATGATGTCTGAGGCCTCCTGATTTCGTGAAATGAAATGGGTACCCAGATTGTTACCCAAAATGAACAACAAATTAATAGCCTTGTAGAGATGGCTCATCGGGAGAAGCCACATTTTGAACAAGTTAGGAACATGGGTCCTGGAGTGAGAATCCCTGGGCAGTATGACTCCTGAGAGCCACTTACCTCTCTGGCTTCAATTTCTTCATCTGTGCAGTAGGAGTTACAATCATTTCTGCCTCAGGGTTAGGATAAGGGTCAAGAGGAATAATGCCTGTTTGGTAGGGCCAGCTGCTACTATCATTAATACATTACAACAGGGCTGGTGTGGTGGCCTGTGCCGTAATCCCAGTGACTAGGGGAGGCTGAGGCAGGAGGATCACAGGTTTGAGGTCAGCCTCAGCAATTTAGCCAGGTCCTCAACAACTTAGTGAGACCCTTCTTAAAAGAAAAAATAAGAAGGGGTGGGTATGTAGCTCAGTGGTAAAGTGCTCTGGGTTCAATTTCCAGTGCAAAAAGAAAAAAAAAATTACAACAGCCCATCTTAAGCTATTTAGTCTTGAAATCCTTTTATAACCTTGAAAAGCATTGAGGACTCCAAAAAGTTTTTATTTATGTGGGTTATCTCTGTTAAAATTTACTGCATTAAAATCAAAACACAAAATTTAGAAATATTTAATAATTTATTTTAAGCAAGTGCTAATAAGCCCCTTTGAACATAAATTAACATTTATTATTTATAAAAATAAATACAATTTCAAAAAAAATTTAGTGAGAAAAATACTATTGCTTTATGTTTTTGCAAATCTCTTTAATGTTGGGTTAATGGAAGACAATGAATTCTCCAATCTCTTTCTATGGTCAGTCTTTGGTAATGTGTTGTCTTTCTTGAATGAGAAGGTGGAAATTGACTTCATATAGATGAGACAGATGAGTAATTTATAAAGTGGAAGAGAGCTTAGCATGTATGAGGCCTTGAGTTCAATCTCCAGCACGTCAAAAAGTGGAGGGTAGTGGATGGGAAGAGGAATTTGAATAGTCTTTTCATATAATTGTGGGTATTTTTCTTGGTACTACATTAAAACTTGAAATCCTTACATTTTAGTTATAATGTGGAATCTGGAAACATATCAGTAAAACTTTCCTGTCCTGATACCTGAAAACGTGCTGATCCACTTCGTAGTTTGAATAGATCTTATACTTGTAGCAACATATTGGCTTGCTGAGTTGATAATCATCGACATGTTAGCATATTTCATTATATTATATATTTTTAAACAATTTAGATTTGTTAATGTCTCTGCTGATCTCATCAAAAAGTCTTCAAGCCCTGAGAAATTGTCAAGTTCACTGTGATGGATATATGTGTTCCAGCATTCTAATTTTTTATTGAAGTCTCAAATTTTATCATTGACCACAACTACTGTCCATTGTTTTTATTGAAGTAACAGACTCACTTTCTTTGTTTTCAAAAAAGTATCTTCCAGATATCCAAGTCTGGATCACCAGTTTGTCTGTCAGCCCTTCACTCACTTCTGTGAGTGGTTTATTCCTGACACAATTGCTGTTGGGCATACTTTGGTTTGCAGCCGGTGACACTTGCCGTTTCTTCACATATAATGTTAAAAAGCCACGTCTTCCAAGTCCAGCTTTAACGAAATTATTGCAATCACTTCATCAAGGACATTTTCAGGTACAACCAGGTTTCCTCTTTACCTTGGGTGTGCAAGGGTCTAGAGAACAGTAATGACTGGTGTAGCTTGTTGCCCTTGCCCTGCTTGGTCTATTGTGACAGCAGTTTTGCTCCCATCTGCTTCAGCAAATATCAACACAGTGAAAAAAGTGGATGACCTCTTAGTGTGATTGTGAAAATACCTTTGACCTTCTGAGAGAAGCCCAAGAGCCCATGGTTCACCATGTGGGAACCACTACATGATACACAAGGTGGTAATTGGTACCCATCTCCAGTTGTGTTTGCTCAGCATCCCTTTTCCTTCCAGCAACCCTGACCCCTATTTCTGTTCTATTGGGGCCTCCAGTCTTTGTCCCACCAGAGTACCACGATGCCTATAACCATGGGCTTGGCATGCACAGGGCCCTCCAGGCCACTTGACATTACTGTAGGACTTTGGAATATGGGAAGAGAGAGATTCTTCTTCTTTTGTTGGGGCTGGGTTTTGCCATCCCCTCTTTTCCCTACCCCTATCTCCACTACTTGTACCCTGCAAAGAGAAAGCCTATCCACAACATGAAAGAATGAAGCCAGCACACAAAAAGAGCAGAGCCAAGGGGCAGGGAGAGAGGAAAACACATCTCCATATGTCGTTTAAGTCCCTGGAGTGTCTGAGGTCAGTGCCACTTCTGACCTTAGTTGGTTTCTTTTTTTTTTTTTTTTTTAAGAGAGAGTGAGAGAGGAGAGAGAGAGAGAGAAAGAATTTTTAATATTTATTTTTTAGTTCTCGGCGGACACAACATCTTTGTTGGTATGTGGTGCTGAGGATCGAACCCGGGTCGCACGCATACCAGGCGAGCGCGCTACCGCTTGAGCCAAAAGACACCCTTAAGCTTAAAGTATATTGAGTTTCTGTTTCTGACACTTGCAAAAAAAAGTGTTGTGATTCAAAGAATTATTGAGCTGGGTGAGGTAGCAGATGCCTGTAATCCAAACTACACTGGAGGTTGAGGAAGGAGGATTTCAAGTTCAAGATCAGCCTTGGCAACTTATCAAGACCCTGTCACAAAATAAGAAATAAAAGGGACTCAATGGTAAAGCACCCTTGGGTTCAATCCTCAGGACTGGGGTAAGGAGCCATCAGGGGAAAGAATTATTGAATATCTCTAGGACATTCTTAACTATGACAGAGTCATCTCAATGAAAAATAAATATAGGGAATATCTCTTCCCTGGGGGTAAGAGCAAAGTTGTCCAGAGTGAGCGGCTACATGAATGTGTGTGGAAGGCAGAGGATCACTCAAAGGGCATGACCTGGGCATGGCGTGGCTTCTCTCACAGATGTGCAAAATGGGAGAGTGTGCCATCCTTGCTGCCCTTCCCCCTGGACATCCAGTGCTCCTCCAAGGAGAAGCCAGCTCCTGCTCTAGCTGTGACTCATGCTGGTCACCACTAAATGATGAATTATGAAACCATCAGCCAAAATTTAAATGCCCAGTGTGTCCACAGGGAATTCCAAGGTGCAGGGGATTCTGTGTGAGTAATACTCTTCACCTGATCAGCACTGATTCTCCATTCCACGGACAAAACCACCATACTTATCCCAGGCTTGTTCAGAGTCTGTGCAGGTTCTAAACACTGGTACGTGATGTGGATTGCTACACCACTCCCTTCTGGGTTGCAGGCAAGAGAAATGAATTTTGGCTACTTAAGCAGAGAAGGTATTGAAGGGAAGCTCATTGGGTAGTTTATACAATCAATGGAAAACCTGTGAAAATGGCCTGGAAACTAAGCAGGAAGGTGGGGTGGATATAAGCCAAGGTGGGCAGTCCTGTTAGAGGCCACCTCTGGAGTGTCTACCTGGAAATGACTTCCACCTCTGCTGGTGGTCGTTTGCCATCATGTGAAAGCTTTCATGGCCAAGTAAACAATCACTAAGAGGCATGAACCTTTGTGTTACTCTCCTCTCAACCCAGACTTCTGGAGTAAATGTCCCATTAGCTGAACCCAGGTCCTATACCCATGCCTGAGTTGCCCTGTGGAGTGGGCAGTACATATTTAGCTTCTGTTCGATTTGGTGGTAGGAGACTGGTCCTGCTCATGGAGAACTCCCACATGGTACAGTGTCACTTTGGGGAATGCTTGCTCTTTTCCAGAACTAATCATAATTTAGACTTGACAAAAGAAAATCTAGACATGATGATGACCAGAAGCAGGAAATGGATGCAGAAAACAAAACAAATGTCTATGCAGCCCTGACTTTACAGAAAGAAAAAGTGAGATCCAGGAAGACCACATGATTTCTTCAAAGTCAGAGAACTTGTTACTGGCCTACAGGAGTCAAGACATCAAGTTCTTGGCTATCAGCCCAATACTCTTTCCTCCATAATCTTATTACATTGCTACATTAACATGCAGGTATCCAGAGAGCTCTCCCCTACCTATGAACTTGTATTAGTCAGTTAGGGCTGCTATAACAAAGTAGCACACTAATCAACAGACATTTACTGTCTCACAGTTTTGGAGGCTGGAAGTCCAAGATCAAGGTGTCAGCAGTGTGGATTCTTTTTTTTTTTTTTTTTTTCTTTGAGACAGTGTCTGGCCTTGATCTTGTTATCCTCACACTCCAGTCTCCTGATTAGATGTAAATAGAGGTGTGCACCACCACACCCTGTAGTGTTGTTTCCTTTTAAGGTTTTCTCTTTTGCCTTCTCCCTGTGTCTTCACATGGGAAGACTGTGTGTGTGACTGTGTCCTCATTTTCTGTGTGTGACCGTGTCCTCATTTTCTCTCATAAAGACCCCCAGGTAGGGGCTGAGGTAGAGCGCTCACCTGCCATGAGTGGGGCACTGGGTTCAATTTTTAACACCACATAAAAATAAAATAAAGGTATTGTGTCCACCTACAACTAAAAAATAGATATGAAAAAAAGACCCCACTTACATTGGATATGACTACATTTTGCCTTAATGGCTTATAGAGCCTCCCTCCAAATATGGTTACCTTTTACAGCTTGGAGTGTATGACTTTAATGTATTAATTCTAAGGTGAGCGCGGTTCAAGCCATACAGAGCTACTCTAGAAAGACACGTTGTTGTGGAACCAAGGACAGGTATCTGTTCCTCACTGGCACTGAGAACAGTGACCATGGAGCCGCCCCTGCACTGACCTTGTTGACTGGACCAACAGCCTGATCCCAATGGATGAGCAAAGGAAACTCTTCCCTTTGTGGCTTCCCTGCGTGAGGCCTAGTTTACTTCAAACTCATGCCCCAGTCTGCCAATCTCATGACCATTTGCATCTTGGACCTTGGCCAGGCAGGGCAGGCCTCTGGAAAGCTGCATCTTCCTTACCCACCACTGCCTGAAGTAAATGTTAAACCAAATGCCTCCAACCTAAGGCAGAAGGCACTCTCCTCTCTTGAGTTGAGAATGTCACTACCAGTAGAAGCCCAGAAGCCAGGCCAGGTAGGAAGCCGGGGGCGGGGGGGGGGGCACAGGGACTTGGCTTTCCTTGTTGCTTTAGATGGAGTCTGCAAGCAGGATTCACAATAGATTGAATTCATAGTGACAAGATGGTCACTAACTCAGGGTATACAACCTCATCTCCTCCTAGACCCACCAGATTTTCTTTTAAACCTTCATTTTGTTTCAAACTCTCCAACACACACACACACACACACACACACACACACACACACATCCCTGAACATACCTCTATGAGTACAGCTGTTCCTCCTTATCCGAGGTTTCATTTTCCTAGGTTCTAATCCATGTTCGACCATTTCAAAAATATATGGAAGCCAGGCATGGTGGTGCACTCCTGTGATCCCAGGACTCAGGAGTCTGAGGCAGGAGGATCGTGATTTCAAAGCCAGCCTCACCAAACTTAGCAAGGACCTAAGTAATTCAATGAGACCCTGTCTCTAAAGGAAATACAAAAAGGGCTGGGGATGTGGCTCGTGGTTAAGTACCCCTGGATTCAATCCCCAGTACCAAAAAAGAAAAAAATAATAAAAGAAAGAAAGAAAGAAAAGAAAAGAAAGAAAAAGAAAATAAAAAATACATATATGGGAAATTTCAGAAATAAACAATTCATACATTTTAAGTAACAGAGTACTGTTAAATTATGTTTAAACATTGTTATTGTTAACCTCTTGCTGTGCCTAATTAATTTTTTAAATGTGCATGTACATAATTTTTATTTAATATATATTGAAGTTAATTTATTTATTATAAGGAAATGGTCCTGCACTTAGGGAGGGTGACAAGATACAGGATCAGAACTTGGCAGGCTGAAAATCCAGGAAAGCCAGTGGTGCAGTCCAAAAGAAGCTGTGCCTAATTTATAAATTAGACTTTGTCATAGGTTCGTATGTATAGAAAAAAACATTGTGTATGTTTGTTACTGTCTGGTTTCAGGCATCCACTGGGGGGTCTTAGGATGTATCCCTGTGGATGACCTGAACTACTGTATTAGGAACTCACCTGTTGTTTACCGCATACAACGTTGGGGAAAAGTGGGTTCATGAGGTTATTGCTGTTGGTTACTTTGCAGGTGAAGACAGGTTCTGAAGGCGACTGGCAAACTCACTCACTCATCCTCTAAATTCAGGAGTGGGGCAGTTGAATGGCATTGGTGATGCCAGAGAGATTTCTAGAACTCTCTCTGATCCATTGCCTTTTTCTTGCCCTTGCAACACTGTCTGTCCCTCATCCCCCAGTCCTCAGGGACTTTTTACTTCTTTGTCTGCCCAGAATCTTTTCTCTTAAAAAGTGAATGACTGTCAGTGCTCATTGGTTATACTATTTTCAGGGGTGTTTGTGTTTGAATCAAATATGAAGAAACTTCATCAAAAGGAATTGATTTCTAGCTTTAGACTCTTAGGCATGGGCAAAACAGAGAAGGTGTGTAATACGGGAAGAACCATATTGATGGTGGGGGTAGGAGGGTGGGGGGAATGATTTGGGGTGATGCTACCTCATGTTCCTGAAATTTTCTAGCCAAAAGATTGGCCTTGTGAGCCAGCTGATGAAAGAGGGAGCCCAACTGTTTGCAGGTCATGAGACATGTGGATAGAATATTCATGGAAAGGCCCTGGTGAGTTTGCAAACACTGGTCAGCCAGCAAGCTTCTGACTGATTCACCTTTTCAATCTGCATGCCTCAGGCTAGTTCCATGCTCTCTCTGCAGCATAAGGCCTCCCTCTAGCTCTGTCCCTCAGAACCCTTTCTCATCACTTTCTCTTTCACCTTCCTCCTCTTATACCACACTGCAGTGCATGTCTGGTACCCTCCATATATAAAGGATAACTGAAGGAAAGGAAAGAAGGCATGCTCAGAGCTGGGTTGTCAAATCCTAGTCACTCCAGACGTCAGTAGAAATCATCCTGTTCTGAGTGGCCTTACACTGGAAGCAATGGAGACATTCTAGGAGAGGGTGCTACTGGCATTTAATGAGTAGAAGCTGCTCAGCGTTCTGCAATGCCCCCACAGCAGAGCAGAACCCAGCCCAGGATGTCAATAGTGTAGGGTGGAGGAGCTGGTCTAAATGAAGATTGGAAGAGAGACCCCTGCTTAGATTTAAATGATTGCTAGCACCTGAGCAGTGTCTGGGGGCGGGAGTCATCCCTTATTCTCAGATCCACTAACTCCAGGGAGTCCCAGAAATATTTCTAATTGTCTCTCTTCTCCAGCCCTTCAGAGGTAGATTCAGGTCTACGCTTACATGTGACTGGATATTTTTCAGCATTTAGTGAATAATTCAGCACCAACTATGCTCTAAAAAGTAACAATTACAATGCAACAACTAAAATATTAGTGTTTATTGAAACTTGGCAGATATTGTGCTTAGCATTTTATGTGAATTCTATCTCTTAACATTGCAAAGTTATTAGCATAATCCCAACCTACAGGTGCAGAAATTGAGGTTTAGGAAGGACCTTTGGTTTAGGTAGGACCCTTGGTTTACCGCAGATCACCTAGCTAGTAAGTAAATGGCGGAAATGTATTGCAAACCCAGGCATGTGGATTCTGGGTCCCAAATTCCTAGCCAACTAAACTTCCCAGGGAAAAGAAGAACTTTATTCCTGAAATAAACTAAGGGGTCTAAATGTAGATATGGTATTTAACAGGAAATTTCATCCTCATAACCCAGTTTGATTCTAATGTCACAATTTACCTTGCAGGCTCCAAACTCCAGCTCAGAACAATGTGGCTTAAAGGCTGAGTTTTTTCACCCCAAATGAGGAGCTCCAGTTGACAAGTATCTCCAGTCTGCAGTCGCGCCCTACACTGGCCCCAACCCAGGCATCGAGCCTTTTGGCTTTGGCCAGTACCGAGGCCTTCTGGACTGATTCCCCCACGAAACCCGTATTATTTGTGCGTTCAGGTCACAAGCATCTGTGTGAGGAATGTTTGAGTGGAATCATGTAGCCGCTGCCCTCCAGGAGGCTACGAGATGCCAAGAACCTGCTGCACACTTAAAAGCTCTGCTCTCCCAACAGGGCTTGCGAACAACTGGCGCTCGCGAACCACAAGGAGGCTACGTTTTTCTCCCGTTGCTCGCTAGGGCAGTGCACTGGAAATTGCAGAGCCTGTGTTCCAGGAGCAAGCCGGGAAAATGAAGCTCCAGGTGAAGGAAGCCAAGAGGAAGAAATTTACGCTTCTTGGGAAAAGTGAACCCCTGCGGAACTGGCGCGCCGCTGTCCATCTTTAGCTTCTGCGAGAAGCTGGAAACAGAAGAGACGCCTTTGCAGGGGGACAAACGGAAGGATGCGGGTTGTAGGTGGCAATTAGGTGTGTGTGTAGGGGTGAGGACGGTGTTCAGTCTCTTTACATCCCTCCTAGCTGGGTTTCCAACCTTTCCTTCCCAACTCGGTTTCCTAGCAGGTCTGATACTGCAAATCTGGTGGAGCGCGGTTGAGAGCTGTACTAGGTGCAGAAAACCACTCCCTTCAGTGACCACCAGACCTATCTGACTATAAGGAAGACTTTTGGAGCAATCATGAATGAATATATTTCCTTATAGATCATGCTGCCGTCAGCCCCCAAATCTCAGTAGACTAGTGGGTTTCACTAGAATTGAAGGACGAATAACTACACACACCGAAACTTAGGGCAGCGCGCCAGCAGCGCACAGCTCAGAAAGCATCAGAATCATATCGTAACAAATCATAGGATTCTAATCACAATATACCGTAAAGTATTTAGTCTTCGTTTGCATTGGCATATTGTCCTCTCCTGGGAGGGTGGAAAACTAGCCTGGGGCGAGAATGAGGTTCAGTCTGCTGGAGGTGGGAGAGGGCAGAGAAGCAGGCAGGCGGTTCTCTTTGGTCTGGGGATCTGGGGCATAACCCAGGAAACTTTCTCCAGAAATAACCAAAAATGGGTTCACAAACGCACCCACTTTCTATGGGAACTAGAGAGACTTTGCAGTCATCTTGATTTGAAGGGAAAAGCAAAAGGTTTCAGAAGTGAGTCCCACAAATGTTGAGCCATCTCAACTGGGGCGTCTTCCCAGCAGAAAGACGCGTTTGTTTGCTTTGTCTAGATATAAGGAGTCCGGAGCTCCTCAGCGTCTGGTAAGAAAGAGGAGGATTTCTGCCGGGGGTGGGGTGTGGGGAGAAGACCCAGGTCGCAGAACAGTCTTCAGAAAGTGAGAACCTGGATCCGCTGTTTGATTCTCTAAGCTGCAGAAATACCTGCCCTTCCGTGGTTATGCGCTCTGGGGCTTAGTCCTTGTACCTCCTTCTCCACGTCCATTCTAGCGCGCAAAAAGCCCCGCATATGTCCCGAAGGAGGATGGGGCGTGGATTCCCAGTCGTCGGGGGCTGTGGGAGACGGGGTGAGAACAAGAGGTCCCAGAGACACAAGGCTCTGTCTCTGCATAGTCCCTCGAGGGTCCTCCCCAGGGTCAGAGTTCTCGGAATTCTCGCCCTCCATGGTCCGGAACAGGGACCCAGCTAACAGAATTTGCCTCAAAACAAAGCAAGGGGGCCTTTCTGAGAGGGAGCGGCACCATACTGAAGACTAGGAATTTGTCTTTTATACTTATCAATCCGCGAGAGCAGCAAAGAACAAATTTCTCGCGCTCGCGGGAGGGGGAAAGGATAGGGCTGGAGATGTGGCTGGATCCCGGACCAGAGGCACTGCAGGGGTCGGGATCCCAAGGTGCAGCCTAAGGAGAGTTCCCTCCTCTGATTCCAGCTCTGTTCTGTGCGCCCGGGCGCGTGCGGGCAGGCCATAAGGGGACACTCGAAAGCTCACCGGCTGGAACGAAAGGCAGGCTCTCTGAGGGGCTGTGGGTGGTGGCGCAGTTGGAAAGTAAGAAGCCGGGCTCAGAACACCCTCCCACACACGCCACCGCAACCCCCGCAGGGAGGCCCAGACCACATCAGCGTCTGTCTAGTCCAGAGCAGGGGTCTTGAGGCTCACAGGCGCCGGCATTTCTAAGAAAAAAAAAGTTTATTTAAAATTTTGTACATAAATAAATAAATAAATATCTTCTGGTATTACAGAAACCGTACAATTACACAGCTAGGCCAGGGCGGGGCCGAGACCTGGGTGGAGGGGAAGGGAGGGGTCACCCGAGGCCGAGAGCCGGGGTCTAGGGTTTGGGGGAATGCAGTGCACGTCGGAAACAAAGTGAATCGTTTTCCTCCATAGGTACCACAGGAGATAACTCTCCGTGGAGAGGAGTTTCGGGGACTCCGTACCTCAAGGCCTGATCAAGGGACAAATGAACTCACTGTTGGAGAAGGCTCCCTGATGAGGGAAAGGGAAAGGGCAAAGAAAACAAAAGTTCATAAATTGTGTGTGTGTGTGTGTGTGTGTGTGTGTGTGTGTGTGTTGTGGAGGGGCATGGATAACAACTGCAGGAAAGAATTGGGAGAGAGAGATTTTTTAAACGGGAAGCAAAAGGGCATCCGAGGAATGAAAGGCTGAACTTGACAGAGGGTGGAGAAGAGTGGAGGAAGCGAGGAAGCCTGAGCCAGCCCATAGGGCAGGCGAGGAGGCGCCTACCACCAGCAAGGCGCTGGACAGGGCGGTATGGCGCGGGGGCCGTGGTGCTGCACTGCTGACGCTGTAGGATCAGTCTGGAGTTCGCTTTGGACGCCCTTGGGGACCGGGATACCATCCTCGAGTCTCTGCTAAGTTCTCAGCTCTGCCCAGAGCTGGGGGTCTTGGCAAAGCCATGCCAAATCCGTGAGAGACAGTCGATTGGCAGCGGGTTCCTGGGAACCAGCGTTGCGTCCCAAGACTAGTCTTTCAGGCGCCGGGAGGTCTTGGGGTGGGCGGCCTAGAGGGACAAAGGCCTACGGAGTGACCGTAAGATCCCGGTCGTCCTTCCCGGAGGAGGACGGAGACATGGGCAATTCGTCGTCATCCTCTGAGCACTTGGCTGAGGAGAGCGACGCGCACTTGCAGCCTTGCGGTGCGCCCCCGCCGGCACCCGCAGCCGCACCGCCCGCGCTGCCGCGGTGGTTGCTGCCCTTGCCCTCCTTCTTGTGCTTCACCCGGCGGTTCTGAAACCAGATCTTCACCTGCTTCTCGGACAGATTCAGGTAGGTTGCGATCTCGATGCGGCGAAGGCGGGACAGGTACATATTGGAGGCGAATTCGCGCTCCAGCTCCAGCAGCTGCGTACTGGTGAACGCGGTCCGCATCCTCTTGCTGCTGGGCAGCTGGTTCGAGCTGCTGTCTAGAAGGGGTGGCGATGCAGAGAGGGAGTGGTCAGACCCCTGCATTGTGTGCCCAACTCCATGCTGGGTGATGGCTAGACTCCCGACCTTGGACTTTCACACACCCCTTCTCCCCAACTGTATCCGCAGCAGTGTGACCGAACCTCCTTGCCAACCTGCAAGATCCTGATTCTCCAGGAGTCACTTGGCCCTGGTAGCCCTTTATGGAGCACCCTGGACCTCAGTCCTCACATACCCCTTGACGTCTCCTCCAGGACCAGGATCTTTCACCTCCGGCCCCGGTCTTCCCATCAGCCCACCACCCTGAGCGCCCCCCTCAGGTCCCTGACAGGACACTCACCACCCCAGGATGCCCAGGGTCCCTCTTTCCCATCCCTAGCTCTCCAGCCTGCCTTGGATAACTCCTGCTCTGTCCCTCTGACCAGCGGCCCCTCTTACCCACGGAGATGCAGTGGAACTGCCGGGGATCCGGCAGCGGGTAGGAAGTCTGGTAGAGCGCGGCCGCTGCTGCAGCGGCGGCCGGACTGTGAGCGACCCCGGGCGACACGGCCGAGTGCTGGCGGCCAAGGGGCGCGTGGCAGTACTGAGAGCCGAAGGGCGGGAAGGATGCTTTGAGCAGCGGCAGCGCGGGCGGCCCGGGGGGCCCGTGCAGCTGTGAGGCGGTGACGCAGAGCGGGCATACGCACAGAAGCCCGGCCTTGCGCGCGTGGCAAGCGCCAGGAGAGAGACCGTGCAGCGCGTGCGGCGGGGGAACCGCGTAGGGAAAGAGCGGCGGCGGACTGCCCTCGGGCGCCTTCTTCTCGCCTGCTTCGCGCAGCACCAGAGAGTCCACCAGGAAGGAGCGCGGCATGGCCTCGGCGCGCGTCCGCCCAGCCACCAGCCCTCCCCTTGCGCTCGCCGGACCTCCGGGCTCTCCACGAGCTTCCTCCGGCCGCGGCCGCTTGCAGCTGCCTCCTCTGGGGAGGCTGAAGGCGCAGCCCAGGCCCAGGCTGAAACCGCCTCCTCCGCTGCCGCGGGCGCCGCCCAAAGAGCGCGGGGTGCTGGCCAGCGCTAGTGGTGCTGAAAGGCGCCGGCGGCGCCGCTTAAATAGGACTATTGCCATGTGATGGGCTACGCCAGGAGCGGCCGGGGCCTCTCAATAGGGTTTTTGTGCCTTTTCTCTTGGCATTCACTCTGCACGCTTCCTCATTATTTCACTTGTTAACTAAATGAACTGCATAATGTACTCTATTCTTGTCAACCCCACCCACGCCGTAACAGGCGCCCTCGCCCCCTCCTCTTCCTTTTGCGGGTTTATTTTCTCATTCTCCCGCGATTTAATATTCTTTTCTTTCTCTTTATTCCTTACTCCCCTTTGGCTCTGCATTGGCGATTGGTCCATTTGTCTTACTGATTTTGCACCCCCGCTGCCTCGCTTCCCCAGATCCCCATGGGTGCACACCCGCAGGTCCTCGGCCCCCTCGATCCTAGTCCCCTTCTTTCTGTTATCTCTTCCTGCCCCAGCTCCCGCCAGCGTGATGCTTCCACTCAGTTCTCCTAGCTCAACTCTGCATCCTGCGAGCGTCCTTGCAGCTGCCTTCCGATTTCCACCTGTGGAATCCCCTCTTTTCTCCCTGTGTCGGAAGCAGGAGGACAGGGTTCCTGCGTGGGGGAAGCACTTATAGGGAGGGAGGGGAACGGCTCGCAATTCCTCATCCAGGGCTAGCTCCATCACTGTCCCTCTGTTTCCTCTGAGTTTCTCAAATGGTCCTAACTTTGGTGCTGCCTACAACGCCCAGTCTTTGTTCCGTAGATCCTGGCCAACCAGCCCTTTCTTTCAAGCAACAGGGCTATGGATGTAAACTAAAATAAAATAGGAGAAAGAAAGGGGGGGGGCACTCGCTGAGAGTCACGGACTGAGATGGGAAGTGGAAGCCTAGGTCGCGCACAGCGCGATCCCACACCCCCATCAAATGTGACAAGTATAGGCAGTCTCTGCCCGAGCGGATCTGGTGGACGCCCTCTCCATTCTCTCACACTTCAGTAGACCCCCTTGTGCCCTCGAAAACCATTGCCTTCCCACAATTCGGAGCGGAGCTTGGACTGCCTTCGCGCACTCTGACTGAGCTCCCCACTCCCGAGTCCCGGCTCCTTCCTCCTGCCGTCGCTCTCTTCTTTCTGGTCACACAATGGTTAAACAACTTCAAAGCCCGGCGGTGTGTACACAGCTTCAGCTTTTAAAATCGTCCTCCGGCTCAAAGCTGTTTCTTTCAGGAGCTTTTATCATACAATGGGAAATTAGCATACCTATTTCGAATTTACTTCCTTTGGGCCTTTTCACCAGAAACGTTTACTTTCGATTTTATTAGAACCAAATCGCTGCAGTCACCTGCTCTGAACCTTGAATGGCATTGTGAGAAGCTTTCTGGAGGGGGTAAGATCAATGCACGGGACTAAGACTGCCCAGACCCAAAGCGCCTGCGTGGGTTTTTTACATCGTCGATGCCATCTTTACTATCACAACAGCAACAAATTATAACTGATTAAAAAAGCAAACTGAATTTGTTATGGAAGGAGCAGGGGAAAAACCCACCTGCTTCAATAAAGGGAGAGGGGCAATGGTAAAAACAACCTGCATGAAGGGCATGTCATCTATCAGGAGTAGGGAGGGGTTCAATGTTTCCTTGCTTGCTTGGCATGGGTGCCCCCCTCCCCATGCCATGGTCTCGGTCCCAAGGTTCCTGCAAACCAGCCGGAACGCATCAATGCAGACTAATTCCCGTTCTAATTGCTCTCTGGGAAATTTGGGCCGAGCTGCGCCTCTGAGAGCGAGGCAAGAGCCGGGACCAGGCTCAGAGCCGGGCTCCCCGCTGGGTTGAGGCGGCTTTGAGAGGAGCGGGCGGCAGACCCGGCCTGGGAGTAAATGGGGCAGTCGCTGAGCTCCAGAGCTGGGAGCCCGCGAGGGGACAGTGCGGAGCTCTCCTGGGAGTCACCCCGTGCTCCCGGGGATGAAGGGGTTAAGAGCCCCTGAATACGAGCAAGGCCAAAGCTACTGGGAAAGAATATGGGGGGGGGGAATAACCAGTTTTCCCCCCTCTCCCTCCAGCCTCTGGACCTTATTGAATGTCATTGAAGAAAGTTTTGAATGCCAGATAAAGAGAGGCGAATTAAAGTGTGTGACAGCGGAGGATAAGCAAACACAAAGAGAACTCTGTCACACTTTGGGGCAAAATCCGTGGGCTTTTTACCAAGTCTCTTCGCTATGATTGAATTAAGTAATAGGAAAACATTTTCTTTCAGTTTAGAGCCATTAGACAAAAACTTCAAAGCGAATAACACTTTTTAATGTGCTGCCCCACAATAGATCGGGTTTTGTGCTGAAATGTTTAAATGGTTTGTTGTGCAACTCGGCGCGGGAGAGAACCGGGCCCAAGCAAAATAGCATCCTTGAGAGTGTTTTCGGCGCCTTGGAACCAAGGCGCACTTAATCCGCCACCTCTAAACCCGGTGGGCTACAGCCGGAAAGGGGGCTCCTGGTTCACCGCCCGGGACAGCCGACCGCGCCCAGGAATGTGCCTGTTTCAGGGAAGTTCTGCACTTGTCCAGGACTGAAGTCCATCTCCGGCTGCAGGCCCAGAGCCCGGGCAGGTGCTGAGATGCAACGGCGGCAGGGAGCTGGGAGCCGTCCTGCGCCCCAACCCTATGGCCTCTGCCCGCCGCCTGGTTTCCGGGGGTCACCGCCTGCGTTCTCTCCCGCAGACGCGCGGCTTTTCTGTTGAAAGCGCCTCCCAGGGCTCCCTTTAGCCGGGGTTGAACTTTACTCACCCGAGCAAACGCCCCCTAGGGCGGGGCGGGGTGGGAGGAGGCGGCGGGATTAGCCTGACAGCCCCAGAGAGGGGCCCCGGGAGCCTTAGGGCTCGGCCGCCAAAGCTGGTTTTCAAGTGTCCATCAGGGACAGTTCAACATGGAATAATTTCTGTTGTCCCGGGCTTTTCTTCTGCTACACTGTGTCCTTCCTTTTCCTGCTGGTAGAGCGAATACACCACTTTCCTACTGCCATTGTGGATCTAAGAGATTTGAAACACTGTACAAATGGCACGGTGATGATGCTGTCTGTTTCCTTTACATCTCTCTTCAAATGCCATTTTCCTCCTCAGGGAGGCCAACGACCTTATTAAAAATATCATCCTTCTTTCTCCATATTCTGCCTGGTTCCTTGTTTTGTAAGCACCTTCAATGTTTATGTCTTTGGTTTGTTTTTTTCTCCACCCGTGAAATACATACTCTGTGAGAGCCAGGTGTGTGTGTGTGTGTGTGTGTGTGTGTGTGTGTGTGCGTGCGTGCGTGCGTGCGTGTGTGTTGTGCATTGCTATATCTCAGAAAAATTCCTGGCACATAGTAGGTGCTCAGTATATGTTGACTGAATGAATAAGTAAGTGAGAGAGACCTAACTCAGGAGGTGGAATAGCCAGGAGGACTTCATGGTGTGCCTTCTTAATGAACCAAGGCACTTAGGAGCTGACATGGGGTAACTGATGGAGTGAGACTCTGGAGGTCAAGGGCTGTCTTAATCTCTCCCAGTTCCTCTACACCCCCAGGGCCTGGAACATCACAGGAGTTCAATGTGATGGCAGGCAGTAAGCCAGTCTGTGGGTCCCCAGCCCTCCAAAGGTAGGTTCTCATAGAGACAAGATGGTCCTACTTACTGAAGGCAGTTTCAGTATCCTGCTCTGCAGAAGTTGGATGAATCCACTGGTAGCTCAAGGTTAGGGGTTGTCATTAAGGTCTTTTGTGGTGTATAAGGGATTGATTGGAAAAAAAGAAGAGATTGGCTATATGCCCTGAAATTATCAGTAACCATTTCTACTTGTTCTGGCTGAAGGCAATGGAGTAGGAATTCTTGATGTCAAGAAAGTAACTGCTCCCCCGACCGCCAGGGATTCAGATAACTTTCCCAGGAGAGAGAAAGCAAGCTGTTTAAATAAGCACAGGAACAGAATGTCTGGTGTGCCAGGGAATGCTGAATGGATCTGGGAGCCAAAAGTGGAAGGTGTCCAAGGAAGGGGCAGAGGAGTAGCGGCTACACAAGTGTGCACAGGAGGTGGCAGTTAAGTCATGAAGGACCATGCAAACAGGTTTGGGTTAGAGCCAACATTTGTAAGCAAGAGGGATTATGGAGTCATATCTGAATTTGAGAAGTATCACTGGAGGTCCTATTGGAGTGAGAGGCCAGAGCACAATCCCACAGAGTTGGCCTGTGGATTAATATTTATTAAATTATTAAATGAACAAAGATAAGGGAAGAAGCAAGGAGAAGATTATATAAGTTCAAGTGAATGGATGATGGCCACCTGAACTGGAATGGGGACAGCAGGACCAAAAAAACTAAATATTGAGAGAGTTCAAAGGGGCCAACTGGGGATATGTATGCCATGTGTGCACATGCACATGCATGTATTTAGGTGTGCATGCCTTAGAGGGCAAAGGCATGAAAGAGAAACTTAATATATCCGGTAGCTTGTTGGCAGAGATAGGTAAGTGGTGACATTAAAGGCAGAGACAAGGAACTTAAGGGTAGGACCTACTTTTGTTTTGGGGGATGTGCAACATTGTCTGATTCAAATGTGTTGCATTTTAATCTTTAACCTCAGACAAAATGTGTCTAGAGTTGAATAGAGAGATTAGAGATAGAGATTTATAACTTATGTATACAAAAATGATAGCTTTAGACTTAGGATGGATGAGGTAGGAAGGGACTATAGAGAAAACACAGGATTGTAGATGCAACCCTGGGTAACACCCACATTTAAGGAAGCAAGTGGAGGGAGGATTCCCTGCAAAATAGATAAATAAGACAATGATAGGTAAAAGGAGAAGTGAATGACAGGAGAAAATGGAAAAAGGAAGAGTTCTACAGAGGCAGTTCACTCATACAGGACTGCCAGGTTTAGCAAATAAAATAAAATATACCTGGGGGATGGGTGTAGCTTAGTGGTAGCATTCTTGTCTACTGTGTGAGGTCCTAGGTTCAATCCCCAGCACCACAAAAAACAAAACAACACCATTGCATGAACAAGGCCCTGGGTTTAATCCCCAGCACACACATACACACACACAAACCACATGTACACAAAAATAACAACAAAAATATAGGATACCTAGTTAAATTTAATTTTAAATAAATGACAAACTTTTTAAAAAGCTCAATTATGTCCCAAATTCTGTGTAAATATATAGAACATGTTCATACTAAACAATGATTTGTTTAGTATAGAAATATTTGTTTCATTAAGAAATTCAAATATAATGATGTACTCTATTTTAATTGACTACCCTATTCCCAGGTCCTATAAAACAACTAAGATCGACAGAGAGCATTTCAGTATATCCACCCCTTCTAGACATGAAGAAACTGAGGCTTGGGGAGAAAGAGTGATTTGTTCAGGACCACACAGCTAGCTTACTTATGGCTCTGTAAATTAGGCCAGGTTTTCTGAATGCAAAGTGGGGTACTTTCTCCTGTCTGTATGTCCCACAGTTTCAGGTCATGATGGCATCTGACTGGGAGCAAAAGCTCAGCACTGGAAGTAGAATAGAAGCCAATGTAGCTTGGGACGATCGTTATTTACAGGCTGCTTTGAGGACTGTGAGCCCTGTAGAAAACAGCATCGCTTTAGGTGGGATTATTATTAAAAGACCTATCTCCAAAGGATTCCCTATTATTGTTGGGCTAAGGGAGGACAGCAGGTCTTAGTTCACAAGCTGTTATGGTTTTGGAACTGTAATGTCCCCCAAAAGCTCATGCATTGAAGCCTTGGTCTCCAACTAATAGTGTTATTGGTAGAAACTGTAGGAGGTGGTGCCGCAGTCTGGCTGGGCACAAAATCACGAGCCACTCAAGCAGGAACAAACTTTATTTTTTGAAACTGCCGCCAATGCCCCATATGCGCCCTGGAAGATTGCCGATCCACTCACACGTCGTTCTCCCAGATCCCCAGAGGAAGTTCCTCCCCCCGGAATTCCCTTCTACTGCACTTCCCCAACCAAAGGGAACTCTCCAGGAGTCCCGTAGCAGGTGAACAGCAGGAGTCCAATATCCATATGAATGCAGATCTTAACATAATCATACCATCTCAATGGCTTGCTGGCGTCACCTTTCAACCAAAAATGCCATGCATCATATTACTTGGCTGTGGCTCTTAGCAAGGTGGGGCATATTTGGAGGAGATAGGAGCATGCCCTGGAAGGCTATATCTTGTCCCCAGCTCCTTCTCCCACATTCTGACTCCCCTCTGCCATGCCCTGAGCAGCTTTGTTCTGTCACACAATTCTGCCATAATGTTCTGCCTCATCTCAGGACCAAAGCAATGGAGCCAGTTGGCCATGAACTGAAACCTCTGAAACTGTGAGCCAAAGCCAATCTTTTCTACTTTATGTTGTTTTTCTCAGGGAGATGAGTAAAGTGTAGAAAAGAGATCAGGGGTTGGGGAGGTGAGAGAAAGGGGAAATACTAGGGAATGATTAGCCAAATTACATTGCTATTTTGTGTTGATGCATGAATATGTAACAACAAATTCCACTATTAAGTACAATTAGAATGTACCAATAATAATATGAAAAAGGTTTTTCCTCAGGTATTTTGTTATACTGATAGAAACCTAACTAAACACACATGACTTTTATTTACCCTTTCCTCCCCTAGACTTGTGAGTCAGTTGTAGGGGTTGTGATGGTACAGCCCAGTGGTAGAATGCCACTGGGTTCAATACCCAAGACTAGCAAAAGAAAGATAGATAGATAGATAGAAAGAAAGAAAAGAAACACACAATGTAAGATTTACCATCTGGGGCTGGAATGTGGCTCAAGAGTATAGTATTTGCCTAGCATGTATGAGGACCTGTATTCCATCCCAGCACTGCCCAAAGTAAACTTCATGTAAGTGGAAAGAAAAACTTTATATATATATATATATATATATATATATATATATATATATATATATATTTTTTTTTTTTTTTTTTGAGAGAGAGAGTGTTTTCTTTTTTTTTTAAAGAGAGAGAGAGAGAGAGAGAGAGAGAGAGAGAGAGAGAGAGAATTTTAATATTTATTTTTTAGTTTTCGGCGGACACAACATTTGTTTGTATGTGGTGCTGAGGATCGAACCCGGGTCGCACGCATGCCAGGCGAGCGCGCTACCACTTGAGCCACATCCCCAGCCCCATAGAGAGAGAGAGTGTTTTCTTAAATAATTATTTTTTAGTTTTTTCGGCAGACACAGCATCTTTGTTTGTATGTGGTGTTGAGTATCGAACCCGAGCTGCACGCATGCCAGGCGAGCGCACTACCGCTTGAGCCACATCCCCAGCCCGAGAAAAACTTCTTTTGATACCATTATTAGTTTTTAAGATGGGGATCTTGTTATGTTGCCCAGGCTGGCCTCCAACTCCTGGACTCAAACTGATCCTTCTGCCTCAGCCTCTCAAGTAGCTGGGACTACACACACCTGCCACCATACCCAGCCAAGGAACTATTTTTAAGTTGAGGTACAATGCTGAACCCTCATCCAGAGGCATTCTACAGTCATGTCCTAAGCCTCCTGGGAAGGACTGAAGTGTTCAACTCACATAATGCAGACACAGCAGACGTATCACTTAGAACTCTGATTTTTTTAGAGGCAGCTTTTCACCTGGAAGGCTAAAGAAGGAATGTAGAAAAATTCTACCAAAAAGATGATCAGTACTCTAAAGTTGTCTGAAAGAAAGATTGTAGAAACATTCCAATCCTGGAGCTCTTTTATTATTTTTAAGGTTGGAGAATATATGTGGCTTACCATCACTGACCACAGGTCATTACTAATAAGGTAGCTCAGAAAGTTTTGGAAAGACCATTTGAATTCCCAGATTTCCATATTTAGAAAATAGGCAATTTTCAGCTTTTGTTTAATTTTCAAATTACCAGTTGCTATGGTTTGTCCCTTAAAGTTCGTGTGTTGGAAACAATCCCCAATGCAACTGTGTCCAGATCTGGAATAGATGAAAAGTGCATGAGGGATCTGTCCTCATGAATGGATTAATGTTGTTATTCCAAGAGCAGGTTTGTTATAAGCTTGACTTTAGCCCTCTTCTGCTGTCTTTTTTCTCAAGAAAGCCCAGGCTTTCTTGCCATTCTGCCTTTGGCCATGGGATGATGTGGCAAGTAGTCCCTCACCAGATTGACACCACCATACTCTCTCCATTTGGTGAGATTTCTCCTGAGCCCACATGCTTAGCCTGGGGTAGGTCTTCTGCTTCCTTCTACTTTGTCTTGCTGTAGGAACCACCGTTTATTTCATTTGCATTTGTAAAAACCCTGAGCAGACTATCCAAGACAGACTTGGCCCTCAGTACACACAACTAGCGAGTTGAATCTGGTATCTTTTCTGGGTGATAAGATGCAGGACAACTAGTGAAGTCTTCTCTGGGTCTGGATTGACCAGCCTAACCTCCACCCCAAACCTTTTCTTCTTCTCTTTCACATGGATGTCACCTAAAGCAAAGATGATTTCTGCAGGGGTGAGGGAATTCTCTTCCCCAGGGCCCTTGGAGATGGGCATGGAACATCCTACTAAGGATTTCAGTAAGGCATGTTTGCAGACTTAAAAGAAAAACATGGTGGTTTTCAAACAGACAGAACCAGGTGCATCTAAAGTGGTTTACTATTGATGAATGAACACTTACCTGATATTTAAGTCTCGCCTTTAGAACTAATTCCTGTTTTCCCCTTATGGGCGGCGGTGACTAGTGATAGAAGGCTGAGTTAGATGGTCTGTGGTCTAATATAGGATGACCATCAGGAAGCTTGATTTTGAGACTTTCCTGTTTAAGTGTTCCTTTCTTCTCTCCTCCCTGCCCACCCTCTGGCAGAAGCCTACAGCTCAGGGATCAACCAGGTGGCAGCAAACAGCAATAATCCCTCAGACACCCTTTGGACATATCCTTTGGCTACTTAGTTCTCTCCAAGAATGTTCTTCTTTCTCCATTTTTATCAGAGCAAACCCTGGCCACGTCCTCTCCCTCAACTTCCCAATCTCTGAATAACTTTAGCTCTGAGTCACCCAAGGCCCACTGAGCATGGTGGCACACTGCTGTTATCCCAGCTACTTGGGAAGTTGAGGCAGGAGGATCAATAGTTGGAGGTCTGTCTGGGCAACTGAGTGAGACCCTATCTCAAAATTAAAATATTAAAATAAAGCCAGGGTGGGAGGTGCTGGGAATCTAGCTCAGTGGTAGAGCACCCATGGTTCAGTCACCAGTAATAGGAAAAATTTAAAAAGTCACCATAGACCAAAACTGAAGACTTGTTTAAGGTTAAAATTCTGTAGTATGTTATTCAAAGCTGAGCAGAGAAAATGGGTTTTAAAAAGCCGTGGGGAAAAGAAAACTACAGACCAAAATCCCTGATGAACTAAGCTGTAAAAATACTTAATAAAATATTATCAAGTCATGCTAACAACCTACTAAGAAGATTGTAACCAAACAAGTAGTGCATACCTTTAATTTCAGCTGTTCAGGAGGTTGAGGCAGAAGGATCAAAAGCTCAAGGCCAGTGTCAGCAATTTAGCAAGGCCCTGAGGAACTTAGCAAGACCCTTCTCAAAAAAAAAAAAAAATTAAAAATTAAAAAAATTAAAAGGCTGAGGATGTGGCTCAGTGGTACTGGGTTCAATTCCTAGTACCAAAAAAAGAAAAAAAAGATTGTACATAATGACCAAGTTGGTTTTCTTCATCACATAAATAAAATAAAGTATAAAACTCAATTAGTCATCTCAATATTTGTGGAGAAAACCTTTGACAAAATTCAGCACCCATTCATGATAAAAGCACTAAAGAAACTAAGGATAAAAGGAACGTACCTCAACATTACAAAGTGTATATATAAAAAACCCAAAGCTATAATAAACAGGGAAAATCTGAAAGCATTTCCTTTATTTTTATTTATTTATTTATTTATTTATTTATTTATTTATTTATTAATTTTTGGTACCAGGAATTGAACCCAGGGATGCTTAACCACTGAGCCACATCCTCAGCCCTTTTTTTTTGTATTTTACTTTTAGACAGAGTCTCACTGAGTTGCTCAGGGCCTTGCTAAGTTGCTGAGGCTGGCTTTGAACCTGCAATATTCCTGCCTCAGCCTCCTGAGTCACTAGGATTACAGTGTGCACTACCACGTGTGGCTGAAAGCATTTCCTTTAAGATGTCGAACAAGACAAGGATGTCCACTTTCACTACTCCTATTTAATATAGTTCTAGAAATTCTCACCAAAACAATTAGGCAAGATAAGGAAATAAAAGAAATAAAAATAGGAAAGGAAGAAATCAAATCATCACTGTTTGTAGATGATATGATTCTATACTTCAAAGATTAAAAAACTCCATCAAAAGACTGTTAGAGCTGATAAACAAATTTGGCAAAGTAGCAGGTTATAAAATCAACATACAAAAAGAATCAATACTTTTCCTATATACCAACAATGAATTTGCTGAGAAAGAAATCAGGAAAACGATTCCATTCACAATAGCCTCAAAACAATAACAACAACAATGACAACAAAAAAACCCTAGGAATTAATTTAACCAAGGAGATAGAAGACCTCTACAATGAAAACTATACAAGATTAAAGAAGACCTGAGAAGATGAAAAGACCTCAGTGTTTATGGATAGGAAAAATTAATATTGTTAAAATGGCCATACTACCAAAAGCAATATACAGAGTCAGCACAATCCCCATAAACATGCTTTTTGACATTCTTCACAGAACTAGAAAAAAACAGTTGTAAAATTCATTTGGAAAAATAAAAGACCCAGAATAGCCCTCAGAAATTCTAAGCAAAACAACAACAACAAAAAAAAACATGCCAATGTTACAGAATAGAAAACACAAGAGAGAAACTCATACATTCTTGACAAAGGTGCTGAAAACATACACTGGAGAAAAGACAGACTTTTAATAAATGGTGCTGGGAAAACTGGCCACCCATATGTAGAAGAATGGAACCAGACCCTTATCTCTCACTCTGTACAAGAATCAAACTCAAAATGGGTCAAGGACCTAGGAATTAGAACAAAACTATGCAACTCCTAGAAGAAAATGTAGAGTCAACACTCTAGCATATAGGCACAGGCAAAGACTTTCTCAATGGGACCCTTAAAGCCAAACTCAGAAGGTCAAGGGTTGTATGTCTTCTCTCATATGTGAAAGCTAGAGTGGAAAAAAGAAAAGAAAGGTGGGGGAGAGGGAATCCCACAAAATCCAAGGGAGACTAGTACAGGAAAGAGACCAGGGTGTGGGAGGTGGGGACAAAGGGTCGAGAAGTGCTGGTGAGGGATGTTGGCCAAATTATCTTGTTATATTGTATGTAAGAACTGTAACAATGAATCCTATCATAAAAAAAGTGAACAAAGAGAGAAAGTCCTAGGGATTCGGTGACCATCCTCCTCACCCACACCCCCAGCTAATATAGCCAAATATTTATTCAGCAAAATACTTGGTTTGGCGATTCCTTAGCGATGGATGCTGGCTATGCCCTCAAGATATTTCAGAAGAAATGAAGAGATTCCCAGATGCCAAGATACCTGGATTCTTGCAGAGGTTGTTCTGAGATTTTCTTAGCTATGTCCAAAACCCTGGCAGGGATCTGAGTAGTTCTGCTCTTACTTTGCCCAGAGAGACCATGGGTTAGGGGACCAGGTTGTTTTGCACTCATGTGTGATTCCGAAAGATAGGGACCTTACCATTTAGCTAGTATTCCCCATTCTCAATGATTTAGTCAGCTTTTGTGCCACTCTGGCCAAAAAGAAAACCTGATAAGAATAACATAGAGGGGAAATGGTTTATTTTGGCTCATGGTTTCAGAGGTCTCAGTTCATAGACAGCCAACTCCATTGCTCTGGCACCAAGGTAGGGCAGAACATCATGGCAGAAAGGTGTGGCAGAGGAAAGCAACTCAGGACATGGCAACCAGGAAGGAAGGAGAGAGAGATGGAGAGAGAGAGAGAGAGAGAGAGAGAGAGAGAGAGAGAGAGAGAGAGAGCGCTCAGCACACCAAGGATAAAATATAAACATCAAAGGCACACCCCCAGTAACCTGCTTCCTCTAGTCATTCCCTACTTGGCTACTGGGTATAGACCAGTTAATCTAGATGAGTGAATCAATCCACTGATTAGATTATACTTCTCATAATATGATCATTTCACCTTTGAAAACTCTTGCATTATCTCACACATGAGCTTTTGGAGGATGCTTCATATTTAAACCATAACACTCAGAAACCCCAGCAATTACCACTAAAAATATTGTACTTGTCATCATTATTTAAGTAATTGTAATAGCAGAGATCTATGTGTCATTTTGGCACACTAGGCTAATATCTCCTAGCAAGGCCAGGTAAGAAGGAAAGTATTGAACATTTGGAATCCACAGGTGATTGTTTACCAGTGGGTCTTCTCTGAGGAGGCCTTAGGCTTCTGAGAGAATGTCTGTTTCTGGATAATTGTTGAGGGCCACAGCCAAGTCGGGATGACAGCAAGGCATTTTGCCACAAGGGAGTGGTTGAGAGGTGATGCCAGCGAGCCATTGAGATGATGATGGTTAAGTTAAGCTGTGTATTCAGTTGTATATAGACCTCTACTGTCCAGCAATAGGGCGGCTCTTGCTGCCTCGGTGGCCCACTACTTTGGAGTTCCCGTTGAGTTCTCCTGGGGTTCCGAGAGAATGGCACGGAGCCCAGTGGAGACAGTGTTCCCGGGGAGTGTGTGTGGAGTGCTGGTGGAGTTCGGCAATAAAGAATTGCTGTTTGAACCTACAAGTGCTTCATGGCAGCTCGGTTATTTGTGCCCAGCCAGACTGCGGCAGATAATAATGTAGAGTTAAGGAATAAACTGAATCTGTAGGTAAAGTCACTTTCTTTTACTATTCCAAATAGTCAGTAAAGGCCAACACCATGGAACAGATCACATCAGATAATGTCTTAGAGCTAAGCTTAGCTGGCTCTGTCCTGGGACAGCAAGAAGATAACACATCTACCTTGCCTGGTTCATACAACAGACACAAACACTTCCCTAAGATTTTGTTACTCATTGAGGATCAAAGCTACATTGGGAACAACCTGCAAGGTCTCTCCAACTTACTCTCCTGTTTTGAGACTTCTGGAATAATCTCCTGACGGTGTCAGGAACTTCACTTCCCATGACTCTGCTCTGGCGGTAACTCCATTTATAATGTGAGTGGCCCATAGAGGGACAAACACCCCCTTACACACTCCCAGCCCCAGCCTAAGATATCATTAGTAGGAAAGATTCCAAGATTGCCCATTCCAATTTTCCAGTGTCTTTTTCTTGATTTATTGATTCTGTGATGGATGCAAAGATGTGTACCGCATTTGATGCTCAGGGGACTGAGTTCTATGAGAAGTTGCTTCAACAAGGTAGTTTTAGGGGAGGGGGGACTGAACTGTTGATTTGTTTACTATAAGCACTTTAGGAAGATGATAGCAGAAGCTGATGCCTCCTCTATGATTTTTTCTTTTGGTTACAATTGGTATATGAAAGGTTAATTTTGAAAATATTTAAAAACCAAGTTAAGTAAATTGCTAAACTGTCCACAATTATAATATCTGATTTTATATTTCTAATTGATATTTCACCCTAGTGTTAAGTAAGTTGTGATTCTATTTTGTGACAGAGTCAGAAAGAGAAGAGCTTTCTTTGGGGTTTCTCAGTTCTTTGTCGAGATAGACTTATACAATGCTTTTCAGTTCAGTTCAATCAATGGACCAAAATTTAATACTAATATGCCAAGCATATGTGCTTATTTAACTCTCTCAATATGACAATGAATTTCAAGTTAGGCATTTAAAAGATGTATTTTATTGATTATACATTATAGTTTGGGACCATTTTTGATTAGTAATTTACTTGACTGGTAGAGGGATACTCAAGGGGAGTTTTTTCCTTTGGAAAACATGATATTTTTGTAGGGAAAGAAGGAAGGACATAATGACTTTCTTTTCTGTCCTTCCATTTTTCCTTCTCCACTACTCCTTTCTTTACTTCCATTCTCTCTTGTGATATCAGTGTTGTCATTATCATCATCGACACCACCACTACTGCCACCGTCATCACTACCATTTTTACCCTCATCAGAAGTTTATACTGGAATGCACCAGAGCTTTAGAGAACTGGGGGATTTAACTGTTATTTATATGAGTGCAGAAAACAGACCATTCTGGGTGGGTCAGCAGACACTAGGCTGGCCCTACAGGAAGTTTAATAAGACCTAATTAGCCTGCCACAAACAAAAGAGAAAAGTCTGAAGGAGGCTGCCATGGGAGGCCAATCTCAAAGTCACACTGTTTTAGCTGCGATCTGCATTTAGGAATCCAAGATTTCTATAATTTCCCATGATACCATGAAGATAGTGATTTGACTCTAAAATGCCCAAGTCTCTATGGCCATCCTTGCCGGAGGCAACCTGGCAGCAGGAAAATGGCCTTTTCAGGTGACAATTTTCCATGGGTCTTTTGTAGTTTTTCACATCTTGCAGTAGTATTATCTTTGCTCTAGACTGTCTTTCTAAGAATTGATAGACCCAACCTGATCTTTTCTTAAAATTGGGCATCTCGCCACAAAACCATGAAAAGATAATTTTGGCTTTACTATAAATTACTGTAAATTCTGAACCTGCTTGAATGCCTGCCCATGCCTTGAACTCACCCATGCCTGGCTCTCTGACCAGATAGCAGCCCTCTCTGAAACTTAGTGACACCTCATAAATATTGGCCTTCCCTGGCCAGACAACGACCCTCTCTGAGGCTCTGATGGTCCTCATAAATTCTGATGTTGGGGTCAGCAAAAAATGTAAACTACCATTAGTGTGATGCTTGTCAGAGTTCTGTTATCTGTAACCCCCCTTTGTGTAACTTTCTGGACTATAAAGCTGGGCTGCAGGAAAACTGGGGTTGCTGTCTTGTTCCCGATGTTTTGGGAGGGAGAGGCAGCCCGACCAGTCAAAATAATAAGCTTGCTTTAATTTGATTTTAATTGGAGTCAGTGGTCTTTTCTTGCATCCTGGTCTAACAGAATGCTTGTGTAACAAATAGCCTTAGAGACAGCATCTGCCTCCAGAGCAAAGGGCAGGCATCCCTACTCTCTGTATTTAGAGAAGATTTGGATTCTCTGAGGTCAGCCTGCCTCTCCTGTAATAGAACCCACTGTATGTGCGGGAGTCACCTGGCCATCTTCACACTTGCCCCGGGAATTGGGGCTTGAGGAACAAGCACAGGAAATGCTGATACTCTGGATATGGCTGTTGCTGTTGGTAATAAAGTCCTTTGTCTCTGATCCAAGAGCCTTGTGTCTTCTACCAGTAAGCCTGATACTATGGCAGGCTAATGGTTAGCCTGTATGTAGAGTAAAATCTCAGGCTATTCACAGTTCTTGAAATGTCTCCCCTCACTTCTGTCTTCCAAATAGTGTATGAATCCATCTAATTGTTTTTATAATATGCTTAACCTAAATCCTAACCGCAAGGAGTCTGAAATATGTAGGTTTAACTTTCCATCCTTTGTAATACAGAAGAGCACCATCCATACCTCATTAGCCCCTAGGGGCTTGCCATCTAATAGGGATCTTTAACAATGACTACTACCACTTAATGGGTTCCCACATCATCTTGGAACTGTGATGGGCGGGTTACAGAAATTATTATGAATGCTGACAACTATCCTTCAAGCTAGATATTTCACTTCTGAAGAAACATTCATAAGGATTTAGTGACTGCTCTGGGTCATGTAGTTCTAGGTTTCTGAGCCATATTCAAACTTAGGTCTTCTTAGCTTTACTGCCCAGCGCTGATCACTCCTGGCTGCAGGGAAACACCAGGTGATGGGTGACCGTGCAATCTTGGTGAAAGACTTATTTCTGGAGGCATTCCGAGAAGAGCTGTCACTATCCTCAGGTAGGGAGGAAGTGCCTGTCTGAGGAGAAGAGATTTTACTGAGTCCTTTGGGAAGGACAGGACTTAGATCATGGGGCGCCAACATCTGGATGAGGTTGGAAAGAGAGAAGCTAGGAAAGACAGGTGAGAAGGTACACAAGAATCTGTGCTGGGGATAGACAGGGAATTCTGTGAGGATGGAGGCATATTCAGGGGTAGCAGAGGGAGAGCTAGTTGCATGTCGTGGTATATAATGTATCGAGTTTCAGAACATGGTTTGGTCCTACAGCTGGGCACAGTGGTACATGCCTATAATCCCAATGACTTGGGAGGCCAAGGTAGGAAGATTGCAAGTTCAAAGTCAGCCTCAGCAACCTAGCGAGATCCTGTTTCAAAATAAAAACTAACAAGGGCAGAGGATGCAGCTCAATAGTAAAGTGCCCGTGGGGGTTCAATCTCCAGGATCTACCCTCCCAAATATTTTTCTTTTTGGCCCTACAGATAGTAGTGAGAACACCAAATTGTCATTACACATCTGCCACTCCCTTCTTTTCCCCCCACTGATTTGTTTTTCAATCCAGATGATTCCTGGGGAAAAGCAGTTCATCATTTCTCCAGCCAGGGAGTTCTGGGAGGAGAAAATGGCTGCCAGGCAGTCATGCAAAGCTGTCTCTGAGGACCAGGGAGACCGTCTCTTCCCCCAAAGTCTCCAACGCAGGACCAGCAGAAGAAAGGCGTTAGCATAAAATGGAGAGACAGCATCGAATGTACCTCACATTAGCAGACAATATTGCCTTGATTGCAGACAACACACATGAATTGAATTGATAAAGGAATCTTCCCATCAAAGCCAGAAATGAGTGAAAATTAACTTTAACAAAGTAAGCAACTGCGCTTGAGAGACAGATAGAAGAAACCCACTGCATACTTTGTGCATGTCGGAGATGCGGAGGAGCAAAGTGTTCGGGGCCCATCAGTGAGCGCAAGAGTGATTAATAAACACTTACGGGGACATTCATCTGACAGGCGACTGACAAAGCTCCACAATGATGGGGAGAAGGGGCATTTCTTCTTGATAGATGTATCTGAAATGCTCATTTACTCCTTTTTGATGGATTTAAATGTCCAGGTATTCTCTCTCCATAGAAATTGATTTGGAAATGGTGCTGGGTTAAAAATAAAGGCCAAGGATTTAACTACGTCTATGTGGGAGAAAATGTATTCATCCTAGTCATCAATGCATAGATTGAAATGTGCTGGAGTTTAACAGAGGGTTTTCTTCTTGGTGTGGGGGGGATCTTATTCTTTTTAAAGTATAAACTGAGATAGACTGGTATAAAATCATTCTGCCTGAGGGTCTGTAAATAGCATTAGTGACTAAATACTGTACAAGTCTTTTGTTCTCCCCATCTGGATGAGTTTTAAAATTATTTATTGGAAACCAGTTCTCAAAGAACAGACTTAAATTTGGATTAAGTAAGATTTGTACTCACTCTGGATTTTCTAAAGGAAGAGGCATGAATGTGGTCACAGGAGACAGTTAAAGTGGTCCCCAGAGGCAGGGAGCTTGTTAATTCGGTTCCCCCATCTCCTCTGCACCATAATTTTCCAGATAAGAAGGCAGGGTATGGCTTGTTAGATGAAGTATCCAACATGGGCCTCACTGTCCCCTTCTCTTTACCTGTGAAACCCAGCCCCAGGTAGGCTCCTGAATCCGTCCAGAATTCTCCTGGGCCTACTCAGGCAGCCTCTGGGGAAGGGTTTGTCATGGTCCAGGCAAGAGGGGAGGACATCAGTTCTCTGGATGCTAAGTGCTCCTCAGGACAGGCAGGAGCCTTTTCTGGATGGATGCTTGGGAATTTCTACCTATGCTAATGGTGCAATGCTATCAAATGTACTCCCTGGGAGCCCAGTAGGAGCACACCAGAGGATTGAGGGTCTGACACCGCTTGTATCTGGGACTTCAGTAATGTGAAGGAGCTGTGACAACTTTTAAAAACAAGATTTGCAATTTCTAGAGCACTATCAAAATAGTCACCATGGGAAAAACATAAGAAGTATATTGGAGTACAACGATTCCTTTATCTGAAAGTTCTTATTCTTATGTAGAAGTGATCAGAATAGTCTTCCTGGTGCTTACATCTTCATCTCCCTGTCCCTGGCCACACTTCTGCCTTGGGCCTCAGCAAGCCCACTTTCAGGCATGGTTGCACAAAGATCCCTAGACTGCTAAATCAGGGGAGGATCTCCCATTGGAGATAGCAAAACAGCATACTACAGTGACACAGCCACATCAATGTTTATAGCAGCACAATTCACAATAGCTAAATTGTGGAACCAACCCAGAGGCCCTTCAGTAGATGAATGGATAAGGAAACTGAGGTATAGATACACAATGGAATATTACTCAGCATTAAAAGAGAATAAAATCATGGCACTTGCAGGTAAATGGATGGAGCTGGAGAATATCATGCTAAGTAAAGTAAGCCAATCCCCCCAAAACAGGCCAAATGTTTTTTTTTTTTTTTTTTTTAATAAGTGGATGCTGATCTATAATTAGGGGGGCAGGGAGCATGAGAGGAATAAAGGAACTTTGGATAGGGAAAAGGGGAGGGAGGGGAAGGGAGGAGTCATGGGGGTAGGAAAGATGGTGGAATGAGATGGACATCATTACCCTAGGTACATGTATGAAGACACAGATGGTGTGACTCTACTTTGTGTACAAGCATAGAAATGAAAAATTGTGCTCCATTTGTGTACTATGAACTGAAATGCATTCTGCTCTTATGTATAACAAATTAGAACAAATAAATAAATTAATTTAAAAAAAAGAATTAGTGCTATGACAAGTGTCCATGGTATTAGAACATTAGGAATGGCAGCCCTGGGACCATTTCCCTTCTGGCTTTGTAACCAAGGACCAAAATAGTTGCTTCCTGAGAAACTTAAATGAGGGAGTACTGATGTGACTGTATGATGCAGAATAAAGGATTCTAGAGACTGTCTAGGGAAAGTGGGGAGAAGAAGGGCCCCTGGAATTATTATGATATTGTTAATGGTGGCCATATATCACAGAGCAGGATTTTTCTAATTTTTTTCTATTTTTATCCTGAATCTGGCATTATAGATCTGCACACACAATTTTAATTTTTAATAGAAAATTTCTAACATACACAGAAGTACAAAGAGTATATACACCTATGTACCCCTATGTACCTATTGCTTGGCTTCAACAATTATAAGTTCATGGTCAAGTTTTTTCCCTTCATATCTCTACCCATTTGTCCTCCTTCTGCAGGTCTGATGAAAATATATTCTTCATTTGAATTTTTATTAATTTGCTTTATTTAATAAATTTTTCATATAAATTTTTTCTCATTGAAGGTATTACATGTTCACAGTTAAATTGTAGAAATGTCATGTAAATAAAACATTGAAAAACCTAACAGATAGCCATTAGTACTTTATTTTATGTTACTACAGACTTATTTCTGTATATAAATTTCTTTTTTGGGGCTGGTACTGGGGATTGAACTCAGTGGCACTCAACCATTGAACCACATCCCCAGCCCTATTTTTTATTTTATTTAGAGACAGGGTCTCACTGAGTTGCTTAGCATCTTGCTTTTGCTGAGGCTGACTTTGAACTCTCGATCCTCCTGCCTTAGCCTCCAGAGCTGCTGGGATTACAGGCATGTGTCACCATGCCAGGCTATAAATTGAATTTTGAATGTGAAAATGAATCATATATTTATTGGGATTTGATTTTTTTCTTTTCAATAGAATACCTTTATTTATTAATATATCACCAGGCAAAATAACATTTTAAACACCCAAAGATAGTTTCATTAATAATAATTTCAAATAATTTAACATTGTCTGTTATTAGACATTTAGATATGTTTCAACTACTTAATATTATAAAAATGAAATGCTTCTTTTAGCAACATCTTATCCATATGATTATTAATTTTGCTAGATAATAACCAGAACTGAAATTGCTGAGTCAAAGCAGACACATATTTTAAAGACACTAAATATACATTTCTATACTGCTAATTCCAATTTGCATTCTACCATTAGGGTTTGGAGATGTTGATTTCCCTAAATCTTCAACAATATTGGGTATTACAACTTTGCTGTTACAATGAATGGAAAGTAAGCTAAGTAGTATTATTTTCAATTAGTGAAACAATTATAGAGTCAGGTAATTAAAATGTTTACAAAGCAGTGGTTATAATTTTATACGGATAGAAATATACACTTAACACAGAGATCATCTAATTAAAACTTGGTGGTGGTGGAATCATGGAAAATTTTTTTTGGGGGGGGGTACTGGGGATTGAACCCAGAGGCACCTAACCACTGAACCACATCTCCAACCATTTTTTTTTTTTTTAAATTTAGAGACAGAATCTTGTTGAGTTCTTAGGGACTTGCTATGTAGCTGAGGCTGGCATTAAGCTTACCATCCTCCTGCCTCAGCCTCCCAAGCCGCTGACATTACAGGTATGTGCCACCATTTGGCCTTGGAAATTTTTTTGAAGTGGTCAATGGCCTCCGTGCTCCATTCCTGGCTGTTTATATGACTCTGCAGATCATCTATCAAGAGGACCTATGTGTTTAAATAGATGTCCCATCATTTGCAGCTGGAGAGATTCCTGAGGGGTGCAGCGCCACCTTCTAGTGCACTGGGAGGACATCCCTTAATTTGCAACATCCTTTTGCTCTTTCAAGTATAGCTACTTCAAGGAAGGCTGCCTTGCTCACCATGGTCTGTCCGGACCCCAGTGAGCCAAAGGGGGCACAGCAGGGATTGCGAATTGTACTTTGGTGTCCTGTGTTCAAGGACCTCTAAGAGTGCGTCCTGTATTTTACCTTGAGTCTTTAGGAATGTCAATAATGCATAAACTATAGTTGCCCTCTAGAGCACCCAAAGCCTTGGAGAATCTGGGAACTGATGGCAACTCATACTGAGACATATAAGCTTAAGGGCTCAGAGATGATGACTCCCAAACCCAGCACAATTCCCTGAACTTGGCAAAGACTTTGATTGAGATGCAGTGTCCTACCCCAAGATGATATTTACGTAAGATAAATAAGGTAGAGTCAATCATTCATGTTGTTTTGGGGAAGCTGGAGCTGGTGGAGGGCAGCTGAGCACCAAAGCCCTACTGACAGATTCTCCAGGGCCAACTGATTTTCATCATAATCAGTCATGGCTATCCAAAAGCATATATTTGGTATGTATCTACACTTGACATTGCCAGGCCCTTCACATAGCAACTCAGCAAATACGGATCTTTCTGAATTCCATTTATTTTTCCCAGAGCACTAGGCCACTGATCTATACAGCAGCCCTTATTTTTTAGAGACAGAGTCTTACCAAGTTGCCAGGATGACCTCAAACGTGCCATCTTTCTGCCTCAGCTTCCCAAGTCACTGGGATTACAGGTATATGCCCTTGCACCTGACCAGAAGGTGTTTTAAGTGAGGTTGACTTAATATCTGCCAGTTGAGGATGCTGAAATCCTGCAACCTTTAGGCTCCTCTTTCTTTTAATATTTGATTGGAGTAACTTGCTTCCCTACCACATCCCAAAACATGGTGCTTTAGGTCAGAAAAGAGTCTCTCAAAGACCTATGCATTAAAGGCTTGGTAGCCAGCCTGTGAAGCTATTGAGAGGTGGTGTTACCTTTAGGAGGTGTGGTTCAATGGAAGGAAGCTGGGTTATTGGGGGTGTTCCCTGGATAGGGATATTGGGACGCCAGCCCCTTTGCCTCCCTCTGTTTGCTTCCTGGCCACCACAAGGCCTCCTGTGTCATGCACTTCTGCCATGTGCCTCCCCACATGTCCAAAAACAATGGGCAAAGCAACCATGGAGTAAAACTTCTGAAAATGTGGGCAAAGATAATAAAAATTTCCTCTTTAAGTTGATTATTGCAGGTATCTTGTTATAGTAACAGAAATCTTATTAATACACATGGGAAGTCCAACGTCCTCCACAATTTTGGAGAATCCACCAAAGTCCTCCTCCTCTCTCTTTAGAACATTTCCCCTATTCAGCTTAGTCCCTCCTCCATTTTCTCCCAAAGCATCATTAACACAGCACTTTTGCACATCATGTCTTCTTTTCAATCACAGTGATCAACAAAGTCCAGGAGTCCATGCAGGTCTTTCATTTATTTATTTTATTTTAATCAACTTCTTAGCTAAGGAATAAAATAGTATTTAAGAGAAAGTCTTCTCAGAATGGGTAGTTTGCATTTTAAAAGAAGATTCTTTAATTCCCATATTGGGGATTGAACCCAGGGCCTCACACTGAGTTGCCTCTCCAGCTATTTTTATGTTGTATTTTGAGACAGGATCTTGCTAATTTGCCTAGGTTGGCCTTGAACTTATGATCCTCCTGCCTCATCCATGGAAATAGCTGAGATTACAAGGTATGACCTAGTCTGGCTAAAAGAACATTTTCTGAAGGATAATTTAGCTTTTTTTTTTTTCTTTTCATTTACAATCTAAGTCTCAAGGACATTTCAGAACAGTCTTTGTTTTTGCTTTAATAATTTTTTCTTTTCCTATAGAGTTTTAAGGCTGATGTTTCTGATTACAAATTAAATACACAGTGAGCATTAATTAGTCTCCCACATTCTTTTAAAATTTATTTATTCTAATTAGGTATATATGACTGCAGAATGTAGTTTTGATCTATTGTACACAAATGGGGCACTACTTTTCATTTCTCTGGTTGTTCATGATGTAACGTCACTCCATATGTGCAGTCATACATGTACCTAGGGTAATGATGTCCATCTCATTCCACCATCTTTCCTGTCCCTATGTCCCCTCTCCTTTGCCAAATCAAAGTTCCTCCATTCTTCCCATGGTCCACCCCCTTATGGATCAGCATCCACTTATCAGAGAGAATATTCAGCCTTTGGTTTTTTGGGATTGGCTTACTTCCCTTAGCATGTTATTCTCCAGCTCCATCCATTTACCTGCAAATGCTCTGATTTTATTATTTTTTTGATGCTGAGTAACATTCCATTGTGTATATATACCACAGTTTCTTTATCACACCTTCTAATGGGCCACTCTTACAGGTCACCTGTTTCCTAAGATCCAAGGGTCATACTCTTTACAAGAAAAAAAAAAGTCACTGAAATTTTCTTTTGCCTTCTGTCAAAAATATGAAAATGAGCTGTCTCTATTTTCTTTAGTGATAGCTAAGAGCAAGGACCACAGATTATCCCACTCCATTAGGCACAATCAATTGAGATTTGGAATTTTCTCCACTTCGTTTAGATTTCTGGGTTGGGAATGAACTGTTGGAATGAAGCACATTCCCTGCAAAGCCCCTTGGACAAAGGGAACTGCCGGTTGCCATCCATGTGACTCCTAGAGATGCCAGCCTGGAGCTTAGTCTTGGACTCTTGCATGGCAGGAGGCACTGATGGGTGGAGCTCCAGCTGAAGGTTTGAACTACAGTGAACAGGACAGGCTGCGGTGCTTGCCTGCCAGGGGCTGAGTTTTCTCGATAGTCACTTTATGGCTCACTGCAAAACTTAGGGCTGTTTTCATGATAGGTAGAACCAGAAGCCACCATTGACACAGTATGACCATTGCATTCTTCATTCATTTACTCATTTAACAGCCAGCTTTGTGACACATAATAGAAGTCAAGGTAAGGCAGAAATGAGAGACACCATTGGTGCCCATGTGGAGCCTTACATATGTATAAGAAAGAAAAATCAGGAAGTTCCCATGTGGAACAGTGAAGCCAAAACCCCATGTGGGGAGTCTCTCAGGAGAGGTAATTCTTGAGCTGAGACTCAGGCTATGAGAAGGTGTTGTTCGGGTGAACAGTAGGAAAGACATCTGGGGAGAGGGGAGCATGGTCTAAGCATTAGAGCAGAAACAGCCTGCACTTTGGGAGACAGGTAGATCTGTGCTTTCCCAGACCTGTGCTCTGGTTTCCTTATCTCCAAGATGGAACTCAGACACTTACCTGAGAGGGCTGTAAGAGACAACATAGGAAAACACCTGGAACAAAGCCCGGTGTGGGCCACTGGTACATGGTGAGCATTTGCTGTGTTCCCACCCCCTCAGGGCCATCCACATCTCATTCTGTCTCAGACTCTGGAGGATTGGGGTCCCTTCTCCTTTTCGTTACAGCATGGTGGCTGTCCAGAGACAAAGGACTCCCCGGTGCATTTGTTGGCAGGTGACCCACAAGGGAAGCTCTTCCCTTCCTGTCCCCTCCCAATATTCCCATTTTCCTCCTTTCTCCTTACTTCCAGAATCAGAACGGCTAACCCTTCCCCTGGACATTCCCCAGCCTCAGTTTTCTCCTCTGCCGATGAGCAGAGCCAACGCTGCCTCTTCCAGGGTTGCTGGGGTCCTCGCCAAATCACACCAGGTGTGACTTTTAAGCAGTCAGGTTTCATTTTGGCAGGTGAAGGCTCTTTGTTAAGTGCAAATCATCAGAGAAAACCCCCCAGGGCCTGTCCTGTCCTTTAAGGACACACTGGGCTGGGGATGCAGAGAGTGGGGCATGGGGGAGAAGGTGGAGAATCTGCAGATCTGAAGAAGAGACAAAGAGGTTGAAGGTGGGAAGCACTTATGTCTTTTTGGGTATTAGTATGTTCAGGATGATGGAAAGCTGTGTTGGTATGTTCTTGTCTTCGTTTGTTCCCTTTTCAGGTTGTGTGGAATCAGTGATCATTACTTCACTTGTTGGAAGCATTGTTATAGTCAGGTCTTGGTGCCACCCGGGTGCCCCAGACACTCAAGGTAAATGAAGCCCAGGGAAGCTCTTCCTGAATACAAAATTCTGTCTGAAGCAAATCTTGGAGGAGATGTGCTTGCAGGAGTGCCCGAGGTACAAGTGACAAGAAAACCCCCAGTCTCCTGTATCAGTGAGCCATGTCACGGACCCCGTGGTGGAGCTCCTTGTTGCAGCCATGGCAGCCACGGGTGTCTGTGATTTGTTTGGGGGGTCTGTTGTGCCAGGGGGGCTGACCACTGATACTCTGACTCCTTCCCCTGAGCCCATTTGGTGTGAGTTGCTGCTCTGGTGGGGTGAAGCAGCCTTGGACTTGCAGTCAGGCAGATCTGCAGGTCCCAACGCTTTATTATCAGTGTGACCTTCAGCAAGTCATTTATCTTCTCTAAGCTTAGGTGTTCTCAGCAGCAAAACAAAGCTAAAAATACCTGCTACAGGCAAAACTCAAATGAAAGAATATGAGAATGCTTAGTAAATAGAACCTCTGAGTGAGACTGTGATTATTAGCTGTTCCGTAAGAGAGAGTTCAAAATTAAGATAAGATGCTGAGGGCCATTACCAAGTAGGTATGACGCATCGTAATCCTTGCCAGTGTACCCCATGTTAAATGGACTTGCCTTGGAAATTTGCTGCGACCTTGCTTGTGTGCTTTAGTAAGATGACCCTGCTCAAGGTGATCGAGGGTGGATCCAGGTTTGAGGAAGTATCCTGCAGGTTTGAGGAAGTATCCCGGTCCTTGGGTTTAAGGCGTTTCCCGGTTTAAGAATACGGGTTTTAGGGAAGTTGAGGTTGAAGATTATTGCTGCTGGGATTAAGGTGTTCCTGCAGCTTGTTGAGTTCTCCTGAGATTAAAATGGGATTTGGAAAAAGCCTCGTGGAGTAGGATTTGGGATCGGACATTTTGGAATTGCCCCTGAACGTGTGTGGAGGCTGGTGTGAGATGGGGAATAAAGAATTGCTGTTTGAACCTACAAAGCTGTGTGGTGGCTCGCGTGATTCTGTGCCAAGCCAAGACATTGGCACTTGGCTTTTGGCACTAATGAGGAAGTCTGAGATTATGGTGAGAATTGTCTCCTGAAGGCGGGGCAAGAGCAGGGGCTCCCAGTAGCCAAACCAGTGTATGGGCTCAACTGACACACCTCGCCCTGGTTGAGGACTTGTACGTCAGTCTCACATCCAAGATACCCAGGCAAACTCATTTTAGGGTGCCCAGTAGTCCATGGCCAGAGATCTGGAGAATCAGGGCTGGATCTAACTACCAGTGATTTCCAGAGGGGTCCAGGCGTGGAATGCAAGGGGCCCAAAGCCATAGATGAAGAAGGTTGGCCGACTTCTACAAGGTGATGGACATGAAGATAGTCTACCAGTGACCAGCATGTGCCCGGTCCTGTGCCTTGAATGATCAGATTTTATTTTCCTTCAGATTAATCAAACTTCATTGGTCTGACTCACCTTAACAAAGATCACATCAGGCTGATGCATAAAATTAGAATGCAAGTTCATAATTGTTTTAGTGCATTTTCTGTTGCTAATAACACAGTATCAGAGACTGGGCAAAATATAAAGAAAAGAGGTTTATTTTGGCTCAAGGTTCTGGTCCAAGATTGAGGGGCTGCATCTAGTGGTGGCCTTCTTGCTGGCAGTATACCGAGGCAGCTCAGGAAATCACATGATGAGGGAAAGGACAAGATACCTGGTTTCTATAGCAGCCTCACTCTCAAGTTAACCCATAATCTATTAATCTGTTAATGCTATGAGTGGATAAACCCTTCACAAGGACAGGGCTCCAATCACTTTAACCAACTCTTTAAGTTCCCATTTCTTTTATTCAAACTGGGGATTGTACCCAGGGATACTTTTCCACAGAGCTACATACCCAGTCCTTTTTAATTTTTTATTTTGAGACAAGGTCTTGCTTTATTGATGAGGTTGGCCTTGAACTTGCAATCTTCTCCCTCAACCTCCAGAGTCACTGAGATTTCAGGTGTGCAACGCCTAGCCCTGTGGCTCCACCTCTTAATATCTTATAATAGGAAGATAATTTCAACAAGAATTTTGGAGGGGAAAACCTTATTAAAACCAGAGCACTAATAATGAGAATGTAGTGGTTCAGTTGATCAGATCAATACACAGCTTCCCCTCAGATAAGCTGTGCAAAAAGTAGATTTGTCAGAATTATCAGTATTAATATCAGAAGGTTATTTAGCATATTTCGAATTGAAACTCAGGAAGTAGTGTAGATACCTTAAATAACAGTATTAGGCAAAGATGGACGGATACATGCTTTGCCCTGGAAGATAATCCTGCCACGAGACCAGAGCTGGATCAAGTTCTAGAGCAAACTGCCTTGTTTTCATATGGCAATGAGATGAGCACTGTCAACATTTGTCTTGGGACTTTTCTTTCCCAGCCTCCCATTGCAGACCCACTTGCCTTTCCATTGGTGTTTTCTTTCTTTAGCAAGGTTCACATTCTATCAGGGTTGTGTGGGGATTCTGTGGGCCTGAGACGTTGTGTTTCTATTTCTCTGTTGGCATCTACTCTATATACATGCATAGTTTACCTCTGTGGAGATCTTATTCCTCACTTCCAAATACTTTGGGAAGATAGTCAGATGGAGATGAAGTTGGGTGAGTGGAAACATGATAATTCCAAGGGGTCCATCAAACTTGGACCAAGATTCCTATCAGCAGCCAAGGACCCTGGGGGAAGCACCTAGCCTCCTGTTGTGGCTAATTAATTGGAAGGTCAGCCAAACAGATGACACAAATGAGTTCATGTGGCCTCCAGCACCAGTAAAACTAGCAAAAAGCAAGGCAGAAACCTGGTCCTAAAGGACACAGCTGACCGAGGTAGGAGGGGGAGTGGGAGAAGTGCAGACAGCAGGGTCTTGGTCCTCCCCTCTTCTTGTTGGACCCCCAAGCTTGCAGTAGCAAAGCCAACTCCATATGCCTTGTACTACTGGGGACTGATTTGGGTTGGCCTGCGGACTGGGAAAAGTGGGTCCTGTATGTAGCTGGGCCTGAGGATTGTGAAAGTGTTGGGCGATACTCTTAGCCAGGTGGCACTAAAAGCAGAAGAAGAAAGTTGTGTGGGACGCAGGTGATATTAGCAAACACTGCCCAAACCAATGTTAATCTAGTTGATCAAAAAGATTCCCATGGTTTTTGGAAGCCATGTGTTAGGTCAAAGGGAAACTAGGACCTGCCTTGTGATCTACTCCTTCCTGACTCCTAGCCTCACCTCTAGCAGATGAAGGAAAAAAAAAAATTCTTTTTTTTTTTTTTTTTTTTAGGACAATGCTACAGAATCTTTCCCCAGTTCACGAACAACAACAATCATGTGTTACTTTTTCTCTCAGCACCATGTCAGAGATTCAGGGACTGGGTAAGTGGTTGTAAGTGCTGCCTGTAGAGAGAGGCAGACATTGTTGAATCACAGCTCTGCCATCTGCTGGCTGTGGGACACCGTGCAAATCAATGAACTTCTCCAAGCCGCCTCAGTTTCATTGTCAGTAAATTGGGAGAATGGTAGCGGGTCTCCTTTCTGTAGTTTCATGCCTCCTGATCCACTGTGGCCTGAACATACTATATGGAAAATTGCAGAAATAAACCACACTGAAGTTTTAAGTTGCAGGCTGTGCTTGAATAGGATGAGGGCATCCTACTCTGCATCCTCAGAGACGGGAATCGCCCCTTCTCCAGTGTATCCATCATGCGGTATTCTACCTGATGGTCACCTAGTAGCCACCTAGGTTCTCAAATCCACTGTCACAATACCACAGTGCTCGTGTTCAAGCAACCATGATTTACTCAAAATGTATTAATTGAGATGATGGCAATCTTATTACAGTCTATTATTATAATCATTCTATTTTATTATTTATTGTTACTATTAATATCTAGCTATACTTTACTTATAAATTAAACTTTGTCATAGGTGTGTGTATAGGAAAAACAAATATATAGGGTTTGGTACTAACGGTGTTTTCAGGCACTAACTGGGGTCTTGGAACATTTCTCTTGAGAAATTATTTTTATCTTATCGGTGTATCCAGAGAATTAAATGTCAGTGCTTGGCATGAACAGGCTTTCAATCCATATGTGCTAACTGAGAAAATGAGATGACGCTCATAAGCTTCTTGGCCAGTGATGGACATGTAATAAATGTTCCACAGCTGTTCAACAACAGGAAGTGGTGGGGCTGGGGAGATAGCTTAGTTGGTAGAATGCTTGCCTCACGTGCATAGGCCTTGTTTCCATCCCCAGCACCACATAAAAAAGTAGTAAGTGTTAATGATAGTTCATGGGCAGTACTGCAGAACTCAGGTGGCCCTCATGGGCTGTGATGTAACAGCTATTGAGAGGACAGTGCTTCATCTTCCATTCTTTGGTCCCATGGTCTTAGTATAAAACTTCAGTCCATAAAACCAGAGGGCAATTTTAACTTGTGATGGCTTATTCAAAGTCTTGGTCAGGAACCTGCATCCAGTAGGGGAGCTAACCCAGGCTCAGCTCCTCTTGGGTGGGTGTAGGGCCATGGCAGAGTGAATACTCTTTTTTTTTTTTCCATTGGTTGTTCAAAACATTACAAAGCTCATGACATATCATCTTTCATACATTTGATTCAAGTGGGTTATGAACTCCCATTTTTACCCCAAATACAAATTGCAGAATCACATTGGTTACATTTTTACATAATGCCATATTAGTGACTGTTGTATTCTGCTACCTTTCCAATCCCCTACTATCCCCCTGCCCCCGCTTTCCCCTCACAACCTCTTATATGTAATTTTGTGTAACATTGAGGGTCTCCTTCCATTTCCATACAATTTCCCTTCTCTCTCCCTTTCCCTCCCCCCACTGGTCTCTGTTTAATGTTAATCTTTTCCTCATGCTCTTCCTCCCTGCTCTGTTCTTAGTTGCTCTCCTTATACCAAAGAAGACATTTGGCATTTGTTTTTTTAAGGATTGGCTAGCTTCACTTAGCATAATCTGCTCTAATCCTTGACTCACTTTCTCACACAGCCTGTCAGCTTCAAGCATCTGAATTTGCTCCTTCCTAGGGAGCAGGAAAGGGTGTCCCTATTGTTTTTCCTGTGGCCAAAAGAATAAAAGTATACAGCCTTTTATTGCTACACAGTCTTGAGAGCTTCCATCAAATCATCTCATGCTCAGTCAGGTCTCATCTCTGTTAAGGACTGACATGCATTGCTCTCCCACAGAAGACTTCCCAACAGAAAGCAGAAGGCTGTCTCCTGGCTTGAAATGAACTCTATAGAGGTTCTTCCTACCCCCAGTTCCTATGTGAGGGTCTCAGCCATTCACATGACTCAAGTCCCCACTGTATCTCTAAATGGCCTTTGGTTTGAGAACCAGCAGAACCAGAGACAGAAGCAGATGTGGGATATGTAAGATCTGCAACATGGAGAGAAAGAACATCCAGCCTGTCTAGGCTTCTATCAAGCCAGCCCTCTGTGCCTGGTGAATCTTCCTCTGAAGGCAGTCACAAGGGCCAAGGGTAAAGGCTGAGTTCTAGAAGACACTGGTACTCAAGACTGCTTTGTCTATCCATGGTGCAAAATCATTGGTAAATTCAGAGCTCACGGGTGGTATTAGTCAGCTTTCTTAACAAAATAACAGAGATGATCAACTTACAAGCATTGTTCATTTTGGCTTACAGTTTAAGAGGTTTTAGTTCATCGTTGGATGGGCCTGTTGGCACCTCATGACAGGGAGCATATGGTGGAGCAAAGCAGCTCTCCTTATGGCTGAGAAATGGAAAAGAGAAAGAAGAGGGTGAGATCCCTTAATTTCTTTCAAGGGCACACCCCCAGTGACCTAAGGCCTCCCACTAGGCTGCACCTAAAGGTTCCACTCCCTCCCCATTGCTTGAAACCCAGGATTGGGTGGGTTGAACATGTGGGCCTTTGGGGAACATTCTAGATCCAAACTTTAGTGTTGGTCTTCCCTCCTCAGGGTTGTACAGTGAGAATTTCAAAGGTGATTTTCTGCTGGATGGAAACATGTCTATGGTCTTAGATTATAAATTCCAGACAACCTCTATTTGACATCAAAGGTCAAAAGGAGATGGCAGATGTCACTGAAGGAGAACTCAGAATTTTCTCCACTTCTCCCTCCCCACTCCCAGCTTCCGACCCCCAAAAGTTCAGAGCATGATTGAAAATAGCTTTGAAAAAAATCAAAATAGGCTGGAGGAGCCCCTCAACTTTTCTCCCTAAATTCAGTTCCAGATCAACATTAACACCCTTAAGACCCCCATCATCATTGCTTACAACAGCAACCACAGGCCCAATGAGTGTTTCCTCAGTGTAGGGCTCTTGTAATCCTCATAGCAATCCCACAGTGTTAATGTTGTTCTTCCCACTCTACAGATAAAGAAACTGAGATCCAGAGACTTTGCTTCACAAACTGAGACCTCTTTATTGCACTTCTTGTCCTCAGTTCCCTTTCATGGACATGCTGCTTGAAGTGGGACAGGATGTGGACTCTTTCTCTTTATTCTTTCTACCCCCCCCCTCATTATTCTTACTCTTTCTCTAAAAAGTAGGCTTTGTATACCTATTATATGTCAGATACTATCCTAAGCCCTAAGAATTAAAAAATAAATAAGATCGTCTCTGTTCTGTAGGAGTTACATCATTCCTTTGACATCATCTCAACAGGATACGTGTGTCCAATTTTTATGCAGGGATGGGGATAGTACCCGTTCCCACCAGCCAGGTTGGGAAACATCATTCTTAAGACTGGGTGGAGTACTATGGAGGATCTTGCCCATAAATGGAGAATCTGGACTAAACATGACAATGGAATTGCTTAACCCATCCTGAAAGAAAGATTTACTAGGATTAAACTGTTTCTAAGTAACTTGACTGTATCCCAAATCAATGCCCAAGAAATTACAGAAATATAAATATATATAGGAAACAACAAAGAAAAAAATTTAGTGTTTGGCATCCAATCAAAATTACTGGACATGCAAAGAAATGACAAAAAAATTAATACTGAGGAAAATAAACTCATCAAAATTCACCCAGAATTGACATAGATGTTAAAAATAAATTAGCAGAAAAGGATATTAAGACAGTGATTATAGTTGTATTCCATAATCCAGAAAGTTAGAGATATAAAAATATTAAATTATACCAAAATTAAACTTCTAGTGATGAAAACATCCATGTCTGAAATGAAAAGTATATTGGAAAAGATTCACGACATATTAGTTAGTTCAGAAGATTAGAGAATTTGAAGGAATAGACAGAAACAATACAAAGGAAGCACAGAGAAGAAAGAGTTTGATAAAAATGGACAAAGCATCAATAATTGTGGGACTATTTTAAGTGAGCTTCATGTAATTGGAGTTTTCTAAAAGAGGGATACTTTCTATCTAAAATAAAAAATACTCAAAGGAACAATGGCTGAAAAGTGCTCAGATTTGTTGAATACAATATAACCATAATGTTTATTGACCTATTTTATTCAAGCATAAGAAACATGAAATAAACTACATTATGGCACCTTGTAAGCAAATGGCTCAAAATCAGTGATAAAGTGGTAAAGCAGCCAGAGAAAGAAGTCATTTACCTACAGAGAAAGTAAGAGTGACTGGAATTTTTTCAAAAATTATATATGAGTATAAATGAGCAGATGGTGAAGCTAAATATTTAAAATACTGAATGAAAAAAAAGGAAACCTTGCCTTTTAAAACTAGTGAAAATATTTTTCAAAAACAAAGATGGAATAGACTTTTTTTTTTTTTTAGAAATACAAAAACTGATAGAATTCATTACCAGCAGAGTACACAAGAATGCTGAAAGAAAGCCCTTTGGGCAGAAGGAAAATGATACTCAACAGAAATATGGATCCACCTAAAGTAATGAAAAACATCAGAAAAAATGACTATATAAATAATTGTAATGATTTTTAAAAATTTATTCAAAATATAGTCTACTGTTTTAAATACAGATAATAATATACTGTGGGTTTCATAAAATGTATAGAAATAAATTGTGTGGAAACTGTATGAAGATCAGGAAGGGAGAAATGAAAATATGTTCTTGTAAGGTTCCTATGCTTTATGTGAAGTAATAGTACGACTTGAATGTAGATAATTTAAGTGATAAATTAAACAAGTATATTGCAAGTATTAAATTAACCATTAAAACAATAGTATAAAATTATAGCTAATAAGTCAACAAGGAATAAAATAAAATCATTAAAAATATTCAATTAATAGTCAGGCGTGATGGCGCATGCCTGTAATCCCAGCAGCTTGGGAGGCTGAGGCAGGAGAATCATGAGTTCCAAGCCAGCCTCAGCAAAATCAAGGTGCTAAGCAACTCAGTGAGACCCTGCCTCTAAATAAAATACAAAATAGGGCTGGGGACATGGCTCAATGGTCGAGTGCCCCTGAGTTCAATTCCTGGTACCAAAATAAACAAATAAATAAATTTGATTAATATATAAGAAGCCAAAAAAAGTAAAAAGAACAGATGGGAGAAACTAAAAACAAATATTAACATATATTTTCATATCCAACCATATGAATATGCATTAAATATAAATGGCCTAACACCTCAAATAAAAGGCAGAGATTTTTAAAGTAGATTAAAAAGCAAGATTCAATTATACACTCCATCAAGAATTCCATTTTAGATATTAAACACAGTTAGATTAAAAATAAAGAGATGGAAAAGACATTGCATGCTGATAACCAATCAAAAGAATGCTGGAGCCTGGCCTAGCAGTGCACACCTGTGATCCCAGCAACTTGGGAGGCTGAGCAGGAGGATCACAAGTTCAAGGATAGCTTCAGCAACTTAGCAAGATCCTGTCTCTAAAAAAAAAAAAGGCTGGGAATGTAGTCAATAGTTAAGCACCCTGGGTAATTCTTAGTGTCTCTCTCTCTCTCTCTCTCTCTCTCTCTCTCTCTCTCTCTCTCTCTCTCTCACACACACACAAAAAAGAAAAAATATCCTGAAATTATTACATTAATATCAGACAAAATATATTTACAAACAAAAAATTTTCAGAATTAGGATAAAGAGGATGATTATATAATGATATAGGAATACATAACAAGCTTAAAAGTGGGGAGGGAGGAACTAATGTTTAGTGATACAAAATGACTAAGTGGTTACTTAGGGGTGGGGATGGAGAAGCCAGGGCCAGGGATGGGTGTGCAGGGAATTCAAAGGGGCACAAGGAAACTTCTGGGAGAGATGGATATATTTACTATCTTGTTTATAATGATGGCATATGCATATGTCAAAATTTAAATTGTACATCTTAAATATGTGCAACTTATGTCATTATTTTTTTCACAAAGATATTTTTAAAAATATTACTGGAATTAATCACTCTGCCTAGAATTTAAGTACACAGTTTTCCAAGGTTGCCCAGTTAATAAATGTCAGAGCTGGAATTTGAACCCAAATTTGTTGACTGTGATGCTCTTTCTAATCTATTATCACAATAGACACAGGTTAATAACCTTAAAAAAAAAGGAGTGAAAGTTCTAAATCAAACCCTTCTACTATTAACTTTGTTATTTAAGGACAACATCATAACAGCAATTCCAACGTTTCTCAATACCAACCTATCTGATGCTTTAACCTCCAGTTTATCTTGTTTTGAAATTGGTCCCATTTCCAGAAACATTGAAAAAGTGATTTGTCATAACTCAGCACTGGATCTACGATCATGCTTCCTTTATATGACAGTCTCCCTGCAGGATATACTGCAGAAACAATTCCCCCAAGATTTAGTGTGTGGATCAAGTTGGTAGCATTGTTTGACAAAAGTTGTTCAGTTTCACTTATGACTTCTCCTCCTCCTCCTCCTTCTCCTTCTTCTTTTTATCTTTAGAGCATTTTCTGACAGTGATCAGTGATGGGAGAATTATTCTTCATTGCGGTCATCAAAATAAATTTAAAGATCAACAAATTATGAACTGAGTTTTTTACTTGCCAAATTCCAAATTTGGAATCTTATGCTTAGGTTCACACAATCATGTATCTTATTATTCTACATCCAGAGAAAAACCTACTAAAATGGTTTTAGAAGGATACCATTTATGGACTTTACAGGTTCTAAAAGAACATTTTCACCATCCCATTTAATTCTGTATGCTGCACGACAGTCCATTTATGAGGATGTCAAGGTGGAAATGGGCCTCTGCAGTCTCAGAGACTGCTTTGTAGCAGCCCCTTAAGATGGGTTTTCTCATGGGATCCACATAACAAGAGGAGGGGTTTTTAACACTTGTTTTTTATTGTAGATGCTGAAAACTAAGCACAGGAAAAACTTAGTGGTATTCACAAGCTGGTTAGGGCCCTGTCTTCATATTCCTCTCTCTAGCCCTGAGAACCTCATGCTTATAAAAGACTAAAACTGTCTTGCAGTTTTTGTTTTAAATTTGAAATACCCAAAGATAGTGAATACTCTTATAAAGACCACTAGGTTCTAGAAAGCTAGAACATTTCTGACTGGTTTTATTATATTTAGGGCTAGCATTCAACTGGTTGAAAAGAAGATGGATGGAACACTTAGTCTAATTCCAGTCCCTATCAAAAACCCTCTAAAAATATAACAAATGACTTTTTATTGTATAAAATTATAAGGATGGATAATATTGTATCAAGTGATAATATTGTATCAAAGATAGTTAGTGTTGGAGAGGAGATAATGCAACAAAATTTTGGAAGCTGGAAATTGGAAGTATGAGTGGTAAGGGATTTAGCAAACAGAATAAAGCTGAATTCCAAATTATAAATGGAGAAGCCAAGGAACAGCCTGATTTGCATTGCTGAATCCCCAAACCTCAGGAACCAAGGGCAAGATGTATCCTAGGGAAAGGGGAAGCTGAGCTATGAAGGATTTGCTAAACACTGTTTTCAAAACATTTGATCCCCTCTTTCATTTATGAGACAGGGGATATCTATGCCCCAATGCTGATAGTTGCAGGAGGCTTTATTTAGAGCATGTGCAGGCTGAAGGCAATGGTTCTACCCAAAATTATAGGCATTGTACTGAAAACAAAGAGATGAAATGTCAGAATACTTGCAGTCAGGTTTGGATTCTCCACAAAATATTTAAAGGATCTTTTCAAGGTAATCTGACTCATCTCAAGGGACTACTACAAAAAGTTCAAAAGATACTGACATAATGGATCTGCAACCAAACACTCCCACATAGAAAACTCAGACCTTCAACCTTATGCTCAGAGATTCTAATTAGTTTTTTTTTTTTAAAGAGAGAGAGAGAGTTTTTTAGTATTTATTTTTTAGTTTTCGGCAGACACAACATCTTTGTTTTTTATGTGGTGCTGAGGATCGAACCCGGAACACACGCATGCCAGGCGAGCATGCTACTGCTTGAGCCACATCCCCAGCCCTCTAATTAGCTTTTTAAAAATTTGTTCTTTTTAATTATACATGACAGTAGAATATATTTTAGCAAATTATACATACAGAGAGTATAACTTATTCTATTTAGGATCCCGTTTTTGTGGTTGCATATTATGTGGAGTTACCTGTCATGTATTCAAATACAAGGCTAGGAAAGTTACGTCCAATTAACTCTATTGCCTTTTCTATTCCCCTCCCCACCTCCTTGCCTTCCTTCCCTTTTGTCTAATCCAATGGATTTCTATTCTTCCCCTCTCCACCTGCCTTTGTTTTGGATTAGCATCAACATATCAAAGAAAACATATGGCCTTTGTTTTTGGGAAACTGGCTTATTTCTCTTAGCTTGATATTCTTCAGTTCCATCCATTTACCAGCAAATACCATCACTGCATTCTTCTTTATGGCTGAGTAATATTCTATTATGCATATATATCACACTTGCTTTATCCACTCATCCATTGAAGGACACCTTAAATGTACTTAGATATCAACAAGCAAGCAACCAGAATGCTGGGGAAGTATCTCTAATATGAACGACAGTGACCTAAATGAACAAAGAGAAAAAAAAAACAAAACATAGACATATAGGAATTATGCAGTGGGTCAAAACTTCCAAAAATGTAATTGAGACCCTCAGAACTACTACAGAAAACACCACCAACATGAAAAAAGACAGAATGATATTAAGACCAGAACATTCAGAGAACAGTAACCACAAAATTCTTATTTTAAAAAGTAAGATAACATAATAAAAAACTACATAAAAGAATTGAAAGATACCCTGAGGAAACTTCTAGGGAATAGAGAAAAAATTCAAGGAGATGAAAAATAGAAAATATATATTGGAAAGCTTGAGGATTAATTTAGGAGATCCCATATCCCAACAACGAATATTCGATAGAGAACACAGGAAAGGGATCAGATGAACTCATGAACTGACACATGTGTTTTATAAATTGAAAGGGCACAGAAGGCACTAATGCCAGAGAAAACCAGACTCCTACCAAAGGACATCCACAAAAAACTGTAGAACGCTATGAGCAAATCCCTCCCAGGCCCAAATAAAGAATAAGGAGTCGAATGGCTTTGAAATTTCAGTGGCCACACTGTAAGCTAAAAGACCAATGGGATTTTTTTTTAAATAAGATAATGGCTTTATATATTATAGGAAAATATTTCAAATCTAGATCTTTATGCCCAGCTAAACTTTCAATCAAGCGTGAGATTAGAATAAAAATATTTCCAGATATTCTAGACCTCAGAAATTTTATTTTACTTTTTAGCAAATTTACAAAAATTTTGCTTTTACTATGCTGCCGCCCAGGCTGGTCTCAAACTTGTGGGCTCAGGTCATCCTCCTGCCTCAGCCTCCTGAGTAGCTGGGGCTACAAGTGTGAACCATAACATTCTTGGCCTAATTTCCCTTGCAATGGGCAGCTGCTGGTGCCCCCCTTTTTAAAAAAATATTTATGACACACGTGGCGGACCCACCTGTTAGGGGACGCACACGGCCTCTCTCTAAATAAAACTTTGTCTCAGTTTGACTGGCTTGTGTTCTTGTGCCCAACCGGGTTGCAAGATTGCAAGCCCGCGTGCACTGACAGCTCAGCAGGGAATCGCTCAGCAGGGGTGCCGCAGGCAGTGCTCGGCAGCAGGAGCGGGACTCAGCCGGCCCGGGGCCGGGCAGTTTGCGGCACACAGACAGCCAACTCCATTTTTCCAGGATCAAGTGTACACTGGCAATGAGAGGACGAAGGCCATGTATTACCAACTGATTGCAAACATATACTGCATCCTAAAGGAAATTATAGTCCAACAAGATATCATCACCCAGCTAGCATCGTAACAAGCTTCAAAAAACCACTCCACCGATCCAACATGGCGGCCGGCAAGGAAGCAGCGACTCCAACGTCTCCACTTTAACGGGATATGAAAGACTCATCGAAACAGCTGCAGCCTAGCTACGGAGGAACTTCTAGCATAACTTCCTTAAGAGGAGAGCTGTCGTGAACTGGTAGGTTTACTCGAAGTGACAGGTTGCCCCAGAGAAGTGGATCTTGGAAGACCACGCGGGCACAGAGGTCTAGTCCCCCAACCATCAGCCGCTCCGGCAGGTGGCTCCCCCTGGAGGCCTAGCTCTCACCCTGGGAGAAGCGGCCCCACCCGCCCGCTTCCTAACCAGGCGGCCACAGCTACTAGGCAATAAAGGTGCCCACGTGGCGGGTGCAGAAGTTAAGTCCTGCAGACGCCAGCCACCTTTGCAACCCCCGGGAACCCTGAGTGGCTTAGCCCGCCCCGCCCGAACTGGCAGTCCTCCGCCATACGGGCTCCCCCGGGAGGCCTAGCTCTCGCCCTGGGAAAAGCGGCCCCACCCGCCCGGTTCCTAACCAGGCGGCCACAGCTACTAGGCAATAAAGGTGCCCACGTGGCGGGTGCAGAAGTTAAGTCCTGCAGACGCCAGCCACCTTTGCAACCCCCGGGAACCCTGAGCGGCTTAGCCCGCCCCGCCCGAACCGGCAGTCCTCCGCCATACGGGCTCCCCCGGGAGGCCTAGCTCTCGCCCTGGGAGAAGCGGCCCCACCCGCCCGGTTTCTAACCAGGTGGCCTCAGCTACTTGGAGATAAAGGTGCCCTCGTGGCGGGTGCAGAAGTTAAGTCCTGCAGACGCCAGCCACCTTTGCAACCCGCGGGATCCCTGAGCGGCTTGGCCCGCCCCGCCCGAACCGGCAGTCCTCCGCCATACAGGCTCCCCCGGGAGGCCTAGCTCTCGCCCTGGGAAAAGCGGCCCCACCCGCCCGGTTCCTAACCAGGCAGCCACAGCTACTCGGCAATAAAGGTGCCCACGTGGCGGGTGCAGAAGTTAAGTCCTGCAGACGCCAGCCGCCTTTGCAACCCGCGGGATCCCTGAGCGGCTTGGCCCGCCCCGCCCGAACCGGCAGCGGGTGCAGAAGTCCTGCAGACGCCAGCCACCTTTGCAACCCGCGGGATCCCGGAGCGGCTTGGCCCGCCCCGCCTGAACCGGCAGTCCTACGCCATCCGGGCTCCCCCGGGAGGCCCAGCTCTCGCCCTGGGAGAAGCGGCCCCACCCGCCCGGTTCCCAACCACGCGACCGCAGCTACTCGGCGATAAAGGTGCCCCCGCAGCGGGTGCAGGAGTTAAGTCCTGCTGATACCAGCCGCGTTTGCAAGCCGCCGGCACCCAGTGCGGCTTGGCCCGCCCCGCCTGAACCGGCAGTCGGCCTCCACCATCCGGGCTCCCCCGGGAGGCCTAGCTCTCGCTCCGGGAGCAGCCCCCTGCAAGCTAGGCGAACCTTCGACCCATCGGGAGGTTAGGCCCAGCAACCTGCGGAGTGATAGAGGTGCCCCTCGTGCCTGCTGGGTAAGCGGACCTTTGACCGACCAGCAGAGCAGACCTAGGGCCTGCCAGCGTGGTAGACGGATCACACCAATTGGAGGAGGATCACAGCCACTACATGCCCTGCAAGGGTGATTATTCAACTATACAAGAGCAATATAAATAAATAGAGGGAAAATTTCAAAACACAACAGTTTCACCAAGCAGAAAGAAACGCCAGCAGTATGAAAAGACAAGGAAAGAAAGGACCACAGGCAATGCAGGTCAACTCAACTTTAGAAGAGGTAATAGGTACAACAGATGGAATGTCAGATAGAGAGATCAGGATATACATGCTTCAGATGATCTGGAGTCTCAAGGAAGACATGAGACAGCAAAATCAGATAATGAAAAATCACATTGACAAACAAATCCAGGAAGTAAAAGATCAATTTCACAGGGAGATAGAGGAAATAAAAAACAAACAAATAGAAATACTAGAAATGCAGGAAAAAATAAACCAACTTAAAAACTCAATTGAGAATACTACCAGCAGAGTAGATCACTTAGAAGAGAGAACATCAGACAATGAAGACAAAGTATTTCAACTGGAAAAGAACATAGACAGCTCAGCAAGTCTGCTAAGAAACCATGAACAGAACATCCAAGAAATATGGGACAATATCAAAAGACCAAATTTAAGAGTCATGGGGATACAGGAAGGCACAGAGCTCCACACCAGAGGAATACACAGCCTATTCAATGAAATAATACGAGAAAACTTCCCAGATTTGAAGAATGAGACAGAATCCCAAATCCTAGAAGCCTACAGGACGCCGAATGTACAAAACCATAAGAGATCCACACCTAGACACATTATAGTGAAGATGTCCAACATACAGAATAAGGAAAGAATTTTAAAAGCTACAAGGGAAAGGAAGCAGATTACATTTAGGGGTAAACCAATCAGGATAACAGCTGATCTCTCAACACAGACTCTGAAAGCTAGAAGATCCTGGAATAACATATTTCAAACACTGAAAGAAAATGGGTTCCAACCAAGAATCGTGTATCCGGCAAAATTAAGCTTCAGGTTAGAAGATGAAATTAAAACCTTCCATGATAAACAAAAGTTAAAAGAATTCGCAGCTAGAAAACCATCTCTTCAAAAAATCCTTGGCAAAACATTGCAGGAAGAGGAAATGGAAAATAACATTGAAAACCAACAATGGGAGGTAGGACAGTAAAGGGGGGAAAGTAGTCAAAGAGGATAACAAATCAGGTTTAGTAACATCAACAAACAAATATGGATAGAAGTACAAACCATATCTCAATAATAACCCTAAATGTCAATGGCTTAAACTCACCAATTAAGAGACACAGGCTAGTAGAATGGATCACAAAACAAGACCCAACAATATGCTGTCTACAGGAGACGCATCTGATAGAAAAAGATATCCATAGACTGAAGGTGAAAGGTTGGGAAAAATCATACCACTCATATGGACAGCGGAAACAAGCAGGCGTGTCCATACTCATATCTAATAAAATAGATTTCAAGCCAAAGCTAATCAAAAGGGATAAAGAAGGACACTTCATACTGCTCAAGGGAACCATAAACCAACAAGACATAACAATCATAAATATATATGCCCCAAATAATGGTGCAGCGGTGTTCATCAAGCAAACTCTTCTCAAGTTCAAGAGTCTGATAGACCACCATACAATCATCATGGGAGACTTCAACACACCTCTCTCACCACTGGACAGATCTTCCAAACAAAAGTTAAACAAGGAAACTATAGAACTCAACAACACAATTAATAACCTAGACTTAATTGACATATATAGACTTTACCACCCAACATCAAGTAGTTACACTTTTTTTTCAGCAGCACATGGAACCTTCTCAAAAATAGACCATATATTATGTCACAGGGCAACTCTTAGACAATATAAAGGGGTAGAGATAATACCATGCATCTTATCTGATCATAATGGAATGAAACTGAAAATCAATGATAAAAGAAGAAAGGAAAAATCAAGCATCACTTGGAGAATGAACAACAGGTTGCTGAATGACATATGGGTTATTGAAGACATCAAGGAGGAAATTAAAAAATTCCTAGAGTTAAATGAAAACACGGACACAACATATCGGAATCTATGGGACACATTGAAAGCAGTCCTAAGAGGAAAATTCATTGCTTGGAGTTCATTCCTCAAAAAAAGAAAAAACCAACAAATAAATGATCTCATACTTCATCGCAAAATCCTAGAAAAAGAGGAGCAAAACAACAGCAAAAGAAGTAGAAGGCAAGAAATAATCAAAATCAGAGCTGAAATTAATGAAATTGAAACAAAAGAAACAATTGAAAAAATTGACAAAACTAAAAGCTGGTTCTTTGAAAAAATAAATAAAATTGACAGACCCTTAGCCATGCTAATGAAGAGAAGAAGAGAGAGAACCCAGATTACTAGCATACGGGATGAAAAAGGCAATATCACAACAGACACTTCAGAAATACAGAAGATAATCAGAGACTATTTTGAAGCCTTATACTCCAATAAAATAGAAGATAGTGAAGGCATAGATAAATTCCTTAAGTCTTACGATCTGCCCAGATTGAACCAGGAGGATATAGACAACCTAAACAGACCAATAACAATAGAAGAAATAGAAGAAACCATCAAAAGACTACCAACTAAGAAAAGCCCAGGACCGGATGGGTATACAGCAGAGTTTTACAAAACCTTTAAAGAGGAACTAACACCAATACTTTTCAAGCTATTTCAGGAAATAGAAAAAGAGGGAGAACTTCCAAATTCATTCTACGAGGCCAACATCACCCTGATTCCGAAACCAGACAAAGACACCTCAAAGAAAGAAAACTACAGACCAATATCTCTAATGAACCTTGACGCAAAAATCCTCAATAAAATTCTGGCGAACCGGATTCAAATACATATCAAAAAAATTATACACCATGATCAAGTAGGATTCATCCATGGGATGCAAGGCTGGTTCAATATACGGAAATCAATAAATGTTATCCACCACATCAATAGACTAAAAAATAAGAACCATATGATAGTCTCGATAGACGCAGAAAAAGCATTCGACAAAGTACAGCATCCCTTTATGTTCAAAACTCTAGAAAAATTAGGGATAACAGGATCATACCTCAACATTGTAAAAGCAATATATGATAAGCCACAGGCCAGCATCATTCTGAATGGAGAAAAATTGAAGGCATTCCCTCTAAGATCTGGTACAAGACAGGGATGCCCTCTCTCACCACTTCTGTTCAACATAGTCCTCGAAACACTGGCCAGAGCAATTAGACAGACGAAAGAAATTAAAGGGATAAAAATTGGAAAAGAAGAACTTAAATTATCACTATTTGCAGATGATATGATTCTATACCTAGCATACCCAAAAGGGTCTATAGAGAAGCTATTAGAGCTAATAAATGAATTCAGCAAAGTGGCAGGATATAAGATCAACACGCATAAATCAAAGGCATTCCTGTATATCAGCGACAAATCCTCTGAAACGGAAATGAGGACAACTACTCCATTCACAATATCCCCCCAAAAAATAAAATACTTGGGAATCAACCTAACAAAAGAGGTGAAAGATTTATACAATGAAAATTACAAAACCCTAAAGAAAGACATAGAAGAAGACCTTAGAAGATGGAAAAATATACCCTGCTCATGGATAGGCAGATCCAACATCATCAAAATGGCGATATTACCAAAAGTTCTCTATAAGTTCAATGCAATGCCAATCAAAATCCCAGCTGCATTTCTTGTAGAAATAGATAAAAGAATCATGAAATTCATATGGAATAATAAAAGACCCAGAATAGCAAAAACAATACTAAGCAGGAAGTGTGAATCAGGCGGTATAGCGATACCAGACTTCAAACTATACTACAGAGCAATAGTAACGAAAACAGCATGGTACTGGTACCAAAACAGGCGGGTGGACCAATGGTACAGAATAGAGGACACACTAACCAATCCACAAAACTACAACTATCTTATATTTGATAAAGGGGCTAAAAGCATGCAATGGAGGAAGGATAGCATCTTCAACAAATGGTGCTGGGAAAACTGGAAATCCATTTGCATCAAAATGAATCTGAATCCCTATCTCTCGCCTTGCACAAAAGTTAACTCAAAATGGATCAAGGAGCTTGATATTAAATCAGAGACACGGCATCTGATAGAAGAAAAAGTTGGTTATGATCTACATACTGTGGGAGCAGGCTCCAAATTCCTCAATAGGACACCCATAGCGCAAGAGTTAACAACTAGAATCAACAAATGGGACTTACTCAAACTAAAAAGTTTTTTCTCAGCAAAAGAAACAATAAGAGAGATAAACAGGGAGCCTACATCCTGGGAACAAATCTTTACTCCACACACTTCAGATAGAGCCCTAATAACCAGAATATATAAAGAACTCAAAAAATTAGACAATAAGACAACAAGTAACCCAATCAATAAATGGGCAAAGGACCTGAACAGACACTTCTCAGAAGAGGACATACAATCAATCAATAAGTACATGAAAAAATGCTCACCATCGCTAGCAGTCAGAGAAATGCAAATCAAAACTACCCTAAGATACCATCTCACTCCAGTAAGATTGGCAGCCATTAGGAAGTCAAACAACAATAAGTGCTGGAGAGGATGTGGGGAAAAGGGCACTCTTGTTCATTGCTGGTGGGACTGCAAATTGGTGCAGCCAATTTGGAAAGCAGTATGGAGATTTCTTGGAATGCTGGGAATGGAACCACCATTTGACCCAGCTATTCCCCTTCTCGGTCTATTCCCTAAAGACCTAATAAGAGCATGCTACAGGGACACTGCTACATCGATGTTCATAGCAGCACAATTCACGATAGCAAGATTGTGGAATCAGCCTAGATGCCCTTCAATAGATGAATGGATTAAAAAAATGTGGCATTTATACACAATGGAGTATTACTCTGCATTTAAAAATGACAAAATCATAGAATTTGGAGGGAAATGGATGGCATTAGAGCAGATTATGCTAAGTGAAGCTAGTCAATCTTTAAAAAACAAATACCAAATGACTCCTCTGATATAAGGGGAGGAAACAAGGACAGGGTAGGGACGAAGAGCTTGAGACGAAGATTTTCATTAACAGGGTTGAGAGGTGGGAGGGAAAGGAAACGAGAAGGGGAATCGCATGGAAATGGAAGGCGATCCTCAGGGTTATACAAAATGACATATAAGAGGAAAGGAGGGGTAAGACAAGATAATTCAAATGGAAGAAGTGATTTACAGTAGAAGGGGTAGAGAGAGAAAAGGGGAGGGGAGGGGAGGGGAGGGGGGATAGTAGAGAATAGGACAGACAGCAGAATACATCAGACACTAGAAAGGCAATATGTCAATCAATGGAAGGGTAACTGATGTGATACAGCAATCTGTATACGGGATAAAATTGGGAGTTCATAACTCATTTGAATCAAACTGTGAAATATGATGTATGAGGAACTATGTAATGTTTTGAACGACCAACAATAAAAAAAAAAATCTTAAAAAAAAAAAAATATTTATGTCTTAGTTTTCTGCAGACACAACATCTTTGTATGTGGTGCTGAGGATCGAACCCAGGCCACACGCATGCCAGGAGAGCACGCTACCACTTGAGCCACATCCCCAGCCCTGCTGGTGCCTCTTGTCAGCTCAACTTAAATTGTTTTTACCTTGAATCCTGGCTTCCTAAGGGTCATCTCTGTGTCTTTGTAACATAGTGATCCATCAGTGATTTATTAAAAGCTGTACTCAAACACCTTACGACAGTAATATTTTCATCTTTTGCTAACAGACCTAAATGGGACATTGGAAATACACTCAAAATTAAGGTCATTACTTTTGCTTTCCACCAGCTCCTTTTGTCTCTTTTCTGTGTGTGCACAATGTTTCACAGTTAGCCAGGGATACAAAGAGAGCCAGGGTTTTCTCTGGTCTCTTTCTCTGGTCTCTTCTAAAGCCTTGCAAATGGGTACAGCTGTGCAGATTGTCAGGGATTTATGAGACACTGTCAAGGTAGTTACAGTTGCCTCCTTCCCTCCATCTCTCAGTTATAGTTTTATTAGTTTGACAGTCTATTATTTGGATTAGCATCAACATATCAAACAAAACACAAACTAGCTATGAGATTGGGCGATTGGGCTTTTTTTTTGGAACTGGGATCACTATTATTTTGTGCTCAGGAAATGGCTTTTTTATATTTTGTCCCAATAAAACCAGTTTCCTGTGTTGTGGGTCAAACTATATTTGCCTTGACCAGACAAACTCTATTTTACTCCGAGACTCCATTTCATTTAAGAACTGTTTCTCCCATGTGAAAACCGGTCCTCTGTAACCCACATGCTGCTAAGCACACCCTGTTTGGCAACGCATAGCAGCTGAAACATGTTTCCTTTATTCCTGTGCAATGTATTCTTGTGCCATGTCCCCTGGCCTGGGTTAGACCTGGATCATTTTGATGTACCTCCTACTTTGCTTGTGGTTTTTGTTATGGTTTTGGGCTATAAAAGATGTGCTTTAGCTGGGCATGGTGGTGCACGCCTATAATCCCAGTGGCTTGGGAGGCTGAGACAGGAGGATTGAAAGTTCAAAGCCAGCCTCAGCAAAAATGAGGCAGAAAGCAACTCAGTGAGACCCTGTCTCTAAATAAAATACAAAAAATAGGGCTGGGGATGTGGCTCAGTGGTTAAGTACTTCAGAGTTCAATCCCCAGTACCCACCCCACCCCCCAAAATGATGTGCTTTAGCTCCCTTTGGGGGTTGAAGGTGGAGAGTCAATTTGGCCACTGCCCTTCAGCCTGCCAGCAAATAAAGTTCCTTGTCCTGCTTCAAGACTGACCCAGTGATTTATTTCAAACCTGCCACAACACCGGGTGAAGCTATTGGCTTTCATGGCTTGCTTTGCCCTGGACCTACCAAACCAGATCTGGGCAGAGCAGAGGACTAGTGGTATCCACCTGAGGTCAAAGTGCCACAGAGTTGTTAGAGTAATGTTAGAGTCTGTAAACAAGTCAAAATAACACCTGGTATTTTGCCAGGGGAATGTTAGAGTTCGTAAACAAGTCTGGATGGTGCCTGGCAAAATGCCAGAGGGAGTGGTTTGAGAAGTAACAAAAGCGAGCCATTAAGTGTGGAGATTCCTTATTGGTTGACTGATGTATCTAGTTTATGCTAATTAAGATAAGCTGTGCAAAATGTATAAATACCTCTGTTGTCCTACAATAAACGGCTCCTACTCCTGCTGTATCAACGTACACAGGTTATTCATCACCCCCCCCCCCTTATTCTGCTGCAGCCGGACTGTGGCACAGAGTTCCACTGCTCTTATCCAAGTTTCAATAGTTTTTCTTTAGTAAATGTTTCTTAAGCTCTGTATGCTTTGGATTGCGTTCCAGCATTCTGAAATGTTTATTTCTGATGATTTCACCCAATTTTGTTCTTGCTTTCAGGGGAGAAGATTTACCCAACTCCTCACTTTGCCATGATGTCACAGCGATGTAAACCTGAACTTTTTAGCCAAAGTATTTTTTTCAATTATATTTAGAGAATAGAAGGAAAGAGAAGTAAATATTTTCCTTCCCAAGAAGGGGGTCAACTGATAATGCCAAAAAAAAAAAAAAAAACCAACCAAGAAGACATATAGACATAAATGTGCATAAAGAATTATATTCAAGGGGAATGGAGATGAAGTTCATGAAGTATGCCTTAAGACTTGTAGAGCTACATTAATCCATCAAATTATGTCTACATGTTACTTTAATTAAAAGAAATTAAAAAGCTAACAGGGTAAGAGAAGATAATAGGGAAGGTGTATGAAAATGTCACAAAGAAACCTATTATTTTGTAAAATTGTAAAGTGTGTGCTAATAATTATAATAAAAATGTTTTTTTTAAAGCTAATAGGGAAAAGACTAAGTAAAAGAAAATTCAGCCATTAAGATGAATAGAGTTTAAATCTTAGCTCCACAATTTATTAGCTGTGTGACTTTTGTCTAGGAACTTAATATGAAACCTCAGAAGAGTATGGAGCATGGCTACATCCAAGATGTATTAATAATGATTGCATGTGCCATGTGCTAGGAAGCAAAAGTTACAATGTAGAGAATGCATTCTGTGTCTCAACTCCAGATGGGACTGGGACCACCAGTCCTTCACCTTTCTTATTAGCCCAAAGCTCTTGAGAATAGATTGTATCTCTCTCTCTGGCCAATGATTAATGAAGCCTACATTTTAGGCACTGTCTTGATGGCCAACCTGGTTATATTCACTCTGCTCCTCCCACCACCTAGTATTTATCCTCCACCAGGTAGGGACTAGTCCATCTTCTTCATAGTTGAATCCCACACCTAACAGAGTGCCTGACACGTTTGCAGGTGATCAATAAAATATTTTGCATGAATTAATGAACCCAGCTAATCCTGTAGTACATTAAATTTTTTAGGTAACAGTGTCTTTGTCACCATACCACAGCCTGCCCTCAACTCCTGCAGAAATGAGATGCTCTTTTAAAAATAAAGAGGATGGGCCCAGGGGCTGGCTATGTGCCACATATGGAAAAACAATTCAAAGGCCACATGCCTTTCAGAGAACGTGTCAGGAATGTGATTGTCTTTCCCAAGTATAAGATGTTGACCTTAGATTTGTTTTGTTTTGTTTTTGCTGTGTTAAAATATACAGTTCTATTACCTTTTTGTTGATGAGCCCCATCCTAACATTTTATATGGCTGTGATGGTTGAGAGCCCAGGATCGAACTGGAGAAACTAGAAATCACTCCTGTTCTATTTAGAGAGGACTTGATTTATCAAAATCCAAGCTGATGAAGCACATAAGAGTAGGCAAGGCACCCTGATCTTAGAGAATGGAATCTGTGTCCCAGAGATCAAAGAAATGATCTCTGAATTCAGATAAAAAGTCAACCCCTTGGTATACTGAACATGTTCTTCAGTTTGCAAAATGATACATGTTAAATGATAATACCTTGAGCATTTATCTAAGGGGAGTTCATGGAAAGTGGGTGGCCCTTGCATAAATACTTCCCTGTGACCATGAGTGTCAGGGAACCAGCATGACCTCATCCCACTTCTTTCAACATCCTTATTATGTGACACTGAAAATTGCCGTTAAAACTTGGAGCAGTATCCCTCAGGTTAAAGAAAAAGAGAGAGGAAGGAACAAAAGATAATTTGGACTCAGGTTGGCTTTTTCTAGGCTAGAGTTTATTGTTTGCATAAAAATTCTTTAGTATTAGCCAAGAGTTCTGTCAGGCAGCTGGTGCCATCAAAGACATCACTCCCTGAAGAAAACCAAGACCCAAGGCCTTTTTGGGGGGGACCTCTCTCTGAGAAGCAGAGGACAATCTGGCTTGAGTGACCAGTCCTCATTTGTGCCAGCAACTTGGAAGGATGGAAACATTCTGACCTGCTCTGGGGTCAGAACTGCCTGCACAGAGCCATTTACCTGTCCCACTGTCTACAAGCTGATGGCACATGGCAGCAAGACCCTGATCTGATTGATCTTGCAGTAGGTCAGACTTGCCTGGATGGGGAGAAGGGTGCAAACTATCGGTCTTCAAATTTCCAACCAGGGGTATAATTTACAGACCCATGTGATCTGATAGCCCTGAGACTTACTTGTTCTAGTGAGGGCCACCCAGCTCCTGCCACACCCATCAGGCTCCCTCCTTTAATACCCTGACTGAGAGAATTATTTAATGTGATGGTTAATTTTAGGTGTGTCAACTTCACTGGCATAAGGTCTGCCCCGGTAGCTGGCAAAATGTTGTTTCTGGGGTGTCTGTGAGAGTGTTTCAGGGAGAGGCTGATATTTAAATTCCGTGAACTGAGTAAAGAAGATTCACCCTGACCAATGTGAACAGGCTCCATCAAAACCACTCAGAACCCACACAGAACATAAAAGCTGAAGGAAGGGTGAGTTTGCTCTCCCATTTTGAGCTGGGGCATCCACCTCCTCTTGCCCTTGGACTTTGGTGCTCCTGGTTCTTGAACCGTGGAACTCAGTGGCTTATTCTAGCAGTTCCTTCAGTTCTTGGGCCTTCAACCTTGGCCTGAACCACACCACTGGCCCTCCTGGGTCTCCAGCTTGCAGATGGCAGATGGTGGGACGCCTCAGCCTCTAAAATCACATGAGCCAGGGCCATACTCCATCTTGTTTTGTATATATCTACACATATCCTATGGGTTCTGTTTCTCTGGAGAACCCTGACTAACTCACTGAGCTTCTCTATTCATCTATTTTTCTCTGACACTAGAGAAAATAAAAGTGTAACTCTTCTGAGGCTCTTCATGAAGTTGACAGTGATGCAGGTGGCAGAACAGCAAAACCTGCTAGGGGACATCACTTCTAAGCGGCAAGAGGATTTTCATGGCCCTGGGTCCTTTTACTTTTGTGGATCTCTTCAACCATAAATATATATATTTTATTTTGTTTCACAATGTAGTATAAAGAGGAATGTATTAACATATATGAAAACTTTTTTTAGTCTAAAAGTTAACTTCTAACTTTTATTTTAAAACTAATTAAAACATTTTCATGGGCCTCTAAAAGTATTGTGAGCCCTAGGCTTTGAGCCTGACACATCTGAATAAGTTGGCCATCCTGGTGAAATGACTGTATGTTGATATTCCTTTTACTACACAAACTGCATCGTAGTTGGTAAAAATAAGGGCTTAAGACTGAGATATGAATTCAAGTCTTGGCTCTGCTCTATTAGCAGTGGCACCTGAGGTAAATTGCTTAACTTCTCTGAGTCTTGTTATTTTATTTGTAAAATAAGGAAAATGATATTTCCTAAGCAGAATTAATGCAGAGATTCTTGACATAGTGCTTGTCAGTTAATAGATGCTCAGTAAATGAATGTTAGCAATGATTAAAAAAAAATACTCCAAAGAGAATTACTCTTCAAAGAGCAGTTCATCTGGGTTCTTTGCATTTGCTATGCCCAGAGCCCAGAGTCTTGGAAGTGGAACTGAATCTACTGTTCCAAGGGTTAAAGGGCTATCACAGAATCTATGAGGAGGCAAGGATTAGGAAGGTTAGTGTCCAAATCAGAGATTCTATCTTATTTCTTATTTTGCTAAATGCCACCCAAGAAGTGGCCTAAATGTAGCTGAACTGGTTGCTTGGGACACTTTTTTCAGGTGGGCTGAGACAAACTGGAACTAGGACCTGCTCAGTTCAGTTCTAGGTTTGCACGGATTGCATACAGCAGCCAAGCTCAGAGAAAGTGTTTGTACGATCAGATTGCTCTACCCAAGGCAGGACCCGGCCTCATCTCAGGCATATGGCCATGGTAATAATGCAGGACCAGGGATTTTAACTCAACTAATCAACTGATTATCAATAGTAAAAAAAAAAAAAAAAAAAAAGATTGACCTTTTCTATGACATTCCAAGTTACACACTAAACAAACAACCCCAAAATATCTCTCCTCCCCAAGGTTGCAAATAGAGATTCAGTAGGTGTATAAGATACTATTTTACAATGCAAATGGCAATGGGATGTTTATGGGGTTGTCAATCCATCACATCTAGAGTGGATTAGTTTGGTTTAGTGAATCAGGCTGGTTGATTTCTGGACACTTAATTGAGATTTGCATTGCTGCAAAACAGGAGTTTGAATGGAGTGAACAAAAAGAAAAGAGAGTGTCTCTTGGGCCCTGGGTGCTTAGTGGAAGGACAAATTTGGAGATTTGCTGCATCGAAGATCTCCCAGTAGCTAGAAGGTACTAGGAGGGCACTGGGACATTGAACAGGAGGCTGATATGAAATAGAGAGTAAGGCACATTGCAAAGGAAAAATAGAGAGATGGGGGATTTTCTAACCTGGAATTTGAGCAAAATCAATGTCTTTAAGTGTTTTGAGAAAGAATCAGTTATCATCACCTTAGGCATAATGTCCTCATCAACCTGTGCTCTGACAATCCTTTCACAAGGCCCGGCAAATGTCAAGCTACCATTTTCTCTCTTTCAAACTATATTTTAGTAGGTTAGTTTGAAAATATTATGCTCCTTGATTGGTGGAATTTGAACAGAATCTTCATGGAAGACTGGTACTTTGCCTAATTGCACTGAAGGAAACCTTCTTTGGGCTTCCTAAATTGAATACAGAGTTTTTGTTTTGTTTTTTGGGAGTTAACCCAGGGTGCTTTACCACTGAGTCTTATCCCCAGCCCTTTTTATTTTGGGACAGGGTCTCAGTAAGTTGCTTAGGGCCTTGCTAAGTTGCTAAGGCTGGCCTTGAACTTGTGATCTTCTTGCCTCAGCCTTCTGAGTCGTGGGGATTACAGGCATGTGCTGCTGCACCTGGTGCGTTTGTTTCATACGATTATTTATTTTGGAAAAAAAAATTACCCACAGTTACATCCAGCTCAAAGGGGAATTCTTACACTGAGCAATGTAGTGAGAATGTAAGATACTCTCTGGAAGTCAAGATGGTTCTAGCCCAAGAAACCATGTTCTTTCCAAAAAATCATCAAAGGAAAATGTCCAAGCAAGTATTTATTCAAAGTCAGTACCCAGCCCCACTAATGCTGAAGTTGGAAGACAGGTGCCCTTTGATTATGATTTAATGAGCAAACTGCTGGTTGCCGGGTATTCTCCTCTTGCTCATTTTGCTTCTATCTCATAAGACAAATTTCTAAGCTTCCTGATGTGGTGGTACCTACTGCTGATGATCTTGATGAAGACGTCCAAAGCCTCCTTTAGCTTTAGCTCATGCCTTCTTGTTAGCACAACAATCACACTGTGTTCCTGTTACCCTGTCCCAGGACATCTAGGTAGATTAACTGCATTAACAATGTCTTCTTTCTCAGGTTTTTTCCTTTAAGATCTAAGTCAGTCATTTCCTTAAGCTCTAAATTTCTTAAACAACAATCTGATTAACATTATTGTTAAAAACAAAAACAAAAACAAAACCCCAAACATCTCATTTTTTGCTCTTCCCATGATATGATGTGATAGGGATGAAATATACAATTGTGCTTTTTATTTGGCCTTAAAACATTTTCCTTCCAGATAATGCATATGATTTTGGCACATTTTAAATTTACTTGGCTCGGCAGCTGGGAGGGTCAGGGCATTGAAATCAGTAAGACCTGGGTTCAAATCCCAGCATAGAGCTATGGAATCTAGTTCTTTCGGTCTTTGGTGGAGTTTTTTATTTGTTTGTTTGTTTTTGCTTTTTCTTGTAACTCAGAGTCAGCAAAAAGTAATGTCTAGGCCACAGGATTGTTGCGAAAGATGGCGTAAGATAAATCATACAGTACACACTTGAAGATACTCAAAAGTATGTAGTATGTACCTCCCTGATCTGAAAATCCAAAATCTGGAATGCCCCCAAATCTGAAACATTTTGAGTACTGACACAATGCCACAAGCAGAAAATTTCACACTATAAGAATATTTTATGGATAGCCTCTTCAACAAATGGTGCTGGGAAAACTGGACATCCACATGTAACAAAATGAAATTAAACCTCTATCTGTCACCATGCATAAAACTCAACTCAAAGTGGATCAAGGACCTAGGAATTAAACCAGAGTCCTTGCACCTAATGGAAGAAAAAGTAGGCCCATCTCCATCATGTCGGATTAGGCCCCAACTTTCTTAATAAAACTCCTATAGCGCAAGAATTAAAGCCAAGAATCAATAAATGGGATGGATTCAAACTAAAAAGCTTCTTCTGAGCAAAAGAAACAATCAGTAAGGTGAATAGAGCCTACAGAATGGAAGCAAGTCTTTACCGAAAGCACATCAGATAGAGCACTAATCTCTAGAATATATATATAAAGCACTCAAAAACCTTAACACCACAAAAACAAATAACCGAATCAATAAATAGGCCAACGAACTGAATAGACACTTCTCAGAAGAGGATATACAATCAATCAACAAACATATGAAAAAATGTTCAACATCTCTAGCAATTAGAGAAATGCAAATCAAAACTAAGCTCTAAGATTTCATCTCACTCCAGTCAGAATGTCAGCTGTCAAGAATGCAAACAACAATAAGTGTTGGCAAGGATGTGGGGGAAAAGACACACTCATACATTGCTGGTGGGGACTGCAAATTGGTGTAGTCAATATGGAAAGCAGTATGGAGATTCCCTGGAAAACTGGGAATGGGCCCACCATTTGATCCAGCTATCCTACTCCTCAGTTTATAACCAAAGGACCTAAAAACAGCATACTACAGGGACACAGCCACATCAATGTTTATAGCAGCACAATTCACAATAGTTAAATTATGGAACCAACCTACTGAAGGATACCCTTCAGTAGATGAATAAATAGGTAAATAGAGAAACTTTGGTATACATACACAATGGAACATTATTCAGCATTAAAAGACAATAAAATCATGACATATGCAGGTAAATGGATGAAGCTGGAGAATATAATGCTAAGTAAAGCAAGCCAATTCCCAAAAAAACAAAGGCGAATGTTTTCTTTGATATGAGGATGCTGACTCATAATGGTGGTGGTGGGGGTGGCTTGGGAGGAACGGAGGAATTTAGATAGGGCAAGGGGGAGGGAGGGAAAAGCAGGGGGAATGGGGTAGGAATGATGGTGGAATGAGTTAGACATCATTTCCCTAAGTTCATGTATGAAGACACAAATGGTGTGAAAATACTTTGTGCACAACCAGAGACTTGAAAAATTGTGCTCTATATGTGTAATATGAAATGAATTGCATTCTGCCGTCATGTATAACAAATTAGAATAAAATAAAATATTTTATGCACAAAACTATTTAAAATATTGTATAAAATTCCCTCCACACTGGTGTTCAAGGTGTATATCAGGCATAAATGAATTTTATGCTTAGACTTCGGTCTCATCCCCAGGATCTCACACTATATATGTGTAAGTATCTCAATTTTTTTTTTAAATCTCAAATTCAAACCATTTCTGGTCCTAAGCATTTTAGATAAGTGATACTCCATCTATGTTAGGTTTCTACTCTTGCTTAGATGTTGCTAGATAAAAGCTTCTTTGTACTCATAAAAGCTAGAGAGGGATAACAAGTCTTAATTGTTTTGAAAACCCTTATTACCATGCACAAATGAGACATAAATTCAACAAGTTTGCCCAGTGCTCATACATGTTGAGTTAAAAATCTTGAGGAAAAAACCATACTTTCTTTTTTCTCAGACTTATAGAAAGCCCTATACCAGCGCTTCTAAAACTTTAAAATGCATATGAACTGCCTAGAAATCTTGTTAAAATGCAGATTAACTTTACTAGGACTGAGGTGGAGCTCAAGAGTCTGTATTATGGTTTTGTCCTCCCAAAAGCTCATGTGTGAGACAATGCAAGAGTGTTCAGAGGTGAAATCACTATATTGTGAGAGTTGTAACCTAGTCAATGGCTTAATCCACTGATATGGATTAATTGAGCAGTAACTGTTGGCAAGTAAGGTGTGGCTGGAGGACGCAGGTCACTGGGGACGTGCCTTTGGAGTTTATGTTTTGTCTCTGGTGGGCAGAGCTCTCTCTCTTCTTCCTGGTGGCCGTGCCCTGAGTGGCTTTCCTTCACCATGCCCTTTTTTTTTTTTTTTTTTTTTTTTTTTTTTTTTTTTTTTTATATTTATTTTTTAGTTCTCGGCGGACACAACATCTTTGTTGGTATGTGGTGCTGAGGATCGAACCCGGGTCGCACGCATGCGAGACGAGCGCGCTACCACTTGAGCCACATCCCCAGCCCCTCACCATGCCCTTTTGCCACAATGCTCTGCCTCACTTTTGGCTCAAGGCTATGGAGTTAGCCGTCTGTCAACTGAGACCTCTGAAACCATGATCCAAAATAAACTTTTGCTCCTCCAAGTTGTTCTTGTCAGGTCACAGTGACAAAAACAAACAAACAAAAACCTGACTAAACAGTCTGCTTTTCTAAAAGATCCTAGATGAGGCTGATGCTGTAGATCTATGGACCACACTATTAATTTGTTTATTTGTTACTGGGGATTGAAGCCAGGGTGCTTTACCACAGACCTCTATTCCCAACCCTTTTTATTTTACTTACTTATTTTTTTTAAATTTTGAGACAGGGTTGTGCCAAGTAGCTGAGGCTAGCCTCGAATTTGTGATTCTCCTGCCTCAGCTTCCTGAGTTGCTGGGATTATAGGTGTGCTCAGCCATGGACCACACTTTGAAAAGCAAGGTCGTCCACGGAATAGTTGACACTGGATCCGTAATGGCCTCCTTTACTTGTTTAATACCCAAGATAGTTGTAAAGTATTTACAGGAGTCCTCTCATATCTGTGCTTTTGTTTTCTGCTCCTTTCAATCACCTAAGGTTAACTGTGGCCCAAAGATATTGAATGAAAAATTCCAGAAATAAACAATTCATAAGTTTTAAATTGTGTGCTATTCTGAGTAGCATGATGAAATCTTGAGCTGTCCTGCTCCATCCTGCCTGAGATGTGAATTTTCTCTTTGTCCAGTGTATCCATGCTTAGTAGTCATCTCAGTGATCAGATCAACTGTTGTGGTATTACAGGGCTTGTCCTCACATAACTTCTACTTAGTAGTCTGACCCTACATCATAGTGCCTACATCAGTCACCTCCTTTTATCTCATCATGTAGGCACTGTGTCACAAGAAAGGTGAGTACAGTACAATAAGATATACTGAGAAACAGACCACATTCCCATAACTTTTATTTCAGTATACTGTTACAGTTGTTCTACTTTATTATTGTTGTTATTAATCTTTTATTGTGCCTAATTTATAAACGTTTATCCCCTGTAGATAAGGGGGAACTACCACCATCATTGCCTAGCATATTGTCATCCTATCACTATTCCTGGTTTCTTATTTAACACACTGTGATTTCATAGGATCAAAACTGGGACAAAGCTGGTTATCTGCTCCAATGACATGGCAAGTGATGACTCTCACTGACCTACTGTAGGATCATCTCCTCCAGGTCTTGAGAGTAGGATGGGGCAGGGTATGGCAGAGCTGTGGCCTGGAAGCTGGGTTCCTTGTGCCTGTAACCTGGATTTTGGGGAAAATAAAAAAATCCAAAGCCCAGCTTTGACTACAACCCTGAAGCCTCAGTCCAGGCCACATTCCCAGTGCAGTGTGCAATACCCTGTGGAACTGGAGAAAGGCACTGAGAGGCATTTATTGTTTCTCTAGCCCCAAAGCCATCATCTTTGGCATTCTGGCTGAGCGGACATTATTTTGGGCACCGCCAACAGCCCATGGCAGGGAGCATCAAAGAGATATATATACCTTCATGCCACCTGTCTGTAGCACCTGTGGTCCATCATTTTATTTTTTTTTTGAGAGATATAATCGTTCCACATTTCAGCTGAAAATGGGAAACATGTCATAGGTGGTGTGGGGGAGACAGCAGAGTGCATTAGGGAGAGTATGGGCTCCCGGGTCAGGAGCTGGTTCCAACCCCAGCTCTGTGGCAGCAGCTCTGAGCCTTCATTCTCTGATCTACGAAATGGGGCTTTCCATAAAAATTATGTCCCCATAACTTTCAGGGTCATTGTGAAGAATGAAAAGGATTATAGGAAGGAAGATATAAGATATTGTATAAGATATTTCTAATGCACAGGTCTGGCGAGTTTCTGGAAAGCAACATCTAGTTAGTTAGGTAGCCAGCCAGGCAAGCTCACTTGGGTTATCTACCCTTATCATAATTTCTACAGTCAGCCATCAGACCCTCAGTCCTGCCTCGACCCACAATCCTGAAGGTACTGAATTGCAACCTGTGGGAAGATGGCCTGGCTACTTTGGGCTGCCCCTTTTCTTCTACCAAACCCATATCCTGGTATTCTCTCTCTCTCTCTCTCTCTTTTTTTTTTTTTTTTTGCTACTATACAGGTACAAGCCTATGAGCTGTTCTGGTCATAGCAAAGCTGAACAAATCTGACATCCTTCTGCCCAGTTTTCCTGGATGGTCAGTTTCTCTCTTTGATTCACCCACTCCCTCCTGTTGGTCAACTAAACAGGAAACAAAATGTTTTTTCATCAATAGCCAAGGGAATCTGAGCCAACCCACAAAGGGGCCAACCTGCTGACGTAGGCCTTGAGCTGTTAAAATGGCCCTAAAAGAAAACTGAGTGTAGAAAATGAATTTAATTTAAAAAATGTTAAATGCTATGTCCTTAGCACAGAGTCTATGGGAAAAAGGTTAAGATAAGTTTTTTTTTTAATATTTATTTTTTAGTTGTAGTTGGACACAATAGTTTTATTTTATTTATTTTTATGTGGTGCTGAGGATCAAACCTGGAGCCTCACATGTACTTTACTGCTGAACCACAACCCCAGCCCAGGCTAAGATAGTTTTATAGACTAGTAAAGCATTACAACAGGTCCGATGTTGTTTACTTGTTTGAAGAATATTTTCCAAGTTTGGTGAGGTGGTGAATGCGTGTAATCCCAGCTACTTGGGAGGCTGAGGCAGTAGGATCACAGGTTCAAGGCCAACCTTGGCAATTTAGTGAAATCCTGTATTAAAATAAAATTGAATATGGAGCCGTGGATGTAGCTCAGTGGTAGAGCACTTGCTCAGCATGCATGAGGCCCTTGGTTCCATTGATAGCACTACAAAAAAAAAAGGAAAAAAAGTTTTCTGAACTGCTGATGATCTCAGGTGTGCATTTTGAAGAACCCCAACAATTTTCTACTGCATGCAAACCCACAAATACCCAGTTAATGCAATGCTAACCAGACTCTATAAACAGGGACAAGCTTTACTTTCATAAAAGAAAGTCATTGTCAACCAGACCATTCATTAGACTCAATTTCAAAGCTCTCTCCCCAGCTGTAATCCCAACAGGGTCACAGATTGGGTTTGGATCATTATGTTTCATTTAGGGGGCAAGCAGAGAATCACAAATAACAATGACTTCTTCCCCCTCTCGAATTTTCGTGTCCTCTCCCTTCATTCTCAATTTCCAAAGATAAATACCTCTTGTCTCCCGAGAAGCCTTCTCGAATATGAAAATGAGGGCAGGGACACACAGTCCTGGAACCTCCCAACCTCAACAGCCAGCAGTTGGTTCCCTGGTATGCAAATGCTTCAACCCTAACACAGTGAGGGCCCTACAATAAATCAAGCTACTGACATGATACTTTTCTATAGGTGGTTAATGGCTATCAAGAGGGGAAACTGCCCTTCAAATGCTTCATGAAAGAAGAGAGATCAAGGAGCCAAGGGCCACAACAGTTGATGCAGTCCTGTGCCGGGCCAGGTAAGAAGACTTTGTAAAACCCTGGTGTGCTAGCAGCTTTCACCATACCAACAGATCTCGGAAGTGGCTGAAATCCTTCTCACAGATCCCCATTTTGCAGCATCCGTAAAAATGTGACTCTGGGAATTCCTCCCACGCTCACGGCTACCTCCCCCCACACTGTGTCCCCCCCCACCCCCCCAGCATTTCCAGGCTGGGGTGCGGGGGAGTGAAATGGAAGGATACAAACTTGGGAAATAAACATTTTTTGGGAAGGCTCCAGATTGTTTCAGAATCAGCAGGACACATGAGCCAGCCACAATAGGTTCACTTTCATGTGGATGCTGAAGCAGGCAAGACTTCCAAGTAAAAACTCTGAATGTGAATTTAGCTAGTTTTGGATAAAGACGCCTTTCAGCGTCAATACACACCATGAATGCAGCGGCGGTGGAGTTACAACTTAATGAGACCAGGGGAAGTGCACCGGGTCAGGCCTCATCTCTCAGCCTCTGTCATGCTAATCAGCTGGGCAGCCGGCAGCTGAAAAACTGCTGGAATTTTTATTTGCATTTCATTTACTTGGAAGGAAATTGACCCAGATGGTCCACAAAGGCCCTAAGGCTGGCAAGCAGTGTAGGGCTGCACACTTCTCAGAGGGCCTGCACTTGTCTGCCCATCCCTCTTTGAGCAGAGGGCATAAAAGATTAAAACAGCGTAAGGGAATTGATTTCATGATTTTTAGATAATTTCCCCAAGATTTCAGAAAGCACCTCAAAAAAAACCTAATTTAATCAGCCAGGAGCTCAATAGTAATTAAGGGGAAGAAAAGCTGGGATAATGAAAGAGGTGGTGAGGATTTTTGCTGTTGCTGGTGGGAACCTTTCTTAATTAGGAAAAGTCTAAAAAACGAAATGATGTTAATAGAGTTAAGCGCAGGCACCAAGAGCTGGCGGCCGGCGCCATAGTCAGCCAATGATGGATTGCCCACGCAGTTCATCTCTCAAAAGAGAGCCCAGACAATTGGCCACAGAGGTGCCCTTCTTGGCATTTCCATGGGTAAATGCCTGGATGTTGAAGGTTGGGACTTTGGGGGGAATCCAGGCTTTGTCTCCACGCAGTCCCTCCCAGGAGAGGGCTCATTCTCATCCAGGTGAGACTGAACCTCAGTGTGACCCCTTGGAGAGCATAGGATCCAGGAGAACAGAGTGCCTGGGTCCCAGTCAGGGTTCTGCCAACTACTGTGTGACTTTGGGTGAGTGAGCCTTCATTTCTGCCCCTCTGTGTCTTTGTATGTGAGAAGGAGACAATAACAGTACCCTCCCAAAAGGATCCTTGTGCATATGAAATGAGGTTAAGGCCCAGACCCTGCTTAGCACAGGGCCAAAGAAATAGCAGCTTTCACTATTGTTGTTGAATGGACTTTCCCTTCATCTTTAAGTAAAAATACTTTGGAGGTCAATGCAAAATGGGTTGTTATAAAAACAATTGGTGCCATTCCCATCTTATTTTGGTGCCTACAGTTACCTGACACCTGGTAGACATCCAATAAATACTGGTTGAATACATGCTAAAACACTAAGTATCGGCTGGGTACGGTGACACACGTTTGTAATCCCAGCAGCTTGGCACGCTGAGGTAGGAGGATTGCGAGTTCAAAGTCAGCCTCAGCAAAAGCGAGGTGCTAAGCAACTCCGTGAGACCCTGTCGCTAAATAAAATACAGAATAGGGCTGGGGATGTGGCTCAGTAGCCAAGTGCCCCAGAGTTCAATCCTTGGTACCCAAACAAAACAAAACAAAACCCCCTAAGTATCAAAGAATGAGCACATCATCTGGAATGGACCATGTGGACAAGGAAGGAGCCCTGGGTACTGATCCCTGGGCTCTGATAACCATCATACACTTCTTGTCCTTGGGTTCACTCTGGACATTGCATTTCCAGGTTTTCTTATCTCTTACCTCTATACTGTCCCCAAGACCCAGACCAAGGCTCAGTCTCCCCTGGGGTAAGCCTGGCTTACTCACCTGGCTCACTCAGTTTCTCACTTCCAGCTTCTTCCTTCTGTCCCTACCCTAAAAGGCCAAGAAAAGACACTAGACTACAGTTCTCTTGAAATCCATCTTAGATTTATATCCAAATATTTATCTTACATGTAAATATCAGGTCATTGTCTTTACAGTGGCAATGTAAAGCATGTATTCCACGTGGGTGCCAACAGATAGGTCATCTAACTAGCATGTTTGCAAATGGGTTTAAGTAACAAACATTTTCCCATTGTCTTTCAGATAAAAACAACTTAATCTCTCTTGTGTAAAACATGGGAGGTTGTTGTAAAGATCCAGGAGTGTGCCAGGAATCCCAGGGACAGGCATGTATCCTGGCCTGGGGAATGACCTGGGAGCTGGAACTTGAACTTGAGGCCCCTTTTGGCCACTCACCTCTGCCCTTCTCTAAGTATTTCTTCATTCTTCTCTTGTTCTCTGTATTTCCTCACTTTGGGGGCACAGAGAGGAACACATGGCCTTCAGTGGCTGCTGGGTTGAGAGGTTACAGGCCCAGGACCTAGAGAGAACCCGAATTCTGAACTCAAGGGAAGAGATTCTGAGAGCTTCAGTCTTGGGCAAATGCTCACCTGATCACATCATCTGAGGAAGTGAGGGTGGGTGTCAAAGTGGCCATCAGAAGTGATGAGGTAATGTTTGTAAGACACCCCTTACTTGGCACCTAATGAACAATTTGACTAATTGAAAGTAAAGATTTAATTGATTACCAGGTAAAGAGAAAAGAAAATCTTGGAGTTCCTCACTCTTTGCTTTCTTGCTCTTCAAGAATGAGGCAGGAGCAGGATCCAGGCAGACCCTAGAGGCTTGGAAACCATCTTCCCTCTGCACAGAGAGTGGGTGTTGGTGCCTGGAATCACTGTCCACTGAATGTCAATGGAGAAGAGAGAAAGTACAATGAAAGAGACTCCAAATTACTCTTCACGGCGTCATGAGAATATGTGTTCCACAGTAACTCAGCATCCTAGCCCCGCAGGACATGGCCAGGCTGCTCCCAGTGACCTTGGCCGATCTGCATCTGCCCTACAAGGAAACAGGAGGAATATCCTCTCCTGGAAGGCTGGGATAGGAGCAGGGAGGGTGAGGATAGACACTCTCCTGACTAATGATAAAACTAATTCTACTTGGGCTCATCTGAGTTCCCCCAAAGGGCCTATACATCATGAGCACAGAGTGGTGTGATAGAGTGAATGTGTGTGCCTCCCCTTGAGATTCCTATGGTGAAATTCTAGCCCCCTGGAGGGAAACTATGATGAGATGGGGTCTTAGCCATGAGCTTGCAGCCCTCAGGAAGGGGATTAGTGTCCTTTTAACAGAGATTCCTGATCAACATCCTGTTGAATCTCGCCCTCTCTTTGCCATGTGAGGAGGATACAAGGGAAAGAAACCTAAAGAGAGCCCTCACCAGAGCCTGACTGTTACGGCTTGGATATAAAGTGTCCTTCAAAGACTCACGTGTTGACGGCTTGTTCCCAGTGCAAAATGTTCAGAGGTGGGGCTTCGGGGAAGTGATTGGATCATGAGGACTCTGACATTCCTGGAGATTTTAGGTCAGGTCTACTAGGAGAAAGTAGGTCACTGGAGGTATGCCCTTGGGGACAATATCTTGTCCTAGTCCCCTTCCTCTGTTTCTTTCTCTCTCTCTCTCTCTCTCTCCCCCCCACCTTCCTGGCTGCTAAGAACTGACAGCTTTTCTCCACCATGCCCTTCCGCCATGATGTTCTGCCTCACCTCAACCCCAGGGCAATGGAGCCAGATGACCATGGACTTTAACCAAAACACCTGACATGAACAAATTAAAGGAGGAAGGATTTATCTTGGCTCAGGGTTTCAGTTGGACAGTCGATATCTGGGAACATTTTTGTCTGACATAGCTGGCATAGAGGATGCTACTGACCTACACAGTAGATGCTGGGGTTGCTGCTAAATATCTCATAATGCAAAGGACAGCCTTCCCCTTAGAGAGTTATCCAGCCCTAAATGTTAATAGTTGAGGTTGAGACACTATGGTCTGAGGGAAGTCTTGCTCTTGCATTTCATTAAGTTGGGCACAGTGTCACGTGCCTGTAATCCTAGTGACTTGGAAGCTGAGATAAGAGGATCACAAGTTTGAGGCCAGCATTAGCATCTTAGCAAGGATCTAAAGCAACTTAGTGAGACCCTGTCTCGTAATAAAAATAAAAAGGGTTGGGTAAATAACTCAATGGTAAAATGTGCCTGGTTCAATCTCTAGTACTAAAAAAAAAAAAAAAAAAAAAAAAGAGTTGTTTGCATTGGCCATGGAAGTGACTGGGTAACAGAGTTGGCAGAGGTTGTTGACAGACAGTGGAGGTATCATTAGTTGAAGGGTTGGCTGAGGTGATGGGTGGACTCCTGAAGGCAGAGAAGCACATCTCACTGCCCTGCTGTTAAGCATCCAGACTTTGCACACGCGAAGCTAGGATTCACATTCCCGCGCTCACACCATCAAGATGCTGTCTAGTATGGCTTGGGTGTGCTGAGAGTGTGTCTCCCAAAGGTCTACAGGAGCCAGAAGCTCCGCCCTCTGTGTGGCAGTGTTGAGGGAATAGAACCTTTAAGAGGTGGGGCCTTGTGGGTGGTTCTGCAGCCTGTAGTGGGGCCCGCCACTGGGGGGCTCTGTCCTCGGAAGGGATTAATGTCATTTTCAGGGGACCCCAGTTAGTTACCTTGAGAGTAAGTTGTTAAGACCAGAGCAAGCCCTCCCCTGAATCTCCCTGACTTCCTGTCTTGCCATGAGATCTCTTCTGTATATATTCCTGTTACTGTGAGGCTCTCAGCAGAGGCTGAATGGTCCACCTGATCTTGGACTTGAGGCCTTCAAAACTGTGAGCTGAATAAATCCATATAAAGTGCCCAGTCTCAGGTGATTTTGTTAAAGCATCAGAAAATGTCCTAAGGTGGTGTCTTAGGGAAAGTCAAGACGTGACCTAGCCTGGCTGTCACAGTCTCCCTGACTGGTCAGGGCCTTCAGGTGACCATTGGGAAGAAATGGTAGGAATTAATTTCAGAACCACTGGGAAAACCTATTCAGTCCTAGAGGTATCTAACACAAAATCCAGCATGTGCAGAAGGGGTGGTCCAAGTTTTTCAGGTGGCAAATTGTGGGAAAAGTCTCAAAGAAGATATTAGAAATCTTAAAAGGGACTCCAATAGACCAGAGTCTTTTGTTTTGTTTTTGTGGTGCTGGGGATTGAACCCAGCACCTTGTACATGCGAGAAAAGCAATCTACCGACTGAACTATATCCCTAGCCCAACCAGAGTCTTTACATATCAAGTTTCTAAAGAAAGTGGCATTTTTCTTCAAATAATAAGTTAGGGTCTACTCAAATAAGCTGAAAATCCTTGCTGGTAAGCCCAGTCTCTGCAGATTGGTAGAGATCTTTGAATTGAGTGCAGGTGAGGCAGGGAGGGGGTGTTGGTGGTGGCAAAGATCCATCTATGTGGCAGAGGTTCTTGGCTCTTGGTGGAAGTCACAAGGGATCAAAATGCAAGGCTCTTTTCCTAGAGATGCAGAACCAGCTCCCTGAGAGGAGGATTTGAAAAATGGCTAAAATGTTCCTCTACATTAGGAAACACTGTCAAGTCCCAAGTCACACGTGGTTTCAAAGTCATCATTAACCAAAAACTCCAAGAAGATATCTGGCAATGTGGAGAGAATCAGGGACTTTGATATTGTAGTTGTGCGAATGTATCCAAAGACTTCAGAAAAAAAAACAATAGCATGAACATCGGGGCAGGAAAGCTGCTGAAGTCAAGGAGGAAGATATATTTAAGAGAACCTGACAAAATAGGTCCAGGTGGAGCACCGATAGCCAGGGGAATTTATGAGGAAAGTCCAAGTGAGAGATCAGGGACACTTCTTCATTCTCGATGTTAATAAAGCCGATTCTGGAGCAGGAGGAAACATATTTCTAGAAGCTTGTAGAAAAATGTATGACTGCTGAGAGTCAGCACCTAGATCTCTGGAACTGGCCTTGGTGGCAGATGCCACCACACCAAGGCACTGTCTGCTAGCCTTAAGAGATTAGATTGTAAGAGATCAAGTCCCATTCCTAAAACTGTGTCTCTCAGTCAAAGCTGGAAGGTCCAGCAAAGGATGCTTGTCCAATATTCTGCTCTATACCAGAAGATGGGCTGGATCTACAAGGAAAAAAAAACGTCTGGTTTTGAAAAACCAACCATTTGCATAAGTAAATGGGAATTGGGATGACCCTTGAGCTTTCAGACAAGCCATAATTGTCCCCATCAGAATAGTTTCCATTTAGATTTTCAGTCTTATCCTGCAGGATCGGGGAATCTATGTGGAGAATGACATAGAAGGATAAACATGCTTTGTAGATATAAGAAATGAGAACCAGGTAAGTAAAATGGTCACCTTTTGTTCTAGCTAGAAGTTCAAGACCTGGAAATGTCAGTCCCCCTGGAGTATGGGGTCTCACATAACCCAGCATGCAGGGTTAGGTGCAAAGCTCCTCATTTGATTGATCTAGAGTGGGAGAAACAAACTCCGCTTTCTGCTACTATAACATAATACCTGAGCCTACATAATTTATAAAGAATGAGGATTTATTTGGCTCACAGTTCTGGAGGCTGGGAAATCCAAAAGCATGGTGCTGGCATCTGGTGAGGGCCTTCATGCTGTATCATCCCATGGTGGAAGGTAGGAGGGCAAGAGAGAGCCAAATTTACTTTCATATCAAGTCTACTTTCTAATTAACTAACCAACTCCAGTGATAACTTTAATATACTCACGAGGGCAGAGCTCTCCTGACCTAATCACCTCTTTAGCAGACCTATTTCCCAACATATTTCCTTAGATATTGTTTCCAATATATAAACTTTGGGGAAGACATTCCAACCATAGCAATTCTAATTTGTTTTATACCTATAATGATCCTTAAAACAAGAGGTGTTTTTTTTTTTCCTGTTGCCAATTTTTATGATTTTTTTGCTGTACTACCTAATGAACAAAATTAATCTGTTTGGTTAGGGCCTCTCAAGGCGTCACCAAAGGCAGCCACTGGTTCTCTCAATTTATGCTGGTCAGCCAGAGGCTTAGCACCGGCCAAGTTTTACCTGTGCCCACTGGTACATATCCTGTATATATCATTTAGCATTTTGGGTCAGGCCTTAATTTTCTCATGTGTAAAATAAGGTTGTAAGAGCTTATGCTTCTATTATTTTGAAGGTTTTACAAAAAAGATAGAGAAATTAAAAAGCAGAATGGTTTAGTGGAAAGAAAGAGTCAGAACTGAGTGTAGTATACCTTAGTTTTCTTCATTTCCTTTAATCTTCCTTCTTTCTTTCCTTCATTAGAATTTTTGAGAAATAACTGAATTTCCTTTCTCCCCAAATGACTGCTGGTATTGTCCCTTCCACTGAATTTGCATAGCCAGAAGCCTCTGAAGTTCTTCACGTAAAACGTGAGGGCCTTTAACATTTCCCTACCGACTCCTACCCACTCGGGAGAAAGGATACTGAGTCAGTATGAGGTTGTGTAAATTGGTGTGTACTATTATGCATTTCTCTTTGGTTTTAATTTTAAGTGACACATAATAATTGTGCATATTTGTGGGGTATAATGTGATGTTTTGATACATATGTACCCTGGAGTGGTATTATCTGCAATACTTACTGCTTTTTATTGACTGGTGACAGCCTGGGACAAAGACAAGAAACAATAGGGCTTCTGAAACGAAGGCAGTGACTTTTTATTAAAAAAAACAAAAACAACAAAAAAAAAGGCTCCCTCATTCCTAATGCTCTCATGCTTTAGAAGATACCCAGGAACCGAGCTGAATGTGACTACTGGATGAGGAGGCACATGCAAGTAACCATTTGGGTTTTGTCAATGTCACTTCGATGTCATCTCTCATGTGATGAACTTACGACTCAGAACTTTTTAAACAATCCTTTCATGGGGTGTGCAATCTCATTGACTCCTTGTTACCTATAAGACTCCAGGTAATGCCCTGGTGATCTCCATCATTAGGAGAAGAGAAGTACCACATTCTCACCTGCCAGCCATGGTCACTCTGTGGTATTAATATCTTTTTCTCTCGAATGCAGTTTTTAAATGGATAGATAAGGGAGTATCTCTGATGCAAAGAATGCAAGTTGCAGGAACAGGGGCTCATGATGATATTAAAAACAAGACAACTGGATAATAATTGTACAGCCAGACAAATCCACAGCTGTATGACCAACTCTACCCAGAGAATACTGATTAATGAATTCACTTATTCAATGATTCATCCTTTAATTATTTGTGGATATTTGGGGATGAATTTTTTTTATATTTATTTTTTAGTTGTTTGGTGGACACAACATCTTTATTTTATTTGTTTGTGGTGCTGAGGATCGAACCCAGCGCCCTGAGCATGCCAGGCAAGTGCGTTACCGCTTGAGCCACATCCCCCGACCCTTGGGGATGAATTTATATTAGGATTCTTTGGTGTCAAGCTAGAGAACTTACCATGGCTAACTAAACAAAAGAGTTGGAAAGTCAGACTTCAGGTAATAAAGGAATCAGGAGAGCTCCAAGAATTTTGTAGCAACCCCTTCGGGGGGAAGTCCCTTCAGGGGTCTATCAAGAGAATGATTCTGCTGTTTCCTAGCCTGTCTCTGCTCAAAGTCAAGTTCCCCAGAAAGAGAATTTCAGTGGTGAAGTTCAGATCAGAAATTGGGCAGGAGTCTTTGTTATGAATATAGAAAATCACTTGGGATGAAGAGGATAATTCAATTCTCCAAAAAAAAAAAAATGTGATACTGTTAGCAAAAGAAAAATGAAAAAATATCAGGTAGGAAAAAAACCCACCAAGTCTACTTGAAAGCAATTTTTTTGGTGACAAACCATAAGGCCCTGTCTTTGACCAGGACCTATTCAATATTTTAAATTAGTATCTTGGATGAAGATATTGGTGGTAGAACTGGAAAACTAGGCTATGATCCAAAGCTGAAGAGAGAGATAATGATATGATAATGATATAAGTAACCATTTGGGTTTTGTCAATGTCCCTTCAATGTCATCTCTGATGTGGTGAAAATTGGGTTGAGGTGTGACAGATTTTATAGGCCAATCACATATGGAAAAGTCTGGGGTTATTACACACTTTTTCAATTCCAGTCAACTATTCCTAATAGTGAGATACTAGGGGCATTCCAATCAAAACAGCAAGAGTGCAGTGTTATTTATTTATCTCTGTTCTGAGGTTTTTGTAAAGTGCAATTAGAAAATTGGAAACTGCCAGCACAAGACATCGTACAACTCTAAGGAACATGATTGATGCCAACCTGTATGAACGGTGCTCCTGGGTTTGTGTGATTGTGCCTGAGTGCTGGGTGATGGCAGCCCTGGAAACAGAGGTAACAATTAGAAGAAGAAAGATTATCATCGTGTAGAGATAATTTAATTTCTATTTAGGAAATGCAAGGACAGAAAAACTATCAAAGCAAGAATTCATTTAGGGGGCAAGATCTAAGACAAGTATAAAAATGAATAGCATTTTATACCAAAAAGTAATCAATTGGAGCAAATAGTAGGGCAAAAATTAATTTATGTTAGGAACAATTCCCTCCCCAACACACACACACGTAACACCTAGGAATAATATAATGAGAAATGTAGGATTTATATAGAAAATAATAAGCTGTAAGTCATTGAGAGATATAAATATAATATGATCAATAAGAGTAAGACATACCATATCAGTGAATGGGAAGAATACATTTTATAAGCTAGCAATTCTTTTCAAATTATTAAGGTATGGGTTGAATGCTATTCCAACAAAATATAATAATGAGATTATCTTTGGAATTCCAAAAAATCAGTGTGGATTAAATAATAAACCTAGGAAAGGAGGAGTAAGTTCAAGAGATTTATTGTACACCATGGTGACTATCATTAATAACAGTATATTATACACTTAAATATTGCTAAGAGAGTAGATTTCAAGTGTATATACACACATATTAGAATACACATATACACACATATTAGAAAAGTGCTTAAGTACAGTGGGCCCTCTGCATATATAGAAATATATTTTGAAAATTACATCAGTATTGTAAATATACAGACATTTTTCTTGTCATTTTTACCTAAAACAATATGATATAGCACCTATCTATGTAGCACTTACATTATATTAGGTTTTATAAGTAATCTAAGGATGATTTGGGATACACAGGGGAAGGTGTGTAGGTTATATGCAGGCACTACACCACTTTATGGAAGGGACTTGAATGTCTGTGAAGTCTGGCACCAGTGTGTGTGGGGTGTCCCACCATCCCCTTATGAATACTCACGAGTGACTGTATATATGAGGTAATGTATATATTAAGTAGCTTGAGTTAGCTGTTGCATAAAGTATGCATATATCAAAACATGATCTGGTACACTTTAAATGTATACAATTTTAATTGTCATTTAAAAATAATAATTAGCATGTTACAAAGCAAAGAAGTTTTTAAGGAAGGAAGCTAATAAGAGATTTCACTATGGTGATTTATATAATAAAAAATGACATGAGAGGCAATGTGCTCTAGTTCAGGAATAAGCAAAAAGACAATCCACATATAAATCTTAGTATACACATAAACTCAACATGAGCATAAATTGAATAGTTACAAAGTCAGAAAGGAGATGATTAATAATGGGTGTAAAGAAATTGACCACACTTATAGATAATGATAATGTACTATATATTTTTAAATGTTACAAGAAAGAATTTTGAATATTTTTACCATAAAAATTTCTGAACGTTTGAGGAGATACGTTTACCCTCTCCCTTAAAATTACCCTCTCTTTAGAATTAAGATGCTACTCATAGAACATATAATTAATCACTTTACAATGCACAATGATCCAGTGACAATCAGTACATTCACAGTGTTGTACACAACCATTTCGAACTAGTTCCAACATGTCTTCATCACCCCAGAAGGAAACTTGGTATTCATTAAGCAGCTGTCTCCCACTCCTCCTGTCCTGTCACCCACCAATCTGCTTTCTGTCTGTAGGTGCTATAGTTTAGACGTGGTGCCTCCCAAAAGCTCACGTATGAGACAATGCAAGAAGTTTTGGAAGGGAAATAATTGGGTTATAGCCTTAACCTGATCAGTGAATTAATCCCTGGTGGGATTAACTGAGTGGTAACTGGAAGCAGGTGGGGTGTGGCTGGAGGAAGTGGTTCATTGGGGGCGGGGCTGTGGGGTATATATTTTGCATCTGGCATGTGGACTCTCTCTTTTTCTCTCTCTCTCTGCTTCCTGATCTTCCCTTGAGCTGTTTCCCTCTGCCGCACTTCTCCGCCATGATGTCCTGCCTCACCTCCAGCCCCAAGGAATGGAACCTGCTTTCTATGGATTGAAACCTCTGAAACCGTAAGCCCCTAAATAAACCTTTTCTCCTCTATTGTTATTCTGGTTGGGTCTTTCAGTTGCAGCAGTGAAAAAGCTGACTAAAACAGTAGGGCTTACCTATTCTGGAATATTTCCTAAAAATGGAATCATAGAGTATACAACTTTTATGTTTGGCTTCTTTGACTTAGCATAAAGTCTTCAAGGTTAATGCAGGTTGTAGCACCTGTCAATACTTATTATTATTATTTGTAGCTGAATCACATTCCATTGTATGTATGTACTGCCATTGATTTATGCATTGTCTGTTGACAAGACACTTGGTCTATTTTGAGTAGTGCTATTATGTACATGCATGTGCCTATGTTTATTTGAGTCCCTAGGGAAGAACTGCCAGGTTATATGGTAATTACATATTAAAATTTTTAAGGAAACAACAAGTTGTTTTCCATAGCAGCTGAACCATTTTACATTTCCACCCCCAATGTCCAAGGATTCCACATCCTCATGAACACCATTTTCAATGGTTTATTATGATTCTAGCTATCCTGACAGGTGTACAGTGGTATCTTACTGTGGTTTTGATTTATATTTTCCAAATGGCTAATGATTTTTATCCCCCTCTCCCTTTTATTTGATAAAGAGTAGAATCTTGCTGTGTTTGCTAGGCTGGTCTGGAACTTCTGGGCTCAAGTGATCCTCCTGCCTCTGACTCTTGAGCAACTGGTACTACAGGTGCATGCCATTATGCCCAGCTTGAGCATCTTTTTATGCTTATTGGCCATTTGTATATTTTGTATGAAGAAATATCTGCACAAATCCTTTGTCTATATTTTAATTGAGTTACTTGTCTTTTTATTGTTGAGTTGTAAGAGTTCTTTATATATTCTGGATACAAGTCCCTTAGATGTATGGTTTGTAAATATTATATTACATTGAATAGGTAGTATTTTCACTCTCCTAATAATGTCCTTTGATGCAGGGAAGTTTTTAATTTTTTTTTGGTTCTGGAGATTGAACCCACTGAGCCACATTCCCAGCCCTTTTGTTTTATATTTTATTTTGAGACAAGATCTTGCTGAGTTGCTTAGGGCCTCATTAAGTTGCTGAGACTGGCTTTTGAATTCACGATCCTCCTGCCTCAGCCTCCTGAGCCACTGGGATTACAGGCATGCGCCAGCACAAACGACTAAAAGTTTTTAATTTTGATGAAGTCTAGTTTGTCCATTTTTTTCTCTTGATGCTTGTACCTGTCATTTCTAAGGGTCCATTGCCAAATGCAAGATCATGAAGATTTATCCCTCTGTTTTCTTCTAAGACTTCCAGCTGCCTGACTCGAGCACTCCATGAGACCTTTGCCAACCTTCCTGACACTCCACAGTGGCCCCCTCCCTTCCTTTCCCATTTACTCAGGGTCAGATTTTTTTAAAAATATATTTTTTATTAGTTGTTGATGGATCTTTATTTTATCTATTTACCTGTGGTGCTGAGTATCAAACCCAGTGCCTCACACATGCTAGCCAAGTGCTCTACCACTGAGCCACAGCCCATCACAACATTCTGATTCTGCATCCTCCCTCTCTGTGCCCCTTGTCTCCTGCCTGAGCCTGAAGGCCCAGGAAGCAATGGGCCTCCCCTTCTCTGGATGTTGTCATCCCTTCATCAAGAAAAGGAGACATTCTTTCTTCTAGGAGTTAGAAAACTTGTCCCAATTGTTCCTGTTGATGTCTTTCATTGACCAGAACCACTTCCTGAGGTCTGGTCTCAAAGTATTCATTGGCAAGAGTTTGGTTTGCTCAGGTGAATCAGGATCTATTCTGAAGCTGAGGGTGACATTTGCTTCCACTTAATCATGTTAGGGAAGGGAAAGACTGTGGAATAAAAACAGATATGTTAGGTGAAGAAAAAAATAGATTTGAAGTAGACCATCAGTCAAGGTCATTCGATGATTAATTGTAACGTCATCTCATTTTAGGGCTTGGAAATGTGTGTTCCACTCATGATAGCAAAACATTAGAAATAGCCTAATGTAAACTAGGGGGATTGCAATAATTTCCCTAAAGAGGCCCTTTCTTCCAGTTTTAAGCCCCTATCATCTATTTACCCTCTACCATATGATCAGAGTCATGTTTATGAAACATAAACAGAAGCTGGGTACAGTGACACATGCCTGTAACCCCAGAAACTTCAGAGGCTGAAGCAGGAGGATTGCAAGTTTGAGGCCATTTTCAGCAACTTAACAAGATTCTATCTTGAAAAAAAAAAAAAGGCTGGGGATGTAACTCAGTGGTAGAATGCCCCTGAATTCAATCCCCAGGACCTCAACAACAACAACAACAACAACAACAACAAACCAAACAAGAGCCCATTTCTCCACTGCTCAAAATCTTCCATTGGCTTTGCATTTACTGGGAGTAATAGTGTTAATGAAAATAGCTAGCATGCTGTGCCCACCTGGTCCCATACGTGTGCTCCAGCCTGCTCTCAGACCTTTGCTCTCTCTCCCTCTTTTGCTGCACCCTGAAAATATCAAGCTCATTCCCATCTCAGGACTCTTGCACTTGTTCTCTCTACCTGCCTTGCTATTCATGCCTGTATTTGCCAGTGTTCTCTAGAGAAATGGGATTTACAGAATATATGTGTTGGTGTATAAAATAATATTATTTATAAAATATAATACACACTTGTATATATATATATATATATATATATTTGTTAGGGGATTGGTTCACACAATCCCAAAGGCTGAAAAGTTCCACAAGAGGCTGTCTGCAAACTGGAGAGTTAAAGAAACTGGTAGTGTGGTTCAGTCCAAGAAGCCAGAAACCTCAAACAGGAGGCTGACAGTACAGTCCCTAAGAGCCCCTGGAGAGCTGGTGGTGCAAATCAGAGTCCAAAGACTGAAGAACCTGCAGTGAAGCAGAGGGGAGAGGTGACCTGCTCCAGAGAGAAGAACCAGGGAAAATTTCCCCCTTTCTTCCATTTTCCTGTTTCCTGCAGGCCCCTGGCTGATCTTCCCCACTTGGCTCCCTGACCAACACACCCATCTTCTCTAGAACACCCTCACAGACACACCCAAGGTAATGCTTTGCCAGTTTGGTAGGGATTCCCCCAATCCGGTCAAGAGGACACCCAAAATTAACCATCACAATACCCAAGCTATTTTACATTGCTTGATCCTTTGTTTCATTACAGTCTCAACTCACTGTTACTCCCTGGAAAGGAACCTCCGTGACCATTTATCTGAACCAGTCCTTTCTCTGGGCTGGGGTGTAGCTGAGAGACAGAGCGCTTGCCTCCCATGTGTGAGGCCCTGGGTTTGATCCCTAGTACCACAAAATAAAGAGAAGTCAGTAAAATTAACCTTTCTCTAACATTCCTCTGACCCCCTAACCCTTCCTTATTTTTCTTTTTAAAACATTTTTTGAGAAATTTATCAGAGAAGTATATGAATATATATTTATAGTTAAAACTACATTATTGAGTATCAATATGCTATCACCCAGAATAATGAGTAGAGAATTGCCTGTGAGTATTTCTCTGTCCTTTCCAGAGTTCCCCATATCCTGACTTATGGGTTAATCATTCCTTCAATGTCTGATGTTTTAACACCTGTGTAAGCATCACCAACTATATTGATTTAGTTTTGAAAAGCTGGGTAGCAAGCACAAAGCTAGTTACATACGGAAAGGGCGACATTCTCACTTTGACATGGTGGCTCCAAGGAGAAAAAAGGGGGGTGAGCTTCTCTGTGAGTTGAGAGCCCAGGACTTCCCTTAGGGCACCTGGCAGGCTATGGCATGCACCAGTTACTGGGTATCCTGCAGGAAAGGGGCAGAAGGATCAGCCTGCTCTGTATTTCTAAATTGATCATAGCCTACTGCCATTCATCTCACAAGGGTAGATCAAAGCAAGTATCACACGCGGGGGGATGATATCCTCAGCCAATGCTGGTGGTAGGACATGGGAAGCCTAAAGGAAGGGTGATGATTTCCTACCGTTTATCTCTGGCCTGGACTTCTCCCTCATATCCATGACCCATGTATATCTACTCGCCTGATGACATTTCTACCTGGATACATAATTAGCATCTAAGTTCTGTAGGTTCCAAACTGAGTCCTAAGCAGCTTCTGATGATGGCGGTTGGCAGATGCACAGTGGAGGAAAATGAGGGTTTGTGTCTGGGGACAGAACTGCTTCTCAAATTATTTCACCTGTCCTTATGGATCTCTCTCCCCTTTACCTGTGCATCCAGCCTGTGTGGCTATCAAGGGTTCTGTGACATAAACTGACCTGGTTTGGGGGTTCAGCTTATTTAGTTTTGCAACATTTGTTACTATATGTTTCTTGTTTTATAATTTCCATATTCTGCTTTTGTTCCTCTCCTGTTCTCCTGATTCTATGGGATTATGTCTTAGAATTTTTTTTTTTTTACTGTGGTTTTAGTGGTATTTCCAAAGGGATTACTTTGGATAGATGTGCTTAATTTATCATATTCCCCCAGAGCTCCTTGTTTTATTTATTTTCGTGCAACTATCATAATTTGACACCATATTATATATTTAATTGTTTATTTTAAAATTTTCCCCATTGGAATGGCAACTCTTTGAGGAAAAATATTTGATTAGTCATGTTTATACTATATTCCTGATACCTAAAGGATAATATTTGGTTTTATATATATAAAATGATATATAAAACCAAATATTATGAAATCATTAAAGATGTTTCTGGGAAAACATGATATAATATTGAGTGAACAACCACACTTTGCAGATCTAAGATATAATGCAATTTCATTTTTTTAGATGGATAATTAGGTGATGAAGTTCAAATTCAGTGAATTTTAATAGTGGTTCTATCAGTCTTATGGGGTTATAGCTAATTTTCATTTTCTCTGCTATATTTTTCTTTATTGAAATATTTCCTACAAAAAAAAAAATGGGTACAGGGCTGGAATGTAGCTCTGGTAAAGTGTTTGCTTCGCATGCACAAAGCCCTGGGTTTGATCCCTACTTCTGAAAAAAGACAAGAAAAATTCATACAATTTTATGGCCATAATAAAATAAATCAACAATATTTTTAAAAATTGACCCTATGACTACTGATTGGGATGTCTGGACTTGCAAGATGCAATACTGTTGCTAGGTTGACTCCCAGATGACATCCCATAGATGCTACAAGTTGAGAACACCATTCCCAACAAGACTGTTCTCATATCAGACTCAAGCTGTCAGTTTGGGGAGCCCCAGGTCACCAACATTTCTGACCAACTGGCCAAAAATCCGAGGGTTCATGATCTTCTTAGGTGTGATGACTCGTTAGAATGGCTCATGGAACTCAGGAAGACACTCTACTTAAGACTGATTTTAAGTTAAAGGGAACAAATCAGGACCAGTCAGATGAAGAGGCACATAGGGTGAGGTATGGGAGGGTCCTGAACACAGAGCTTCTAGGCCCTATCCCCAAAGAATAAGGCTGTGTTACTAATCTGCACGTGAAACCAACTAGGAAGTTCACCTGTGCCTTGGTGTACAGAGATTTTACGGTGTTCAGTTTCCACTGGGTTTTGATTATGCATAACTGAACACATGATGAAATTTAATCACGGCCTCCTTCCCACCCCAGGGGTTAGACTGGCTCAAAACCCCAGCCCTCCATCACATGTTGGTCTTCTGACCTGACCAGTTCCACCCAGAGTCATCTTATTAGCTAAATTCAGGTGTGATTGAGAGACCCACCATGAATAATTAAAGCTTCTGTCATTCCAGATATTCTGTAGATTTAGAATTTGTCTCTCAGGAACCAGGAACAGAGGCCAGACAAATTCTTGGTTATACAACAGGAGCACATGATATAAAAAAAATTCTTAGGGTTTTACACCCTCAACAAGAATCTATAGTGTTTCATAGCAGCCCCCAAACAATAAAAATCGCAAACAGAAAACTAGTGTTGGCTTGAAACATTGGAACTGCAGTGTATTAGTTAGCTAAGGCTGCCATAACAAAGGATAACAGTGGGTGGTTTAAATAACAGAAAGTTATTTTCTTACAATTCTGGAGACTGAAATCTGAGATCAAGCAAAGTTGGTGTCTTTGGAGACCTCTTTCCTTGACTTTTATGGATGTTTTCTTCTTCTGTATTCACATGGGTTTCCCTCTATGCTTGTGTGTCTAAATTTCCTCTTTTTATAATGACACATGTTATCAGATTAGGACCACCCTAATGACCCTTATCTGCAGTTGCTTTCTGCAATTTTAGTTATCTGCAGTCAACCATGGCCCCAAAATATTAAATGTAAAATTCCAGAAATAACCAATCCATAAGCTTTAAATTGCATGCCATTCTGAGTAGCATGAAGAAATCTTGTACCATCACACTTTGTGCCCCAGGATGTGAATCATCTCTCTGTTTAGTGTATCCACACTGTACACATTACCCCCTTGTTAGTCACTTAGTAGCTACCTTGGTTGTGAGATCACTTGTCACAGTATTTCAGTGTTTGTGTTCAAGTAACTCTTATTTTGATTAATAATGGTGCCAAAGCACAAGAGTAGTGGTGCCAAAGAGATGCCAATCATAAAACATGGCATGACAGACTAACTCTGCTATCATGTGTCAACACCACATGGTATATAGGAGAAAACAGTATGTATAGGCTCTGTGTTATTTGAAGTTTCAGGAATCCAGCTGGGGTCTTGGAACATATTCCCTAAGAATAGAGGAGCCTATTATAATTTTAGCTTAATTACCTCTTTAAAGACCCCCATCTCCAAATACAGTTGTATGCTAAGGCACTGGAGGGTTAAGACTTTACCCCTTGGATATGGGAGGAGGGTGCAATTTGGCCCATAACCTTGGCCTCCAAGCTCCCTCAAAATTCATTTCCTTATCTGTAATCCCAGCAGCTCAGGAGGCTGAGGGAGGAGGATCACAAATTCAAAGCCAGCCTTGTCAAAATTGAGACACTAAGCAACTCGTGAGACCCTGTCTCTAAATAAAATACAAAATAGGGCTGGGGATGTGGCTCAGTGGTCAGGTGCCCCTGAGTTCAATCTCTGATACTCGCTGCCCCCCACAAGTCCTGTCCTTCTCACATGTGATATGTAACCGTTTCATCCCAACAACTCCCGAAGTCGATCATTGCAACATTAAATACAAAATCTCATCTCATTTTCATCTACATCAAGCAGGGGTGAGACCTGAATTATGATTCATCCTGAGGCAAAGTTCATCCCCAGCTGTGGACCTGTGTAACCAGACACGTCCTCCACTTCCACAATATAATGAGAGACAGACCTGGGATAGACATCCCCATCCTAAAAGGGAGAGGTCATAAAGGGATCATAAAGAAATCTAAAGGGATGAGAAAATAAAGGGGTCACAAGTCCCAAATAGATCCCAAACCTAGCAGGACAAATCCCATTAGACTTTAAGGCTTGAGAATAATTCCCTTTGGTTTTGTGCTGTGTCCTGCAGGCCCACTGGGGTAACCCTGCCTTCTGGGCCCACCACAGTGGTAGTCCCATTCTTCTGACCCAAACCCCTCTGTAACTGAGGAGAGGAAAACCCTATTCCTGAGCTTCTTGAGTTAATAATTAATAGACAATGGTAACAAATCCAAAAACCCCTTGTGCATTTTAGGTGAGAGGTGGGAAGGGATGAAATTGCCTCTTTAAACACAAAGTTCAGAGAAGGCAGTTCGGACTGATAGCCAAAGGTTCTCTAAGTGATTAAAAAAAAAAAAAAAACTCAGAAAGTCAGACACTGAACGAGAAATTTTATTCCAGGAAAATTGTGGTCTGGAAAAATCTTCTAGAGATGTTAACTGTTTGCATCTTCACTTTATAGGTTTTGTCCTCACAGGGAGTGAAGGAGGCACGGTCCCTAGCTGAGCAGAGTGAGAAACACAGATGGGGGCACATCCAATGATGATTGTTGTCACACCCCTCGTCCCAGTCTTGGTGAACATGCCCTGGAGAATCAAGGAGGGGCTCAGTATGTGGGCAAGATTTCTTCAACAGTGAGGACAGAGTTTGAAGTACCCTTTCTCGTACTGCCTTCATTTAAACATTTCCCCAGGGAGGTGTTTTTATTCTATTTTAAAAGAGAACCTCAGGAAAATATCTTGTATCTTATAGCAACAACCCCTACTTGGCACTTATTCATAAGCACTTGATTTAATGGGTTCTGTCATATTCTCAGCTACATCCACAGATTCTTAGGATTTGGTGACTGGAAGGAACTTACGGAAAGTTTCCTGTGGCATCCTATTCTGTGTGATTTTGGAAAGTTACTTGATTTTTTTTTTTAAATTTTGTATTCTTATTTATTTATTAGTTGTTGATGGACCTTCATTTTATTTATTTGTATGTGGTGCTGAGAATTGAACCCAGTGCCTCACACATGCTAGGCAAGCGCGTTACCACTGAGCCTCAACCACAGCCCAAGTTACTTGATCTTTGAGTCTCAGTTTCCTCATTTATAAAATGAGGAGGACAATCACTCTTTTGATGATTGTGTGACATTATTATGCTGCGATAGTAGCTGGTGACAATTTAGAAATGAGTTTTTTTTTTTTTTTGGTATAGAGGTATTTCTATACAAGTTTCAAGAATTCTGTCTCTGGATTTTTGAGATTTTGATGTTTCTACACCCATTGGGCTTTCCGTGTTCTTCTCAGCTTAACCCAGAACCTCAGAGAGTTCACTGAATTCTGCGGCTCGGAGCACATCATTTTTCTGTAGATTCAGACTCCTCAACCACATCTAATGGGACCTGTCTGATATCTTCTATTCTGGCCCATTGTGTTGATAGAATTTTTGTTGTTATTATTTGCACTGCTGGGGATGGAACCCAGGGTCTTGCCCGCCCATGCTAAGAAAGCTGTGTACCACTGAGCTACACCCCCAGCCCTGAATTTCTTTTTTAATCTGCATAATTGGGGTGTCTGGTAAGTGAAAACAACTATTTGATTTGTACTATCTTTCTGCAATGAAGTAGATAGATGACATTACTATTCTTTGTAATTGGACAGAATGGGGAGTCCTTAAAGCTAAAAATGAGACTGTGGGGGTGGGGTGGGCTGGCTAACCTTGCCTCGCAGCTGAAGGGCAACTTTGCCTCTGTCAACAATTCTTCCTCTTTCCTAGCCTCCTCACACCCACCCTGCCCACATATTTTAAATGAGCACTGTTTTCTACTATTTTTTGGGGGGGAGTGGAATAAAATAGAAGACTGGGCTTTAAAATGCTGACATTACTTCATATTTCTGAAAGAAAAGCAAAGCCTACTTCAAATCCACAAGTGCATACTGGCTAAAAAAAGGATGACAATTCACTACCAGGGGATTCTGAGCAAGAACAGACACCCCAGGGTACAGCAACAGGACAACCCCAGGCATAGCTTTGCAAGGCTCCTGCACAAGATGGGCCAAACTATCTCTTTGGGAAGCAAATCAGATTGAAAACAAAAGCCTGCCTTCAACTTTTTGCATTTATTTCATCCTTGAATAAAATTAAAGCAGGGGCTGGGGATGTCGCTCTGTGGTAAAGCATTTGCCTAGCATGTATGAGGCCTTGGGTTGAATCCCCAGCACCTCGAAACTAAAAACAAAAACCCCCAAACCAAAAACATCCCAACTTTTCTCCAAGAAAGACATACAAACAAAAATGTTTAACTACAAGTCAGACTTGAAACAGTGCTAGGATGTCCTTTGCCTATGTATACACGGGGTAGTTCAAGGAACCTGAAAAGTACCCCAGGGAAGATTTTTGTATGGGAACTTTAACTTCCCATTCCATTTGACTTTTGGTCTTTAAAATACAGGTCAAATCAATGAATTTAATGAAGGCCGGTTGACACAATGGCTTTGCCTTGCATTTTGACCCACATAAAGGGGAGGCAGTCCAGGTCACGAGGCTTTAGCAGAACTTTAAGTGGTTAGTACACAAATGTGACAGAACGTTTAGAATCCCAGAGACTTGCGAGACCTATTGACAAGCAGTTAAAAGTATTTGAAATAGCTGCATGAATGAACTTTGATAAGGTAGCACTATTGTCTTCCATGGTCTCTTTCTCTTCATACGAAAACTCCCCCAAAAGAACAAGAGTCAATGAATGTGAAATGTAGTGTCAGTTTTACTGGGCTCTGGATGCCTTTCAGCACTGTGACTTTTTTGTGGTGAGTTCATGCTATTTAAAAGTATTCTTCCCTCTGAGCCTCAACTCTTGCAAATGGCGACTTTTCAGTCCACTACCCACCCAGGTCTTTTCCAACTGCCTTCACGCCATGAATAGCTCTTTAAGTTAAAAGAAGTGAAGATTAATTTCAGGATTTTTGCTTGCTCCTGACACTTGGATTTTTCGAGAGGGATGCCTGAGTGCTCACCCGTTGGCTTTGTGGAGGGGGTGGCAGGGTGGAGCAGAGGGGGAGTGAGCTATGGTTTCCTTCATGCCAAGGGCACAGGCGGTCAGCTCCATTCCAAAAAACAGCCAAATCACATTTCCATCTGGGAGAAGTGAGCCGACCCAAATCTAACCGTCAGATTTTAAATAAGTATGCGGGGATCAAATGGGGGTGACTGGAGAGAGATCATTTCAACTCAGAACAATCCTTTAGAAATTAGTATGAACCAGTCTCTTCATTCCAGGAAAACTTGCCTCCAAGGATCCTCTATACCTGTCTTTACAAATACATATTTTACTCAGTAAATGTTCATTATTTTAAACTGCACCTAAAATATCAGTTCCCAGGGGACTCCACCATTGTTGGAAACACCCTTGGCCAGTCTGTACGTTGTGTGGACACAGTAGTGAGATGCAAAAATCTGCAAAGACCCGTCTAAAGAGCCATGTGTTGGTTTCACAGGGTTTCATAGTTCTAAGATTTGCTAAAAAATGCTTTGGGGGGTTTTCTCAGTAAATCTCTATAGATAGATTTTATTGTATTTTACCCTTTTGTCTGTTTTTTTGTGTGTGTGCGTGTGTTTGAAATTTCTCCCTTATTCATTGACCAGTAACTTCCTGTCACCCATCTTTGACTTTTCTCCTTACATCTGCATTTAAGCTGTCATTTACTTCTGCTGTTCCCTCCTCTCAATATCTGACAGCCAAAGCCTTCATGTGCTTTTATCCCTTTGTGTTTGCATTATGACATAACCTGGGCAAAGTGGCCCAGCTCCCCAATTCTTGTATGTAAAATTTGCAACATTTTTTGAGACGGGTCAGTGCCCATTTTTGGGATCCTTTTCTTTATCTGAGTACCGTGTTAAAACTTTTTGCAGATGTGGCCTATTCAGGAGCAGGCTGGGGCTGCATGCAGAGATGGGGAAAAGAAGAAAAGGCCTTCCTATTTTGTGATTGCCATAGTAACTCAAACATTGCCAGTGTGTTTGCTGGTCCGGTTGTCGCAGCCTGGGAGCTTGATTTCCTGTGCAATCAAGCCCTCTACTGGAGACCATGGCTCCTGTGACACAGGGCTACACAGAGGACAGTGTGCTTGTTAGGCCTGAAATTAAGCATTTCACTTTAAAATAATACCCATTTGTATCCATTTTGTTCAACATAACAACAGCTGCTGTCCCTGGAATGACAGACTTGCCTTTTTAACCAAAGCTTCATATGACATTTATGAATGAGGCCGGCTCCATTCATTTGCGGTTTGAATTCACAGTAGTTATTTTTGCCGTTTTTTTCCCCTTCCCCAGCATATGGGTGAAATTCAACATTATTCAAGTAATTATATACACAGTTCATGAGGAGGAAAAAGCCTGCTTTGTTTGTATCATCTCTTTTAAACTAGTTAGGGGCTTTGGTTCTTCTTCCTTTTTTTTCTCCTTCTTTTTTTAACAAGGCAAAATATAGAAGATGAATTGATGGAAACATTAAAAATGCTGGTTGCCTCAAAATGGTGAGAGATAAAGAAAGAAGAGGCAATGTTGTCACTGGGTTTCGTTTATTCGTTTTTGGATAAACAACTAAAAACATCCATCCACGTTGCTCAATTGGAAAAGGGCAGAGAAATCCTGGGCAGAAACCTCCTGCTAAAGTCATTAAAAACCTCCAGCTCTGCATTCTTGTTTTGCCTGCCAAGAGCTCAGGGCCCAGAAAAAAAATGAACAAAACTGCAGGGCATTGTCCAGGTAAGGACATCTGATGTGGTGCACAGAACAAATAGCAGTCCTTTCAGGATACTCTACAATTTTACAATGTTGCTAGTATGAGGAAAAATAATTGACATTTAGTCACCGCATTAGCCAATAAATGCAGTGGGATGGTGATGAATGAATAACAGCTCCATTGATGGCTGTCTTCCTCCTCCACTGGCTTCTCCTCCTCCTCCTCCTCCTCCATCAGCACCACCACCGCTATCACCAGATCCACTGAACTCGGGCAGATATCACTCCCCCATACACTTTTCATATCATAGCACCAGAAGTTTTCTATCCCAGCTAGAGAATTGAAGAAGCAATAAGAACGCATCCTCCTCGCACCTAATTCTCAATTCATAAATTCGCTTCAGCTCACAAGAGTCTGACTCTATAGATTCAATGTCTCTTAAACATACTCCCCGAATCTGACAATAAAAAGACTTTGAAAGAATGGTTTTCATAACCCAGAAGTCTCCATTTTTCTCAACATTACATTTCTAAGAAAAAAAACACACTTAGAAAATGAAGGTATTTGTCTTAGGTCGTGAAATTTGGACAAGTTTTTCTGACCTCCTGATTTGTTGAAAATGAGATTGAAAAGCAGCAGAAATTAGTAAGACCAATTTCTATGAAAACTATTTTTTGAGGAATCCATGGCATTTGTTTTTAAACTCTTTTGAAGTTATCTATTTGTAGAATATAATTATAACATAAGCTATAGATTTAGGAAGGAAAAGTTGTCTTTTAACATTTTTTTACAGTGTGAGGGATCCAACCCAGGGCCTTGCCTATGCCAGGCAAGCTCACTACCATGAGATTACATTCCAGACCTAACACTTCTATTCTTTTTTGTTTGTTTGTTGGCACTGGGGATTGAACCCAGAGGCACTTTACCACTGAGCTACATCTCCAGCCCTCTTTCTTTTCTATTTTGAGTCAGGATCTCACTAAGCTCTTAAGGCCTCGATAGATTGCTCAGGCCTTTAACTTGAGATCCTCCTGCCTCAAGGTGTGTGCCACCACACCTAGCTCCTAATGCTTTTATTTTGAAACGAAATGGCTTTGATTTTCGTAAAAAAAAAAATTGCTCAGATATGTTATATAGTTAAATAGCAATAAGTAATCAAGATTCATCTCATCAGAAAATGTGTGTATTTGTATATATACACAATGTATCTAGATGATGGTAAGCAAAAGACAGTCTGAATTAGAAAATGTTCTATATCTAAAGTGCTCAGAGATGAGTCTGGCACAAGATAAGCACCATCAAGTACTAGTTGTCTTTATTACCTAATAATTTTATTCCTTCATTTATTAAAAATGCACACTAGATCAAGATAGAATGGGTGAGTCTTGTCAAAATTGAATTCTCCAGCAATTTACCTACTTAAGAACCCATTAGATTTTAACATTAACTTGTAACTATGCACACCTCTATAACTCTTTCTCCCTTCACTCATTCATTTTGCCACTTCTTCAGAAACTTTATAGACTGTCAAGTGTAGCATAGTGATAGGTATTGAGGCCAAAAGGGAAAACTATTCAGTGGGGCTGGGCAGGTAACTCAGTGGGAGAACACTCACTGAGCATGCAAGAGGCCCTGGTTTTCTCTCCAGTGCCACAAAATAAACCAAAATGCAGAATATTAAGAAACAAAAAAGCAAAATCCAAAGGAACCACGCCACCAACAAAAACCCATTCTAGGGATTTGTTGAGCAAACACTGCCAAGGGGAGAGGGTGGAATGAAGACCCTGGGCCATCAATAGGGCAGCTGCATGGGGGAAGTGTGCTCCAGGCAGGAGTGCCCAGCTGTAGACGCAGGAAGAAACTCAGTCGCTAAAATTGGAGGGTGATTCACAGTTTGGGATTTGGATGGTTGGAGAGGACAGGAATGAGAGAAGTGTACAAAGTGTACAAAAGCCTGATGTAAGGGAAGAAGCAAGTCTTTATGGAACAAGTAATTCAGGATAGTTGGAGTATTCCTCAGCTCTTCCCCCTAAGTTTTCTGTGCAAGTGTATCATATTGACTTAAACAGCAGAGATTTTATTGTTCTATTATAAATAAGTTCCTTTGTGAGTAGAATTCAACGTTCATAGATGCCTCAAATGACTCCCAAACTACCATCATATGCTTCATAAGGCAGAAATTGCATTCCAAAACGAAGTAGAACCCTTCTCTGGCCTTCCTGTAGCCTGGCTTTTCTGCATGTGTTGAAGTGATTGAGGGTTCTCTGCGGGGGCTGTGAGCCCTCCCGTCTTCAGGACACATGTGTCCTGGGGTGTGGGGAGGTCTTCCTCATGGGGCCTTGGGAGGGCAACATTTCGGAGGCTGTGGGGAAGTTTCAGGACAGCAATGGGTCACTGTGGAATCTCTGTGTCCCTTGTTAGAATGTAAGCCCTGAGAGAGAAGGTCGTCTTTGCTGTTATCTAACTGTGTCTCCGAGGCAAAGTAAGTGCCAAGAAGCCATTAGTCACCCCACACACAGTTGCTGAGTCAATGGCTAAATTTATCCAGCAACAACCACCGTTTCAGACTCTCTGGGATCTTTCCAGCAGCCCTCTGGTCCCCTCTTATCTCACTGAGGCTCATCCCTGGACATCACAGATGCTTAGCAGGTATTCCTTGTGCCACCCGTGGTGCCTGCTATAAATAAATGGCATCATCCACCATCTCTCCATTTCCTATTAGAATCAGAAAAATATGTGGTCTCTCTCCTTTAAATATTTTCTCTCTTCTCTGTTCCCAACTGTCCTCAATTGTGAAATGCCAGTGGCTGTGACATCTAAGATCCGAGAGGTACTGGGGATTGAATCCCGGGGTGCTCTACCTGAGCTGTATCTTCAACTCTTCTTTTAAGTTCCATTTTGAGACAGGGGCTCACTTCTTTACCCAGGCTAGCCTTGAACCTGCAATCTTCCTACCTCAGCTTCTGAGTCAGGATAAGAAAACTCTATGACTTTTCTTTTTCTTTATTCCAATTCTGGAGATTGAAACCCATGCTAGGGCCTCTCACATGCTAGACAAGGGCTCTACCACTGAACGATGTTCCTAGCCTTTTTTATTTTTCATTTTGAGACAGGGTCAAACTAAGTTGCCCAAGTTGGTCTCAAACTTGTAATCTTCCTGCCTCAGCCTCCCCAGTAGATGAGATTACAGGTGTGCATCCCAGCTGGCCTAGACTCTGTGATTTTTTGACAGGTCTAGCTCATCTGCATTACCTTGGGAGCAGTGATTCTTGACCCCCTAAGCAAAATAAAATCACCTGGAGCTTCACCAGTCTCTGAGATCCAGCTGTGACCCAGCTGCAACCCAGCAATCAATAGAATCTCAGGAAACTGGACACGGGCTGTATTTTTTTAAAGTTCTGCAGATGATTCCAACATATAGCAAATGTTGAGAACCCTTCTAGAAGGTTGTCATAAACTCTTCTGATGTGGTGGGGGACTGAGAGGGGGAAAATGATTCAAATTCATTTTCTCATTCACAGACCATTCTTAGATGTCTTTGTGTTCCTGCTCTGACCTTGACCCACAGAACACAGCTCTTACACAGCTAGTGGAACCTGGATGATAAGGGGAGAGGCTCACAAATCCTTGCATAAAAACTTGTTTGGCTAGTTGAAGTGGCTCACATCTGTAATCCCAGCAACTAGGGAGGCTCAGGCAAGAGAATCACAAGTTCTAGGCTAGCCTCAACAAATTAGCAAGGAAAAAATGGGGGGAAGGTGGTGGGTAGGTAGTTCAGTGGTAAAGTGCCCCTGGATGCAATCACCAGTACCAAAAAACAAAACAAACAAACAAACAAAAAAAGTTCAATCTCAGAGTTGGGGGTGGAGTTCAGTGGTAGAGCTCTTGCCTAGTGTGGTTGAAGCCCCAGTACCACACAAATATACACCCCACACAAAATGTTGCTTGATTGCATAAACATTCAGGCAACTGAAAATTGAGGCTTTATTTTTGCCTATCCATTTATCAGAAATGTAGAAGACTCATAGCTATGGTATTGGTGTAGAAATGAGTATTCTCTACAGTACTAGACTATAAATTACTATAATCCTTTTTGCAAAGGAAACCATCAATATTTACTAAGAATTTATTAAAGTTTAGAATGTGCCAGGTATGTGATGCTTGCCTGTAATCCCAGTGACTGACTGAGGAGGCTGAGGCAGGAGGATCACAAGTTTGAGGCCAGCCTCACTGACTTAGTGAGACTCTGTCTCAAGATTAAAAAAAAAAAAGAAAAAGAAAAAGCTTAGAATGGGTATTGACTTCTGAAACAGAAATCCCAGCTCTAGAAATTCATCGGTCAGAAATTAAAGTACCAAGTGCTTCATGGCTTGTCATAGCAAAAAGAGAAACAATCTGATGCGTGTCAGTGACCAGTGGGATAAATCATTCATGCTAGGCAGTATTTTGTCCCTACAAAAAAGAAGGAAGGAAATACATGAATGGACTATGAGGGGCATCTATGTTATTCATTGTTTAAGTGAAAAACTGAAATAACAGATTATTTATAGGTACAGTAGGATTCCATCTCATCTAAGAATAACAAACAACTCTGTCTACAGGTAAATATGTTTGTATAGTAAAATATGAAAAAATATGCTCTGAATTAGCAGTTGTTAAAGGGGTCTAGGTGAAACTGTTTTACTATAGCAATTCTATACTTTCTTTGAATGGTGACAATAAGTATTATCACTTTTGGAATTCAAATCCCAGAGATAAAATAAAAAGACACTGAGAGACATAAAGAAGAGCCAAGTAAATTGGATAAATTATGCCATGAAAATAATTATTCCTAAGAATGTACAACTGCTTAACCCCCAGAGTTAAGCACCATCTGGGGAGAGATATAGGGTAGAAAGAGAATATACAGCTTTCAAGTTTTAGAATTTTATGTGGTCTGTAGTCACCTCCTGTGGAAAACAGAGATAATAAGATCTACAACTCCAACAAGGCATTGTAAGGATAAAGAGAAATAATGCAAGCCTGTAATCCCAGCAGCTGGGGAGGCTGAGGCAGGAGGATCCACATTTGAGACCAGCCAGGGCGACTTGTGGAGACTGTGTGGTAAAATAAAAATTAAAAAGAATTGGGGCCTGGCTCAGTGGTGCATGCCTGTAATCCCAGCAGCCCAGGAGGCTGAGACAGGAGGATCACAAGTCCAAAGCCAGCCTCAGCAATTTAGCCAGGTCCTAAGCAACTTAGCAAGGACCTGTCTCAAAATGAAAAACAAAAAACAAACAAACAACAACAACAACAACAAAACAGGCTGAGGATGAGGTTCAGTGGTTAAACACCTCTGGATACCAAAAAAAAAAAAAAAAAACCTGAGGATGTAGCTCAGTGGTAAAGCAATCCTGGGTGCAGTCCTCAGTATCTATTTGGGGGCGGGGGGAGAATGTGTGTAGAGTAGAGATTTCCAGGAATCAGAAATCACTTCATAAATGCAAACTGTGGTGGTGCTGATGACGAATACCATAACAATGAAAATGATCATGTTTTTCATATTCAAGTCAATTAGAGAATTGTAGGTAAAGTAGGATTTCGTTTTTACCTAAGACTAAAATACCACCCTATCTATGGATAGATGTTTGTAGAGTGAATATGGGAAAGTATTGGCAATAATGGTCAAAAGTGGGTGAGAATTAAAGGCTGGGGATATAGCTCAGTTGGTAGAGTGTTTGCCTCACATGCACAAGGCCCTGGGTTCAATCCCCAGCACCACCGGAAAACAGTGGGTAGGAGTTAGGGATTCTAAGAGGTCTGTGATCTGAAGCCTATCATTTTCCGCAATGGCCACCAATTGGACCTTTTCTCCTGATCTGAGTTAACTTTAAGAAGCACGTGGGGAACAGCTGGCTACAGGCTGCTCACCAGGTGAAGTGGATCCTCAGAGTGGCCTCAAGGCCCTCAAGAGTTTGGGGGACTCCTTGCTGAGGGAGAGCCCTGGAGTCTGACACAGCTAAAGCAGCTCTGTCTTCATGGGTGTTGTATGTCAGGATCCTTATTAGGTATGACTGTGCAAAGGCTTCCTCTATTGTGGTGAAGTACACATAATGTAAAATTTACCATGTTTTTCTTTTTCTTTTCTCTTTTTTGGTGGTTCTGGGATTGAACCCAATGCCTTATGCATGCTAGGCATTGGATTCCAGTTGTCCAGGCTGGTCTTGCTAAGTTGCTGAGAATAGCTTTGAACTTGTGATCCTCCTGGCTCAACTTCCTGAGCCACTGGAATTGTAGGCATGCACCACCATGCTCGGCTCATTTCAACCACTTTTAAGTGTGTAGTTCAGTGACATTAAGTACACTCACACTGTTGTGCAACTATTCCCACTATCCAGTTCCACACTTGTTCATTCTTCCCAAACTATAACTCTGCACCTATGAAACGAATTCCTATTCTTCCCTTCCACTCCAGCCTATGGTAACCACTATACTATTTTCTGTCTTCGTGGATTTGTGTCTTCTAGGGACCTCACACAAGGGTGATCATATAGTATTTGTCTTTTTGTGACAGGTTTAATGCATTTAGCATAATGTGCTACATCCACAATGTAGCATGTGCCAGGATCTCCTTCCTTTTTAAGGCTGACTAATATTCCATTGTGTGGCGAGACCACACTGTTGGTCCATTCACCCATCAATGGCCCGTGGCAACTTTCATCTCGGCTATTAGCAGCTATAAAGCAGCAATGAACTTACTTGTAAGTCAGATTTCTATGACCACTTATGGTACATCACCCATCCCTGTTGGGTATTTTATTGTTGTTCTTTTTATCAGTCTACTCCCCCTTGGCTCCATGGGGTCTTCTCCCAAATCTGTCACCCTTCCCAGTTCTCATGGTCTGAGTCATGGCCAGCGAGCATAAGAAGGGGACTTCAAGGGATTTCTCTCTCCTTCAATAAGCTTCTCCCACGCTCAGTGTCTGCTTTTCTAGCTCTGTTCCCACATGCCAGATAACTTGGTCACTACACAATGTCCCCGCTCCCGACCAGAGGTGAACTGCTCAGTGTGGAAAGGTGGTGGCATTTTTTCAGGCTAACTTACCCCTCCAGACAGGAGAATCCCATAGAATTTACATGCAGGAAAAGAGTATTAAAAATAAATAAATAAAACGATCACAACTTGAGCGGAAATGGAAGTGATTCTGTCTCCAACTTTTCCCCCCTCTTACTTCTTTCTCCTTTTGGATTCTGCAAAAGCCACAAAAGGGTTAAATACTTTGCCATGAGGTGGGATAAACTTCTCAGATCTGTGGTCTGCTTGATTGTCCTGACACCCCCCTGTGTGGGATGCCCGGCTCCTTTGTTGATTATAATGACACATCTTCATTATTGTTCTAATATTCCTTTTTAAAAAAGCACACCCTAATCTTTCTCTGGTGCCAATGACTCTTACAATGCGGAGATGTTTTATTTCCCCCCTCTCCCATCTTCCCTTCACTCTCTATTGTTGCCATAGTCACGATGGGACATAGCCCTGGCGCAGGGTGGTTTCTGTACTGTACCGCCCTGAGCTTATTGTTTAAATCTGTATTATTCCACTGTTCTGAAGATTTACATTTTTAATGGCTCATTTATGTAATCCCATAAATAAAGTAGCAAAAAAAAAAAAAAAAAGCATCCCACACAAATGAGTGAATCAGAGTTTGAAAAAGGCTCCTAAAGCAGGTCACCCAGGGTCTCAGCTGCGGGGCCTTGATTGGTGTGGCCGGTGTTAGCCAGGGTGGCAGTGGGCTTAAGACCACCCAGTCTGCGCCCAAATGGGGCATTACCAAGGAAAAGCAGGATGGTGCTGGAGTTCAATCTCCCCTATTTATCAGAGAATGCAGTTCTACTGCAAAATCCATTTCAGTCTAAGACTCATTTACCTTATTGCCTCGACAGCTGCACCTCTCTCTGGCAGAGAAGTTTCTACGATTAGCTTTTTCCCTCCTAGCAGCTGATGTTTCCCCCTGCCCTCCCCTTTCTTCTTCTTCTTAACCAATATATTCCTGGGGCTGCTAAATTCTGTCTAAAGAGCCTGTGAATTCAAGCACCTGCCTCAAGAATGTATTTGACACACTGAACAGACATATAGTTTGAATAATGCACTGTCGGGCCTCCCTCTACCAGTTTCTCTCTTCATCTTCCCTCTGCCCCTGCCTGAAAAGCTTTAGTGAACCTCAGCTCCTTTGGGCAAGTTTGTACTAATTAAGCACAAATGAAGAAAATGGACAAAATATAGCTGAATCAGCACATGCCAAACCCTCTGTCCTGGGTCTCTGTCCAGACTGAATGCAAAACCATCTTTTCTAACTTGGCAGAATGCTGAGTTCCAGGTACCCCTTTAATGGTCACTGTTTAAGTCTGTCACTCGAAACATGTTTGGCTTTTGCATTTTATAGCAAACTGTGACGATGGGATCGGAGTCCTCGATCCGTAACCCTCTCTGTCTTCCCCACACCTTTGCAGGGGCCCTTGTGTATGATTGTCCAACAGAATTGCACAGTTGGTGGTTTGTGAGTGGTGTGGGACCCCAGCCATAGAAAAAACAGAGGAATTTTAAAGTTCTCTAAATATATATATGAATATCATAATATATTCAAATGTGGATTTAAAATAATGGCAAGAAAGTATTAGTGTCTCCATGAACCTATTTCTCAAATGTGGAAAAGTGACTTCTAAACTTGGCAAAATGAGGATTTTTAACCCACAATTCCAACCCTGGGGTTTTATGAGAAAGAGAAATGCATTTTTCTCTTACCGCTTCCTGGAGGGAAAAACACTCTTTTAGCCAAAGAAGCAATCCTAGAGCTGGTTGTCCATTCTCCCTAAGAAGGACGGGGAGGTGGAATAATGGATGCACAGGCTTGGGAGTCAGAAGCCCAGGCTTGAGTCTGATGACTGCAAATTAGCTGGGGATGCTGCACAAGCCCCCAGTCTTCAGATACAGGTCCTGGGAAATCCGCGAGAACTTCTTTTTCTCTACTGTCATACCCCCATCACCCAGAACAGTACCTTGCATTGACATCTCATGTGACACATGGCAGTCCTACTGACTGATTGAATGAGAGAAGAATCTATATGAGCCCTTATGTGTTCATATGTGCACCATCATGTGGGTGTTCTCTTGAAATATAAAGATTTGTGGGCTTTTTTGCTGGGCGTGGTGGTGCACACCTGTAATCCCAGCAGCCTGGGAGGCTGAGGCAGGAGGATGGGAGTTCAAAGCCAGCCTCAGCAACTGCAAGGTGCTAAGCAACTCAGTGAGACCTCCTGTCTCTAAATAAAATACAAAATAGGGCTGGGGATGTGGCTCAGTGGTTGAGTGCCCCCAAGTTCTATCCCTAATACCACTCCCCGGCCCTGCCAAAATAAAAGATTTCTGGGCTTTTTGTTTTTGTAGTGCTGTGGATAGAGAACCCAAAGCCTCTTAAGCACTAGGCCAGTGCTGTACCTCTGAATTCCACCTCCACCATTGTGCAGCCTAAGAGGACTTCTACGAGTTAATGTGCATGGCGATGGACACCTACTGTAGAAGGGATAGAAACCAGTTTTCTCATTAGACTTTTTTGTCTTCTACAATATTTCCTTTGGGAAAATCCAAGCATCATTAATAGGGTTATTGACTTTCTTTAAAAGACCAGAAGGAAGCAGGGTACAGTGGCACATACATGCCTGTAATCCCAGTGACTCAGGAGGCTGAAGCAGGAGGATGACAAGTTTGAGGCCAGCCTCAGCAACCCTATCTCAAAAGTGGGGGAGTGCTACGGTGATGTGGCTCAGTGGTAAAGCAACCCTGGATTCTATCCTCAGTCAAAAAATAAGGAGGAGGAAGAGGAGGAGGAGGAGGAGAAGGAGGAGGAGGAGGAGGAGGAAGAGAGGAGGAAGGGGGGCAAGAAATTCCATCATGTTGTCTTTCATATACAAAACGATGATTTTTTTTTTTGGTACCAAAAATTGAACCTAGGGGTGCTTAGCTGCTTAGCCACTGAGCCACATTCCCAGCCTTTTTTATTTTTTATTATTTTGAGAAAGGGTCTCCCTAAATTGCCTAGGGCCTTGCTGAGTTGCTGAGAGTAGCTTTGAACCTGTGATCCTCTTGCCTCAGCCTCCCAAGTCATTGGATTATAGGCATGTGCCACTGGGCCAGGCTAAAAGTGATGCTTAAATTTTTTAAAAAAATGTTGGGGCTGAGGATGTGGCTCAAGTGGTAGTGCCCTGGCCTGGCATGCTCGAGGCCCTAGGTTCGATCCTCAGCGCCACATAAAAATAAATAAAGATACTGTGTCCACCAAAAAAATAAATAAATATTTTTTAAAAATGTATTATTGTGGATAGATTTGCCCTGAATCATCTACAAGAACTGCCTGGTCCTCTTTGTGATCCTGGTCCAATAGTGAACTGAGATCATTTTGGGGGCTAAAAGAGAGGTCAAGTCATTCAGCTATGTCATTTAAAAACCCTTATATTTCTGAGGACAGAGTTTATGGTTATGATTGCCTCACGGTGAGTTGTGACTAGTCGGCTAAAATGCCTTAGCCCAAACAAAATCAGCACAAGATAAATCCTGAATGTAATAGATAGGGAAAACGGTTAGCCTGAGGAAAACCACATTTCATTTCTCTCTCACACAGAACGCGTCTCACACCCATATGCATGGAATGGGAGTGGTTTCCCCACACACCAGGCAAGCCCTCGGTGGACACCAACTGTGGGTTCTCTAATTTAATTCAACTCTTCCCCTGTCTTCCTGGAGATAACGTTAGCTCCCACCGTTTGAGGGCTCGGTCCCACAAAACTGCTCCCCACTTCAGGTACCATTTGAAGCGCCAGGTTGCTTTGCTAGTGCTCTGACCCACTAGCTGTGGATCCGGAATCCCACCACCCCTTCCTCAGGTTCAGCTCATTTTCCAGAATGCCTCTCAGAACTCAGTCCATACGCAGGTGTGTTTTCCTATCACAAAGGCTGCAGATGGAGGCCAGGTAGGGAAGGACGAGGAGCGTCCACGCTGTTGCCTGTGCACCACTGTCCAGTCTTCCATGTGGTCAGCAATTTAGAAGTCCAGCACATCTTGTTTAAGAGCTGTTGGTGTTACTTTATGGTAGTAGGAATTGAACCCAGGGGTGTTCTACCACTGAGCTGCATCCCTGACCCTTTTTATTTTCTAATTTTGAGACAGGGTCTTGCTAATTTGCCAAGTTTAGCCTTGAATCTGAGATCCTCCTGTCTCAGTCTCCTAAGTAGCTGGGATTACAGGTGTGTGCCACTACCCATGGTTTAAGAGTTTTTATTGGGCTTAATCTCCAGTCACATCTCATCTAGAAGGTCAGTGGGTAGGACTGGAAGTTTAAATCCTCTAATCACTTGGTCATTCTGGTGGCCAGCCCCAACCTGAGATTGTCCACCCTAAATCACTTCATTAGCATAAATTCAGATGTGATCAAAATAAGCTTATTATAAATAGCAGAAAATATTCCCATCATTGGGGAAATTCTGTGGGTTTTTGTTCCTATGCCAGGAACAAGGGACACAAAGACTAAATATTATGCCACAGTTTACTCTAGAAGTTTGTCACATAGGTGTGGACACAGATGAGAGACAGCCACCAGAACTCAGAGCTGAGGACTTTTTCCCTTGTAAGGTCAATGGCAGTAATCCCACCATGCCTCACTTCTGTGCTTATTTCCAAACCAGACAGGACATCAGTCACCCCAGGGACTCTTACCCTAATAGCATTCTAGAGTCACCTAACACTGTGCCTTTCAAATTTGTTTCACTTTTTTCACCAACCTACAGTAAAAAGTCCATTTTAAGTTTGTGTTCAATGTGCACACACACATAAACACCTGCATTAGACAAACAAATCATTTTCAAAACAAGTTTATATAAAGTTTATCTGATGTGCTTTTATATTTTTAATTCTATTATATCTGAAAGGAAAGTGAGGAACCGGGAGGTGGGTGAGTGAGAAATGAAAGACAGAGACCAGGCAGAGATACAAACAAGAGTTTATTTGTCAGAGCTGACAAATAAAGGCCATCTCTCCACAGACAGAGAGAGGCAAAACAGGCTTGGGGTTCGGGACTTTTATGGGGCAGGCTCAGGGATTAGAGCCAGGTGGGTCCTAATGTGGGCGGTCAAGGGTGGGGTTGGTATGAGGGAGAGGTGAGCCTTTCTCAGAAACGCCCTGGGCAGCTGTCACTTAAGATGGCCATCCAGATGCTAAGCAAGGACCTTACAATATCTATTCCCTTTCAACGATTTGAAAGCTCAGTCATGACCCAGTAAATTGATTTGTAACCCAGCAAGTTGCCTTCTTGCTTAAGTGAAACCTGGCCTCCCAGGAACATGGCTTTCACTGTTTCTCTTAGAGACTTTGCTCCCGTTCCTGAATATCACATACTCCTTCTTGGCCTGCTGCTCTTTCCTCAATCTCCCTCCCAACCTCCCAGCTCCTTCAACATTGGCCATTCCTCCTTGTCATTGTCATGTACCAATCTCCTCATCAATCTCCCTCATTTATTGAATATTGTGGTCCCTGGAAGACTTCTTCTCTCCATAAGTACTTCCCTGTCATGAGGAGTAATTTCAACATCCTTATAGTTGATCCATCCATCCAACATGTTCACCGCTTGGTTCCTTGATGTCTTCACCATCTGCTAATTCTTGCTTTCTCCTCTAGTGCCTCTAACTGATTAGAACCTCCTTTGTGTGTGTGTGTGTGTGTGTGGTACTGGGGATTGAACCCAGGGCCTCATATATACCAGGCAAGCACTCTATCTAGCCTAGCCCAGGACCTCCAATTTGTTGACTTCACCTCTTCTCTGTCAATCATCCCTGCCATGACCTCCTGTTTAGGGTAGAGACTCTGGTGTAGACCCTTGGTTTCCTTATCCCTCCACTACAATTACCTGGGGGAAAAGTAAACCCTGGTTAGATCCAGCTTTCTGCCTTCTCTGGATGGTGCCAGATCAGCTGAATATGACTTTAAAAAATGTACACCAGGCTGGGTGTGGTGGTGCATGCCTCTAATCCCAGAGGCTCTGGAGATTGAGGCAGGATTGTAAATTCAAGGCCAAACCCAGCAATTTGGTGAGGCCCTAAGCAACTTAGTGAGACCCTGTCTCAAAAAAAAAAAAAAAAAAAAAAATTGCACCAGGCAGATGGCCCTCAAACTATATTTACTACTGCAAATGGCACTGTCCATCCACCCTACTCTGTCTTTATCAAATTAGATGTCTGCTCTCCAAGGCAACTATTTCGTACCATCTGTTCTCTAGTCTCAAACCCAAACTTATACATGCACTAATCCCTACATTGACCTCTTTAAACCATCCTGCACCGGGCTCCCACAGACCAGGCTAAAAATAAAGATGGAGTCATTCATGTTAAGGTTTAATGTTATCAAGCTCAAACAAGCTGTTTATTTGACTTTGTGAAAAATCAGAATTAGAGAGTTCCTTCTAAATTAGAGAGATAACAGCCAATTTCCCCAAATAAGATCATTTCAATTGGCATGATAATAAAGTTCTCTCTGCTTTAATCCTTACACACAGAGAAGTAACTTGATAGTAATCAATCAGTTATTTTTCTATCATTCTATTTCATGTACCTGCCTTATAAGGAAAGTAACTTTGAAAGGACCATTTTTTTTGTTCTTTGCTGTCTTCAATCCTTCCCTGTTTATAAAACCAACTCCTCTGCTCTGCTCACTGGAGCACAAATTCTATTTTATACAATGAATGTTACCCAATTCAAGAAACAAAAATAAGATCTTTAACCCTGCCTATAAGCCTAGTGTCTTGGGAGGCTGAGGCAGGAGGATTGTAAGTTTGAGGCCTACCTCAGCAACTTTGAAGCAAGCTTGGGAAACTTAGTGAGACCGTGTCTCACAACAAAAAAGGGCTGGGGATAGAGCTCAGTGGTAAAGTGCCACAAAGTATAAATTAAATGAACAAATAAAACTGTTGTAATCCATTGATGATTTTTTTAAAGACAGGATCTCACTATGTTGCCCAGCCTGCCCCTGAGCTCTTAGGTTCAAGAAACCCCAAGGAACTGGGACTACAGGCATGAACCACCATGCCTGGCTTCCATTGATGTTCTTAACTGAAACAATTATTCCTGTCTCATGATGGTGTTCTACTTGCACCAATCTCTGTACATTCTGACATTTTCCAAACCCAGTGCATCAAAAAATAAAACATTTTAAAATTCAACTTTCAGGTAACAAGAGTTCATTAATTATTTTCAGTTTCTCTGTACCTATCTGTCTATACTCAATTCTACCAGCATCTCAGACACTGTAGTCCTAGGGATTCGACCCAGCTGGTAAGTGTGGCCCTTACTCATCAGTTTGCCTCATCCCAGGTGCAGGGAGAAAGCACCTGCTCACCAGATATCCTAACTGGTGTGCAATCTGTTGTCACTGTTTGGGATAGGAGGGATCGGAGTTGAACCGAAACAACCAAATCAAAGGAAGAGTCAAATCTCATTTAGAGTGACCAGAGTTTTTATTCTTTCTATAGTTTAAATAATAAATTCAAAGAATGAACTCATCCTGGTCAAACAATAAACAATAGAAGCCAAGAATTTATAAGATGTGTAGAAGTTGGAATACAGAATTTCTCCCAACTAAATATTTATATTGTAAAGTCACCGATTAGTATTAGTAAGTCATTAGTTAATATCATTACTCATTAAAAAAATCTTTTTGTTTATAACCTTGCCCTGACTTTTTTCCTCTTTATTTCATGTAATAAAAATAATTACAATTTTACTGCTGGGGAGTAGCTCAGTTGTAGAACATTTGCCCAGTTTGTGTGAGACCCTGGGTTCAATTCCCAGCACCGTCAAAGAGAAAAAGAAAAACAGCTACAAAGACTATCTTGAAGAAAGTTACAAACAAGGAATAAAATCCAAAACCTTTTGTACAGCAGTGTTTTAGAAAAATGTGATTGTACTTGGACATATTTTCATTCATATTCCAGACATATCTTGTCTATTAGACAAATAGCTTTTAAAAGGTTTGCACTGAGAACTAGCTGTTCAGTCTCTCCTATTTAAAATAGTCAGCGTCTGAAAGCCGTTATTTAGCTGACCATGTAGTGAAGTCATTTGAATGATTACTGTAAAACAGGATTTAAGAGGAAAATAAATGAAAGGGGAAAAGTAATTTTGTGATCATTTCAAAGCTCTAAACACATGGGGCCGGGTGCCATGACACAATTATTCTCTCTTGCCTTTAGACACAGGAATGGTAGATGGATTTCCTTTGAAAAAGGAGTTCCTTCTAAATCAACAGTCTACAGTCAAAGTAAAGAGCTGGCAGAAAGTTATGTTTTAGAATCTGCTTACAACCAGTGTGAAGGCATTAACCAAACAAGGACCTGGGACCAAATGCCAAGGAGGACATGCAAGTCATGCTGAAAACCCTATATGTTAGGCCTTCCATGACCAGAATCCATCTTTCTGCAAGGATGTCCTGTACCTTATGTATTTTTGAGTTCTCCTGAAAAAATAATTAGTAGGAGCTATTCCAAATGAATGAGAAATGCAAGTGGTAACCAGCTTGCAGAGATACACACAAAAAAAACCCAATTCTGTTTGTTGGGAGAAATGCTACCCCCTCCTGCTACATTATTCCATTGATGGAGAAACATTTACATCTCCTTTGTTACTAGTTTTCTGTAGAAATTTTATAATCACTGGGCAACTCTATTACACTTCGCTTGAGAAGCAACACTGAGTAGCTAGACTCATGTTTTTATTCCACAGCCAAAAAGAAAAAAAAAAACTTTTTCTGTGTTTTTTTTTTTTTTGAAACGTTAGTCTATCATACATCAAACCTGTCAAGCTTTTTCATTAAAGTTCATGGTTTTTAAGTTCATTGTAAATAACTCAAATTGATTTTACAAAAGAGGGGAAAAAAGTCTTGCCCCGATGTTGGGCATTACAAACTGTAATAATATCCCTTGTCAAATGGGATTTCTCAAGTGGCTTTCTAAAGAAGGGAAAAAAGGATTTGACTAAATAAAAATATTTTGAGATTAAAACCAGTGTTATACTTTGATTGTGGGTTGACTTCTTTTAAGTGTAGAAGTTTTTGCATACACACACACACACACACACACACACACACACACACACAATCAGTAGCTATGTTTTTCAAGCAAGGCATGCTAGATTTCACAGTTTGAGGTCCTTAAGAATTATTTGGTTGGAAAAGAAGTAAATGGCTTTCATCTGCATCTGTGCATTTGCTGATAGCTCTGTAAATATTTTCAAAATATTCAATTCCTTGGATTTTCCCTTTCCAAAGTAACGAAAAAGACATCTTCCCTGCATTTATTCAGACAGGGTCATTGCAGCTTGCCACTTAGAATCAGCTACCCTTCAATCATGGAAGCAGAACCAGGATGAGTGGTATGAAATAAGAAGAGGCTTTCATAGTTGTAGAAGTTGGGGAAAGCCCTGGCTTCTGTGTTCTGGGGTGGGCATGAAGTTGCTGTAGGTCAGCCAGGCCAGCAGTCAGGAAAAATCCTGGACATGAAACAAGATAAACAAGACAAACCAGAAACTGCAAGAATAGACTGGAATCTGTGACTGTTTCCTATCACCTCTAACCTTGATAGCTGGGGTAACCTAGTGAAGCTGGTATTCAGTTGCATCTGTGCTGGCCCCAGATTCAAGAGGAGCTGAAGGAGTGATTGGTTGGGGCTGGTGGCAGCACCTGTGGCTTGCACCAATCTGTAGAGCTTAATGGATATTGCTCACTTATATTTTTCAAGTCAGGCCAAATTTTCCCATGGCCAATTGAAGCAGACCAGAGACCCTCACCCAGATTACACTCACCATAATTAAACAGAAACCCCCACCATATTTGTAACATGTAAGTTTTTCTTCTTGTCAGAAGAGTTTTACAAAGGGTATCAATAGGGTATAAGCAAAAATTTCTGCAGAGGGCATTGTGGTTTGTATCTTTTTCTTTCTTGGAAATGCCAGATTTGCAGAAAAGAATGATCTATTTCTTTTTCCTACTACTGAGTTTATTCTGTTTATTAGTGATTTCTCAACTTATCTCCTCAAATGCAGGACACTGAGAGCAGGGACCTTGTCTTATTCCTCTCTGTTTTCCTCTTTTCCTTCCTCCTGTTCAGTCCCACCCCAACCCCTGTTCAGTCCCACCCCAACCCCTGCATGCACGTAGTACAGGCTCAACAAATAGTCATTTAGCATGTTAATTAAATGTTGTTAATTTATATTTCTTGTTCTTTGCTTTATGTTGGATCCTACTAGTATAGGCACAGATTATCTCCAGGTTGATTATGGCTTCCTTTCACAAGGTTCCTGTTTTCACACAACATCCTGAGATTCTTACCTTTATCTTGCACTGGGCTTTCTTGCTTGCTTTGTCTTTCCCTCAATTCCTTCCTTCCCCTTTCTTTTCCTTCCTTCCTTCCTTTGTTGTTCCTTTTTTTCTCTCTTCCTCCTTCTTTCTCATTATCTCTAGAGAACAAACATCATCTATCACTCTGGAGTCCATTCTTGGTAGACAAATCATTGCTAATAAGCTATGGTAGTTGAAAAGAAAAACAAGATACACAATTATATATAGAATATCATTGTAACTGTTTAAAAGAGCTGTGGTAAAGTGAATAATGGCTTCCTAGTACATCCAGATCCCAATCCTTGGAACCCATCCATTTTACCTTATATGGTAAAAGAGACTGCATAAAAGTGATTAAGTTAAAGATCTTGAGAAGGAAAAGTTACTCTGGATCATTTCAGTGAGCCCTAAATGTAATTACAAGAGTCTGTAAAAGGAAGCAGAAGATCCAGCTATAGAGAGGAAGGCAATGGGATGATGGGAACAAATGTATTAGTCAGGGTTCTCTGGAGAAACAGAATCAATAGGAAGTATGATTATAAAAAGGGGGATTTATTAGATTGGCTTACACAACTAGAAGATGGATAGTCCACAATGGCCATCTGCAGGCTAGAAAGTTGGGGGAACAAGTAGCTATGTTTACTAATTAAATTGTCTATGTTTACTAATTAAGTTGAACTCTTCATTAAAAACCTTCCCAATGGGATATGAAATCAACATATAACACAAAAAATCAATAGTTTTTTTATACACCAATGGTGAATTTTCTAAAAAAAGAAATCAGCAAAGCAATTCCATTCATAATAGCCTAAAGCCCAAAACAAACAAACAAGCCAAACCTAGGGATAAATCTAACCAAAGGAGGTGAGAAACCTCTATGAAAGGGCTGGGGATGTGGCTCAAGGGGTAGCGTGCTCGCCTGGCATGCGTGCGGCCCGGGTTCGATCCTCAGCACCACATACCAACAAAAATGTTGTGTCCGCCGAAAACTAAAAAATAAATATTAAAATTCTCTCTCTCTCTCTCTCTCCTCTCTCACTCTCTCTTAAAAAAAAAAAAACTCTATGAAAATTATAGAACAAGCTGGGTGTAGCAGTGCATGCCTGTAACCCCAGTGACTTGGGAGGCTGAGGCAAGAGGATCACAAGTTCAAAGCCTGGCTCAGCAATAGCAAGGCCCTAAGCAACTTAGATAGAGACCCACACAGACACGGTCAGTGATCTGATCCTTAACAAAAGTGCCAAAAACATAAATTGAAGAAAATACAGCCTTTTTAACAGATGATGCTGGGAGAACTGGATATCCATGTGTATAAGAATGAAATTAGATCCCTATTTCTCACTCTGCACACAAGTTAACTCAAAATGGACCAAAGACCTAAAAATTAGGCCAGAAAATTTGTAACTGCTGGAAGAAAAGGTAGGGCCAACCCTCCAACATATTGGTGTAGGCTCTGAGCTGTGCAATAGGACTCCAAAAGTTCAGGAAATGATCTCAGGAATTGATGAGTGGGATGGCATCAAATTAAAAAGCTTTTACACAACAAAGAGAATGAAGAGAGAACCTAGAAAATCTTTTGCTAGCTACTCTTCTGATAAAGAATCAATATCCAGAATATATAAAGGACACACACAAAAAAACTTAATACCAAAAAAATCAATAAATGGGCAAGTAAACTAAACAGACTCTAAAAAGAAGTACAAATGACCATTTGCTAATGTACGAAAAAAGCTCAACATCTTTATCAATTAGAGAAATGCAAATCAATACTACAATGAAATTTCATCTCACTCCAGTACAATGGCAACCATCAAGAATACAAATAACAAAAAATAAATACTGGAGAGGATGTGTAGGAAAATAATACTTTTACATTGTTGATAAAATTGTAAATAATACAACCACTATGTAAATGTATGTGGAGTTTCCTCAAAAGACTGTGAATGGAACCACTATATAACCCAGCTGTACCTCTGCTTGATATTTATCCTAAAGAATTAAAGTCAGAATACCACATCAATGCATGCATATCCATGATAAAGAAAATGTGTTATACATATGCCTTGGAGTTTTATTCAGCCATAAAGAAGAATAAAATTGTCACTCGCTAGTAAATGAATGGAACTGGAAACATCGTGCTAAGTGAAATAAGCTAGACCCAGAAAGTCAAGGGTTGAATGTTTTTTCTCATCTATGGAAGCTAGAGCAAAGTAAGGAAAAAAGGTGGGGCAGATCCCACAAAAATAGAAGGCAGATCAGTGGAGTGGAGAAAGGGGGTTGAGAAAAAGGGAAGAGGGATGGAAAAGAGAGAAAATGTAGAATGGAATAAAAAAATTGTGCTATGTGCATATATGAATATACCATAGTGAATGCCACCTTTATGTAATATAAATCACCAATTAAAAAATAATAAATAAATAGAAGAAAGACTAGTAGAGGAAGGGGAATAGAGGTGAGGAGGGGTGAGAAAGAGAAAGTGCTGGGAACTGAAATGGAGTAAATTATATTTCATGTATGTATGATTATGTCAAAATGAACCCACTATTATGCATAACTATAATGTACTAATAAAAACAGTTATAAATCTTTAAAAATAAAAAAAACATACTAAAATACAAAAAAAATCAAATAAACAATAACAGCAAAACACAGATTGAAGAGACAGAAGAAGCATCAGAACCCAGACTCATATATGGCAAAAATGTTGGAATTATTAAACTATAAATTTAAAACATTCATGATTAGTATAGAGTCATCCCTTGTTATCCATGAAAAATTGATTCCAGGAGACCCCCTCCCCCATACCCAAATCCTAATGCCTAAGTGTTTTATATAACATGGTGTTGTATTTGCATATAATCTATGTACATCCTCCCATAAAGTTTAAATCATCTCTAGATGACTTATAATACTTAATACAATGTAAATCCTATGTAAATAAATATTGTACTGTATTATTTAGAAAATAATGACAAGAAAAATGTCTGTACATGTTCAACACAGATACTTTTCATCTTGTTGAATCCGTGGATTTGGAGCCTGCAGATATGGAGAACTTACAAGAAGGGAAAACTAGAGATCAGTGTCTCTCATGAATATAGAAGGAAAAACCCTCAATAAAATATTAGCAAATTAGATCCAAAAACATATAAAAAGAATTATGCAAAAATGACTGAGATCTATTCCAGGTATGCAAGGCTGGTTCAACATTACAAAATCAATTGAAGGAATCCATCTATTGGGGAAAGTAGACAACATGCAAGAATGGATGGGTAATGTAAACTTGCATGTGGAAACTCTAAGAAAGGATTTTAAAATGCCAGGAAAAAATAAAAACAAAAGAAATGAAGAATACTTTCAATGAACCTATTAATAGACTTGCCACAGCCAAAGAGAGAACTGGTGAACTTGGAGAAAATTCTATAGAAACTCTCAAACTAAAATGCAAAGAAAACTATAATTTAAAAGATAGAATTAAAAGATGGAATAGGATATTAAAGAGCAGTGGGACAGTTATAAAAAGTGTCATATATGCAAAGCAGAAAAAATAAAAGGAAGACAGAGGAACAGAAGAAATACTTGTAGTAAGAATGAAAGAATTTCTGAAAATTAATGGTAGGTACCGATCCACAGGTCCAGAAAGCTTGGGGGACAAGAGGAGGATGAATACCCAAAAATGTACATCTAAGCATTTCATATCCAAACTGCAGAAAATGAAAGACAGAAAATCTTGAGAAAAGAACAAGCCAACCAACCTAGAGGAAAATAAAACCTTTCCCTAGAGGAGCAAAAATAAGAGTTACATTGGATTACCCTTCAGGAACCATGTAATCAAGGCAAGAGGGGAGTGAGATGTTTAAAGTGCTGAAGAAAAAAAAAAATACCAATCTAGAATTCTGTTTCCAGCAAGGTAGAAAATAAATACTTTCTTAGACTAACCAAAATTAAGAACACTTGTTTGCCACTCAGGAAACATTACAAGAAAGTCTTTAGAAAGAATTCTTTTAACAAGAATTTTAGTGAAGAAATAAATGAGATAAAGTCCTTTAATTGTCTTAAACTTTTTTTTTTTTTCAGTCCTGGGGATTGAATCCAGGGTGTCATATATGCTAGGAAGTTCTCTATCACTGAGCTGCACCCCTGGCCCCTTTTTTAAAATTTAATTTTGAGACAGAGTTTTGTTAAATTGCCCAGGACCTCCTGCTTCAGCTTCCAGGGTAACGGGTGTTTTAGGCATATGACATCATACCTGGCTCTTAGTCTTACTTAATCCATGTTGAGGTTTGGATATAACGTGTTTCCCCAAAGCTCTTGTTAATACAGAAACACTCAGAGGTAAAATGATTGGGCTGACTGGGCAGTGACCCTGGGCAGGGGACGTGTGACTGGAGGAGGTGGGCTCCTGGGTACGCCCTGGAAGGTTGTTCTTCCTGTCACCCTTTCCCTTCTCTGTCTCTCTCTCTGCTTTCTGGCTGCCACGAGGGAAGTGGATTTCCTCCACTGGGCTCCTCCTCCATGATGTGCTTCCTCACTTGGGCCCAGACTAATGGAGTCAGCCATCTATGGACTGAACCTCTGACACCAGGAGCCAAAATAAACTTTTCCTCCCCTAAATTATTCTTGTTGGGTGTTTTGGTCACAGTGACCCATGACTCTAACACTCTAACATATCAAAATAATAATTGTTTAGAATAATAATACCAACAATATATTCCATGGATATAGGTGTGAGTGAGGGAGATGAATGAGAGCAATATTTTAAGGGATGGAAGGAAGGAATCAAGACTACTTAGAGATACTTGTACTATGTATAGTGGATAATACTATTCCTACTGTTATTGGAAAGTGGACTTAGATTGTAAGTAAGCACTTGCTAAGCATACATTTACTTTGTAAAAAGTAAATATAAAAAAACAAGTAAATACATGTTGTAAACTCAAGGGGAACCATTAAAAAATATATATATATTTTAAGTATAACTACCAGGTACAGTGGAGCACACCTGTAATCCCAGCAACTTGAAAAGCTGAGGCAGAAGGATCACAAGTTCAAGGCCAGCCTCACCAATTTAGTGAGACCCTCACTAAAGTTAGTAATATAGTAAAACCAATCTCAAAGTAAAACAAATAAAAGGACTGGGGATATGGCTCGGTGGTAAAACACCCCTGGTTCAACCCCCAGTACCAAATAAATAAATAAATCTAATGTGATAAGAGAGGAAGAAAAAGAGGAATCAAAAAATTCTCAATTAACACAAGGACAAACAAGGAATAAGAACAAAGAATAGAAAACTTTGAAAAATATGGTAGATATTAATACAACCATATCAGTAATCATTTTAACTATGGTTTCAATGCACCAATTAAAAGGGTGGGGGTAAACTCCGTCGTTGAGCCATTTCCTAGTATTCTTGAGGTCCTAGGTTTAATCCCCAACACCGTTACACCTCAGCCCCCGCCAAAAAGAAGACATTTTTAGTGAAAATGTTATGAATATTAGATTTTTTTGTTGTTAGTCTCCTATGTACCCAAGGCTTGCTTTGTTTGTTTGTTTTTTAATGTTTTCTCTGTGTTGTGAAGACTGGGTAATTTGTATTGTTCTAGTCCACTGATTCTTTCACTGAGCGCCTTCATTCTGCTGTTGAATCCGTCTATTGAGTATTTTATTTCAGTAATTTAATTTTAACTTCTAAAATTTCCACCTATACTCATGGAACATATTTTTGCTCTTATTATTTTTCAATAAACTATTATTACTTTGATATATTAGGTTGTCTTAGTCACTTTTGCGTCACTGCAACCAAAATTTCTCATATTTGATCTTCTATTTCTTTTCTGAGACATTCTGTTTTCTTACTTGTTTCAAAAGTGTTTGTAACTGTAGTATTTTTAGGATGGCTGTTTAAAGATCTTTGTAAGGTAATCCAAGCACCTATGTTACCTTAGTGTTGACATCTGAATTATCTTTTCACCTTCACTTTGAGATCTTCCTAGTTCTAGTACAATCAGTGACTTTATTGTTGGAACCTGAAAATTTGGGATATTATGTTATAAAACTCTGGAACTTGTTTAAACCTTTATTTTAAAGTGGGCTTAATCTGACACCACTCCAGACAGAAGTGGAAAGAGGATGCTTTCTCATTGCTGCCTGGTGGGGATAGAAGCCCATGTTCATCACTTGACTTCTGTTAACACCCAGGGTTACTGCAACATGGTGGAAGTTGAAGTCGTGGTTTTTCCATTAAGTACCTCTCAGCAGAGAGGAGGAAAGTTGCTTTTTTACCATGAGGCAAGGGTAGAAGTCTAGGCTTCCTACTGTTCTCTAATACTATTACCAAGGCTGAAGAGGGGGATGCAGGGTTCACCACCACTCTGGAGATGCAAGTCCTGGCTCATTAATGGTTTTCTCTGACATCACCCCAGTAGGAAAACACCCCAGGAGGATGTCCATTAGAGCCTAGCAAGGATGGAGCTCTAGGCTTTCCACTGGGACTCTTCTGGCATTGGTGGGGTGGATCCATGGTTTTTACTATGGTATTTGACAGGAAAAAGTAATTATTATCTAAAAGTGTTCTGTCTTCGTAAGGCTGCTTCTTTCCTGATTCTTTGGTTAGAACAGGCCTTGTCCCAGCAGGGATAGAATTCTTAGGTCTGCACCCTTGGTGTTTCCTGATTGCTGGCTTCTTTAGCTCCAAGTCTGGGAGACACAGTACAAAAAAAAAAAAAAAAAAAAAAAAAAAAAAAAAAAAAGAAAGAAAGAAAGAAAAGAAAAAGCTAGGGAATTCATTATCATATTGTCTTTTGGTTCCAAGGTCTCAGCCAGCCTCTCCTTTAGCTTTCACAAAGTTGTTATGCTTGGTTGATATATTATGTTCAGGGTTTGTAATTGTGCTTAGCAAGAAGAATTGGAAAAAAACACATCTAGTCCATCTTCCCCAAAGCATATACAGTGATTTGTATTTTAATTTTGTTTATGGTATCTTTTGTTATATAAAAGTTAAATTATGGTATATTTAAGTGCTTAAATATTCTGTTTAGTCCCTGCCCCCCCCCTTTTAAATGCTTTTCTACTTTTAGGCTATTTCTTCTTTTTAAAGATTTTGAAGGTTTGCTTTTCCTATTTAGATTTTTAATTCATATGGAATATATTTTGTTATGTTGTAGGAAATGTAGAGATCAATTATTTTCCCATATAGCAAACCAATTGTTCCAGCAGTGCTAATTGAAAAATTCATACTGTTATGGTTTGGATATGGGGTTTGAGGGTTCCCCCAGAGTCCATGTGTAAAAAGCCTGGTCATGGGGTGGTGACATTTGGAGATGGTAGAACCTTTAAGAGGTGGGACCTAGTGGGAGGTCATTAGTCATGGGGGCATGTCACTGGAAGGGAATAAGGTAATTTTCATGCAACCCATTGGTGGTTCTTGTGAGAGGGAAATTATAAAAAGGAGCAAGGGTGACCACTCCTCCCCACTCTGTTTTCCAGTATGATACTTCCTTCCATGCACGTTCCACCATTTGCCACAGGACTCTCTTCAGAGCCTGTGCTATGCTGTTTAGAACATCAACCTCCAAAACTGTGAGCTAAATACACTTCTCTTTACAAAGTTAGCTGCCTCTGGTATTTTGTTGTAGTGACACGAACCTGATCAATACATATATTTCCCCCCTTGATTTTTCATGTCATCTCTGTCATACATTGTTTCTGAGTGTGAGTCTGTTTCTGGATTCCGTTCTGTTCCATTAGTTTGCTGATATTGGCACAGTTTCATAGTGTATTATGGTTTAGGTCTGGAATGCTTCCCAAAGTCTCATGTGTTCAGAGGAGGAGCTTCTAGGAAGTGACTGGATCATAAAGGTTCATTGATGGCTGAATGTCTGAATAGACTACTTTGGGGGGGCCTTCTTGGAGGAAGTATGTTACTAGGGGTATGCCCTGGTAGGATTTATCTTCTCTCTGGTCCCTTCCCCCACTCTCACCCCTCTCTTTCTCTCTGTCCCTCTCTCTCTCTCTGCTTCCTGGCTGCCATTAGCTGAGAAGTTTTCCTCTGCCACTCCCTTCTACCATGATGTTTAGCCTCACCTCGAGCCCAGAGCAATGGATCTATCCAACTATGGATAGAAAACTCTGGAACTGTAAGCCAAAATAAACTGGTCCTCCTTTAAGTTGTTTATGACGGGTATTTTGTCCCACAGACAAAGCTGACAAACACACTGCATTTAATATTAAAGTTTAATCATCAAAGACTTTATATCTGGTAGGAAAGAATTGCTTTTCCTGATTTAGAACTTTCCTGTTAATTTGGGGGGATTTGTTCCATTGTACAAAATTGGTATGAATTTGTCCACTGACATCAAAACCCCTCCTGGCTCTTGATTTCAGGAGTGGTTACATGATTGCATACATTTATAAAAGTTTGGTGAACTCTACTGTACACTTGTAAAGTGAATCTTATTGTAAGTTATTCTTTGATTATCTTGGCCCCAAAGAAAAGGTCAGACACCCTTGAAGAAGGAATGTATACTCTGATGCTTTTTCCTATTATTTCACCAAAGCAACACACAGCCATTTATTATTTATTAGAATAATTGTTCTTCAGAGAATAATTGTTCTCCAGAGAAAAGGAAATATGCAGGGTTTTTTTTTTGTTGTTGTTGTTGTTTTTTAATCCAGAACCTTATACAAGCCAGGCAAAACTACCAGTCCTTCCTGCATGAGCCTCCCAAGTATCTGGAATCCTAGGTGTGTACCACCATGCTCAGCAATATCCAGGCTTTCTAGGGATTCTGAATTTAGGCTAGTTCCCTAGAAGCCAAAACTTTACTGTCACCCAGTCAGAAAGGGGACTTAGGAGGATGAGGTTATAAGTAAAATTTTGCCGATTCATTTTTATAGCTGATCCACTAGATCCTTGAATGTGTCTTTTGATTATTGACCCTGTTTCTGAGTGAGTTCTTATAATAGACAAACTTGATAACTGATTAAATTCTGACAGACTTTTCTTCTTCTGAAGTAAGAATTATGCTGGTAGCAATGATCACGTAAAAGGACTAGAAATGTTCTTGCCCTACAAATTAAACAAAAAGTAAGACTGAATTCCTGGGTGGAATCTCAGAGATGGATCCAACCTATCAAAGAGTTGAAAGCACTTTGCGTGACTGTGTTAGATGGGGTGGGAATGAGGATGATGGTCACAGATTCCAGACATTTTTAAACACCTCTACTCTGATAAACTTTGAATGACATATCACAGAATTTCAATCTTAAATGAGTCCTTGGGTGAATTAATCATTTTCTATTTATTGCAGTTTTTTTTGTTTCCTGTTCCATATTTTTTAATCAACTCTAAAAATCTGAGAGGGTTAACTGAATATCTCATATAATTTAGGGGAAAAGGTGTCGTTGAAATATAAAAAGAAAACATCCTGAAAAAGAAAAAAAAAAGAGTCCTTGGCTCCTCCTTTGGTGATTTTTTTTTTCCGGTACTGGAGATTAAACCCAGGGGTACTTGACTACTAGCCATATTCTTGGTCTTGTTTTAAATTTTTAGACAGGGTTTCTTACTAACTTCAAATTTGTGATCTTCCTTCCTCAGCTTCCTGAATCGTTGGGATTACAGGCATACGCCACTGTGCCTGGCTGGATTTTTCTTAAATATTAAAAATATAATATTTTTCTTAAATTATTAGGGAAAACATTCCATGCTGGTGATATCAGCGGGAGTACCCATCACCCAATACCTGGATGACTACTTCACTTTAGTTCCTCCCATCCCCAAATCTGATAGTTTTTAAAATAACTATGTCGAGGTATAATTAACTTAGCACCAATTTCACATATTTAAAATATAAAAAAGCGAGCACAGTGGTGCCCGCCTGTAATCCTAGAGACTCAGGAGGAGGAGGTAGGAGGATCACAAGTTCATGGCTACCCTCAACAACTTAAGTGAGATCCTGCCTCAAAATAAAAAATAAAAAGGGCTAGGATGTAGTGGTAGGATGGTCCTAAATTCAATCCCCAGTTCTGCAAAATAAATAAATTGAATTTAAACTGTAAGTTTTTATGTAAGTATATACCTGTGAAACTGTCACCACAATCAAAATAGTGAACATGCCCGTAACTCCTATCTTTTCCTCATTCCCCCTTGTCCAAGCCTCCCTATGCTCCCTTCAACTTCCAACACCAATGGCAACGTTGACCTGCTTTCTGTTGCTGTTGATAAATTCTCAGTTCCTAGAATTTTATATGAATGGAATCAAGAGCTTTGCACTCTTCTTGTCTGACTTCTTTCACTCAGCATAATTATTTTTAAATCTATCCACATTCACACATGTGACTTATGTTTTTGCATAAATCAATACTAAATTATTGTTATTGTTGATTAGTATTTCATTGTGTAGATATACCATAATTTGGTTACCTACTCACTTTTTAGTTTTTGGTACCAGGGATGAATCCAGGAGCTCTTACCCACTGAGGCACATCCCCAGACCTTTTTATTTTTTATTTTGAAACAGAGTCTGCTAAGTTGCTTAGGGACTCACTAAATTATTGAGGCTGACTTTGAACTCAAAATCCTCCTTCTTCAGCCTCCTGAGTTTCTGGGATTATAGGCATGCATCCCTGCAGCCTGGTACTTACTCACTTCTTGATGGACATTGGAGTTGTTTCCAGGTTTTGACTATTACACATACAGAAGCTAAGAATATTTATGAGAAAGTATTTGTATGATATACGATTGTCTTTCTCTTGGGTAAAAGATAGAGGAGTAAAATGGCTGGGTCGTATGATAAGTATATGTTTGGCTTTTTATGAACACATCAAACTGTTTTCCAGAGTAATTGTATAATTTCTTATCCTCATAATCAATGTATGAGCATTACAGTTGCTCTATGTGCTCACTAGCATTTGGCATAGTAACTCTTTTAAATTTCTAATTTCTAATTGATGTGAACAGATAGCTCATTGGGTTTCCATGATTCATTTATTTATTTTGTGGCACCAGGGAATTAAACTGAGGGTTGCTCTACCATGGAGGTACATCCCCAGCCCTATTTATTTATTTTTAAACTTACCCATATCCTCCTATGTATTTTATTTTATTTTTAAATTTGTTCTAATTAGTTATACATGGTAGCAGAATGCATTTCAATTCATTGTACACAAATGGAGCACAATATTTCATTTCTCTGGTTGTACATGATGTAGTCACACCATTTGTGCAATCATACATGTACCTAGGGTAATGGTATCTCTCTCATTCCACCATCTTTCCTATACCCATGCTCCTTCCCCTCCTCTCCTCTCCCTCCCCTTTGCCCAGTTCAAAGTTCCTCAGTTCTTCCCATGCACACCAGCCTACAATTATGGATCAGCATCCACTTATCAGAGAGAACATTCGGCCTTTGGTTTTTCTGGATTGGTTTACTTTGCTTAGCGTAATATTCTCTAACTCCATCCATTTACCTGCAAATGCCATAATTTTATCCTCTTTTAATGCTGAGTAATATTCCATTGTGTATCTATACCACAGTTTCTTTATTCATTAATCTATTGAAGGGCATTTAGGTTGGTTCCACAATTTAGCCATTGTGAATTGAGTTGCTATAAACATTGATATGGCTGTGTCCCTGTCGTATGCTGATTTTAAGTCCTTTGGGTATAAACTGAGGAGTGGGATAGCTGGGTCAAATCCCAGCCCTTTTGATTTTGAGACAGGCCCTTGCTAAGTTGCAGAGGCTGGCCTTTAGTTTGTGATCCTCCTGTTTCAGGAGGAGCTGGGTTTACAAGAGAGCACCACTGCGCCCAGCTCATTGGGGTTTCAATTTGCAAACAGATCCTCTCTCTCTCCTCTGATTCCAGTGCTCCATCACATATACCTTGTTGTGCTTAACGGCATCCTAGGTTTATCTGGGGCTTTGTTCACTTTTCTTCATTCTTTTTTCTCTATGTTCTTTGGATTGTGTGATTCCTATCGATCTCTTGTCAAGTTTGCTAATTGTTTCCTTCACAGAAGTTGAGACCCTCTACTAAATTTTTCATTTCAGTTATACTTTCTAATCTTAGAGTTTATTTCTTTAAATAATTTGTATCTCTTTAATGATACTATTCAATAAAATATTATCATTATACTTTATTTTTTAATCATGCCTTCCTTTAATTCTTTGAACATTATTTATAATGGCTACTTTGAAATTTGGGGGCTGTTAATTCCAACATCTGGTCATTCTCATATACAAGTTCTGTTGTCTACTCTTTTGTCCAGTGTATGAGTCATATTTTTTTATTCTTTACGTCTTGCATGTTGTTTTGAAAACTGGACATTTTAGATAATTCGATTTATTTATATATATATATAAATATATATATATTAGTAATCTGGGTTCTAGTCCCCTCCTCCAGGGCTTGTTCTTTGTTTCCTTCTTGGCCTAGTGGCTGGCTTTTGTTTTAGTGCTGTGTGTTCCCATCACCACCACCACCACCAATCTCGTTCTCTAAGACCTCTCCATGCAGGGTTAGCATTGCTCCTCTGGTGAGCCGCCTTGGGCATTCATTCCCACATTCACCCTGGGATGACAGTGGTTTGGGCAGGGCTCTCTGTAGCTGTGTCTGTCATTGACTACACGTAGCTGCTAAATTCCACAAACAGAGCTAATTACTCTGTTACATTTTCAATATTTCCCTGGGACGTAAGTTCATCCACAGATTAAATCAGTTAAATTCTAGCTCCTTTGAATGCAGAGTTTCTGAAGTCAGTGCTCAATATTTGTTTTGGCCTCAGGAGGGCTATTTCCAGATGCCTCTTTCCCTAGTTCTCACCTGCAAACTAGTTGTCCATATATGCTTTTAGAATTCATCTTAATGAAAATTTGGATTTTCCACAATATGAAAACCAAAGAATGTGTATTGCTTCTGTGCTGCTAAATGATTCACAATATGGAAGATTGAAATTCCTGTAGGTGGAGCCCCCCAAAATTCAGGAAGCAAATATTGTGCTACAGACACTATGTGCCTTTAAATATGGAAGACATGAACAGGACCTAGAAGATCTTGAGAATAGGAGTTAAATTGTTCATGTCTGGGCCTAGCATGTGCTTGTCATAAACACTTGGTTTTCTAAGTATTTGTTTATTTATCTAGTTTTTCGGTACTGGGGATTGAACCAGGGGCAATTAAACAAGGAGCCACATCCCCAGCACATTTTCATTTTTTATATTGAGACAGGGTCTCTCTAAGTTGCATAGGGCCTCAGTTGGTTGCTGAGGCTGACTTTGAACTTGTGATCCTCCTGCCTTAGCCTCCTGAGCTGCTGAGATTATAGGCATATATGACCATGCCCAGCTCTAAGTGTTTTTGGAATTAATAACTAAAAGAATGGACAAATTCAAGAATGGATTGTTCTGCATGCAGAATATAAGGCTGAAATTGAGTTTTGTAGTTTTTCCTTTGTCAATTGGCACTGAACTCTGAAGAATCATTCAGCAGACTGATGGGTTTATAATGTAAACAGAGGCTTGGAGCTGGACTTACATACTACTTCATTTTGAAGGTGCTACCCCTGAGAGTTAAAAAGAAAAGATAATATAGGACAGACAAACAACTGCTGTCGAGAGAAGATTATATTGATTTATAGAGAGAATATCTCTTGAAGGCATTTCATAAGAGTGAATATCTCTTGCAGGCATTTCCAGAGTTCATGTTTCATATAGGAAGTTTTATAAATTATCAAAATCCAAAGGTGAAAATTACAGGGCTATGTAGATAGGAGAAAGAGTTCATCTTATTAACTATTAATGATGTTAATCTATGCTTAATATTGGTCTTTTCATGATAATGCCCATGGCCTTCCACTGAGATTGAATAATAGTTATCCTGTAAGTTAACTCAGGAAGAATTATTTATTTATAAATTCCTTCAAATTCTGAGCACAACATTGTCTTACCAATTTAATGGGGATTTATTATTTTGCTTTCTTTTTTATTTTTTTAAGGGCATATGGAAATCTGCAAGTTTGTTTGCTTTTGTTTTTTCCAAACTGGGAAGAGTTTCCATTTAGCAAACTAGTTTTCTCAGTATCGAATCTTGGACAAGCCATGGGGCAGGCTCAGTAGACACAGTAGAAGATGATGATGATGATGATGATGATGATGATTGATGATGATGATGATAATAATAATAATAAAAGAGCAATTATTTTTTAATAAAAGAGCAATTATAACAATACACTGTAATAGAAGTTATGTGAATGTGGCCTTTCTTGCTCTCTCTCTAGTATGGAATTTTTTATTTAATATTTTCAGACTTCAGTTGACCATGGGTAAATGACATTTACCTTGGAAAGTGAAGCTAAAGATAAGGGGATACTGCTGTGTCCCACAGATGGGAGAAAGGAGAGGTTCAATAAGAAATAACCTCAGCCAGATATGGTGGTGCACATCTGACATCCCAGGGACTCGGGAGACTTAGGCCTGAGGATTATGAGTTCAAAGCCAGCCTCAGCAATTTAGCGAGGTCCTAAGCAATTCAGAAAACCCTGTATCTAAATAAAATATAAAAAAAGGGCTGGGGATGTGGCTCAGTGGTTGAGTGTCCCTGGGTTCAATCCCTGGTACCAAAAACAAAACAAATAAAAACCTCAAATATTGACTTCACCTCAGAGTTTCACTTTCCAAAGACACATTCCTTTGACTGCCATTTAATCATCTAGTAAAAGTTTTGGATGTCTTCTAATCTAGCCCACCATGTTCCTTCCTGCAACCGTGCCTTGATGGGACTTCCACACTGACGACTGTGGAAGCAAATTTCAGCCCAAAACTCTGCAGTTACCATCAGCATTACTTAGGCTTTTAAATCAAGAATCCATGGGGCACATGTACATTGAGACATTGCAGTCCTCTATGTTGAGGGAGCCGAGTTTGGGTCATTTGGCATAGGGTAAGGAAAAAAAGTGTGTGTGTTTTGCTCAGGATGAAAACCAGGGCTTCATGAATGGTAGGCAAACACTCTACCTCTGAGCTATGCCACTAGCCCTAAGAATATGGGTTTTTGAGTCAGACAGTCCGGGTTTCAGGTGGCATTTCTGCTACTTCCTAGATCTGTGGTTTTGGCCAAACTCTTTAACCTATTCTCAGTTTCTCTTATTAGTTAAATGGGGTAGGGCAAATAGCACCTTCTTTACAGGGCTGGGGGATGACTACGTGGACACAGGTAAAAGCCTAACAGTTTGGCTCAGGTTATAGACAGTCAGTATTAACTAACCATCCACACAGGTCAGTATGGCAGTGGATATATTCATGGCTTCCTAGATTCAGCTCCTCTGATGAGAGGAGGCCCTTATGCTGGATCCTGAAACACAGAGCACTCTTTTTAGAAAAAATAGGCTTTACTTTATCAGGAATTCACCTAATTATGTCTGCTGAAGAAGCATTGTTTAATTTTAGTGTGGTGGTATACTTCTGTAATCCCAGTGACTTGGGAGGCTGAGGCAAGAGGATTGCAAGTTTGAGGCTAGCTTGGCAACTTAGGAGAAACGATATCAAAAATAATTAAAAAAAAATAAAGGAAAGGTCTGAAGATGTAGCTCAGTGGTAAAGTGCCCGTGGGCTCAATCCCTAGTACAAAATAATAATAATAATAATCATCATCATCATCATCATCAGCAGCAGCAGCAGCAGCACTGCTTACCTACTAGATGTGCTTTATGATCTAAGGTGATAGTGTGACCTATAGAAGTGTCAGATATGTATACAATTAACTATGATGTAAAAACATAACTGGGCCCCGTGGTGCATGCTTGCAATCTCAGTTGCAAGGAAGATCACAAGTTTAAGGTCAGCCTGGGCAACTTATTTAGACCCTATCTCAAAATAAAAAGGGCTGCGGATGTAGCTCAGTGATGGAGCCCTTGCCCAGCATGAGTGAGGCTCAGCAATCTCCAGCACCACCAAAAAAAAAGAAAAAAGAAATAAAAAGAAAACAATAAAAATAAAATGCCACGCTAACTCACTTCAATGACCAATGACAGAATGATAAATGCTACCCAGTATATTTGAAGTAGATCGGCCTCTCCTACTCTTCCCATCCCCCTCACCCCCCCAAAAAAAATCACAGGGAAATTAAAAACTCCATGGTTATTTGAAGCGTGCTTTAGTGCTCAGCCCATTCTTAGTAAAACTCCCTCCCCGACTCCCTCCTCTTCACACATGAGTGGTTCAGAAAGAGTAGCCACTAATGGGTGACTAGATGCGGTGAAGACCCAGCTTTTTGCTTACATTTCTTAGGGAACATGTTTTCTAAACCAAGATAAAGCAAAAACTGAGTTCTGGCCGGGTACCGTCTCACATGCCTGTAATCCCAGCAGCTCGGGAGGCTGAGACAGGAGGATCATGAGTTCAAAGCCAGCCTCAGCAACAGCAAGGCACTAAGCAACTCAGTGACACCCTGTCTTTAAATAAAATACAAAATAGGACTGGGGATGTGACTCAGTGGTCAAGTGTCCCTGAGTTCAATCTCCAATACCAAAAAAAAAAAAAAAAAAAAAAAGAATTCTGCTAGGCTGCATTTGTGAATGCCATTCCCCAAATTTATGCTTTTTTTGCACTTCTTTCTCTACTTATTCAAAGTTAGACTTAGTCCAAACATCTTGGTGATAAAGAAAATGCAGTGCAGAAAAGTGACCCAGTTATGCCCTGTAGCTAGCCAGAAGCAGAGATGGGACTTGAGATTTAGTCTCCCTAATCTCTGTCCCGGGCTTTGTGATCTCTAAATAGTCTTACTGGCAACTGGATAGTAAGATTGAAGTGGATGGGGAGCTCCCAGCAGTACCGCTACATTAACCACAGAAGTAGGAAGAGGCTGGCGTGTGTCTCAGGAGCATTTTCTTCCCTAATTAATATCTACTGTATAGATGTGGAGGAAGAATGGGGAATTTTCTCTGGACATTTATGTACGAAACCCATGGCTGCTCTTGATGAAAAATTTAAAGATTCTAATAAAACCTTCTGAAGTGAAACAATGCTTTTTAAAGGAAAAATGTATTTGTAGCCCATTTGTCCCCCACCTTCCTTTTTTTTTTTTTGTAACAGAGATTGAACCTAGGGTTACAGAACAAGTCATATCTTCTGACTTTATTATTATTATTATTATTATTTTGAGACAGGATCTCACTAAGTTGTTGAGGCTGGCCTCAGACTTGTGATCCTCTTGCCTCAGCCTCCTGAGCTGCTGTGATTATAGGTGTGTGCAACAATACCCAGCTGGGCTTCTGCCATTTTCTAATAGGGAAGTTTGGATTCTGTAGCTTTGTGGTGCCAGTTTGTAGGGAGAGGATGTAAGGTACACAGAGAAATCTGGTTGGTTTGAGAAGATCTCTGTTGTGATTTGCATAAGAATGGAAAGCCCTAATTCTGTGCCAGTGCTCCCAAGTGACATTTTGACTGTCTGGTCAAAATATATATAAGCCTATGACTAAGAAAAAGACAGTTCATTATTATAGTAAATCTTTACTTACGTACCTGAAAGTGCACATGGTTGAATATAATTGTTTTAATGTATTCTTTTGTCTGTTTGTCTGGGCTTACAGTGACTTGACTTAAAAAAGTTAAAAAAAAAAAAATCTGATGGCTGGCAGTGACAGTCCCTACCAGAAATTTATTGTTTGGTTGACGGTTCTCGGTTTATTCTGAGCTGGTTATTTGGGATATCCTTTGTTTTAGAACCCTTGTCAGAACATGGTTTGGAAACCTTTGGTCTTTTTCTTTTGCTGCTCCATTGTGTAAATTTACCTTTTTGCTTTTTGTCTCTTGCTCCTGATCTTTGCAGCCTTGCTCCTTTTAGTCTAGAACACAAGTCCACCAGTGGCTCAGAAGGTTGCAACTTCAGAAGAAGGGGTACCTCCACTAAAATGGGAAATAAATTCCAAGGAGGAGAAAGTGTGTGGAGAAAACCCCATCTAGCACTCCAGCTGGTTTTATGGATAATAGCGCCTCATCTTGCAAGTATTTAAAAATCAGGGAACATTTAGTGTTCCTAAGTTGATTTTCTTGCGTGCTGAGCTAGAGTCCTTGGGCAATAAAAGGGATAAAATAAGCTGGGCACAGTGGTGCTTGCCTGTAATTTCAGTGACTCCAGAGGCTGAGGCAGGAGGATTGCAAATTCCAGGCCAGCTTTGGTAATTTAGCAAGAAACTGTCTCAAAACAAAAAGGACTGGGGAAGTAGCTCAGTGGTAAAATGTCCTTGGGTTCAATCCCTGTACCAAAGATACATAAATAAATAATATATAAATAAACAAAATGACTGAAACCTATGATGAATTCAAGCAGGTAGAAAAAACTTCGGAAAACTCATGGGATACTTTCCCAAGAAAAAGTGCTTTTTGCCCTACTCATTGAAAGGTTACATCTGATTAGAAAATGAGTGAATTCAGACAGACTTGTCAACTGGATAGTTCACCAAAATGTTTTCTAACCCTATACAAAAGAAATTTTCAGGGCATGTTGTTGTGTGCCAGCTATTGGGGAGGCCAGCTATTGGGGAGGCCAAGACAGGAGGATCACAAATTCAAAGGCAGTCTAGGCAATTTAGCAAGACCCTGTCTGAAAATAAAAAATGAAAAGGGCTGGGGATGTTGCTCAGTGGTAAAGAGCTACTAGGTTAAATCTCTAGGAAAGAAAGAAAGTAAAGTGTGGGTTGGGGTGGGTGCATGGGATTTCTACTTGTAAGGGTGACTTCTGTTGATTAGCTCTTAAAATAGAAAGGATATTAACTTAAGTCTCTGGTTTTTGGGGATTCACTCATTTCCCTTAGCATGATTTTCTCCAGCTCTATCCATTTACCTGCAAATGCTATAATTTCATTCTTCTTTAAGGCTGAGTAATATTCCATTTGGTATATATACAACATTTTCTTTGTCCATTCATCTGTTGAAAGCCATAGATTGGTTTCATAGTTTGTCTATTGTGAACTGACCTGCTATAAAAATTGATGTGGCTGCATCACTGTAGTAAAGAAAGGAAAATAAGAGCTCTCTTTGCCTTTGTATTTGATCTGTTTTAGCAGTGATGTTATTTTGTTAATTGATATTTAAATAGGCTCAGGAAACAATATATGAGAACTTCATGTGTGTGTGTGTCTGTGTGTTTTAAAGTACTGGGGGGATTGAACTTTACCTATGAGCCCTTTTAATTTTTTGAGATAGAAACTAAGTTGCTGAGGCTGGTCTTGAACTTGGGATCCTTCTACCTTAGCTTCTAGAGTAGCTGGGATTACAGGTGGGTGTCACTGCACCTGGCTTAGTACTTCGTTTTTTTATCCTTCTAAAGAGAATATCTAGAAAGGGAGCAAAGATTAGCCTCAAATGTGAAACACTTAAAGATTTGTCAAAAAGCCAGCCTTGGTCTATGGAGCAGCTCAGTGGTAGCATGTATGAAGCCAGAACTTAAAAAAAAATAAATAGTGGCAATCACCTGGGATAAACCTCTGCCTCTTGGCCTACTCCATGTTACAATAGTCCCAAAGTAGGATAAAATTAAGCCCATTTAAAGTTCTTCTCAAAAGGATAAATTTGTTTTAAAGATTACTGTGATCCCAAAATAGAAAGAGATATAAGGCAAAACTAAATAAGGGAGTGAGTGAATTATAAAGTTGTGAAAGGGTTTTAAAAAGAAATAGAATTTGTAAATGATTTTGTATGTGATTGAGTCGACAAATTATTTATGGATCTTTAAAAAATTTTTATTAGTTATTGATGGACCTTTATGTATTTGTTTATATGTGGTGCTGAGAATCGAACCCAGGACCTCACACATGCTAGGCAAGCGCTCTACCACTGAGCCACAACCCCAGCCCTTATGGGTTGTTTTTTTAGAGGCTAAAACAGATACCCAAGATACATTAGTGTTATAAAAAATTGTTTCTTGGTTTAAAGTGCACATGATAGAAACTGAATATATTTTTGCCCTGGTTAATTCCATTTTATATTTTCCTTGTAAAACTTTTTAAATGTTGTCTGTTAGTGTTTCACAAGAGTTCAATTTCTTTCTTTTAGTTGTAGATGGACACAGTGCTTTTTATTTATTTTTATGTGGTGCTGAGGACCAAACTCCGTGTCTTATACATGCTATGCAAGTACTCAACTACTGAGCCACAACCCCAGCCCCCAAAGTTTGATTTCTAACAGAATAACCTCAGTTAACCATCACCTATAGGACAGGATATGATGCTGATTACCATTACCAATACTGACCCCAATTAAATGAAAGGGACACATTAATATTATAACCCACTACTCTTACTGCAAAACTGGTGGAATTGGCTGTCTGTGTGTTCAACAACCAAGATTTGGAGACCCAAGTCAAGGAAAATAAAAGGGCTAAGAAAAAATAGCCAATATTTTGGCTTTTACTCTTCAGGGTTATCCAGGACCCAGGGAATGATGGGACCCCTCTAAGGGCCCTGCAGCTCTGGTGAGTCATGAGTTCTTTTGATAAGGAAATTATGAGGACCCTAGAGAACTGGAAGCCAACCAATACACATTTTGCAAAGAGAAGAGTCATTGGAGAAGCCACTGTAGTTGGCAAGACCCTGACCCATCCTGACAGATGATACAACTGGTAAAGAAAAAGACTCAAGGATCCAGAGGCTTCTCTTTTAAGTTCCTAAAAGTAACCCCTGAAGAGTCTCAGCCAACCTTAATAGTAGGGAGGGAAAGAGGTTAAGGTTTGGCCAACATAGGGGTTATTTATAAGGTCTTTAGCACTCAACAGGGAAGTATAACCAAAGACTAATGTACTAATATGAAAGTGGAAGAAAAGTCACAAAGAATAGTCATGCATGGGCAATTAAAAGGGAAATAACTTTTAAATCTAACTTGAGATGTGCACTTTTGACAGTCTAGAAGTTATGGAGAAAGGGTTCTTAAACAAGATTGCCTAACACTAAAGCCCTCTATCAGGCATCTTAGCTTAGACAAGGGCCTTCTATTAGGTAGAAGGAAGAAAATAACTTTTTTTAGTCATCCTTACTGTTGCTAAAAACAGGAGTCAAGACTTGGCATCTCTGCCTCCATTTTGCATCCATCCAATCCTAAGATAATGATGGACAGACCACACCTGATCAAGAGCACCTGCTCTGGCAACTGTGAAACCTTCCAGCCATGCAAATCCCCAAGCCTTGCCCTTACAGCACCCCCCACCTTTTTTTTTGTGTGTGGGAGGTGTACTGGGGATTGAACTCAGGGGCACTTGACCACTGAGCCACATCTCCAGCTCTATCTTGTATTTTATTTAGAGATAGGGTCTCACTGAGTTACTTAGCACCTTGATTTTGCTGAGGCTGGTTTTGAACTCGTGATTCTCTTGCCTTAGCTTTCCAAGCTGCTGGGATTACAAATGTGCACCACCACACCTGGCTTATCCCCTTTTCTATAAAATCTCAAAGTCATTGACACCCTCTCAAGGACAGGGCCAAGGATATGAGTCCCCTTGGCTTCTTTCATGTTCCTTTCATGCTTTTGACCATGACCTTTTTTTTTGGGGGGGGGGGTGAGCAGCCAGACCTGATTTGCTGGATTCTCAGAGTCAGGCCTCTGGTGACAATCACTAAATTTCATGGTAAATTTCCAGCCCTTGGAGGGCTATACGTTTTCATGATATAAAATATGGTCAGATGATTTCTAAAATTTGAATTTGACATCCATAAAAGTAAAGCATTGGATTTATAAGTATTTTATTTTTGAGAAATTTTGAGAAATGACCAAAAGTGCAGCACATCAAAAAACTGGGACTAGTTTTAACAATCTGAAAACTTTAAATTCTAGATTTACAGGTTTTGAAACTAACTTCCAAACAAAATAGGATAAAAGTAACGCAGATGCATACTACACTGCCAAAGCAGCCCATACATGCCAAGACATCTTCAGAGCAAGTCCCTTTGTAATTATTCCTTGATGAGTCTTAAGGTCATTTTTCATCTGCCACCAACAGCCACCTTTAAAAACAACAAATGACCTACTGGGAAGATGGCTCTTAGGCATCTGCCCTGCCGGCTCACCTGTCCTCGCACACCCCAGTCCCAGGGCAGTGCGGGCTCAGCTGGTGTGGGCCGGCCCCTCCCACTCAGCCTCACCGCCTGCTGGGCCTCGGGTCACACTTGTCCCGGGTGCCCCGCTTTCTTGGGGGGGAGTACCCCACCGAGCCTCGAGTGTGCAAGCTGTGCTTGTAGGGATGGCTTCTGTGCTTCTTCGGGTTTGCTTCTTTCTGGTCCTGGCTTTTCGCAGGTTCCTTATTGCCTTCTTTTTGTTCATGCTCTTGCTCTTTATGGGAAGGCAATGTGTTCTTGATTGTGTTGATTAAGAATCTTTTATTTGTGCCAGCAAGAGGACACTTCATCCTGTGGGGTGGGATGGGGAGGAGGATGAGAAAAGGGAAACCATCATAAATAAGAACTGACTTTCAAGCTGAACCCACTATCATGATTAGTACCAAAGAACTGTGCTTTACAAAATCAAGTTCCTGAGTTTGTTCAGCTTTCCTTGCATGCCACCTAGTGTAAACTCCGAGTACAGGGGAAAGTAAAGACTTAGAATTCCTGAGGCAATCTGACTGGACAGGGTGCACCCTCTCGACCTTTTGTCCTGGGACTAAATTTCTTTTTCTTTTTAAAAATTTTTTTTTGGGACTAAATTTCTTATGAAATTTTATGTACAGGTGTTAACAATAATTGTTAACAACAATGCAAATTAGTAGAATCATTTAATATTTTCTCCATAAAAATGCCTGATTTGATTATAGTCTCTTTCCAGTTAAATTTATTGTTTTTTATTATCAAAGAATGAAAATGAAAACCAAGTACATTCTGGTATATCTTAAATACAGGAGTCAAATGACCTCTAGAAAGAAAAAAAAAATGCACAGGGCCCTTAATTATGTAATAATCTCTCAAAAAGTTTCTGCATGGAAGTAGCTTCATGATTCAAGTTCACCTGGGAAAGAGACTATAAATAATTAAATTGCCAATTTATATGCTTAGATATTTACTACAGTACTTATTTCGTATTTTTTTCAGGTGTAATTATACATTCATTTGGAAAAGAAAATCCCAAATAAATGAAAACCTGCATATTTCTCTTGGCTGTGACCAGTCTACCATATGATGGGCTATTTTAGGACAATGCTGGTCCCTAAAAAAAATCATGTTATTCAGGGTGACTGGTATTAAACAAAAATGAATAATATCCATCTTTCTATAAAACTTTTTCACACAACACAGACGGTCTCTTACTCTGGTTTTAATTCTTTTAAAAATTTTATTATTTTTATTTACAGCGGAATGCACTGTAATTCTTATTCCACATATACAGCACATTTTTTCATATCTCTGGTTGTGTACAAAGTATATTCACACCAATTTGTATCTTCATACATGTACTTTGGATAATGATGACCATCACATTCCACCATCATTTATAACCCTCTGCCCTATCTAGAGTTTGTCTATTCCTCCCATGCTCCCACTCCCTACCCACTATGAGTCAGCCTCCTTATATCAGAGAAAACATTCAGCATTTATTTTTTTGGGATTGGCTAACTTCACTTGCATTATCTTCTCCAACTCCATCCATTTACCTGCAAATGTCATGATTTTATTCTCTTTTATTGCTGAGTAATATTCCACTGTGTATGTATGCCACATATTTTTTATCCAGTCATCTATTGAAGGGCATCTAAGCTGGTTCCACAGTTTAGCTATTGTGAACTGAATAACCCAATCGGTAAATGGGCCAAGGACCTGAACAGACACTTTTCAGAAGATGATATACAATCAATCAACAAATACATGAAAAAATGTTCATCATAGCTAGCAATTAGAGAAATGCAAATCCAATTCTCACTCCAGACAGAATGGCAGATATTATGAATACAAACAACAATAAGTGTTGGCAAGGATGTAGGGGAAAATATGCAATGCAAATTGGTGCAGCCAATCTGGAAAGCAGTATGGAGATTTCTTAGAAAATTGGGAATGGAACCATCATTTGACCCAGCTATCCCTCTCCTCCATCTATACTTAAAGGACTTAAAAATAGCATAATACAAGGGCACAGCCACATCAGTATTTATAGCAGCACAATTCACAATAGCTAAACTCTGGTTTCAATTCTAATTTTTCAACTTCAAGAGGTTCAAAGGCACCAGGTGTGGTAGCATACACTTATAAACCAGCAGCTTGGGAGGCTGAGGCAGGAGGATGGCAAGTTAAAAGCCAACCTCAGCAACTTAGCAAGGCCCTAAGCAACTTAGTGAGACCCTGTCTCAAAATAAAAAATAAAGACTGGGGAGGTGGCTTAGTGGTTAAAGAGCCCCTTGATTCAATCCCTAGTATTAAAAAAAAAAGTACAAAAGCAATACTTAGTTGAAACTACACTTAAAATTCTGATTCAAAATTCTTTATAATAACTTTATTATAGTATAAGTTTTATATAGTTGTAGGCCAATGAAAGTGTTCTGAGCACATTTAAGGTAGGCTAGGCTAATCTATGATTTTCTGTAGGCTAAGTGTATCAAATGCATTTTTGATTTATGACATTTTCTTTCTTTTTTTTTTTTGTATTTTCAACTTGTGATTTCTTTCTTTCTTTGTGGTGCTACAGTTTAAACTCAGGGGTGCTCTACCACTGAGCTACATCTCTTGGCCTTTTTAAAATTCTAAGATAGGTCTCACTAAATTTCTCAGGCCGGTCTTAAACTTGTGATCCTCCTACCTTAGCCTCCTTAGTCACTAGGATTATGAGTGTGTGCCACCATGCTCAGTTATTATGGGTTTTATGAGGTTGTATCCCTATTGTAAGTCAACAAACAGTTGTATGTAAAAAATCAGTCCAATAGTACTCCATTACAGTAACTGTGTAGTATAGTATTGCAGAAATGAAAGAGGCTGTTATTAGCCTGGCCTCAGAGGTCAGATCACCTCAGGCAACCAGAATGACATTGAATCTGGAAGTAAAAGGAAGAAGGCAGAAAAAATAGAAAATAAAATACTCCATGCTGCAAATAAGTAGCTCTTAAGCCTAGAAGGACAGAGAAAACACTTCAGAAAAGCAAAAGTTATTCTCTGTGAGATATGCCTGAGCAATGCTCAGGCTAGGAAGTGACTAGTGAATGAAGTAAAATAAGGAAGGAAAAAAACTTGAGAAAAAAGGAAGCTGGAGGAGTATAGTAGAAGCAGTGGCAACATTTAGAGGTGGTGACAGTATTTAAGTTTAGGAGCCTCAGAATGAGAGGAGGAGCAAAGAAGAAAGGCAGGAACAAGGGCAAAGAAACACAGTTCTGCAAAAATCTGGAGAGTATAAAACTACTGGAACTCCCTGCCCTATCGGGGTGAACTTCCAGAAAAAGTGCACCATCATTACACTCCCCTAATAGTTCCAAGATAAAGTCCATTGATTCATCCTAGAGGCACATCAGCACTGGAACACTGCTGAGCATGGGGAGGGCATGTGATAAGAGAGTGGGATGAGTTCTTCCTGGCCTTATGGAATGTCACTGAATCTAGGCACTGCTTTGCTGAAGATACTCAAGCCACTGCAGTTACAAATTCAGCAATGACTCAGAATTCTGAGTATCATGCACCAGCATGTTCCTAAATGGTGTGCCACTGACAACCTAAAGAAAAAAACCACCCTTTGAACATATGTGGAAAGTATTCTGGATGGGTGGTCTGCTGCTTACCATAGGAGCAGAATCATTTTTGTGAAAAAATCAACCACATCTATCTCTTGGATATGTAAGCCTAGAAATAATTAGAAAATAGACCCACTACAGAAGAATTCTGGGTTAATTTCTGGAGTGGGCCATCTCAATACTGGTAAAGCTGATCAATTATTCTCTGGATTTAAAAAATGAGGAAAGGTGAACTATTTCCAGATGGGACAACAGGACCTCAAAACAAAATCTTATGGTAATTGCTGATGAAATCCACTAGATTCTGTGACTTTCAGTGTCAGATCATCTTTAAAACCATATGCTTATTGGAGGTTTGCCAAGCTTAGCTACAGAACTGCAGTGTTCATAGTATTATCCACTGACCCAACATACTGACCACAAGACTAGTTGTGAGAATGAGTTGTTTTTCTAGAATAATTCCACAAGAAAACTAGCATTTACATCTCCTTTTAACATCAAAGATGTAATTTAAAAGTTTGACACACAAATATTGCATGTAATTGGGGTACAGTGATACTTTGATACATGTATCAAACATTGTATACAAAATCTAAATATCAAATCAGAATATTAGCTTATCTATCACCTCAAGCATTTATTATTTCTCTGTTGTAGAATTATTCAAAATCTTCTCTTCCAGCTCTTTTGAAATATATAATAAATTACCAACTACAGTCATCCTAGTATATAGGCAATTAGACTTTGTTTACCCTGTTTTTTTTTTTTTTTCTTTTTAACCTATTAACTGACCTCTCTTATTATCCACAACTTCCCTTCCCAGCCTCTGGGAGCCACTATTCTACACTCTACTTCTGAGGTCAACACTTTTAGCTTCCACATATGACTATGAACTTGTGGCATCTATCTGTGCCTGGCTGATTTCATTTAACATGATGTCTCAGGGCTCTTCTATGTTGCTACAAATAACTGGACTTTATTCTTTTTTCATTATTTTTTAATGGCAGAATAGCATCCCATTGTGTGTAAGCATGAAAATTTTTAAATCCATTCATCAAAAGATAGACACTTAGGTTGATTCCGTATCTTATGCCACTATAAACATGGTAGTGCAGATGTCTCTTTGACCACTGACTTTTTTTCCTTTGAATATATACACAGTAGTGGGATTGCTGGATCATGTGGTAGTTTCTATTTTTAATTTTTTGAGGAACTTCCATTTATTTCCCATAATGGGTGTACTAATTTTTATTCCGATCAACAATGAATAACAGTTCCCCTTCAAAGATGCAAATCGTGTGTGTGTGTGTGAGACACACACACACACACACTAAGGATTTAACCCAGGGGCACTCTCTTGCTGATCTGCATCTCCAGACCTTTACTATTGGCTTCAAACTTGTGAGCCTCTTGCCTTAGCCTCCTGAGTTGCTGGGACAGGTGTAGGTCATGGGCCTGGCCAAAGATGCAGTTTTTAATGTTTGTTATGCCTGAAATTCCATTCAAGGTGAAAATCCAAGGATGGCTTAGAGAGACTTGGCTTACTTGGGGTGAGATAATTTTAAGTCAGACCTCTCCTAAACATGCCAATATACATTTTAGAAATAATACTCTCTTAATAAATAAGACAGGGCAATGAGAGAGGAGAGTAGTGGCAAGCCAATGGAAAAGTACATATAAGAAATAAATTTGTTAAGAAATTATAAAATTTGTGCTGAACATATTCAAGTGTAAGAGAGCAGCATCAAAGCTAACATTCTCGGAAACCAATTGGGAGAGTTTCTGGCTTTCAATGTAATCATTAATTTTGGTGAATCCCAAAGTCAGCTCTAACACTAAGAAATCATACTACATGGCCCAATGACTGAGCACACACATTCTAGAATCATACTATCTATCAGACTGAACATTAGGCATGTTATGTAACCCCATCTTGCCTCTTAGCTGCTAAATGGGGGATATTAATAATGACTATCTTAAAAGGATTGCATGCAGATCAAAATGAATGAGAACACATGGAGTGCTTAGAACAATGCCTGACACATAACAGTTAATTTTAGCTTTGGCTCATAGCTTAATTTTACTGTTTAATCAGCTGTGTGACCATGGACAAGTTACTTACCTCCTCTCTGCTTTGGTTTTCCCCATCTGTAAAATGGAACAATAGGAGTATCTACCTTAAAGTTACTGTGAGGATTTAATGCTATAATTCATAAAGCATTTAGCATAGTGGCTGGAATATAGCCAAACTTCATTAAATTTCAAGTTAATCAAGAACATAGTAGAGCTGGGTGTGGTGACACACATAATCCCAGTGACTAGGGAGGCTAAAACAGGAGAATTTCGAGGCCAGTCTCAGCAATTTAGCAAGACCCTGTTCCAAAATAAAAAATATATAGGGCTAGGGACATAGCTCTGTGATAAAATGTCCTTGGAAAACACACATACATAGCCAAGTATCTGATGTTTCTTAATGAAAAGGAAAAAAACTCAAAAAACAAAAGAAAAAAAAAACCTTAAGTTATCATTAAAAGCTAATGAGACATTTCATGGAAGTTTTCATAATGACTGTTAAAATTCAAAAGTTTTGGTACTTGGAATGGTTAGGCTTCCATACTGAAAGTTTCATTTTCTAGGCTATCTCAATTCTCTATTGGTACTAGAGTCAATGGGCTACTAGATACTACCTCTGAGCTTTATAACTTGCATTTCCACATGTTTTGCAAACTTTCTAGGACTATTGTCCTCAGATGTAAACTAAAGGTTGAAGTAGTAGGTGAGCTCTAGTGTCCCTCCTAGTTTTAAGGGTCTCTGCTATAGGTGTACCCGCTAGAGAACAGGATCCCCTTCATTCTTCACATTAGGAAATTACTTTATTTCCTGTATTTGTCCTCTTTTACCTCTTATTGCCATTTTCTCCCTGAATTTGAGATAACAAGAAAGCTGGTATAAGACAATAAACCATCATGCCTTTTCCATATCACCTTTGAACCTTATAAGATGAGCACAGGCCACGACTATTAGATGTGTTGGCACCAAGTCTGTGACTGTGTTTGAGAAGGGGTGAGGGACCAAGGAGACTATAGGGCAGAGCAGCTGCCAACTTATCTGTCTGTGGCCCATCCTAACCAACTGACTTTCTCATAGTGGCTAGTTATTTTGATTTTTGGTTTGTTTGGTTCCAGAAAGTTAGACTAGCTCATATGGAAAGTGCCAGATTTACGGCGTTAACAATATAAATGGATATAAAGCCTAAATATCATAAGACTGGTTACTGCTATAGAAAGGACCTATGACACACAGCCAGAATTAAGGTTTAGAGTTCTATCTATGTTAAGCTTTATTTTTATTAAAAAAATATTTTTGGTACCAGGGATTGAACCCAGGGGCACTTGATCACTGAGCCACATCCCCAGCCCTTTTTATTTTTAAATTTTGAGACAGGGTCTTGCTAAGTAGCTGAAGGCCTCACTAAGTTGCCGAGGCTGGTTCGGAACTTGTAATCCTCCTGCCTAAATCTCTCGAGCTACTAGGATTGTAGGCATGCACCATTACACCACCTCACAAACTTTGTTTTTTAAAAATTTATTACCTATAGCTGGGTATGATAGAACATGCCTGTAGTCCCAGGAACCTGGGAATTTGAGGCAGGAGAATTTTAAATTTGAGTCCAGCCTGGGCAAAGTGAAACCCTGCCCAATAAAACATTAAAATGGGGTAGGAATGTGGCTCAGTGGTAGTGCACCCCTGAGTTTAACTCCTAGTACTGGGGGTATTTATTTAGACAGGATCTCCTATGTTGCCAAAGCTGGTCTCAAACTTGTGTGCTCAAGTGATCCTCCTGCTTCAGCCTCTTAAGTAGCTGATACTGGGCATAAGCCACTGTACTTGGCTTATGTTTAAACAACTCCCTTGAAGGTCAAATGTGTCATCCCAGAAGTTGTGATGGAGGGTCTCACATGCTATAGGAGAGGAGAATTTCTAGAAAGTCTGCCATTAGAGACCAACATGGATTAGGGCTAGAATTATAAGCTTTTCACTTTTTTTTTTTTGAGTGGATACACCATAAGGCACTTGCTCTCTGTTGTTATCATACTCAACTTATGAAAAACAAAATCTGGGATGCAATAACATGAACTCAGCTGCTCTGGCAAAAGGATCACAAGTTTAAGGTCAGTTTGGGTAAATGGAATGAAATAAAAAGGGCTGGGTCTATAGTTCAGTGGTAGAGTACCCCGGAGTTCAATTTCCAGTATTGCGAAAACAAACACACACTTAAGAAATAAAGTAAGCTATAAAGAGGGCTGGGGTTGTGGCTCAGTGGTAGAGTGCTCGCCTAGCATGCTTGAGGCACTGAGTTTGATTTTCAGCACCACATAAATGTAAATAAAGATATTGTGTCCCCTTAAAACTAAAGAATAAATATTTAAAAAAATAAGCTATAAAGAAATCTAGAGGACAGAAAGTGGAAAATAAAAGGCGATTTTTAAAATTTTAATATTTTTGGGTCTCCCATTGAAGAATGGAGGTAGTATCTATCTTTCTACAGATTTAGACCTGCTACTTTTGGCTTCTAAAATAGCTTTATAAATATGATCAATTAAATAGTGATATATAATCACTAGCCATTGGATTTTAGGTAGAATAATAACAATGATGATATATACTTAGAAAGCAATCACTGTGCTAGTACATTACCGATGTTACTTCATTTAGTCTCTATACCAGCATCTACTTTATAGACCTGGCAACACTAGTCTGGCTAGGGCAGAAGGAACAGGACAGAGGAAGGCTCATTGCTGTCTAAGCAGATGGCTGATTAACAGAGCAGCCAGGGAAGCAACTACAGGAAAGTATATGACACAGGATCAGAAAAGGATGGCTAGTCTCAGAAGGGCAGAAAGTCACAGACATGGTTAAGGATAAGGATGAATACTTGACTCAACATACTTGACTTTGAGGTGAGTGAAATATAATAGGCATTGGGAAATTATGATTCATAAAAATTATTTTTTTTTCTTTTGCAGTGGTAGAGATCAGACCCAAGCCTCATGTATGCTAGGTAAGCACTCTACCACTGAGTTATATTCTAAGCCTCATAAAAATTTTTATGGAGTTTGGTGTAGTGGTACAAGCCTGTAATCCCAGTGATTTGGGAGGCTGAGGTAGGAATGAAAGTTTGAGGCCAACTGCAGCAATTTAGTGAGGCTCTAAGCAAATTAGTGAAACCCTGTCTCAAAATAAAAAATAAAAAAGGGCTGGGGATGTAGCTCAGTGGCAAGTGCCTCTGGGTTAAATTTTTTTTTTTTTTTTAAATGGTAGGGAAATAGATACATTGGGGTCATGGAAGCAAAATTCCATGTAATGCACTTCAATTCATTCCCTAATTCTATGGCCAAATCCATTCCCATATCAGCAAACAGCATTTCATCTAGCATGAACTATCATGGATGTAAATCTAAAATAATGCCTCTGGAAAGACTGAGGCTTTGGTCAATTACAACTCACTTTGTTGTTTAATGCTGCCACAGCTAATACAACCATCCATAGTGCTGCAGTTTACAATTTGGCAATTAAATGTCTCAGTGTGTGGCCACCTGAGAAATGCTTTTATAATATTATAATCCCCATTACTAAACTGTTAACCCTTAATTACTCTGCATACAGTAATCCACCCCTTCCCCCAAGCTCGAAGAGGGTGTTCAATGACTATCTCCAACCCTGTGCCTAAAAGTAATGTAAAATATTTGATGTGTATATTACACACACACAAACAAACACACACACAGATAGATGCATTATGCTAGGCCTGTAGTAAAGATAAATACCAGGCTATCATTCCAGGTTTTTTTGTTTGTTTGTTTTGTTTTTTTGTATTGATGGGGATTAAATCCAGGGCCTGGTGCATCTGAGGCAAGCACTCTACCAACTGAGCTATATCCCCAGCCTGAGGCTATCATTCTGTATATTCTCTTCACTGCTTTTTAGAAGACTGCAGAGAGGAACAAAAGGTAGAGGAGGGTGAAATTCAGAAGCAGATATGTAAAGAGTAGTTTGCTGGTATAGACTGTGGTGAGGCTGTATTCCTTGGCCTCTAATCCCTTAGCAACACAGGTAATTTACATAGATATGTGATCTAACAGTAACACATTCAGGGCTCTCTGATTCACTTTCATAACTGGATATGGCAGGAATGTAGAAAGCAGGGGCAGTAAGCACTTGCATTTCAGAGGGTCATCAGACAATAATCCAAAGAAGAAAGCTAGTGTAGAAAAGCAACATCACAGCCTATCAGCAGAGAGCTAGCTGGGGACCTTAGCAAACATCTTTTAATAGGTTATACTTAACCCATATTATGTATAAAGTAAAGACTTGGATTTCTCTGGCCCTGAAATACTATCAAGAGCCTCATCTATGCATAACCTGAGATGCGAGCTCAACTTGCTCTTCCAATTGATTCTAACACAGGAACACTGTGTTGTGATCACTTCTTATTTTTCTGTATTCACAAATTGATAAAAAACCTGAATAAAATGGAATGTGAGTATTCTTTACTGCTGTCCATATCTGCATCTTAATATACTTACTGGTATGCAGTTGAGTATTTAAATTAATTTTAAAAACCGTATGTCTGGATAAAGACTGGAGAAATTATTTGCTTTCCAATAATTAAATTGAGGACAAGGCTGAGGATGTGGCTCAGTGGTAAGGTGCATGCTTTGCATGCTCAAGGGTCTGGGTTTGATCCCCAATGCCAGAGGGGGAGAAAAGTTGGCGTCATCAAGTGGAAGAATAATGTGGGTTATTTCCTCTCTATCTCTAGACTGAATTTAACCAAAACAGAAAAGCATTCAAGAATGTCATTTTCCTTAAAACAACTGGCTTAAGAAAACAAGACTCATTTTCTTCAATTGAAAATAAAAGACTTTCATTATCCATCTCTCCCCTTCTACCCTCCTAGGAAATCTCTCTGGTTCTAGTGTGCTTGTACCAAAGTGAAGCTAAAGCAGATTAACCATAAGTGCATTTCTCCAATAATTTGGGGTTACATTCTCAGTTCCTAAACTCTAGACCTATTGTGAATAATTCCAACAGCTTCCTCAAAGCATTTCAATGGCAGCATGTAGTTGTTTCCTTAAAAGGTCAAATCTTAGCGTGGCTCAGGGGCACATGCCTTTAATTCAAGGGACTTATAGATCTTCGGCAGGAGGATCTCAAATTGAGATCAGCTTCAACAACTTAGTGGGACCCTAAGCAAGCATAGCAAGACCCTGTCTCAAAATAAAAAATAAAAAGTGCTGGGGATGTAATCCCCAATTCCTAAGTAAAGAGAAAAAATGGAAACAAACAACAACAACAAATGAAAATGAAAGGCTCATACTTTGGGACAATACTGAAAAATTACATTGGGCTGGAGATTAGCTAAAATGAATGTGACCAGACTAAAAATGGCTTTGAAGACAATGAAGTCAGGAAATTTTCTGAAATTTATGCTTATAAATCCCTTTTTGTTGACAAAAAGGAAGTCATATGGGTCAACATTTCAGCTCCCCCCAAGGTCTCTGTCAACAAAGAGCCTCTAAAGATTCTTTTGCTGAAATACATCCAAAGAAGCATACAACGCCAAATGGTATCTTTCTCTGTAAAATAAAAAGTGGTACCCCACTTGCATTTTCTTTTTTGTTTAGCAGCCTCTGTCTGGCACCTGACCAACTTTCTAAGATCTTTCTTATAGAATATCCAAAGTAAAACCATGTCACTCACTTTACTTCTATTTTAAATTGTAGGACAATTATAAAGGTTTTCTAGATGTTTAGAAAAATAAACATGGCCCACCAGTGAGCAACAGAATATCTTCTTTATGATTGGGCCAGGGTATAAGTGGCACATGCCTGTAATTCCAGTGACTTGGAAACTGAGGCAAGAGGATCACAAGTTCAAGGAAAGCCTGTGCAATTTATTGAGACTGATTCAAAATAAAAAAGGGCTGGGGATGCAGCTCAGTGGTAGAGCACTTGCCTAGTATGTGCAAGGTCCTGGGTTCAATCTGTAGTACCATAAACAAAACAAACAAATCTACAAACAAAAACTCCTCAAACTATCAGTCCAAGGAGGTCCACTCCATAGGGATGGGTGCTTGGACACCTGGTCAGGTTACTCCAGTGCAGAGGTACTGTCTATCTCTGGCAGAGGTGTGGATCACTCTGTATTCTATAGAGCACATTTTCGTTATTCTTTGAAGTCAACCAGGATTAGTAAATTATTTTTAGAATGTGTGCGCACTTTAGAATCACTTTTGGATATCTTTATTTTTAAAATTTTTTTTAGTTGTAGTTGGACACAATATCTTTATTTTATTTATTTATTTTTATGTAGTGCTGAGGATGGAACCTAGCTCCTCGCACATGCTAGGTGAGTACTTTACTGCTGAGCCCCAGCCCTATCACCTGGATATCTTTAGAACTCCAAAGTCTAGTCATGCCTTATAATAACTGAATGTGGGACATATGTATTAGTAGTTTTTGAAGCTCTCCAAGTGATTTAAAATATACAGATAAATTTGGGAACACACAAATCCACCCACAAATTTAAATAGATGGAACCCAGGTGTTACCCCAGGACGAGTAGAATATAGGGTACATGCGCTTTATCTCAGCACCAGTAAGAAGACGTAAGCTGTGGTTGTCCTGGGTCTAGACCTCTTTTCACAGCCCATATAGCTTCCTGAGTCACTGGGATTACTGATGTGCAACACCACTCCTTGCTATGCTTTGTTATTTTTCTTGTTTTGTCACATCTGCTTGCTGAAACCTCTTAGAGCAGCAGTTCTCTAAATATGATACGTGGAACTGGGGGTCCTTCAGGTCTCACCAAGGGATCTACAAATTTATTTTCATTTATTTTATTTATTTATTTCATTTATTTTCATTTTATTTATTTTATTTTGATGTTATTCATTTTTTCCCCACAGGATTGAGGTTGACATGTGCACTAAAGATGTAAAAGCAATGAATAAAACTTATACCAAGAATCAAGACAGTGACACCGTATGGTAAGTGGGAAGTACACGTAAAGCACTTCTGCTATTTGTGAAGAATGATGGTTACATGAAAGAAAAGTACTTGTGTGACTGCTACAAAGTGAAGTAGCTGATTATCTAGACATGAGTGAACCTGTCACCTCAAGGAAAAAGATTCATAGTACTCATTGCCAACATAAAACTGTAAGTTTTATTTTTTACTTTTGTTACTGGGGATTAAACTTGGGGTGCTTACCACTGAGCCACACACTTTATTAAGTTTGAACAAGCTCTATTTTATATAGCAACTGCCAGTGTGAACTTTATTCTCCTTCACCAAATTGTATACAATCAAATGTTTAGAGTTAAAAATCATATTTTAAGATAACCTGTAACTTACTAAGAACTATAATTACAACAGAAATTCTTTAATGATGAACTCTGATATAATACTGCTTTTACACAGGTGCCTTTGGGCACAGTGGTTATCTTGAATCTTGGGAATTTGTGAACAAAAGGGATGATAAAACCATAATGCACATCTTCCATACACACCCTGCCGCCCACATCCAGTGGCTGGAGCTTCTCAGCATTCAGTCCTCAGCAGTGCTCTTAATCCACACTCGCCTCTGGGTAATTTCCTCCACATACAACCTTGTATATTCCCGCTCTCTGTTGCAGATTCATATATGGATATTTCCTGCTAAGGCTTCTCTTGTTAATATATTTCTGAGTTTTAATAAAGATTACTCAAGAACTTACCAACCCATAGGTCCCATTGTTTCTGCTCTAGTTTTCCCACGCTTTGCCTCCTTTAGCAGTTCTTCTATTGCTTTCCTGATGGGAAAGAGGAAGAAATTTGAGATGCACTCACTCCACTAAGTTATGAAAATCAACTCATTTCTCATGTATGGGAAAGAAACTGACTTTTAAAGCATAAATGCTGGGGGAATACTTTTTTCTTTTTTAGTGGTGAACAGTTTTGAATACAAAATGAAAAAGAACCCTTTTATATGAAGTGAAAAATACTAAAAAGAAAATGAGAATAAAATAACGAATTGGAAAAAGTATTTGCAATATTAGACAATTCAATTATTTATCCTTAACATAAGAATTTTTTCTTTTTGCTACTGGGAATTTAACCCAGGGGGGCACTTTACCTTTGAGCTATATCCCAAGGCTGTTTCTAAATTTTTAGATAGGGTCTGGTTAAGTTAATGAAGTTCTCACTAAGTTGCATGTATCCTATGCTTAAAATGTTTAAATTCACTATTATTTAAGGAATCTCCAATTAACCATATAATGATTAATGTTTCTGCTCATTAGTTAGTGAGGGAGTAGATAAATAAGTATTCTCTTCTCTATTAGTGGTGACAGAATATTTTGAGAACAATTTGACCACATGATAAAGAGCCTTAAGAATACTACATACCTGTTGACCTAAAATTCCACTTTATCTTAAGAAAATATTCAAGTAAGTATGAAAACTATATGTATAAGGATACTCATTAAATACCTTGTTGACAAATAAAGAACAGAAAACTTAAATATTTACTAATAAAAGATTGGTTAAATAAACCACAGAACTGCCACATTTGGAGAAGATTAGGCAGTCAGTAAAATAAACATGAAGGAATAATTGACACAGAAAAACATTCCTAAGACTATAGACATTCCTATAATGACATTCCTTTATATATACTTAATATATAAAGCTGGTTACAAAACAGTTATGTATAGAATAATCTTATTTTAAACATTTAAATGCATAAGAAACCATTTGGAGGAACATTGTTAAGATAACCTTGGGGTGATTTTTTTGTTGTTTGCTTCTCTGTATTTTTTTTCTACAATTAATATGTATTATTATGTATAACTTATACATAATAATTTGATATGTATAATTTTAAAGAGATTAAAAATAAACTCCAGAAAACATACTTACTAACCATATTCTGAGATTTAACTGTGTGTAAGATACTGTGCTATGAGTAGCAACATAGGAAGATAATCCCTACCTTAAATATTATTATGATATGTAAATTATAAAGTTAAGATAAAGAGGTATGAAGTTGGAAACAATATAGTTCAGAGATAGAACCATAAATCTAATCAGAGTTTTAAAACTGAATAATTTATATAGATTCTATATTAAAACATTTAATTATACTGTATAGTATTACTGCATACTACTTACATAATCCTGATGTGATATTAGTATTTTGTTAGTTTATACTAATTTTATACTAATTTTTATCTTATCAAAGTAAAGCATGCATATAGCTTAAAAAGACAAACATTTCAAACATTTAAAAGACAACAATAAAAGATAGCAGTCTTCTACTTCATCCTTCCCTACTCACCCCACCAATTTTTTTCTCTTTTAAAATACATTTCTCCTGCTATTTACCTCCATATTCCTAATACTATGCTTTTAAACTATTCACCATCCTTTTAATAAAACACATCTGCTTCTTTTTGTATAACTCACATTAAAAAAAATTCTTATTAGTACTGACATCTTTAAAAAAAGGTCTTTTCAGTTAATTCAGCAACTTAAACAGTTTATGATCTCTCCTAGGAAGGCCACTTCCTGGGTCACTGAGGAACTGAAGCACTTGCTTATCTACCAACATGTACAACTTCTTACCCTGAACTTGCTCAATCAGATAGTTTCACAGCCCAGTCTTAGGATATCACAAATAAGAAGTCATCTGATTATTCTCCTCCTTCCAGCTCTTTAAAATAATACAGCCTACTGATATGATCTGGCAACTTTGTCTATTATAATTGCTTATGAAAATCTATCTGATCTAGCTTCAAAAGAGAGAGCCTTAAAAGGTACAACTATTCTAAAGACAATTCTCCACTTTCCATTCACTAGTGTGATAGTTTCTAAATAAAAGCGGATCATCAATCATTCTTAGCTCCATCCATATGCTCTTGTCATTACCACAGAAATAGTAAAAAATCTTCACTGGAAAAAAAATAATTTAAGAAGTTCCCTGTTTATGAACAATATATATATATATATATATATAAATTACAATAAACTGGAATGCATTTTCTAATAAAAGCTGTGTGCCTGGCTTTCTTGTACAGACTGCAAAAGCTTATTTGAGTCAGAATAAAGTTGAAATGCAGTACATCACAGAAAGAGTCTTACAGAAACCTTGAAGGCATGTTCTGGGTTCATTTAAGAATTCTGATTCTTCTTAATTTCAGTTTCACTTAAGATAATCTCCAGCACGGTTATTAACTTTACCTGGTATGATTAAGGGTGCCTTCTGATTTATAAATACAAAGAGAAAAGAAGGTGTATGTATGAGAAAGACTGGCTGAGGTGAAAGGAATTCAGGGATGAAAGATCATACAAGGAAGGGCAAGGAATGGGACAGGCATTCAGTCAGCTGGTCGTCTCACTGATAAAGATGGCTTAGTTGCAGTCCATAACAGAGGCTGGATGCAGGATACCACTCCTGTGGTTGTACTGTTAGGTGTCTTTAGCTGGTTTAACAACTGATGTAGATATAGAGCTTTCAGTTTACAAAATGCTTTCCTATCTGAATATGGTGATATAGGAATTACCACCAGCTTACAGATGAGGAAAATGATATTCAGAAACATTGACTACTTTGCACAAAGTAGTACTGCTAATGATGAGTGAGGAGGAGGAGGAGGAACAAAGTAAATGAAACTCCATCCAGGTGTTTGTCTGTGTATCCTCTGATCTTTCATTAAATTATCTCCTCCACAGACATTTGTACAGCAAATCCTAGAGAAATTTTCTATCATTAAGAGGCAAAAAATTAAAAAAAAAATAAAGAAAGAAAAGCTGTCACTTCTTCTATGTATAAAGAAAGTAGGAACAGGCCGATACTAGAGAGGCGGAAGGAATGAAAGAGGATTGCTCACTATTTTATCCTAAGAATGTTGAGCATTCCCTACTTCCCACCCGAAATTCTCCAGCATAAACTTCTGCAGGGCCTTTCTTCCAAATGGGAGAATAACATTTCTCATAATTATGTATTCTGACCCTGAAACATCATCACCTTCCAAACTAAGGGGGAAAAAAATCAGGTAGTTTTTCTACTGCTATGGCCTCTGGAACTCTTGCTAATGAATTCCTGAGTGAGGATATAGTTAGTAAATCTTGTTCTACTGCTCATAATTCAGAGGCTAACCACACGAATTATCAAAGATCATGGAACATTAATGTGTGTGGACCAAGACAGTTTTTACTGAGATGTTGAAATAAAAGTGTAAGCTGAAGTTAAAATACGGGAAAGAAACAGAAGAATATATAAGAACTAAATATAGAACTTAAACAATTAAAAAACTACTGAGGCATAAATTCTCCAAACACTAATTTTTATACTTACTTGAAATATCTTAGAAATTTCTTTGTAAAACAAACCCACTATATTAGAATGTTAAGTTCCACAAAATGAAGACCAGTAGAGCTGGGTCTCCCAAACTGGTATAGCAGTTTTCTGGGCACGGAAACAAACTATAATCAATTTTCAATGATCCACGAGTGTATCATCTACAGCCAACTTTCCATTCTAGCTCAGCTTGCTCAGGACTATCTATGCATTCCATCAGCCAGCTGGTACATGCTTAAGGAATGTCAACTGATCATAATAAGAGCTTAAATAAAAAGCCAAGTGGGAATGCAAATCTGGTGCAAAATCATCTTAAAATCCAAAGTCAAACAAATTAGTTTTGAGTTATCTGGGTCTGTGTTTCCTTTTATTCATACAAATCAACTGAGAGCTATAACTATTCTAGTCTCTAGAAAGGATACCAAGAAATTGAAGGCAATTAAAACGAAGCACCAGAAATGGAAAGGCAAATTAAATAAACAATTTAGGAAAATGAAGTTTAAAAGAATAAATTCAGGAGTCAAATCTTAAGTGACTGCTTAAAAATGAGGGGGGGGGTGAATAAGCGAGGGTAAAGGAAAGCTAGGAACATAAGGATGATCATGAGAAGCTCTCCTTGTTTTGTGACTCTATCAGTCTTTAAAAAGTCACCTTTGGCTGGCTGAGGTGGTGTAAGCTTGTATTTGTGGCTACTTGAGAGGCTGAGACAGGAGGATGACAAGTTGAAAGGCAGCTTGGACAACTTAGTGAGACCCTGTTTCAAAAATAAAAAAGGTAGGAGATGTATCTCAGTGGTAGAGTATCCCTGGGTTCCATCCCCAGCACTACCTCCCCCTAAAAAAGGTCACCTTTGAACAACTAACTGTACAGTATCTGTCACATGAGAGAAAAACAGGTTCAAATAAAATCTGTTCACACAAGCATGACTTGGTGACAAGAATACAGACTTCTTAGAAAACTGGTAGAAACCAGCATCATTTGCTGTTTACTGGGAAGTCCTTTGACAAGCCCTGTTCATTATCAATGATGATGGTAACCAGTAATTAACAATCAAACTACTGGGTAGAATATAAGAGAAATTTTGCTATAGCAGCCTAAATTTCTTTCTATAATGCAGTATTAAGATTTGAAGAGAAAAATGGAATAATCTACTTGATCTTTAGTAAGGATTTAATGTCAAACCACAGAACACTCTGATTAAAAAATGTGGGCAGATGATCGGATCACTGCTGGACATCTGCAAACAGCTGCCTATAGGCTCATAAGGAACCAGCAGTAACTAGTGGTTTAGCAATCATGCAAATCTGTAGAAACCACAGGACAAAGTCTGGATTCTGTGTGACTTACTATTTTGATTATTATACAGACAAATTCAGGATATTCTTATTTAATTTCAGTAAAACAGTCAATTAGGGTCACCTACCATCACCGAAGAAAGGCAAAAAATTTTAAATTGTAGATAAGGTTTTTGAAGACAAGGTAGAACTCAATAGGAACATTAGAGTCATTTGGTAAGTAAAAGATTTATTCAAAGATATAAGATGGAGATGGCAGAAATTAATCTGTAAATTATGCCAAATATCAAATTATGCCATACCAAAGACTTATATTTTAAGTATTATGATTTTTATAATGAGTAAGGCCTTTCCTACAAGACTTACTACTAGGGATTTCATAGCAAATAAATACCCATATATATACTTTAAAACAAAGGATGAATTATCTAGAATGTGGGGAGGGAACTCCAACATCTATTTATAACATAAAAAACAGGAAGTAGTGAGAAAAAGTGCTTAATTTTTGAAAATACACCAAGAGTGGAGGCTGATGTAGGAACACAAACATGAATGAATTAATGAGACCTTTTGATCTCATGTCCATGCCCACATGGACATCAAGAAAGAAGAAAAAAAAACATTTTAATTAATGACTCAAAAATATTAGACAGATATTAAATTGTTTGCAATGATGATGACAATTATCTTAGCTACCTCACAGGGTTTGTTGTGAGGATAAAACAAGGTACTTTATTTGGACCCAAGTGTTCTGTATTTTATAAGAAGCATAAAAAATATGACAGCTAGTTTTTACTTGACCAAATTCCCAAAGGTCAGAGAACTTATTTTTTCCACTTTAGTTTTCCTTACACATGGTAGGTACTAAGTTAAAATTTGGGGGAATTAATGGGTTCTATAAGTGAGTGGGACATGATAAAAATGTAAAGTTTTTTTTTTTTAATGGAACTCAATATAAGAAAACAACTTGATTAAACAATGGATAAAGGAGGAGCTAGGCATGGTGTACATGCCTGTAATCCCAGTAGCTTGGGAGACTGAGGCAGGAGGATAACAAGTTCTTAAACTCAGTCTCAAAATAAAAAAAAAAAAAAGATAAAAAAAGATTGGGGATATAGCTCAGTGGCAGAGCACCCCTGGGTTCAGTCCCCAGTATTTAAAAAAAAAAAAAAAAAAGAACAGAGGACCTGAAGAAACATTGTTCACAAAGAAACATTTGAATGGCCAACCGATACATGAAAAAAAAAAATGCTCAAAATCACCAATCACCAGAGAAATGTAAATTAAAACCACCATAAGATGTTGCTTTGCACCTGTCAGAAAACCACAATAAGATGATGTTGAGGTTACAGGCTTCTGTGTAATCTCCTAAAGTGGTCTGATTTGAACAGGAGCATATTGGCATCACATATCCTTAAAATATTAAGTGAAATATTAGGTCAGAGGTTGGTGTCATAGCGTAGTGGTACTGTGTAAGGCCCTGAGCACTGGGGAGAAAAAAAAATAGGTCATACTGGGAAACCACAGACCCTAAAGTCAGAATCAGGTCCATCTGGAATTTTTCCTGCTAAGATTGAAGATTTAGATTCTCAAAGGCTGCTTGAAAATCTCAGCAAGGCTCCATACCTGCAAAACACTCTTCCTGGTGAACAAAGTGCCACATGCCTGTAATCTCAATGGCTAGAGATGATGAGGCAGGACTGCAAGTTCAAAGCCCAGCCTCAGCAACTTAGTGAGGCCCTAAGCAACTTAGAGAGATCCTGTCTCAAAACACAAAAAGAAAACAGGTTGGGGATATGGCTCAGTAGTTAAGCACCCCTGAGTTCAATTCCAATCCCTGATACCCAAACAAACAAAAAACAAAACAAAACAGAAAATACTCTTCCCTTAGGTCACTACCACTTAGTCATAATGGCCTTTGTTTAACATCTAATATCATTCACTGGCTATGTAAGTGGTAAAAGTCCACTTCATTCACATATGTTGACATCCTCTAAACTTCCATTTCCTAAGACAGATGCTAATTGTGCTTTGAAAGGGAATAGCTTAGTGTTGGTGGCTGAGTGCTATAGTGAAATGTAATAATGGGGACACTGGCTTGTCTATTATCAGTTCTTGCCACAAGGGATGTGGGATTACCATGTTTAGGGACCTGGCTATGACTGTCCAGAAGCCTAACACAGCTCTAATGCCCAGACTGACTGCAGTAGCTATCTGCCCTTGGCCGTACAGCTGAGCTTCACTAGGCTATGCCTTCTGTCCAAATGGCTTTTCACTCTAGCCACACCTCATCACCAGACACTCAGCTCAGATGCTGCCCTTTCCACCAGACCTTTCCTGATCTCCCTTGTTTACTCCACATCAAAAGATGTAGTTGCTCTTTTTTCTCAAGTCCACTGATGGGCAAGTGAAATCCTACATGCCATATTTCCAAATATTTAAAAGTTATAGAATAAGCAGGGTGTGATGGCACAGGTCTGTAATCTCAGTGATTTGGGAGACTGAGGTAAGGAGATTCCAAGTTTGAGGACAGACTCAGTAATTTAGTGAGGCTCTAAGAAATTTAGGGAGACCCTGTCTCAAAATAGAAAAAATTAAGAAGGGCTGGAGATATAGCTTGGTCATAAAGCACTGCTAGGTTTAACCACCAGTACAAAAAAAAAAAAAAAAAAAAAAAAAAGTGTCACAGAAAAGCTAAAAAAGTATTAAATAAAATGTATTCCTTCTTCCCATCTTAACATTACAGCAAAAACAAAACAAAAGCCCATATGACAAAGTCAGCAAAATATTTGCTTTATTGCTAATAGACTAGTCTATTAGCAAGCTGGTAATATTTGGACAAATTAAAAAATAAAGACATAATTCATATATTTATTTACTCCATAAATTTTCTTGAATTGGTTTCAACAAAATTCCTAATTATATTGTGATTATCATGATTTTCACATAAATGATTTCTATATTAACCATAATCTAAAAGTATTAAAAAGAAAATGTAATATTCAATATGAGTAAAATTTTAATGTTTCTCAAAATGTACATTACCTTAAAAATGTAAAAAACTGACAACCTAAATTTTCAATGTTTTAGGATGTTCTTGTGAATTAGGTATGGTGGCACACACCTATAATCCCAGCTATTTGGGAGGCCGAGGCAGGAGAATTTCAAGTTGGAGACCAGCATGGACAACTAAGTGACTCTCTGTCTCAATATAAAATAAAAAGGACTGGGGATACAGCTCAGTGGTAGAGCACCTGTGGGTTTAATTCCTAATACCACTAAAACAAAACAAAATAAGTAAAATGCTCTTATAAAATGAAAAGATGATCTATGAATCAGCACCAAACTTCTTGCATGTTCCATATAGGCTTACACATATGCAATGTGAGTAATAAGATTTAACATTGCAAAATATTACTCAGATTCCAGGTGCAACTATTACAAGTACCATATTGTGTTAGTCAGCTTTCCATCATTATGACAGACCCGATAATCAACTTATATAGAGAAAAGGTTTAGTTTGGATCACAGTTTTGGAGGTTTCAGTCCATGATTGATTGGCCCTGTTGCTTTTGGGCCCGTGGGCAACACATCACGGTAGAAGTGTGTTGTTGAGCAAAAACTTCTTACGGTGTGGGTGGGAAGCAAAAAAGAGAGAATATGGCATGGGAGTCCCATTATCCCCTTCAAGGGTCCACCCCCTAGTAGTGCCACCCTGGAGATCAAGTCTTTTAACACATGGCCCTTTGGAGAATCATTCATTCGTTCATTTTTTTTTTTTTTTTTTAAGGTACTGGCGATTGAACTCTGGGGTGCTTTACTAATGAGCTACATTCCCAGTCCCTTTTATTTTTTGAGACAGGGTTTCATTAAATTGCTGAGGCTGGCCTTGAAGTTGCAATGCTCCTGCCTCAGCCTCCCAAGCTCCTGGAATTACAAGCATGCACCACTAGAGCTGGCAGAAAAACTTTCTCATGGTAGGATCTATTGCATTCATGCAAAGGGGAAGGATCTGGCAAGTTAATGTGTCTTTTAACTTCTAAACACTTCTGTTGCTCAAGCTGGGCATGGTAGTACATGTCTGTCATCCCAGGGACTTCAGAGAGGTGACTTCTTCAATTAGTAATGTGGGTTGATTCTTAATAATTAAGCTCTTAGCAGGTAAATGTATTGCTCAGTTCATAAGACACCATCCTCTCTGTAGGTTACTAATTTCATTTTCAAATCAGCAATTTTACAAATATTTTTTCTTAACTCTGAATTCAGAAAATGATGATTCATTTTCAGTTTATATTATAGGACCTGAGTAAATGCCCAATGGAAAATATTATATAAATTATGAATAGCATCTCTTACTAAAAATAATTTTGTAGGGTGGTAGTGGTAGGGTTGCTTAGGAAATAATAAACTAAATAGAAAAGCTCCTGAATTATATAATACCAGAGACAGCAGATCTGTTTGATAGGCCAATTGTTAGGTTTAAAAATACACGTTACATGCGTACTGAAATATTAGTTGGGACAAATAAATCCAGATGAGAATATAAGGTCAAAATAACTACTGAGCTATTTTACTCAATAAAAAGCATTTTTTTTTAAAGAGAACAGATGTTTTGAAGAACAAAACTGGTGAAAAGAAAACTGCAAAAGAAAAAGGGATTTAAAGTCTAGAAAGATGTGTGTGGAAGGAAGCCAATATCCAAGCAAAGAAAAGCTAATATGGCAGCTGCTTGAATTTAGTAAAAGGCAGGAAAATGTGGCAAAATATTAAAAAGGAGAAATATAAAATAAAACTCAAACTCTTACCAAACAGCTATCCAAAATACAAATAGGAAATCATATCATAGAAATTATATGAAAGAAAATATTATAATATAAAGTCTCAAAAGTTTGCCTCGACAACTTTAATGAGGGTAGAAATTTGACATGTTGTCCTTTGATAAACACCACATACCAGAAAAACCACCTTACCGAAAGCTTCATCTGTAAATCACTCTGGTGATCTTAAAAGAGCTTTATTTTGTACTGCAAATGATCTGCAGCTTTCTGCAGACTGTCCAAAACAATGCTTCAGAGTTCTTGGATCTCAGCCCTGAGGATGGCCTATTCAGCAGAAAAGTCTGGTCAGCCTGCTGGAGCTGTTTCCTTCACTTGTGTCAAAGCTGCAGTAATCTGTTAGAAAACAAGCTGTCCACCCTTCATAGATTTCAGTGTCTGATTCATCAAATGATTATAAATTATATTCAAAACTAAGAGCTAAGGGACAGAAAAAAAATAAAAGGAAGATAAAGGAAAGTTCCACAATTTGTAGGATTTCCTAATAATCTCAAGCTCATAAATTTTTTAAAAAATTCATATTACATATGTAGAAACTAATCTCTTGAAGGTGCTATTTCAGGATAAATAATTTACCTGTCATCAACTGAACTGAACAATTTTTAACCCAGGAAGAAGACATTCATACATCTAGTGCAATGTACAAAATAAAGGGAGGACTGGAAACTGTAGGCACAGACTCAAATGTGGCCTGGGGCCTCTCAGTGCAAGGCAGAGGTGGGCCTTGGGAGGCAAGAGATAATGGAGCCAGAGTTATTGAGGGTGTAGCCTGCTTGAGTGAAGGTGCTTTCCTCCTGCCATGTGAATTGCCAGAACTAGCCTCATCTTAGCTGCTAGGCATTTTTTGTCTTTCACACCATAAGTAGCAAAGAACGCTTTGAGGGTAGTATTAAAAAAAATACTACCATATAGGTACAGATCATATTTTCTACACTAAGAATTAAGTACAACTATCTACTATACTTTTGTAAAACCAATCAGTAAATTCTTGACTCTTAAACCCTACAACTTCAAGTGTGAAGTTGTTTTTCAGTTATTAATTTATACAGGGATGAAATTGAGTAGGACAAGCAATTTCAAACCCCATTTCACAATTAAGAAAATATATTAATTAATATGTATACAAGTGCTTGGAAAAACCTCCGTTTCTATAAAGCAGTTAATAAAATTAAGTAGTTAAGCACACACACAAACCTAACTTCTGAGCACTGTTCCTTTGAGAAGAATGTTTACAAAAGTTCAAAGTATTGAACTTATTGGTCTACCAAACAAGTATACCCAAACTGCACAACTGTGCAAATAAGGTTTTATAGTAACTTTCAAAGTCCCCAGAGATGCTTCCCCTTAGCTGGCTGAGGTTGTAGAGTTTGGTGAAATGTAAACACATTCTTGACGCTGAATTCAATGGCACTAGAAAAACTGTAGAAATAATGAAGAAATAATGAAGGGAAAGAACAGCTCATAAGGACTAATCCTACACATGCAGTATTTCCAAAGAGGTCCCAAATCTAAAAATCCAATATTTATATCATATTATACATCAGTTGCCAAAAGATGGACATAATACCTTTGTTTATTTAGTTTTATATGGTGTTGGGGATCAAACCCAGGGCCTCACACATGCTAGGCAAATGTTCTATCCCTGAGCTACACCCCTAGCCCCTTCAGTTGCTAAAAGAAACAAACCATAGAAAATAATACAGTTGGAGATTTTGGCATCAGGAACCGGTTGTAAAACAACCAAGAACCAAAACCTTTAATAAATGTAGAACTTTATTCTGAGACTTGTTTTACAAGGTATCAAAAACATCAAATTCAATCTTCTCCTAGCTGTACATATTCGAATCATCTCACCTACTAGCAAAACATGAATTATTCTTAGGGATAAAAAGCAGCTATAGTTTAATTGGATGGAGAAATGCTAACAAAGAGTTTAGAACCAAGTTAAAATAGAAAAGGTATGCAACTGAGAGTTCATGGTAAAATTGTAAGACAGTTCATGCTGATTATTCAAACAACATAATCTGGCTTCTTCCCAAAGTCTAATACACGGATGCTTACAAAAAAGGGCACTGCATTTTCAATGCAAATGCTTTGGACTGTCTTTTCATATATCATCTGAAATATTAACTCCCCAAATTTACAATTTTTTCCTAGTATTTGCTTGACAGAAATTGGGCCCACATATGTAAACTTCTTAATTCCTACACATGTAGTATTTCCAAAGAGGTCCCAAATGTAAGTATTTACAAGGCTCTTTTTTTACTATAATTTGCAAGGAAAAACTCCAAAATGAATTAAAATGTTCAGGTTAAGAATCATTAAGTAAATGCTGTGTATATGTATATTTTAAATGCAAGGTGAAAGTTTCCCATATGTTAGCATTAGAGGTCATCTAGTTTGATTGTCAAAGTCAAGAAAATTATGGTTCAGAGAAGTTAACAACGTGCCTAAGACTAAATAAAAATATCTGACTTAAAAAAATAATTAAAAATTATCAATAGTATTTCTTCTTTTCCCCCAGAATCTAGGATGGCATAGTATCTAAGGAGAAATTGTGAAATTATAATGTTTCAGCCCAGGATTATTACCTTTAGAGAACACCATGAGTACCAAAACTAACACTATGCCACTGCTAGGACGTTATATGATAACTGTGTTCAGAAACACTGAGCTTCGGTACAGAATTTCTTACCTGAAAAATCCAGACTGAGTAGAAATACTCAGGAATTGTCCCTAATACATCTCTTGATGCTTTCAGAAGAGAGATCATACAGTTGCTACTTTATGGTTTTGAATTGAGGCCATGTTCAAATAACCTTAAGAAAATGAGAAAGCAGCTACAATGCAGTGGAGAGAGAATGAATTACAGTTTGGTCACTTGCTACATCTTGTGACAAAGATCACAAAAATATGGATCTGTAAAATGGGGACATTTCTATGACCCTCTTGGAGTCCCTATGGGGATTAAATGCAATTACACATATATTTACTTTGCAACTATAAGATACCAAACAAATACAAGGTGTTATTTTAAGAATTAAAAAAATATAACCATATAGTTACAGCATGATATTGACAGTTGAACATATGATAATCAAAACACACACATACACACACATATATATATATAAATATAGTAACATCACTGTAATAATTTACAAAATAATATGAGTCCTTTTATTGGCTAGGCAATTAAGGGTTAGGGAGGCTGACATGTATAAGGGTCACAGTTGACTCAAACTTTAAGCCTCTGACTTTACATTCAGACAGCTTTCAATCAAGACATATCCTTACTTTATTCAATCATGAAGATGTTTTCTATATTTTGAGATGTTCAAGTGGTCTATTGGCACAACACAGATGAAAAAGTTAAAATGACATTTTCGTTGGGCACAGTGACCATGCCTGTAATTACAGACAGGAGGATCACATGTTCAAGGCCAGCCTGGGCAACTTAACAAGGGAGGCCTTGAGTCAAAATAAAAAAAAATATATAAAGGGCATAGCTCAGTGCTAGAGTGCTTGCCTAGTGTGTGTAAAGTCCTGGGTTCAATCCTTATTACTCCCCTACCTGCTCTATACACACATAATAGAAAAAGAAAATGATGTTTTCATGAACCAAGTATTGAGTAAACCCATCTTTTTTTTTTTTTGGTTGGGGTGGGGGGGGAGATTGAACATTAAGCTATATATTCCCAGTTCTTTTATTTTTTGAGACAGGGGTCTGACTAATTTGCTAAGCCTGGCCTTGAACTTGTGATCTCCTACCATGCCAACTGAGTTAACCTGTATCTTGGTCCTTAACTGAATACTCTCTTTAGTTAACTCTTTTCATGATTAAGATTTATAAAAAGCAGTCCCATTTCCAATGTTTCAGCCTCAACTTAGAAACAATCAAGGATTACTGGGCAACAAGTTGTTTTCTTAAACTCAACTCTTTAGAGCTTATGTCCTGGCATAGCCTGGTCTTCCTATGTGGAGGGTTAACCCAGGCAGCATGATGGCCACTGAAGACTGAGCTAAAGAGTAAGGCAGTCCTGATTCCTGTCCACTCACTAGCCATATAACAGATCTCAGTTTCCTTTTCTATAAATGGGAAAAACACTATCTATCTTGGAGGATTAAACTGGTTTCCCCACTTGAATCAAATGATTCTTATAGTCACAGTTACGTGGCTGTTAGGCCATCTGTTTTTGACTAGGAATAAGCCTAGTTGGCTTTCTCATGTCCTGGCGTGTTCTGAAACACATATTTCAGATGGGGACCAACCTATTAGAAAAGCAAATAGGAAGGGAACCCTCTGCTTGCTTGCTTGCTACAAGTCTGGGCAGCAGACAGTGGCACACCTGTAGGCTAACACTCCTAAAGACAGACATTTTCAGCAGAACAATTTCTAATTATAAACCCGTAGAATTCCTATTTTTTTCCTAACCATTTAAGGGCAAAGTACAATCTTTAACATGTAAACAGATAAATGAACAGAAAGCAGGAATAAAACTATATTACCAAGACTGAAAGACTTAGATTACAAGGTCTGATGCAGAACATAAATCCAACTCATTTACTTTGACAAAGAACATTTCTCATCTATATGGAATATAGTGACAATTGAAGCTACGTCTCTGATTTTTTAATTGATTATTTTTGAAGAAAAAAACTCTGCTAAGTATTTCAAGTACTAGGATTTATTCTTAAGTAAGCAAACCAGGATCTGAATAACTTTATTTGAGGAATCTCAGTGATTTGTGATCCTTGAACTCTGAGTTCCAATTAAATTTTATTCTGAGATCTCATATAACTTACCTAATATGGTGGTAAGAAATGAACGCCTTTGGACAAAATGCTCATGAGGACACAAGGGAAAAACTCCAAGAGTCTATTATGTATATTGTGGAGCAAATTTGATAAAAATGACACAATCGATGTCAAGGATGCTTAGTTTTGTACTTCATATGCTTCAGGCCATAAAAAGTCAAAGATTTCTAACAATTTTTCAGCAAAGCCAAGGAAAGTCCATTTTGCAAAGAAAGGATAAAATAAAACTTGAGTTACTATATCAGTAAACACCATTAAATTTTAGTTTTGGAAATATGGGCCTATGAATGCCCCAAATCTGAGAATATGTAGTAGGTATATAGAGGTGTTAACAATACTAACAATGTTTGCCTTGGGGGTCAATTCTTATTTATGTGAGAGGACCTCTCTTGCACCCAGACTTGGCCTTCCAAATCCAGACTCCTGCCTTCTTACATGTGTATAAGCACCATGAACAATTCTCAGCTCCGGTTACCCCTCTGGACTCACCTACCTGGCAATACCTGACAGATGTGCTTGGTTTCTACTGTGCAGGCTATTCCTCTGTTAGTCTGTCTTTGTCTGTTCTGGTTAAGGGCATTTTAGTTTCAATGAACTCCTAGGTCTGACTCTTCCTGGACAGGCCCAGTCTCTTGTCATCTATATATGAAAGATTATGGAGCTAAAGACATACAACCACAAATCAACTCAAAACAGACTATTTTCTCAGTTTTTAAAATTCAAGTGCAAGTCTTAAAGTATTTAATAAACAAACTTAAGAATCCATCTTCTATTTGAAATCTCTGCATTCATGGAACTTATGTTATAGTATGTATGGTGGGGGGATGGACATTATACAAAAACACAATAGGTAAAGTTGTGTGTGTGTGTGTATGTATATGTATATATACACAGATAGATGGATAGATAGATACACACAAATATACATACATACATACATACACACACACACATTAGAAGGCAGTAGATGTTATAGAAAATACATTGCAGGGGAAGGGTCCTGGGAAAATGGGCTACAATTTATTTTCTGGCACTCTTTACAGCACTGGGGATTGAACTCAGGGGTGTTCTCCCACTCAGCTACAGCTCCAGACTTTTTAGAATTTTTTTGAGACAGGTTCTCACTAAATTGCTCAGGCTGGCCTCAAAGTTGCAAACCTCCTGCCTTAGCTTCCCAAGTGGCTGAGATTACAGTGGAACTACAATTTTAAAGGGCATGGGAAAGTTGAAAGCAATGATACCTATCTTTCAGACATGACTCTTTGGCACAATCAGAATGAAAACTCTGAAAACAGGAGCCAAATGAGATTCATCTTTGTATCCCTAGTATCCGGAACATGGTAGGACTTTAAATAGCTGATGGGGGGAAAAAACGCAGGCATTCTATCTTTTTCCAAAGGAATGTTATTTGTAATAAAAGGCTTATGAGAGAGGTGGTTAGGGAATGTACCATTTGACCATGACATAGCAACATATCTTAGAATCAAATCCATAGAATTCCACTCCATGGCACTCAAAACAATAATCCTACAACTTCTGCTCCACTGGAGTTCTGTGGGGACAAGATCTCAAGGAAAATCTGAGTCACTATATTGGTATTATAAAATAAAAATATCTTTTGGGCTGGGGAATGTATCTTGATTGTAGAGCATTTGCCTAGCATACCCTAGGTTCAATTCTCAGCACATTAAAAAGGAAAAAAAAAAGGCTTTTGATCAATTTCAAGTGGGAGATACCTACTTTTATTTTAGATCAATAGACGATAAAAGATGGAGCATGAGAAAAAGCTGATGTCCTCTAGTTTTTTCCCTCCCTGTTGTGGCACTGATATTTGATCATGCATACATACATTCATTCAGACTACCAAGTGCCTGACCCAGTTTTAGGGGTTGGGAATAGAAAGGCAAATGAGGACAAAGTATATTTAAGTCGAGTTCGACAACAATCAAGTGAAAATATAATGCAATGTTAGTGAACAAAAAGTGTTATGAAGGAATAAATCAAAGTAAGTAGATAGAAAGTGACAGAAGGTTCTATATAGATGCACATTATATTTTAGAGAAAGTAGTCATAGTAGATAGCCTCTGGGATGGTTCAACCTCTTGGTATTCAAATGCTTGTGTGATTCCCTCTTCTTAAGTGTGGGCTAGATATACTGACTCATGTTTGACAAACAGAATAAAGCAGAAGTGACTGGATGTCACTTCTGAGATAAGGATATTAAAAAGACAAGTTTCTGTCTAGGGTTTTCCAACTCTCTTGGATTGCTTGCTCTGGGGGAAGCTAACTGCCATAGCGATAAGTGATTGAGCAAGAAGGCAAATCCTCCCCCCACACACTTCAAGGCTACCTTGTTGTCTAGATAACACCTGGATTGCAGCCCAAGTGGTTTTTGTTTTGTTTTGTTTGCAGAATTGGGGATGGAACCCAGGAGTACTCTACTACTGAGCTGCATCCCCAGCCCTTTTTATTTTTTAAGACAGGGTTACACTAAGTTGCCCAGGCTGGCCTTAAACTTGCAGTCCTCCCACCTCAGTCTTTGGAGTAGCTGAAATTACAAGTGTGCCCACCATGCCTGGTGCTTTGGTGTTATTCACCCAATTTTATAGATAAGGAAACTGGAGGTTCAGAAAGGCTGTCACTCACCTACATTCACAAGCTAGGATGTGATGGATCCCAAGTTCTCTGACTTCAGAGGACTACCCACCCTTTGCTTCTATATGATACTGCCCTGAAAAAAGAAGTCCCTAGAGTCTCTCCCACCCTTGAAAAAGTAAAACAAACAAAACAAACCCAACCCCAATGGTTGTTTAAGTCTACTAGTCTAGCCTCTGTCTGATTAGATACTCCAGGCTATTTGATTTTCTAATGGAGTTGTTTAGATGATGCATTATCTTTAATTTTTTTCAGGTTTGACCCAAGTCAAAAAGGTAAAACTTAGAAATACATCCAGGTAACTTTTCTTTTTGACATATGCATAATGAACAGGGAATTTATAAGGAAATAGAAATTATTTGATAAAATATCAATATACTCTATTTTATGCAGTTTTATGCTCACTGACCTAGATTGAGCCCCAGCTTCCTACCAACATTTCAGACACCTGGCACTACATCAGGTATCCATCTGCTACAGAACTTGCTTTTTCTTCCTTATCTAGAAGCTTGGGGAAGGTTATGAATGTTCCAGAAAGATCTTACTTTACCTTGAAAAAAGAAAATAATAAGAAACCTAATCTACTTGATTTTTATCTATTCTATTAACAGGAATGTTATTTCAAAATACTGTTTTTCTTAAAGAGTTTTAATAGACTGGGAACCTACCATATAGGGTTCCTCAAATTCATATTACAGTGCTGCTTTGGGCTAACGAAAGTTAAAAAAAAAAAAGAAAAAAAAATCACCTTTCCCCCCAACGTTTTCACTAAGAAACATGACCTAATCAGCTTGTCCAATATCATATAATAATAGTAGCATTAATAGCTAACATTGATTAAAAGTATGCTATATTGGCCAGGTACTGTCCTAAGCAATCACTTTGAATATATTATCTAAATAGTTAAAGCATCCATATACAGTATTATTGTTATTCCAAAGTTACAGATGAAGAAACTCAGGCGAACAAAGAGGTCAAATGTAGTAAAAAAAATTCCAGGCAGTGTGATTACAACAGCTTGTAACTTCTATGCTACACTGCCTCAGTTATTTAGACTGAAAAGGTATCCAAGATCCCCAACATTTCAATTTCCATTTCTAAGTATCCCCTTCACATCCATGGGTCCCATATACGTGGACTGAACCAATTATAGATGAAAACTACTCAGAAAAAAGAAACTGTGTTTGTACTGAACGTGTAGACTTTTTTCTTGTCATTATATCCTAAACAATTATAATAACTATTTATATTTTATTAGGTATTGTAAGAAAGATAGAGGTGATTTAAAGTATACAGGATACACATGAATGCCATGTTATTTTATATGAAGGACTTCAGCATTGGTAGATTTCCATATCCATTAGGGTCCAGAAACCTCTACACTGGTAGTTATTAAGGTATAAATGTACTTCTTTTCTTAAAAAAACTACCAAGAAAAAGACAAAGCTCCATTATAAAAACAACTTCCCGGCAAAATATAGACACATGTATCAACTAGTCTGAAACACCTACAATAGCCTACTACCCTATAATGCTAATGCTCTTTTCTATAACTATTAGCTAAATACAAATCAAAATTAAGTTACATAAACTTGGGCACTAATAAAAACCACACACATAGTTGAACTACAAAATTTATTCCTTTAAAAAGGTTCATAATTTTGCCTTTTAATTGCTGAATAATTTTAGGCTCATTTAAAAAAAATTCTGGTCTTATTTTCATTTATCTTTAGTCTTTCCTTTTAGTGCTCTGCTTAAAACAACACCTCCTGAGAAAGGCCTCCTTTGATTACTCAAAATTTTCAGTGCTTTCTCCTCTCTGCTACCCTTCTTTTACTTCTGTTTATGTGACTGCCTGAAAATGGATTATATCTATACATTTGCTTATTTCTACCTCTGCCATTAGAAAATACAACTGTTTATGGACTAACTTGTCCCTGCTGTATCCTGGTTCCTAAACTGTGACTGCAGTGTGTGCTCAATATTTATGGGATGAATAAATGAAATGTTCCCTTTGAATAGAGAAACCTGGGAAAGCAGATGGCAGCAAGAGTCAGTTTGCTCCCTTCCCTGATCCTCTCCCAACTCCCAATCTGTGGCCCTAGATTTGAATCCTTAGAAAGTATTAGAATTATTGTGATATTGGTACAGAAGGGGAAGATAAGGGTTGTTAAGCAACCTCTTATTAGTTTAGTACTAGACAGGCCAGGGAAGAGGACATTATAAACCTGGCCTTGCTGATTTTTGGTTGTGAGGAAGTGGCAAGAAAACTATGGTATCACATTCAATTGTAAAAATTAATCAGGCACTGAGATTATGAAAATTCTGGTGAATTCTAAAAGAAAACAGCATTGTTTTCTCACTGTATTCATATTTTTCACTACTGAATAAAGGAAAGCAAAAAGCAAATTAAAAACAAACAAACAAACAAAAAAACCTATGGGGTAAATCAACATGAATATGGAGCCCCAAAGAACTTTGGAGTCATTTTCAACCCTTCTCTCACCTTTACCCATGTTTGTTTCTAAGTTACTTTATTTTTCAGTAATTTTCTATTTCCATTCCTACCATTATGCCATAGAAAATCATATTTACACTATACCTCAACTATTACAAATGCCCTCTAACACTGCATCTCCCAGTATTCCCTTTCATTTATCCATTCTGCACATGGGTATGAGACAAAAAAATAAAACTTTATGGCATTTCCTAGCTCAAGAATTGTAATGGGTCCTTTACACTGAAAAAGAGGAAACCTAGGGGCTGGAGTTGTGGCTCAGTGGTAGAGCACTTGCCTAGCATGTGTGAGGCACTGGGTTTGATTCTCAGCACCACATATAGATAAATGAATAAAATAGAGGTTCATTAATATCTAAAAAAATATTTTAAAAAAGAGGAAACCCAATTATTGTGGACATTTACTTTACCAACCCATCAACTTCAATATCCCATGAGTTCCCAGAAGGCAGGTGATGCCTGTTTTATTTGCTACCCTCAGTGTCTAGCACAGTGGCTGACAGAATGGGTGCTCATGAAATAATCATTGCCTCACTAGTGTCTCTCACACATTCCATTCTATGTTCAGCATTTACTACTCACCACTATAAATACAATCTATTTTCTTTTTCATGTCCGGTCCAAAACCACATAAGATTTTTTAGGACAGATTACATTATACTCATATTCTCTTATTTCCACTATATCTCAGGACTGTGCTACTATTAGGCATATACTTACTATAAATAATAATGTAAATTTGGGAGAAACTTCATTATTGAAAGAAAGAAAAGACCAACATAGTAATTGTTCCAGTAGAAGTTAAAACATTTCAAGTAGCAAAAGGAAAACTAACAGTAAAAATTTGAGCAGAAAAACGCTAGATTTAATTTTTATAGGTCCTTGAAAGCAGAATAGAAATAAAAGATTTGGGCAAACTTTCTAGAAGCCCGGTGTGAAGGGTGTTACTTACAAAGATTATCTCAATCTAAATGATGCTAACCAAAATTACTTTGTCTAGTGAGCTGGAGAATATAATCTTTTTACGCTTAAAAGAAAGGAAAAGAAGGGTGGGGAATTATGGGTCATGAACTTGACATGCTTTCAAATTTCTTGAAACAAGATACTCTGGGTCAGTACTGAACAGATCACTTTTTTGCACGGAGGGGGTGTTCCGAGGATTGAACTCAGGGGCACATGACCACTGAGCCACATCCCCAGCCCTATTTTTGGTATTTTATTTAGAGAAAGTGTCTCACTGAGTTGTTTTGCTCCTTGCTTTTGCTGAGGCTGGCTTTGAACTCGCAATCCTCTGCCTCAGCCTCCTAAGCTACTGCGATTACAAGGTGTGCACCACTGAGCCTGGCAATAGATCTACTTTTTAAATAGACACCTTTTCTTCTCTAAGAGATTTTGCATTAGCCTGTGCATGATGCCAATTAACTAGAACACTTAGATGTTACAGCTACATGTAGTTTATAAATAACTAGTTTGTAAAATACTCTGAAAATAGAAAGTGCTAAGCAAGTACTCAGAATTATTATATATTAAAAGCCTTTGGTATGCAATCATTATTTAATTATTGGCTTTTAAAAAGGCATAGTATTTTATAGTTGGTCAGAATTTCTGATCTTGAATTATTAATAATACATCAGCCTATTTCAAGTGAAATGCTATTAGAAGGCAAATCAGATACTGATAAAGTGATTTTTTTGTTTATATAAATAAATGTTTCATGTCCATCTTTCTCACCCTGTCTTAGACCAACTTAGTCTTTCCCTGGTCCCTTCCACGGGTCTGGGCCTCTCTTGGTTATCCTATCTACCCTGCACTCAGTTTCTACCTTCTCCCATCTGCCTTCTGAATGTGTTTTAAATGGACTTGTTATGGTTAACCTAAACAGATTCAAGATTGCATGTCACATGACTAATGATAATAAACTCTTTATGCACAATGATGTAATAAGATGTGGTGGTGGTCACCAGCAGGTCCATTTCCCATGTGTGCTAATTACTTCAGCCTACTATCATCTTTCTATACCTCTATGTCCACTAATTGAACTTTGTTTTCATCTCCTGACAGTTCTTGGATTCAGTATTAAACTCCATGTAAATAATCCTACTTACTATGCTTATAAGTCTACCCATAGGCAAAATTTTGGAAGAGGCAAAGAACTTTTTGTTCCTTCTCCACTACCCCTTTTGGGCTTCCTTACATCTGCAGATGTTAATTCCCTTACACTGACCCTGGGTTTCTAGAATCTGTCACCCTAAGAGAATATTTTCTATTCTTGTCCCATGACTTTGATCTTTCCTCATCCCTACTCTCACTTAAACCGACTTCTCGAATGCCTTGAGTACTTATTGGAAAACTCAAACTAAGCCATTTCTCTACATAGTGAGTGTTAACGTTTACTTTTTTGCACATACCAGATAAGTGCTCTACCATTAAGTCATGTCCCCAGCCCACTTTTACCCTTTTAGACACTAAATGCTACTACTAAACTAATGCTACTCTCAGCCCTGTAACCTACGTGCCAATTCCAAATGACATTTCTTGGTGCTTCTCTGACTCATTCAGTATCACTCTCCTGTTTTGAAAGTCTTGGCTTTCACAACTTTTGGCAGACTTTCCTGCTATCTCACCAATCAACTCTTTGTTTAGTCACAATTTAATACTGAGGTTACCTAGGGCTTGGTCTTGCTCTCATTTCTTTGCTACTCTCAGATTTTTGAAGATTTACATCCTCTTTATGGTGAAGACTCAAAGTTTATCTCCAGCTTAGATAACTCATATATGCTGCCTATAATGTTCAAAGTGGAACTTTTCTACCTTTCATCCCACTTAAGTTTCCCCATTTTATTAATTAGACCACATAGACAGGAATCATCTTTCTGTTTCCTCACCTTCCAGACCCAATTCCTGAGGTCCACCAATTCAGTTAAAAAATATCATCTCAAATCCACCCTTTTTCTCATTCTTAGCTTATCACTTCCCAGGCCACTTCACTTCTTTAGTTTGTCTCTCTGGCTTCCCTATAATACATTCTCCTAGTTGTATGTAATTAAAGCAATCAAGATGGCATTCCTACTGTACTTACAATTCAACCTCCTTACCATGCTAGCTCTTCCTTCCTCTGAATCAAAAGGACAGGTCCTTCTCCTCCTTGCCTACTATGTTACAGATGTGCAGATCTTGTTTTTTTTTTTTTAAATATTTTAAAATTTATCAATGGTCATTTATTTTTATGTGGTGCTAAGAATCAAACCCAGTGCCTCACACATGCTAGGCAAGTGCTCTGCCAATAAGTCACAACCCTAGCCCATGAGCAAATCTTTTTCTAATACCTTAATTCCTCAAACCAATTTTCTACTTCAGGACCTACATACATTATTCCTCTGGAATGCATTTTCTCTCAACATTGCACAGCTAACTCCTTCTCTTCCTATAACCCTGGGGAGACCTTCCTTGACTTCTGTATCTAAAGTAGATTACTCTCGTGTTTTTATCTTGACCCTATATTTGTTTCTTTAACAAAAATACAACTTTATTTCTTTAATGTTGTCCTTATAATGCATGCTCTATGAGAACAGGAACCTTTGTGCCTCATCCACTAGTCTATTCTCAAGGTCTTGTACAAACCAGGTACTCAGTAAATATAGAGATCTTTAGAAATGGGCTCAGTATAGGAAATGTAGACTCTGTGGCAGGCTAGAAGAGGTCAATGTGAATGACTGAAAGGTTACCCATCATAAGTACTTACATAGACTCATCCAGTGTTTTACCAAGTAAATTGATATCACGATTAGGAAAGACAAAGTGTTAACAAAAGCACACAGAAGTTTCCCAAAGTAGGCTGGGGAGGTTGACAATAATCAAATTTTGTCTAAAAGTATGGTGGAACTGTTCCAATAAGAGAATAGCAGCATCAAAATCCAAAGCACAGGGCTCTGAAGGGTGAGGGAATCCTTGGGTTTAAGGTTTGACAGATATGTAGGGTGAATTGAGAGGCAAGTTGGGTAGGACAGTTATGAGACACAAGTTGAAGAAGTAGATATGATGGCTCTTAGATGTGATATGATTAATATTTCAAGTTTTCCAAAAAAGTCACTTCCACCCAACATAGAATTTTCCTTCTCATCATCCTTATTTTTATTCCAACAGTGTGTCTTTTATGTGACCCTGGGCTATACTTACACACCTATTGGTCATCCCAGTTTTATCCTATAAAACAATCAAAATATCTTGGCTTACTCAGGTCATGACTAAATATTTTATTAATGTCCTGCAAATCAAGAAGTAAATTGGTATCTATCCTATAAATACTATAAAGATGGAACTTGATACCAACTAAACTCTTATGCAAAATCAGAATCCTCACAATTCCCTCAAATTCCCCACTTTTACTCAACCTACCAACCAAAGAATGCAATTCTTATCACTTACAAATCTAGTAAGAAGCCAAGTTCCCTTTCCAATCTTCTTTCCTCCTTTTATAAACCAACTAGTCTACTGGGTCATGTTCTATTGCACCCACCACCCTTCCCTAACTACCCCAACCAGGCAGGAATGAATATTCTTTTTAATTCTTATGATCAAAATCCTTGTCTAGGGCCCTGATTTTCTCATAGTTTCCTCACTTTCATTGTTGATCCAATTAAGAAAGGTATGTGTGGGTCATTCTTGAGGATCATTTGGCTGTAAGGAAGAGAAACCAGTCGAATTAGTTTAAATAAAAGAGGGAATTTATTAGGTGAATACACAGGTTCTTGTAGGGATTCCAACAGCTGTATCCCACACCTGAAGGATAAAGCATGCTGTAACCACAAACTTCTAATTCTGGATTCTGCACAATCATGAAGAGAATTTCCTAGAGGATAGTCCTCCTTGTATCCTGAATAAGGGACTAGAATGTAGATTCATTTCTGCTTGCTTTTTGATCCTTATAGTCCTTTATGCTGGCCTCAAACTTGTCAAGCACATGTTGGCAGACATTCATGAGCTCATTCAGACCTCGCTGAAATGGCTCTACAGCTGGAAGAGCACCTCGAGTCTGAATGCGCAAATTAATTTTGCTCTCAGAAGGATGGGTCGTAGTGTAACCACAAAACTCCACTTCCGGATTCTTCATGATCATGTAACGCAGAGAATTTCCTAGGGTATGGTCTTCCTCGTGCAATACAAAAGTCACACAGTGTCTATCTGTTCCAGCAGCCTGGACCATTTCCAGGGCTGTCTTCCTCTCGCCTTCAGCCATTGAGGTCTTCAATCCAGATATTTTTCTACACACATATTTTTTATAAAAATGAGATCATTCTGAATACTGCTTTGCGACTAGCGTTTTTCCATACTAGACTGCGATTGCAACACATTAACCTACTACAATTACATAGAACTTTCTCGTTTTCCTGCTTCCACTTCTATCAGTAAATACTTAACTTACTGCCTCCAGTTTCTCTCTACTCCATCTGATCATACACACTGATCACAAGGAGAGTTTTCTCAGAAAAATACAAAAACTTAAAGCTTTGCCAAAAAAAAAAAAAAAAAAAGAAACAGAAAAAGAAAAAGGTCTTGGTAGCCACGAGAGGTATAGGATTACATAGGGTGGGCCCAGCCAGAAGATGAAAAGGAATTGAAAGGCTAGAAAAACAGACTGCTTTAGTATAAAAATAAAAACGACAGATTATCAATGTGCAAGCTCCACTATGGCTTCCATTAGCAAGAGGTTAAGGAAACTAGGAAGTGGAAGGTGTAATATAGGTCTAGTAGTAGAGAGAAAAAGAACTCGGCATTTAGGGGGTCTTTATAAGCAGTCTGCACAGAAAGGAACGTGAGCGGTAGTTACTGGGACTCAGGCCTGACTCAACACGGCGGCTCGATCACTCGGGAACCGCGGCCCGGTGGCTGACTTTACACCAATAGGGGAGGGCGGTTCGGGACGTAACTTTGGTCTCCCAATGGGGCGTCCCTCCCAGATAGCTACTACACGGGACGTTTCTACGTAAATATATCCACATCTCTTCCCCCTCTACCCAAACGGACCCCGCTCTGCTCTCTTTCCCTCTTTTCAGCGCCCGGAAATACGGTTGTGTCGCCAGGCCTGGCCGCGATGGCTGGGCCCGGTCCGGGCCGCGTGCCCCTCAGCCACCCGCTTCCCTCGCCGAGCGAGGCCCGCCCGCCCCGCTCCGCCCGCCTCCTCGGCCGTTACCTCTCCAGCTCCTGGTCCTCTTCCATCGCTGGGGCGGTTTCCGGGATCCTCAGGTGGTGCTGGCGGAACGGAGGCTCTGCCCCATATCGCGAAGCGTGAGGCGAAGCAGGAAGGAAGAAAGGACCGACGGAAGGAGCCCAGGACCCAAAGAGCGGGGAGGAGCCGCAGCGGCGCGCCGGCACCCAGCCACTGGGCGTGGCGTAGAGGCTCCGCCCCCAGGGCCCCGCCTTCGGAAGGAGGAAGGCGCGCGGCAGAGTCGCTCACCTGGCGCTCCCGCTGTTAGGGCACCCGCTCGGGGTCGGGCACCGGCCTCACCCCGAGGCCCATACAGGCCTATGGGAATCTGAGCTCTGCCTTTGGAACCTTACCCACGTGGTGGCAAAGGGGGCGGGTCTCACCTACCGTCCCAAATCACCTTCCTTCTTAGGGCGGCAGTCGGGCCTCTCTCTGACTTGCTACTAGACTCGTGAGGGACGGTGTAGCTTCTAGACTAGCCCTTCCCGGACCCCAGTCTTCACGGGCCTTGTGTGGGACAGCAGGCTTAGACTATAGTTAATCCGCCTAGAAAAAGGAGGGGGCTAATTTGCGTAGAGATGAATTTAATAACAATACTACGGTGTAGGACGGTATTTATCTCACCGGGTTTCTTTACAGCTGCACATTTCAACTAGATCAAAGAACAAGCGTTTGCCTTTTTTTCTTGAGGACGAGTGAGGAAACTCCTCGTCTAGGATCCACCTTCTCCCCTAGGATCCACTCTGCCTTTGGAGTACGTCCTTCCCCGCTACTACCTTCCCTTTTCTTTCACCCTTTGGGCTGTTTAAACCTCCTCACTGGCGGAACCTCCCGCTCACCTTTGTTCCCAGGTGCCCCAGCCCCCGCCTTTCACCACCAGACATACTCTCCACCCTTCTTATTTGGTATCTCCTCTCTCTATTCCTTCAGGTGCTCTTCCTCGCAGATCAGTCCTTCTCACTCCCCTGCACCCTCCAGACCCCAGCCAATCCCCCAGCTGTCCTCTCGCCCAACACACCTACATTTCTGCTTTCTTGCAACACTTGTTTTCCACCCCGCCCCACCCCCTACTCCCCTAGACGTTCCCTCCCTCCCCAGCTGTTCGACTCTTCTAGCCGCGGTCGGGGGTGCGCGCAGATATTTCTCCAGCGTCTTCTGCAGGGGAATCAGGCGAGCGGCGGGGACAGCCCAGAGCGGGTGGGGGAGGGCGGGCGACGAGAGGCGGAGTGGGTTCACTCTAACCTGGGAGTGACGGCCCGTTCTAACCCGCCCCCTGAGCTCTAGGATAGGTGGAACTACTCTCTGGCCCGCCCACTCCCGCCCCGCGCCGCGACTGATTGGCCCAGGTGCGTGTCGGGTTGGGGTGCTCGGCCCTGGCGCTTGCCCCCGGGAAGGCAGCAGGGGCGGTTGAGAAGTGAAGTCTTGGCCAGAGTTTTCTTCTTGCCAGGAAATCCGCGGCGGCAGCGGCGAGTCCCGGCAGAGAGGAACCCAGCTGGCTCCTGGCTCTCCCTCAGCGGGCCGCGGAGAGCGGGAGCTGGCGCTGGGCTACGGCGCTGGAAGCCGGTGTAAGCCCCAGGCAGCCGCGCTTTCCCAGTGAGTAACTTTGCCCTGCCTGCCTCGCTCCGCGTCCTCTCGCCGGCTCCGGGCTGCCGCCTCAGGTGCGGGCGTCGGCGGGGTGTGGGGCGGCGCCGCGCCCCGGGAGGCGGCCGGAGCGGCTCCGCGGCCCGCCCCGGAGCCGCCGACCTCCGCCGCTTCCCTCGCTAACTCGGGCTGCGGGGACAGCGTGGAGCCAGGAGCGGGAGCGGGGCTGGCAGAGATGGTGCCCTGTGCCTGGTATCGCCGCGGGGCAGGCGCGTGGAAGGCGGGCGGCCCCCAGCTGTTAGCATTTGGTGGTTGCGGCCACCGTGGTGCAGATCTTTGCGTCGTTTGCTTTTTAAGGAAGGGTGGAGGAGTGGATGAGTTTTAAAAATTTTGTGTGTGTATGCATTGTTGAGAATGAGTGGCATTAGCCACCCTTCCGTTGGATTTTGTTCTTGTGTGAGGGTATGGGGAGAGATCATTCTCTCGCCCCAGCCTGTTGCCTGTGAATTGTCACCTTTCCCTTTAGGCTGGAGAGAATAGAAGACAGATTTGACATCTTCCAGGGGGTAATTTGAAAATACGGATCTTGATTTGGAAGCAGTTCATACAAAGCATCGCTTAGGAAACACCCCCCACTAGCTTTTCAAAGCTTTATGCCACGTTTTAGATAAGTTTTGACTTATATAGTGTTTCTTGTAGTATTTCAGTTTACATTAAAGGTTGTGGATCCAGATATTTGTATCTGGCAGATACTAAAGTACACTCGTGCATGGGCTTCATCGTATAGATTTTTCTTTTTAAAATCACAGAAATGAAAAAACGAAGGTGGGTGAAAAGCTGTGGCAGTGCAGGAGAAACATTTGTAAGCTCTGGTTTATTAATTGCCTTCACTTTAAGAATTTCGCATTCTTGTAGCAACAGTACTTACTTGGAAATTGGCCCTGTTGTCAAGACAGATTTTGATTTTTCTCTTGCATGTATTGTGAACAACACTGATGAAGTTGGATCTGAGATCAATTCTATCTACTTTGATAAATTTGATTTCCACCCCCATACCCCTCTGGAAAAAGGACTTTGGCAGGTAAAGAAAGAAGAGGGGAGGGATCTAGTATCCTGTTTGGCCTGTCAAAGCTTTGTTGAGCCAGGAATAACAAAGTTGTGCCTTTTAAGCTTGTTCAAGAACCACATGTGCGAGTTTTCCCATAGGGGTAAAATGTAGGCCAAGTTCGAACCACAGTAGAATAACATTGCTTTTAATTCAGCGTACTTGTGTGTTAACTTCTTAATTTGTGCCTTGTTCTTCTGCTCTTTTCATTAAATTTGAAATTTTCATTGTTTATTCATTTAGCTAGTCATAAAGTGCCTAATGCATGCCAGGCATTAATGGCAGAGGTCAGTTCTTACTCAGAGTTGCTCAGTCTCTTATGGAAGCTGATCCATACCTTTGTTCTACTAATTAATTACCTCACAGTAATTTGAATAAAGTGCTGTGGCAACTTAAGAATCTTTTTTCCTGGAGTTTGTTAGAGAGGACTCACATAGGCACTTTTCAAAATTGGTGTTGGACTTTGCCATATATATTCTAAACACACATATCTTTGGCATGTTGGATTATGAGATCTGCATATGAGTAGTCCAGCTGGAGAATACAATGTTTGTGGTTGAAGTAGGATTCAGGGGCTGTTGTGTTATTCATTTCAAAGCACTTTGCCTTGCCTGCACTAGGCACTCAAATATTTATTTATTAAGCTGTCCTGAGCAGAAAACTGAAAGGTTTTGTGTACCATATTAAGAAATTTGGACTTTATCTGGTCAGTGATATAGAGCTGCCAGTTTTAAGCAGGAGAATGTCATGACAACATTTGCATTCCAAAAAGATATCTGTAGCAGTCTGAAGGATGATGGGGGTCCAGATGGGAGGTAAAGACAAAGGAGATTGTCACAATGTAGGTGTTAAGTGCTCAAATTTTTCAATTCAGATGATCCAGATTTGAATCAGGCTCTGTTACTCTCCAGTTAACTTCTTCATTCCTTAGGTTCTTCTTCTCTTAGGGTTTGGGGAGTGAAAGTTGGGGAAAAATATGTATTACTTAATAGTACTTGGTAGGTAGTAAGGACTTGGTTCTCATTCCATGAGAAGGCATTGATAAAAAGAGATAATGTTGCATTTAGGAGACTAGACTCTAAGTGACTAGATAGGATTAATGAGAAAAAGATGATTCCTAGGTTTTTTGCCTTAGGGCACAGGCATATTCTGGTTTAGCTGGCTGTGGAGTTAGAACAGAGGTCAAATTTTAATTTCATCATTTACCCTTAGAAATTACTATCCAGGCTGAGTTTTGACTTCCTAACATTTAGGAAATGATCATAGTACCTGTTTAGTAGGGTTTGAGGATCAAGTGAAATTATGCACGTAATAACCTTGGCACAATACTTGGTACATTCCAACTGCTCAATAAATATTAGTTGTTCCTTTAGTGATGATGGCATTAGTGAGCTGGTGGAATGTTGGAGGCTGTGAGAAGGATGGTTAAAAACAATTGAAGGCAAAGTAAGGAAGGGAAGGTAAATAAATTCTGGCTTGGAACCCACCCAATGAGGTGCTAAACAGATGGTTGAGATGTCTGTTATACAGTTGTTGGATGCATGTATCTGAGAGGAGCTAGGAAAGAATAGAAAAGGAAAAAGAATTTCCATAAAGCCTTGTGGGACTGTGTGAAGTGGTGGAGCTTTTTGAAAGATTTGGGGAAAGACGGTGAGATTTTGGAAGAAGGGGTGTTGGAGTTTATAGTGTAGCAATGGCAGTAGTGTTGACATTGAACATCAGGCATCTCTAGCCTCAAAATGTGTTTTGGCTACTATCAAAGGAGAAGTCTAGGCTTTTATAATCTGTTTTGCTCTGTTCTCTTATCCTTCTCTCCTTTCTGATTGCCCCCACCAAAACCCAAACAGTTTGTTATGCAGATTCATTTACTTCATCCTTTGCTTTCGGGGCCAGAGCTACCTTCCTATATCCAAACCCCATGAAGTTTCTAGAAGAATCATAGGTCTCATTTCATAGATTTTACTTTGTTTAGAAAGCAGTGTTGGCTGAGTAGTAAAACATACACATCTTGGATGAGCCTAAATTGTCCCTGTTAAGAGGGCCTGGAAGTTTTACAAAACAAATCCCTTTAGCCTAACTATCTATGTTTTTTTTTCCTCATAACAAAACACAAAAATCTGCAGTCATGTAAGTGTTTTTGGTTTAAAAAAAAAAAGGCTGTTAACCTGAGATGTTATTAAGAGGGATTTTTAAAAAAGCAAATACTCATGCTATATATTATAATAATAAATGATCCCCTAGTTGTTTGTTTTGTATTTTGAGGTGCTGGGGATGGCACCTAGGTTCTCATGGGTACTAGGCAATTAATTATTCTACTACTGAGCTACCCCATCAGCTCAGTTGAGTAATGATTTTAAAGAAGCAAGTATCCTAGGTTCTATTTTTAAAATATGTTCTTCCCAGAGCAGAGATTCTGTTTTGCTCACTGCAGCATTCTCAAATACTTAGAAAAATAAATACTAATGTATGCATAAATGAATTAGATCCATTGGCTTTGATCTGTCTTGGCCCACAGACTTTTCCAAATTTTTGGAATAATCCCTGGTCAGAGGGAAAACAAGAGAGAATTGATCTAGCTAGGACACTTAAGATGCAAGAATTATACATGATTGATGGCTTTTAAGATTCAACTATTTTAGTGCCAGATGCTGCAATTATTTGCATAATTCCCCACTACCACCACCGTTTCCCCCTCACATTTTACAACGATAGTTATGGTGTGTGGTAAGGAGAAACACCTTTATATAGGGATATGGCATTGTTCAGAGGTAAACTGACAACAGCTGTATCATACATTTGTCCTCTTGATTCTTACAGAACTCCAGGTCAGAGTCTCAGAAGTCTTGATAAGGATAGTTGAATAGAAATGTTGTGGGCAGATAGGGCTTAAGCATAATTTAGTCTCATAGCCTGGAGATTTAGGACTTTTACTTCTGGCAGTTAATATTTCTTAGTGGAGAAATTATGTGAGGGAAAATTTTGTTTTTTCCCCAATATTAGGCTGGATAGGAGAAATGAGAAATAAAGACAAATGCAGAAAATAGGTAATAGACAAATAATATTCTAGAAAACAACCATTGTATATCTATTTAAAAAGCAAGTTGTCTTCATATGTAAAACAAATGAAATTTCTGTTTTTCTTTATTGAAAGAGTAATCTTAGAGTTCTTCTAAATAACAAAGTGCCCCAAAATTAAAAACCCATGTCTTAGGTAAAATAAGTTGTACTTGGCTATAATCAAGGTTTCAAAGGCTCTGCTGGCTATTTGTTTTGTAAATAAAGTAAATCTGGAAAATATTTGCCTGGATTTTGGCTGCCAATCTTCAGTTAAATTTGAAATTTAATTCTTTATCAGAATCTTAAACCATGTAATTACTAAACAAATTGGAGCCTTTCACTTAAATCCTCCTTTCATCTTGAGAATACTTTTCTTCTACATGATTTTAATGCTTGAACTTTGATTTTTTCAATTTAACTATATTCATTCAATACCTAAGCATATATCATCTGATCATATTGAGCTGTGTGGAACACACATGACAGTTTTTTCAAGGGCAAAATTTTAAATTCTTAAAAAACATTCATTCAGTGGAGGAGTTAACATTCAAAGCAATTCTATTGAGATCCATGACTTCCAATTACTTGGCTCTTCACCTCTTATGATCTTCACTTCCACTGTGTTTTAACATTCATTTGGTAGTTTGTTATTTCCTCAAGTTTTTCACATTAGAAACATGTTCTTAAAGTTCTATATCCTGTTCTCTGATCATAGTCTTCTATGGAGCCTTTCAGCTCTCTTATTCCCACACTTATTATAGTACAGTGCCCTTCTCACAGAGATAGTTTGCAGATTTCTGTATTCCACTGCATCTCCCTTTCCCTGTTGCATGAATATCCATTAGACTTGCAGTTTTGCAGCTGGAATATATTTTTACTGGCACTTTTGCATCTCTTGAATTTGTGCTTTACCTGCCAGGTAACACTGTTGTTCAGATTAACCCTGCTTCTGCCCCCACATTGATTTTCAGATTAACCCTGCTTCCATCCCAGCATTGGTTTTTCTCCATGCAGGGATTTGTCATTCTAACTCCTCTCCATTCTCCTCACTCAATTTGGTACCTATAAAATGCTTCCACAGTGACCTGAGACACGCTTTCATTAAATAATAGATAGAGGTCACACAGTTATAAACTGTGATGAATGCTTTGAAGAAATACCATGGGTTATGCTATCCAGTATTATAGTCACTAGATACATGTGACTGTTGAGCTTTTGAAATGTAGCCAGTCTGCATTGAGAAATACAGTAATTGTAAAATATACATCAAATTTTGAAGACTTAGAAACAAAAAGTCATAAATTATATCTCAATAAATTTAATGATCACATCTTAGTGATAATATTTTAGGTATATCAGATTAAAGTATTAAAAGGAATTTTTTCACTTATTTTTTTAAACAATATGGTCAGTAGAACATGTAAAATTACATGTGTGGTTTGCATGTTTCTGGGACAGTGCTGGCGTAGTGTGTTGTTGGGATATAAAGGGAAATGATATTTCTGGTGAGCTGCATATCACTGAAACCTCCTTTAGGAAGTTGTCTTTGAGGGAATATGTGGATGAATAGTGTTACACAGGTGAACCCTCTCTAGAAGATGCAGTTGGAGGTGGATGGCATGTTGGGGTAGAGGAGAGCTGGAAGAATCACAGAGGCCAGAGAAGCAGGGCCTGATCATGTATGCAGCTTTTTTGGTTCTAATGAAGATTTTGTTCTTCATCACTCATAGATTATTCCAAACCTTTATTTTATCCACAAGTTTTTGTCTAACCCCCACCTCTTCTATGGTCTGCAAATAATCTGATCATTTCATGGAGAAAATTGAGATGGTCTATGATTTCTCTAACAATTCAGTCCCTTTCCTTCTTATCTCACCTACTGGACCAAAGTCTCAGATCTCTGGAAGGCTAACTCTTCCTAATGCTCTCAATTCCATCCTTCATGTCTCTTTCAGGAGAGGCTTCATGGATTAACTCTGTTATTCTATATTTAATCTCTCCCTGCTCACTTTATCACATCCACCTATAAGTGTGCTCCAATATTAATCTAATGAAGCAAACACAATTTCATTGACCTCATATTTCTCTTCAGTTATTGTTCTTAATGCATAGCAATTTTTTAAAAAAATGTGATGTATTCAAAGCAGTATGTTTAAAATGTGTTTACATATCAAAATAAAACTATTAATGAGATTTGACTTCTTTCTGTATTGAGTACTTGAAATCTGGTGAAATATTTTGTACTTAACAACACTTCTCATTTAGATGCTACACTTTCAGTGATTCAAATTAAGAGAATTCTGCAAAAATTATGGAAATTTAACAGAAAAATAGCATATTGCTTCATTTTTTTTTCTTTTATTGTGGTTAAAAAACACATGCAATTTACCATCCTAACCATTTGCTAAGTATATTCATGTTATCATGAAACAGATCTCCAAAACTTTCCTCTTGTAAATCTGAAACTACCATTAAATAACTTTCTGTTTTCTCCTCTCCCAGCCCCTAATAATCACTCTTCTACTTTCTGTTTTTATGAATTTGAGTATTTTAGGTACCTCATTTAAAGAGAATCATCCATTATTTGTCTTTTTAATACAGAAGTATGGTTCTGTAGGCTTCCCCCCCACCCCCCAGAACCCATCTTTTTTCCCCATGTTTTTTATTGGTGCATTAGAGTTGTACATACTGATGGGAATTATTGTTACATATTTGTACATACACACAATGCACAATATAACAGTATAATTTGGCCAATATCAATCCCCAAAACTTCCCCTCTCCATCCCTACTTCTTTGGTTTTAATCTAGTTTTGAGTATATCGTCCAAGGGTTCAGGTGTTTAGAACTTGTTCCCTAAAGTGGTGGGAACTTTAAAAGGTGGGGCCAAATGGAAGGTCCTTAGGTCAGCTGGGGGGGGGGGCAAGCCTTTGAAGGGAATATTAGTCTCCTCTAAACAGCCAGTTGTCATAAAAGCCTGAGCATGACCCTTGAATGGCCTCTCTGGCTTCCTATTTCAAGATGTGACTCTCCCTTTCACATGTGCTCCTGCCATCCTACATGTGGTCCTCACCAGAGCCAAACCAATGCCAGTGCCACATTTTGAATCTGCAGAACTGGGAGCAAAGTAAAGTAAACGTTTTTCTTCACAAAGTTAGCCTTCTTTAGAATTTTTCTTATATTAATAAAAATGTACTGATACATATGGTAAAATCAGAGTGCCAATCACAAACTTTTAACTAGTGTTTATTGTATTAACTTTTCCTGTGAAATATTTACCTTTTAAAAGTTTCCATTATAATTTTGGCCTCCTAAATATGATAAAGTCTGAATTTTCTTTTTCTATGGTTTGGGTTCACCTGAAATAATCAGTTTGTGCTGGGGGACAATTAAATAGACTAGAAAATAGTTCTTAAATTGTTTATTCATACAGCATGATAAAACTTAAGTATAAAAAGACTTACAGCAAGATTGGGTAAAATTTATTATTATAGGTTAAGAGTAGTTGTGGTTCAATTCCCAGCACCGCCAAAGGGAAAAAAAAAATAGTTGTAATTGAAAACAGATTTTGTGTTTGTGCAGATCCTAGGATAGCTAAGAAAGCTTTTTTCCTTGACTGGGTATTTATTGAATACATATTATGTGCCAGACTTTAATGAAAATATAGCAATGAGTAATGTAAGTAGGAACCCTGCTATAGAGTTTATGTGCTGGGGGAGCAGGAGCATGTGTTATTTATTATAAACATAAGCAGGTAAACACATTAATGAAAAGGATAATAAATCTTAGGAAAATAAGGTGACATGGTTTGATCTGAACATGTTGGATCTGAATGGTCATGCTAGTGATAGTAGAGCTGGTTTCCAGATTTCCCTTCAGCTATTAGTTTGTCTTCACCAGGAAAACTTTTAGCCAATACTGCTAAAAAAGAATGCAGTGTTGGTAATCAAACCCAGGACCTTGTACCTGCCTGGCAAGTGTTCTATTGAATCACACCACAAGCCCCAACAATGTCATATCTCCCTCTTGACCCCAGCCACCTAGTTCCTTCCCTTTGCACCCTTCTTCCTTCTCAGTGAAATGGCTAAATAGAAATAGTAGAAAGGAATTAAGAGGAGAAGCAAGGCATCTGGAGAAATCATTCCTCAGTTAATTTGCCTTTTCATGATGCTGGGAGTTTAGTCTGTAAAGACCTGAGTTTGTATGTGTTAGTATTTCAGTGGGGTTTTATATTCTATGTTCTGAATTAACAGAAACAAAACACTACTAGTTATTAGAAGAGGGAAAATTGTTTTGTCAATTCTTACAGAATTCTCAATTTTATTTTGAAGCTTCTCATCTTAAAAAACTCCTATCACCTCATAAAAAACTCTTAACTTATAACTTATCTTTATTAGACAGCCTTTACAATTGATGTGTAAAACTTGTGCCTTGCTTTCTTCGGTACATAAGAGTTTGGAGTGTGACCCATGACTCATCAACTGACGTTGTGGTACATTTTTAGAAACAAAGAATGAGATAGTAGATTTCCCTTAAGCAGCAGTGCAAAAGTAAATACAAGAAAGCACAGGGGGCACTGGGATTGTGGCTCAGAGGTAGAGCGCTGGCCTACCACACGTGAGGCACTGGGTTCCATCCTTAGCACCACATAAAGATTAACATTAAACAGAGACAAGTAGTGGGAGGGAAAGGGAGAGAGAAGGGAAATTGCATGGAAACGGAAGGAAACCCTCAATGTTATACAAAATCACATACAAGAGGTTGTGAGGGGAAAGGGGGGGGGAAACAAGGGAGAGAACTGAACAACAGCAGATGAGGTAGAGAGGGAAGATGGGAGGGGAGGGGAGGGGGGATAGTAGGGGATAGGAAAGGCAGCAGAATACAACAGTCACTAATATGCATAATGTAAAAATGTGAATGTGTAACTGATGTGATTCTGCAATTTGTATTTGGGGTAAAAATGGGAGTTCATAACTCATTTGAATCAAATGTATGAAAGATGATATGTCATGAGCTTTGTAATGTTTTGAACAACCAATAAAAAAAAAGATAAAATAAAGATATTGCATCCACCTATAACTAAAAAATAAAATATTAAAAAAAGAAAGCACAAATTTGTGTCTGTGCCGGTGTGATTACAGCTATGTGTTGAAAACATAATACAAATATGTCATAACACTGAGCATTTCAGTGCTTGTTGAATAGAATTGGTGTAAACATTGTGTGTCTTGCAGAAAAATCCTTATATGTAGCAGTAACTACGTTTCTCCCATTTTTATGGGTGTGAAGTAACTGTGGACAAATATGCTTAGTATTTAGACTTGTGTTTTACTTACTGATTTTTGATATGGAGATGAAGCAGTGAAGAGGAAGCATTATCTTGGGCATACTACTATGTTTTTAGCGCTCCATAAAATTTTTTTTACATTTGATGGGGACATCTTGTTTGCTTTGCTTTTTCTTTTTAACTGTGTATGTAAGAACCAGGTTCAATTGCTTTCTGCTTCTTTCTTTATTTCTTTTTGTGTGTGTACCCTTGCTTCTGTCATAGTACATTCCCATCCACATAAAAATGAATCTGTGCCGGATATGGAGGTGCACACTTCTAAATCCCAGTGACTTGGGAGGCTAGGGCCTGAGGATCACAAGTTTGAGGCCAGCTTGGGCAATTTAGGGAGACCAGGTCTCACAATAGAAAAATGAAAAGGGTTGGGGATGAAACTTAGTGGTAGAGTGCCCCAGGTTCAATCTCAGTATCACAAAAGGGAAAAAAATGTCAATCTGTACTAATAGGTACTTTTTTCTTTTATAAACCATGACCCTCCTGCTTAATTCTTGTTTTTTAAATATTTTTTTAGTTGTAGTTGGAAAGAATACCTTTATTTTTATGTGGTGCTGAGGATCGAACCCAGTGCCTACCTTTTAAGTATTAAGGTGAGTGCTCTACCTTTTAAGTATTAATGTTTGTAGTGGGCACTCTAATAAGAGTATCCTTTATGTTTAGAACTGTTGAGTGCATTCCTTTTCTTACAAAAAGTGAAGGGGGAAAAATGGTCTTTTCCTTAAATTCAATTAGAATATGGTGTCAGTTCTGGAGGGGAAAAGGGTAAATTGTTTTCAGTAACTTATAAGTATCATCCTAGAAGGCTTTGACATCTTCAGTGTTACATTGCTTGACTTTGAGTTATGATATGTAAGTGGACAGAATTGTGTAACTGCCAATATTAATCATTATGGTATGGTAACACCATTTATATGACTACTCTATAGCTGTCCCTCAGAGCTTTCAGTTTCATTCAGCAATTAATTATCATAGTAATCCTGTGAGGACAGTGTTAGGCATTTAAGAACTGAAGTTCAGAAAGTTTAGAGGTAATATACAGTTTGCACAAGGTAAAATGGTTACCTGTGATTGGAAACCAGACCTATTTGATCTAAAGGCCATCTGACTCTTTACTATATTAGGGTTATACTAGTATAGTAAATAGTTAATGTTTTGATAGAATTATGATTGTTTTCTTTTTTCTTGCTGAAAGGACTTTAGAGATAATTTTAGTTTAAACCACATAGTTGGCCAATAAAGAGAGAGGTTTCAAGTATAAAAGTCTGTGGTTGGGTTCTTGGACTCATAATGAGATGATTTTCTAAAAGAAACTCTGGGATTGTTTTATTATGGTGCAGTGAATGGTTTTGTAAAAACCATGGTTTTAATCGTAAAGCCTGAAAGGGAAAAGCTAGTTCCTTACATCTCTCTCTCTCTTCCTGCCATTCTTCCGCCTCCCATGAAACTTAGAGAAGGGAACAGTTATGTTCTGTATGTACTGCTTTAGCTTAGATGTTTAATTTTGGTTAGTGGTCTTAGAGAGGAAGTGATAGAATGTTTAGGAGGATAAGAGGATTAGAAAGTAATTGGTTCTTTATTGCAGAGACTGGCCCCTAAAAAAGTATGTGTACCTTGACTTTTGTAGTGGGCTATCAGCAAGGACTCTGATTTTTAGTTTTATCAACCTTTTACTAATAATCTACTGAGATGTGTACCTGCATGGTTCTGTGTATTTATTTTGTATGATATATTCAGGAAAGGCTGTGTTTTCCCCCCATTAATTCTTTAGAAAATGTAGGCATAAGAAAAGGTTGCAACAACAACAGCAACAAAAAAGATAAAACATTTTAGCTGAGGTGTTCTTTGTATGGACCCTTTGAGCCATAGGTTTTTCATTCTTTCTTTTTTTTGGTCTGTCTTTTATATTTTAACTGGTGGCATAAAATAGTTTTCACCTTTTATATCATAAAGATAATTAAATGATAAGATACTTATTTTAGATATTCATAGATGGTTTTTCAGTACAAACTAAATGGGATGGATTTTTTAAATGCTATTATACACAAGCAATAGAAAGGAAAAATGTGTAATTCTGTCTATCAAATGTATACCACATCTCTGTCCATAATTTTTTCTTGCTCCCAGTCATAATTAGACAATCTTCCTAATCTACAGTGTAATTTAAGATGCTCTTTATAGTGTCAGAGGACTTCTACTAAACCCTCATTAACCTTGGTTTCTTATGCTTTTCCCTGTTTCTTGGAATGTGCCTCAGTTTATACAGCAAGCTTTTACTTAGGTATTATCCTTTGTTTTCAGCATTACTAACATGCATAACTTTTGTAGTCACTATGGGTCAAACTGGTACCTAGAACATGAAATAAATGACAGACCAAAATGAAGAAAACAGTTCATTTGCATAGCATGTATAGTTTAAGATTGCCCTGCAGCATGCTTATTAGTGAGGAGCATTTGTACAGTGTGTGACTATTGGCTGTGCCTGCTGTCCTTGTCTGAGACTGTGCATAGCATGGAAAGTATATGATAATTGTGTGTTGGATTTAAAAAATGTACTTTGTAAATTAATGAAGGCATTTTGAAAAAACGTAAGAAAAACAAGTTGGTGCTTTGTGGAGTGGCACTACAGATGTTATACCTGCGTTTAAATTGCAGTTAGATATTTACTTTTGGGTGGAAGGATACATTAATTTTAGTCACTTATTAAAGTTTATCATTGTAAGGTATGACTAATCTGGTGTGTGTTACTATTTCTTTGTTATCAGCAGATGGCAGTTTACTAATTTGGATAGTCACCTGCTGACTTCTATAATAGCTTTGATTACATAAGCATACTCTATTGAAAATGGTCCTAAAATATTCACCAGTGACTTACTCTTATTTCTAGAACAGTTGAGCTGTTTTTCTAACTTTTTCCAGAATATGAAATTGTACTAAGGTTTTTGTTTTTATTTTAACGTTGGGACTATTCTGATTGCCCAGACCTTAATTAAAAGACATTATATTCAATTCTAATACAAATTATGTTGGGAAAGGTGACAGAATTCTTTCAATGTAAAAAATAGGAATTAAATTTTAAAGGGAGACTAATGGTGTTCTTTTTAACAGATGTCTTTTAGTTCATGTTATTGATCTAAATTATGAATTAAGTGAGCCATAAATTTTTGATGTTATTAAGTAGTAAGGGATGAACAGAAAGACAAGTTATTATTTTGACACTAGTTTCCCAAGTAACAGTGCTAATATTTGACAGCATAATTATGGTTTCAATAATGTGACTTCCAGAAAATATAAAGTTATGTAAAAATTCATAACATTATAATTTCTCTTAATATTTCCTTATATTTTATGTAACTTCAATTATTTATTTACTTATTTATTCTTGTCAGTACTGGAGATTGAACTCAGAGGTGCCCTTTTTATTTTTTATTTTGAGATAACATCTTGCTAAGTTGCCCAGGCTCTACTCCTAGCTCTGCTTCACTCTTCTGGGATTACAGGTGTGTGCCACCATACTTGGCCTCTCAAGTTATTCTTGTGCTATATGATCTTACAAATGGATTCAACTTGAAAGTGATCGGTTTTTAATTATCATATACTACAGTGAACTGGCTAAAATTTAAAAAACTAACAACATCAAATGTTGACAAAGAAAATGGAGCAACGAGAACTCATACATTTTTGCTGAGAATGTAAAATGGTGCAACCACTTTGGAAAAGATCTGGCAATTGCTTATAAAACAAAGCATATAGCTCCCTGTGACTCAAACCTTCCCCTTTTAGATACTTACTGGAGAGAAATGAAAACCTATATTCATAAAAACTCTTGTTCATAATCACCCAAAACTGGAAACAGTCCAATTGTCCATCAATAAGAAGCATGATTCAATGGGATACTACTGAGAAGTTGAAAGAAACAGACTAGTAATATATACCACAATGTAGGTGAAGTTCAAAAACACACTTAGTAAAAAAAAAAAAAGTAATATGTACCACAATGTAGGTGAAGTTCAAAAACACACTTACCTAAAAGAGAACATACTCTGTGTTCCCATTTAGATAATACTTTAGAATATGCAAAACTCATCTATGATGAAAAAATATCAGAGGGATCATTGCTTCTAGAGATGATGGTTGGGGACTGTCTGAGAAGGGGCATGAAGGAACCTTCTGGTATAAACATTTTGTTTTGTATTTGGATAGTAATTCCTGTCACATAGGTGTTTTTCCTTAATGATGGGGAAAAGAGGGCTGGGGATGTGGCTCAAGCGGTAGCGCGCTCGCCTGGCATGCGTGCGGCCCGGGTTCGATCCTCAGCACCACATACCAACAAAGATGTTGTGTCCGCCGAGAACTAAAAAATAAATATTAAAAAAAATTCTCTCTCTCTCTCTCTCTCTCTCTCCCTCTCTCTCTCTCCCTCTCTCCCTCCCTCCCCCTCCCCCCTTTCTTACTCTCTCTTTAAAAAAAAAAAAAAAAAAAAGATTTCTTTAAAAAAAGAAAAATGATGGGGAAAAGAGAGAACCCAGTAAAAATTTCTGAATTTTAAGTATCATTGAATGTAGACTGTGAAGTTAGGTGGGCCAGGGTTTGAATCTCTTCTCAATCACAGTCTACTTGTTTAACTTGAGTCTCGTCTTCCCCATCTCTTAAATGGATGATGGTAATTATTTCATAGGGTTTACTGAAATGATAAAATGCTCATAAAGTAATTAGTATGATATATAATATGTAGTAATAGTGAATGAATGGAGTTAGGAGGGAGTAGGTAAATTGTTGGAAATGAACTTCAGTACTCTTCCAGGTTGAGTAGGAAGTAAAGCAGTGAGTTAATACTGAAAGCCTAAGTGAAAATAAGCCAAATGTATGACTTAACTCTGAATGGTCACTTATAAACTGTAATATACCTGGGAAATCTCTGAGGACTTTGGATCAATAGGCTGCTGCAGAAGTAACCAATGTGATACTCAACGTTTAAAGTGGTGTTTTGGAATGAGAAGATGTTAAAGTAGTAGATGTTTGTTTTTTGGTACCCAGTGTTTGTTACCTTACTTCCAGCCATAGCTCCTTATTTCCCCTTTTTGGAGTATACCCTTTTTCTGCTTTGTGCTTCTTGGGGAAGCTGACCCAGGTCTTATTTCAGAAATGACTCAGGTCTGGCCCATTAAAGCACCATGTGTCCCTAACTACAGTAATTGATTCAATATGGGTACGTGACCCACGCCAAGCCATCAGAGGTAGGAAAATGTGATTCTGCAGTTTTTATTGGCAACATTGTGAAACCTGAATAAGGACTATGACTTTGTACCCCTGAAACTGCAGGGGATAGCCACTATACACAGCCTGAGAATGTAAAAGGAAGCAAAGTTGGGAGAGAGTCCTGAGGCAGGACTGAAACCTTAAGCTGGTTTCAGTTAGGTTTTACATTGAGGCTGAAAGAATTCTATACATAGTTGCTCACCCAGTGTGATGTCTATTAGTAGTGCTGCTTATGGTTTTCTTTCCTTACTAATTCCATGGTTACATGAGCTAATGTTTTTGCATCACATATACTTTGCATATGTAATGTTTAGTTAGATATTAAATTTTTCTAAAGAATGGAATTATTTACTCGTGCAGTACATGGCTTCTCATCCTCATTAGAATATCTCTCTATGCTGTTTAATACAGTAGGCATAGACTTACATGGTTATCAGACATTTGAAATGTGAGTATTCCCAGTTGAGATGTGAAATAACTATAAAATACATACTGGATTTCAAAGACCTGGTCTGAAAAAAGAATGTAACATAGTTCAATAATTTTTGTACATGTTGCTTACATGATAATTTGAATATAATAAAGTGTGATTTAAATAAAATATATTGTTAAAATTAGTGTCATTTTCTATTTTCTTAATGTGGCTACTGGAAATTTTAAATTATATATATGTCACATTGTCTTCCTGTTTGTGTCACTGGCTAATTAATGTCTTTATACTAGACTAATCTCTGTGAAGGCAGGGACTATGTAGCTCTCCAAAGTAACCCTATCTCCTACCAGGGTGCCTGGTATGCAGCATATAATTAACAAATATTTGTTGAATGACTTGTGAATTTTCTAGTACTTAATTTACATACCTGTTAGTGTACATGTGCTATGCTAGTTGAATGATAGGGGAAAACAGGATAAAGTGTTTTTTAAAAATACATCATGTTTTACTCTTACGTTTTCTTCAACTAGATTGTTTCCATGGAAACAGCAACCAAAGAACTGTCAGGGTTACTGTAGTACTCTTTGGATGGTATTTGCTGCCATTATTAACCAAAATCTGCAAATGTAAATATTTGAATAGATGTTTCTCAGGTTTGAAATCCAAAGTGTACAAATTTAATTTGAGGGGAAGTTGTTAAATATTCGCCTTTGAAATTCTTCTTTTCTATTAGAGTAGTTTGCTGAAAAGCAAATGAGTTGTTAAAGATGAGTGCTGTTTTATTTCTACTAGATACCGTTGTTGTCATTTGTTTCAGTTTGTACTGTCTCTTCATTCTTTCCTAACGAATGCTTTATAAATGTAGATTACTAAATTGACCTTTACGTGGTTAGAACATAATTACATTTTGGGGGGTAACATAAGTGACTTATTAAAAATAGCAAGTTCAGATTGCATTGAGGATGCTAGTAGATAGGGGTAGAGGCAGTTATATCCAAAATTATTTATATTTAACTCAGCCATTAACAAGAGAAAAAATGATGGAATTCCATACCGTTTCATCCAGGGGCACTTTACCACTAAGCTACATCCCCTGACCTTTTTTATTTTGAGACAGTGTTTCAAAATAGTTGCAGAGGCTGGCTTCCAACTTGAGAGCCTCCTGCCTTAGCCTTTTTAGTCACTGGGGAGATTCCAGATTTTGAGAGATTAATTTAGTGGTGGTGAGGTGACCTTTGAGGATAGTGTCATTCCAATGAGGAAACATATAGGCTTCTTTTGATACCTGTACCTTCAAAGCCTAAGAAAAGGAAAACTTTAAACCTAGTTAAAATGTGTCTTTAAAGATGCTTTTGTACATGAAAGTTGCATTCAAAGCCTTATAAAAATTTTGTACCCCATCGCAAATCAATGTTTTTCAAGAAGCTTTTTGGAGATATTAATGGACAGCTCAGAATTTGAGTTGCTACTCAGTTTTATGTTCATTTAAATTGAACACAGAAGCACCTAGTTATTTGGATTTGGTGAATATAAAAAGGAATGTCTTTTTTTTTTTTTTTGGTATCAGAAATTGAGCCCAGCGGCATTTAACCTGAGTCATATTCCAAGACATTTTTATTTTTTATTTTGAGACAGGGTCTCGCCAAGTTAGCTCGGGATTTACCAAGTTGCTGAGACTGGCTAAAGATACAAAATTGTAGGAAATTCCTGTAAAACTAAGAAATTAGGTCCATTTAGTATTTTGGCCCTTATGTACATGGCAATGTGTGTTTTCTTCTGGAACATGGTCTCCCTAATGCTGACAACAGCAGACAAGTAATTTTCCTGTGAATCTTATCATCCATTTATTTATGTAAACATGTGTATGTATGTGCATATATTTTCTCTTGTGCAACCTCTACGTATTTATCATACTCTGTACTTAAAAAATTATAGCTCTGGAATCAGACTTCCTGAATTGAATCATGTTTCCATTAGTAACTGGTTTTAGGTTCTTGGGCAAGTTACTTGATGTTTCTTACTCTGAATTTCCTCATCTGAAAAATGAGGAATAGGGTGAGAATAATATTAAACTCAGGGTTACTATGTGGATCCAAAATATTAGTTCTCCATCTCAGTTAATATGGTGCCTGATATATTACAAGTGTTTAGTAAGTACTATTATAAGTATCTTCCCAAATTCATTCCTTTTAAATGTCAACATTGACCTCATGAGTTAATCCTGTTTAATGTGGACTGTTTATAACTTTATGACATCAGTCCTATCCCCTTTTATTTAATAATAAAAAATCTCATATTCTGTTCTTATTCCATGTTCTTATCTTTTCACTTTTTCTAATTTTTGTAGTTACCACTCAACCTTTTCCTGGGTACACTGTGGTTTTCTTTAGGTAATTCGATATTGATACTTCAGCCAACTGTGAGCATCCCCTACTTACCCTCCCCCACCAAGTAATGTGACAAAATGTTTCAGATTGAGGAAGCCTTACAGATCGTCTAACCCAGTGCCCTAGTTTTTCAAAGCCAAGGTTAGGGCCTAAGGCTGGTTGCAACTTCCTGATGATGAACATTTGGTACAAATGTTGAAGGATATCTTATTTCTCAACAGGCTACAATTAAGAGTGAAATACTAAATGGACTCTTGACCTTTTGGAGATACTAGGAAATTTTTACAGTCATGACTGAGAAACTTCTTGAATCATAGGGAATGTAGATATATTTTGATGAAAAATACAAGGGAAGTTTTCTTTGTATTTCTTTTTTCTCTGATATAACTGTTCTCTCACCCCCACCTTTTTTTATATCCCAAAGTACAGCTCAGATCTATTCCTTTTTGACCCTTTCCCAGCATGAGAGTTCAAACTCTCTTTCCCATTTGTCTTGACCATTTTAGTAACTTCCTGTTTTGCCTTCCTTCATTATTCATAACCTCTTACCTATAGGAAACCCCAGTGACTTGCTTGACCAGTGGATTTTATCACATTGTTTCTTGACTCAGAACTCTTCAGTGGCTTACCAGTCCCTCTAGTCTCCTCTCCCTACTGTGGTCAACCCTCCAGCCCCTCTCTGTGGCTTCACCCCTCACATGTATACACCCACATATGGTGCACTGTTCTCTATTAAAGTATTTTCTGATTTTGAAACTGTCGTCCCAGCTCCATTTAGACTTTTCCTGTTGTTTTCTGAGCCAATGCACTTCTCTGTGCATGAAACTTTCTGAAATTATCACAATAAAAATTATTTTTGGCCATTTTGTGTAGTATTTTATTCCTTTTATACCACCACCTAGACATCCTTGTATTAAATGTTTGCCTGTTTCTTGTGTCAGAGCAATGATTATGTGCTGCCATCTTTTTCAAAGGATTGACCTGAATGAGTCTCTTATTTTATCATGAAACTAGGAAGTTGATTTTAGTGAAGGTGGTCACTGGTTATATAAAAATGTCCATAAAAGAAATGACAGGTTGCCTTTTTTAAAAATTTATTTTAAAAAAGTTATTTATTATGGTGCTAGGGATGGAACCCAGGGGGTCTTATGTATGCTAAGCAAGCACTGTGCCACTGAGCTACCTCCCAGCACACTTCCTACTTTTTAAAAATTTGAATTGTATTTCTCACAGTTCTGGAGGTTAGGAAGTCCAAAATCAAGGGGCCAGTATTTGTTAATGCATCATAGTGTGGTGGAAGGCACCGGTAAGAGCAAGCAAGAGAGTGCAAGAGGGATATGAACTCAACTTTTTAACAAAGTCACTCCAGACAGGTTGATTGCTGATAGCCACAGGACTTTAAGACTTTTTCCTCTGGCAGTGATCTAACAACAGAGAAGTTAATGACTGGAACTGAGACAAGCAGAGAGGCTGTGATGAAGCCTTGTTTTAGAGGTTACAGTGTTGAGAAATACATGTTTTGTGGTCTTTGTCCCCATTTGCTGGCATAACTCCTAAACTCCTTAGAATCTTCAAAGTGGTAAGTGTCTTGATGTGCTAAGAAGTTGTCTGACCGTCATTTCCCAGGGCTGTTTCAGCATGGGGAGTAGTCAACAGAAAGACCCAAGGCAGGATTAGAAGGTTAGATCTTTGAACCCTACCTCCTGACCTCCAGGAAGGGAATAGGGGCCAAAGGTTCAACTAATCACCAGTGAACAGTGATTTAATCACTCATACATACCTCTGCAATGAGGCCTCCATGAGACCTCGAAAGAACAGATGCGGAGATCTTCCAGAGAGCTGAATATGTGGAGGTTTCTGCGCGCTTAGAAGCTTTGTGCATGCCTCTTTGCCCATATCTTGCTCAGTGCGTCTCTTCCATCTAATGTTCATTGGTATCCTTTGAAGTGTCCTTTATAGTAAACCTGTAAATGTGTTTCCCTGAGTTCTGTGGGCCATTCAAACAAATTAATCAAACCTGAGGAGTAAGTGGTGGGTACCTCAATTTATAGCTGGTTAGTCAAAAGCACAGGTAAAACAACTTGTTTTATTTACTTTTATGTAGTGGATTTCTGACCTTTGCTTTAAGATTGTTCTATAAGCAAAAGGTTGTTTTTCTTTTTTTCCCCTTTATTCTGGGGATGGAACCAGTTTCTCTTTTGCTTATTTTGATCAGTCTGTTAGGTCTCTTAAACTATCGTGCAACACCCTAGACAGATACCTTTTATAAAACTTTTAAATAGAGGAAAAACTCAAAAAGGGGAAAATGAATGGATTCAACTTCATGAAAATTGACAACTTCTTTATGACAGCAGATAACTAAATGAGAAACAAGAGACTTGAGAAAAGTAGTTATAATAGTGTGATATAGGGTTATATAAAACACTGAATTCATATCAGTTGATGAGCTAAATAAACACTGCAATTCAGTAGAGGAAAATAGAGCCAAGTATATAAAGAGGCATTTCACAAGAGAAATGAAGGTAGTAATCATATATTTAATTTAACTAGCATCAAAAAGATGCAAATTAAAAGAAAGCTGAAGTATTACTTTTTAAGTATAAAATTTATAAATACTAAAAGAAAAAAATTAATCAAGATTATAACAATTTAGAAGTTAGCACACTTATACATTGTTAGTAGGAATCAAAATTGTGTTTACCATTTTGGAAGGCAGTAAGTCAGCAAAGAATCAATGCTATTAAAAGAAAGTGAAGTAGAATTGGGGTTTGAGGAGTGGCCATTGGATTTAGCAGTTGGACATTCATGACCACAATAAAGCCAACTTTAGTGGCTGATGGAGATGGAAGCCTTTTGAGTAGAGTTGGAGACTGCAAGCTTTTATTTCAAAAACAATGCTGGGAAAAAGGATAATAATTGTAGAAGAGTGATTTGTTTTTATTTTTAAAAGTTGTTGACATGAACTTCATTAAGTGACATGAAAAAAAGGTTTAAGATAGATGAGGCAAATGACAAAGGACTATTGAGCCCTGGTAGAGGAAAAATTAACCCAAGAAAGGAGAGGGAGAGTTCTGATGCAACATTAAGGATGTATATTGATACAACTAATAAACTTGTCTGTAGGGGTGAAAAGTGTTTTGTTAATTGGGGTGGGGTATTTCCTCTGATAGTCTCAATTTCTCCTAGACTACAAATTTCCCCCTTTTCCATGTAGTATTATTTCTCAAAAGAATTGTATATGCTCTAATTGCTCCCTTGAGATTCTTTATTCTAGGATGCTTTTGCTCTTACCACTCCAGCAAAACCCTGTATCAAGGTCACCAATGAATTCCACATTGCTAAATCCAATGCTTAATTCTCAGTCTTAATCTTATTTAACTTGCCTGCAGGATTTGACACTGTTGATTATTTCCTCCTCCTCTAAACACTTTTATTTGTTTTGCACATCACTCTCCTCGTTTTCCTCCAAGCACAATGGCTAGTATTCCTCTACTTGGTTCCTCCTCACCTTACAGATCTCATAATATGGAAATGTCCCAATGCTGAAACTGCAGACCTTTTTTCTTTTACTCATTCATTCTCCCTTGGAGATCTTTTCCAGTCTCATAATGTACCATATTATCTATTATCTGATGTCTCCTTAATTCATAGCATCATCCTGTTCCTCTTTGAATGGGACTTGAGGATATAATTGCCTATTCAAATAGTGTCTCTTAGAGGTCTCCTAGGCATTTTGGATTTCACGTGTCTGGGTAAGTTTAACCATCAAACCTGCTGTCTCTTATAGATTTCTGCATCTCTATTATGCTAGTTCTATCTTTCCAGTTACCTAGACCAATAATCTTGGAATTGTTCTTGAGTCCCTCCCCCCAACCCTAAATCAGTCCATGATCATTTTGCTCATCAGCAATTCATGTACTGTTTTTCAGCACATCATCACTTTTGTCTTCAAAACACATCTAAAATTGCATTTTTTTTCTCACTATTTCAACTATGCCCATTATGATTCGATCTAACTCATCTCTTGCTTGGAATATTTCACTGGGCTTCTAATTGCTTCTGCCTTTGACCCCTTTAAATTTTTCTCAACAGAGTGGTCAGTGGTCTATTAAAATTCTTACTTGGAGCAAAAGCAAAAAGTTTTTAAGGCTCTGTAAGAGTTAGCCCCATTTATCTGTTCTTTCTATTTTGCTCATTTTGTCCACAAGAGCCTCCTTACTGTTCATTGAACATAATAGGCACATGCTTAGATCATGAAGGCTTTGACCTCATCGGTGGATTAACCCATAAATGGATCATTATTGATCATCCTAAAGACTACATAATATATTCTCTTTATATTTCTGGCCTGACAGTAAAATATTTTATTTTCAATTATGTAACTTTAGGCAGTTATAAGTAATATTTATGTTATTCTGAATCTGATGATGAATTACAATAGAGTAATGATTTTTTTCTCAGCATTAGAACTATACTCACAACTCATTTTAATGAATTAAAAAGCTCTCTGGTAGCAGGTTGGAATCATTGTGGATAAATACCAAAGCTGAAAAGCTTTGGTCCATGCCCCTCAGGTGATTGTTTATTTGGCCTAAGCTTGAGAAAGGACCAACATTTAGCCCACTCAGTGATAGTCTTTTGAGATCTGGTCCAAAGTAATTTTTGAGCTGATAATTGTTTAAATATATAATTTTATATATAATATATAAATGTAAATGTAATTTATATAATATTAAATTATATTTAAATAAATATTAAATTATATTTAAATATAAATTTATATAATGTGTAAGTGTAAATATAGTATAAAACAAATTTTTACAATATAAATATATATGTAATATAGAAATCTTATATAAATCAAACCATCTATTTGTGCCATAATCCCATATTATGTATAAATTTTATAAATATATACGAAGTTTATATATAATGTATATAAATAATATATAAAATATTTTTAAAGTTATAATGAAGAAATGGAACATCTTAAATAAGGTCTTTTTTTTAAATTATTGGTGTCTCTGACTCACTTTGGAAACTGCAGTATTTAAATTTCTTACATTTCCCCATAGTTAAGATAATAAAGTCTGGGAACCTTAATTATTTAGTGATACTACCACCATAAAACCTATCCTGACTTGTTTAGTTCCACTTCATTTGTTTGATCACAGAATAGTAATGTCCTGCTGATTCCTTTGCTTTTATGGGAGGAAATAAATTGAAAAACTTATTCTTCTAATGCTTTAGATTTTTTTTAATGAAAAAAAATGATTGACTCTGAAATGAAATCTGCCATTAGAAAGCATCTATTTGTGCCAAAAACAATTACCTGTTCTTGCCTTTGAAGAAACCAGCCAACTAACCAACCCTCATGGTCCTTCGGATGGGTGCAGCAACATCTCCTAAAATAGCCCCTTTTCTAGGAACCAGTAGAGAAAATGACTTTGTCTTACAACATTGTCATATCTTATATTGCACTGCCAGAAGGATTCCATTATTTATCTTGAACTACTCCCTTGTACATGTATACTGTGAAAATAAGAATTTTCAGTTCAGGATATTTAAAATGTCTATTATTATAATGACAAAAACAAAACAAAATAAAAAACAACAACACAAACTTCCCAGACAGGCTGTGGATTTATCATTTGATACTGGATAGCAGTAAAAGAAAATGTTTGTTTTGTTTTAGGTCAAAACGAAAGGAATGTGTGTGTGCTCAAAGCACGTTTTTAAATAAGAATTTATCCATCACTTGAAAATAAATGTGTTTTTAGGACTTAATGTGGAAAGAGTTAAACATTTGAAAGTGTTCATCTATAGAAGAAAAGAGAAGGTATTGATTAAAATTTGAACCCTTGTCTTCAAATGTAAGTAAGGAAGCAGTTAAATTATTTGTGTATCCAGCACATAAACTTAACACAACAATAAAACTAAACCAGTGAATATTGTTAGCTACTTTTACCCTCCACCCTGAATCTTTTAAGTATGTAACACTTGGGAATCTGTGGCATTCTTCCAAGACATCAGGAATTGCCTCCACTCAGCTGGCTGGTGAAGAATGCTCTTGAAATGAGCCATGTGCTGTAGATGCTGTAGGAGTCTGGCTTCCCTAGAATAAGGTTCTTTCCACAGAGGTCTCTTCTGACTAGTAGAAATTTGTCTGGATACTTAACTAAGTAGAAAAGCTTTGCAAGCCACTTGGCATATTTGTTTTCTGAAATAATTTTTATGTAAGTTCTAATTTTAAAGTTCTCTAAGGAAACACGTTTTAGGATAATTTCGAAAGTATAACTTTAGTCTAACATCCGAAGGTAGGGATTAGGTAGGTAACTCAGTATGGGATTTTATTTTTATCCTTTTACATTACATTATATAGCAAGTAGGGCTCATCTCTGCATTTTACTCTTTTTAGTTTTGTTTTTTCTTCACTATTGTCTGGTCTTTCTTTCAATATGAGTTGATTACAGTGGTTGAAAAAGAAACAATTTGAGACTCTATGTTAAAAAAAAGTTCCTTTCTTCTTATTATATTTTTTATTTTGGGAAGAAAAGTTATTTTTTATAAAAATGCTAATCTGATGGGTTTGTCGTTTCTTTACAAATGAATATTTGAACACTTTACTTAGTGCAATAAATATGCTTAGATTTAAACAACAGCTCTTTAGGGTCTTCAGTAATGTTTTATAAACTAAACTCTTTATTTAAAATAAAAGATTCACATGCAGTTGTAAGAAGAAATAACCCAGACTTATTACATGTTCCTTTTATGCCTTTCACCACCAATGGTAATAGTAACTTGCAAAAAATAAAACAGACAAACAAAACTATAGTACAATAGCACAACCAGTATATTGATATTAATACAGTCAAATTATAGGACATTTGCATTACCACGAGGACCTTTCCTGTTACCCTTCTCTCCACTCTTAACTCTTGGCATCCACTAATCTATTTTCTGCTCCTATAATTTATTCCAAGAATCTTATAGAAATAGGGTAATGTAGTATGCAACCTTTTACGTTGGCTTTTTGTAGTCACTTAATTCTTTGGAGACTTCTCAGGTTACTGTAATATAAAGGAAGCAGTTAAATTATTTGTGTATCCAGCAGATAAACTTAATACAGCAATAAAACTAAACCAGTGAATACTGTTAGCTCCTTTTATCCTCCACCCTGCATCTTTTATATATCATGTAACACTTGGAAATCTGTGCATCAGTGTAGTTCATTCCTTTTTATTGCTGAGTAGTATATTTCATGGGATGGATATATATCACAGTTTAGCAGCCTTCCACCTAATGATGATCTGGTTGTTCCTAGATTCTGGCTAGATTCTGGTTGTTTTACATATCTGTGTGCAGGTTTTTGTGTGAGCATGAGTTTTAATCTCTCTGGGTTAAAAGCCCAGGAATACAGCTGTTGGGTCATATGGTAGTTGTATGTTAGTTTAATAAGAAACTGCCAAATTTTCCAGAGTAGATAGAGATCCTGGCCAGAAGGTTTGACTGCTTCATTTATTTATTTGTTAAAGGGGCAGCTGTCAAAGCTAGTATGTGACACACTAAAATTTTCTTGAGGTGATACAAAAGCAAGGACACTTTTTTTTCTTCAGGCTTCTGAAGATTAAAGGGAGTAATGCTTTATTCTATGTAAATTAGATGACAGTGTACAATATATTGATTACTTTGAAGAGCTACAAATAAATGCTCAAAGTTTTCTTGTATTTATTTTATATAGTTTTGTATTTCTGGCTCAAATATGAGCTTAGGAAAAAAAATTTGTAGTGCATAGTAAGTGTAAGAAATAGGACACTATCTGTGCTCTCAAAGAAAAGAGGAAACATATAAGCAAATGTACAGCATGGAAGGTGCTGAAATAAAGGTAGGTGTGTGTGTGTGTGTGTAAAGAGCTGCAGGAGCCTAAGGGAGGGAGGTGGGCTGAGGGGGAGGAGTTTGCCAGAGGGATTGAGAGGGTGTTCTTCCACATAAGGCACTGATAAGTCACAGCAATTACAGATGTCTAACCATACTTTTGTGGTAGCTCTTAGCTCATCATCTTTTTTTCTGAGCTGGATCTCCTAGGCTAGGGCCAGTGAGGACTCTTTAAATCTGAGTCAAAAGCAATATCAAGAGAAATTAACTGAATGCTATTTAGTTTGTATATTAATAGTGAACTGTAGTTCTTTCTGAAATCTTTGACGTACCAGGATATTCTTGTCCCCTAAACCAGGAAGAGTGAACATGTTAATCATACCTGGGGTTAAGTAGTAAGCAGTGACTTATAATTTCCTTTCCATTACACTGGCTACTTTTCAATATATTATTTAAAATGTGTTGTAATAATTGAAACCAGTTTAATAGGTTTTTTTCTTTACTACTCTTAGAGTATTGCTAAACAGATAATGTAGTTTGTAAAGACATATTATGCTACATTTTGTCTCTATATTTTGAGAAATGTTCAAGACTGAATGACTTGTATTTTAATATCTTAAACTATGCTCATAGATTCTATATGTAATAACTAAAATAAAAAATTATACATAAACTTGGGCAGATAAGATAGATATTGATATATAATTTTGGTCACTTAAACTTACCAAGAATTAGAATATAGTTGTGCAATTGGTCTTTCAACATTATTGAGCTTCTTTTTCTTCTATGGAAGGCCCAACTCTTAAAGTTCTTTATCTGCTTTCTGTTATTATAACAAAATACATGAGGCTGAATACTTTATTTTAAAAAGAGATTTATTTAGCTCACAGTTTTAAAGACTAAAAGTCCATCTGTTTGGCCTAGGGGTCAGCCCCCTCAAGCTGCATCACAGTATAGAAGAGAAAGGAAAAACAACTGCTTGCTGAAGGGTGACATGGTGAAATGGGAATCCAGAGAGACTCAGGGCCAGGCTTACTCTTTTTAAGGCAATTCTTGTGGGAATTAGCAAGGGCCCTTGGAGAACTACTTTAACGCCTTCTGAGTATTGTACCCCAGTGACCTAGTCCCCTAACACTGGGCCCTACTTCCCAAAGACCACCACCTCAACACCTCCACACTAAGGACCAAGGTCTAGTACCTGAGCCTTTGGGGGACACATGCAAACCAGGGCAAGCTCACAATTTAGAGACCCTACCAAAGGGGTAGTGTGAGGCAGTGCAGTGGACTTCACACAAAGCAGAAAGAAAATTATCTACCCAAAGAAAGAAAACCACAAAAAGAGAGAAAATGGTCTTTGTGGGACCAGGATGTCTTCCCCTATACAAAATTTACTCACGAGATACCTTTCCTCTTTGCTGTAATAATATCTAGAAGCAAGAAAGATAGGGTTTTTTCTTCTCTCTCACTAATTTTGAGTTGTTTGGGCACATCATAAAATTTGTCAGAACTATCATTTCTTTAATAATAGTTAACATTTATATTGCATCTGTTATGTGTTGGGCATTGTTTTAATCGACACTTTTACTTTATATTGAGATAGGCACTGTTATTAACCCCACTTTTCACTGGAGAAGGAAACAGATCAAACATAAAATCACAAGGGTAGTAAGTGACCAAGCAAGGACTTTGCCCCTCAGACCAGTTCTGGGTCTGTGCTCTTACTTCTTGGCCGTAGGGCCTCACAGTTCAGTTTCTATTTAATCTTGTTTCATGGTAGCATAGAGGTATTTTGGGGGTGGAGATAATGCAATTATTTGGTATTTTAAATAAGAACATGTTAATTTTCCTCATGAAAAGATTTTGTGATAAAATAAAAATAAAGAACTAAAGTTAGAGATTTAGAAATAGCTAAAATAGTCTTAAGATAAATGCTTTCTTAGTCATTATGTGGGAGGCTAGAACTGCAGTGCTTTTTCTTGAGGAAAAGAAAAATTAAACACTCAAAACAAAGCGAAGGATATGTGAACTTTCTCGATAATTGAGAGGGAAACAAGAGTCTGTAGAAATTCTGTATTAGAATACTTAGTTTGAAGCAGTCCATCTCCTGAGATACATGATGTTTCTCTCCTTAATCTCATTCATATCTTGCACTTTTGGGTACTGGGGATTGAACAGGGGTACTTTATCTCTGAGTTTCAGTCTATCCTCAAACTTGACATCTTCCTGCCTCAGCCTCCTAAGTCAATGGGATTACAGGTGTACACCACTACACCTGGCTTACACTAACATTTTAAAAGTCATAATGTTCAAAAGGGCAAAGAACAAATCCCATATAGGTTACCAAATAAAAGAAGGCTTGGCTCTCTCAATGTTGGTATTTAGACCACAGGTTATTTTACTAGGATAGCTTTAAAAATCATGATTTATCTAAGATCAGGTCCAACTGTTCTACCAGAATTTTTCCCAATCCCCTTAAAACTCATGACCATTCTTGTTACATCTGTTAAAATGTAATGTTTTAAAATAAGCACTCTAAATAAATAAAACAGTAAATATCTGTATGTGATTGGAGGAAAATTTAATTATTGAAATACAAACACTAGTAGAATCAATAGGTTATCTTACTCTTCCTGTCCTTGGGCAGGGATACTAAGTTTTCGAGTTCCCCTTTCCCAATGTATGCTCTTTGTCTGAGATGTTTTACCTGCTTCAGGTTTCCTGAGTGTTTTGTGCACCTTCTAACCCCTGTGACTTATGAAAAAGTAACTGATGCTACTAGCTGATGCTATTGTCTTGCCCCAGATGCCCTTGTCCATTTTTCCTCTCTGGTTAATGCTTCCTGTCACAACTCAGCAGTCTTTGTTTCTTCCTCTTTTAAAAGTATTTCCAGCCACAAAGCCAAATGGAATTAAATGCCAGTTCTCCTCATCTTTCCCACATTCATACAAGACCCTGTGTATCACTTTCTTTAGAGTACTTATTACACAGAATTTTAATAGCTGGTTTTCTTAACTGTCCTCTTCCTCTGCCGGGCTTCAGTATTAAGCATATACTGGAGACTCTGTAAATACTTACAGAAAGGATATGAAGAGCTACTGCCTTTGGATTGGAAATGTATATATGTACACACACATATATGTATATACATATATACATATATATACACACACATATATATGTATGTTTTTTTTTGTATCAGGGATCGAATCTAATTTTTTAACCCTTGGTGCTTCGGCAGAAGGAGTATGGAAGCCTTTATATGAGGGGAATGTTCCCTACTAGGCATGTACTAAACTGAAGGAGAATGTTCTGAGAGTCTTGTGTTGGCGAGAATATACACACTCCAAGTAAGCAAGACCTAATGAAAGTATGGAATAATGTGAGGTAGAATTGAAATTTACCACGTCTTATTTAATTGAATTACAGCAGATTTTTTTCCATTTAATGGAATAAAATAGTATTTTACCTAACAGTTTGTACAGATGTTTATATGCTATGCAGATGTGTCTTTCTATAATCAGTTTTATATGAGGGAGAATATTGAAATCATGCTTTGAAGTTTTTTCCCACAGTGCAGAGCAAAAGGTCACTTTATTAACAAACTGAATTATCCTTAAGGCTACATTTCAAACACACTATCTTTTGTATAGTACCAAATCAGAAGTAAGAAGACATGGCTGGGATGGCAAATATAAATGTATTACATAATATACCACAGAATGCACTGTTAGAATATTATGAATATTAATTGACTTTAAAACTACCATTGGACAGTGAAATATTTGGGGATTTCAATCAGTAAAACAAATTGATTATTTCTTATGTCATACCATATAACATGGTATCTTTGCTTTTAATCACAAGTTCTTTTTTTCATCAACATCTTAATAGTGTGTAAGTCATTCTTGGCTATGAGGAAATTAATTTATTTCATAAATTATGAAATAATTATCTTTATCTTTATGGCTAATTTGTTACCTGATCTAAACTTTAATTTTGTACTAAAAATGTTAGTAATGCTATATTCACTGTTTTAAACCTATCTTGATTGATACTGATTACTTTTTTTTTGTATTGTTTATCTAGAAAAACAGATTTGGGCTATAATCAGATACATCCCTGTCTATTCAAGGAATACCAAACCTCCAGAGGAAGTCTAATATATGAGGGTACAGAAACTGCATCATTTGATTCAAAATGGGAACAACAAGTGATGAGATGGTATCAGTGGAACAGACTTCCTGTTCTTCCCTAAACCCCCTGTGTTTTGAGTGTGGCCAACAGCACTGGACAAGAGAAAACCACTTATATAATTACCAGGATGAAGTGGATGATGACCTCGTCTGCCATATTTGCCTTCAGCCTCTGTTGCAGCCACTAGACACGCCCTGTGGACATACATTCTGCTACAAGTGCCTCAGAAACTTTTTACAAGAGAAAGATTTCTGTCCATTGGACCGCAAAAGACTTCATTTCAAATTGTGTAAGAAATCTAGCATTCTAGTTCATAAACTTCTAGACAAATTATTAGTTTTATGTCCATTTTCTTCAGTGTGCCAAGATGTAATGCAACGCTGTGATCTGGAGGCACATCTTAAAAACAGGTAAGCCAGAAATAGGAAAGAAAGACAAACAATTAGGTTTTATAAAAAGATTGTTGAAGCAAATAAACAAAAAAATGGTTAAAAACAGACCAAGCAGCAGTAAATAAATAGACAAATCTAATACAGTAAGTTGCATGGGATAATATTTAACTTGATGATTTTTCAAAAACATGAATATAGAAATTATAGTGAGAAGCTAGTTTTATACTTACTAATATTTTTATTACTATAATACAAAACAAATTCAAATGGGTGATAGCTATAAATGTAAATATGCTTTTATCTAGTTTATTATCCTAAGAAAATAATCCAAAGGAAGGAAAATTTATATATAAAGATATTTACTGCAATCTTGTGTATAGTTTGTTAAATTGTAGTCAAAATAATTACTTACAAGTAGAGAAGCATTAAAATTACAGTAGTGTATCAATCCAGTAGGATATTATACAACTAATAAAAATGGTAATTTTGTTAGAAAAATAAGTATGGAAATAGGGTGCATGATTTTATTTGCTAAGATCTTGTAGAGTCTATTCAGAGGCTAAACTGAACAAGAACTAGGAGTTGGAAAACAGGATTTTTTTTTTCTGATTAAAAAGCTTCTTGAGTGGTTAAGTAATTTAGTTAGCTGATTGGTGAATCTTTTTTTTTAACTCATGGTTTTTCAAGATATTCAATAGTTTTTTAATTTTTTTTAATTCTAATTAGGTGTATGTAACAGCAGTATGCATTTTGATTCATTTTATACAAATGCAGCACAACCTTTCACTTCTCTGGCTATACATGATGTAGCATTGCACCATATGTGCAGTCATACGTGTACCTAGGGTAATGATGTCCATCTCATTCCACCATTTTTTCTGCCCCCATGCTCCTGCCCCCCATTATGGATTAGCATTCACTTATCAGAGTGAACATCCGGCCTTTGGTTTTTTTGGGATTGGCTTACTTTGCTTTGCATGATATTCTCCAACTCCATGCATTTACCTGAAAAGGCCACATTTTATTCTCTTTTAATGCTGAATAATATTTTATTGTGTATATGTATCACAGTTTCTTTATCCATTCATATTGAAGGGCATCTAGGTTGGTTCCACAGTTTAACTATTGTGAATTGAGCTGCTATAAACATTGATGTGGGCTGTAATATGCTGATTTTAAATCCTTTGGGTACAGACTGGGGAGTGGGATAGCTGGTCAAATGGTGGCTCTATTCCAAATTTTCTAAGGAATCTCCATACTGCTTTCCTTAGTGGCTGCACCAGTTTGCAGTCCCACCAGCAATGTGTGAGTATGCCTTTTTCCTCCACATCCTCATGATTAGTGAATCTTATAATTTGATTTCAATAAAAGATGATCTTTAAAATTATTTAAGCTATAGGAAGGATTAAAATATGAAAGAAAGAGAAGTCACTAGGTTTTATAAAAAGGTTTATAGGACCACATAAAATAACAGAAATAAATGTATTGATTTCTTAACTTCAAGGTAAGCCATTTGCACAGTTTGAATCTGTGGGTATCTGGATTGCTGTGAAAAAAAAAACAATGCAAATACATCATATTGCATTTAGATATGAGTCTGGCAGGCAATGACTTGTCATTAAACCAATATAAAATCATAGAATTGAAGGAGATTATCTAATCTTACCCCTTCATATTACAAATGAGGAAACTGTCATAAAAATTTATAGCTAGTTTATGATAGAGTTAGACTTCAACTTTAGTATTTTTGTTTACCTTCTAATATGCCATGCTAACCCTATCACAGACAGATCATGTGCCCTACTACTATACATATCCATGAATATACAAGTTCATTCTGTTCCTAAATGGTATTATAGTACTCATTAGAAATAATTAAGACATATGAGGAAAGAATGAAAAATAATGAGATGCTATTAAAATGTTAGAAATTGTAGTGCATAAATAAATAAATAAATAAGAAGGATTAATGTAAATAAAGCATAATTCCAATTTAAAAAAATGTTAGAAATGCTTAGGTTTACAGAGAAACTGCCTATATCTAAACTATGTTGTCTGAAAATGGAGGCCTAAAAAGAATAGGCTAAGGATTGGGGATTTAACTCAGTGGCAGTGTGCTTTCCTAGCATGTGCAAGAACCTGAGTTTGGTCATCGATCCTGAAAAAAGAGAAAATAGGATGGATAGACTTGAAAATGCATGTAGTTCAGTCTTAATTTTCCTGTGGGTCTTTTGTCACCAGTAGGCATTGAATCTGAACATAAGACTTCCTAGAATTTGGCACCAGGCTTTGGAATATGCTAATCTGGGTCAGGCCTCTTTATGGCTATAGAATACTTTGAGCTTTTTATTTCTCTTCATAGATCTATTCTTAGGGTATAAGATTCTTTTGTGCCTTTTTTTTTTTTTTTCTGGAGGGGGTGTGCTAGTGCTAGGGATTGAATCCAGTGGCACTTAACCACTAGCCAACATCCCCAGCTCTCTTTTTATATTTTATTTAGAGACAGGTTCTCATTGAATTGCTTAGGGACTTGCTAAGTTGCTGAGGCTGACTTTGAACTCGAAATCCTCCTGCTCAGCCTCCCAAGCTGCTGGGATTGCAGGTGTATGCCGCCATACCTAGCCTTTTGTGACCTTTTATCAATATTAATTATGGGATTTAGAGGAACCAAACAAAGTCTTAATTCAGAGAAGTGAGTTAAAAATTTCTTAGATTTTTAGGAATATTCATTGAACTAGCATGCATATAAGAATTTAATATAGAGTATTTTCTATTAAAACATTTATGATGCTGATTTAAAAAATTAGGAATTGCAAACTATCCTTTTTATTTATAAGTTGATAAACAATTACATCTTTTTGGACGTTCATTTTCCAGGTGTGCTTATTAATATTTGAGGTCCGAATTTATTCATTTCCAAGGTATCTTAAACCTAAATGTGAAAGATACAATGTAAAGGTGGATTGTTGGGAAAAGTGGTTATTTGCCTGCTATAAACAGTACGTACAGAGTGATTACTAATACGAATATAAAATGTTAAATTATAAAAGTTAATAAGATTTTTGTATTCCATATGAACACAAATGATGACGATCTTGCCTTTCTCTGGTCTCAATTTAAAATGTTAAAATTCAAGTAGAAGTGTTTTATCTTCTAAAACTCAACTGTACATAATATAGTTCTTCATTCATTCATTCAACAGATATTGTGTACTGTGTGCTACACACTGTTCTGCAGACTACATAATCCTGGCAAGCTGATAGCAAGTTGGAATCTTCTGGGTTGCAGATTCCTTTAGGATTGTGACTGTGTCTTTACTAGGCTTTGGATTCATTTGCTCAAAAGTTGACACTCTTCTAATATTTATTCAATTCGGTTGTTAGCCTGTGCTCTGGTTATCCAATATTGGGAAACTAATCAGGCCAAATAGAGGGACATACAACAACAAGCATTTGATTCTTTGCACAGATTCTATGAGTTAGGAATTCAGACATGACACAGCAGAGATGGACTGTCAGTGCTGCATATCTAGGCCACATCTGGGAAAAGCATAAAGCCAGGGATTACAACAGTCAGAAATGGAGAGTCTCCTTCCAAGATGGCTTTGTTATTCACATGTCTGTCTCCATGGTGGGGATTAATAGAAGCTTGGACCCAGCTGGAGCGCCTACAGGTGGCCTTTCTGCATGGTGGCCTTGGAGTATTTAAAGTTTTTATGTAGTTGTTCAGTGTTCTTGTAAACAAGGCAGACATTTCAAGACCTGGTATGATACAGCCTCAAGTCACCTGGTATCTCTTGTCTCTTTGTGGGAAACAGTGATAGAACCATGTAGACCCATCAGAAAAGACATTGACATCATCTTATGATGAGAAAAGGTAAAAAATGATTGCAGCTATATCTCAGATCAAAACGAAGTAATAAAAGAATGAAGTGCTGAGGCATAGAATATGATTGTTATGACTGTGGTGTCTTTGTCCACAATCTTACTTGTGAGAAATAGGTAATTTTTGTCAGTAAGTTCAACTAAAATTCACAGAATTTGAACATCAGCAACAATAAGTCTCATAAAAGTCATGTCTATCATGTACCTTTTGTCCTTGAATATTTAGGGTTTGAAAAACCTCTTAGTTATTGGTAGAAATAGAGCATTAGCAATAGTTTATATAAATTTGGTGATTTAAAGTATTAGATTGCCTTCCCTATTTGAAGACATTCTCTTTAAGAAATATGTGTCAAGCACGGGCCAGTGGCGCAATGGATAACGCGTCTGACTACTGATCAGAAGAAATATGTTTCAGTTTGAGAAGAGCTGACATTTTCCTCCTACAGTTAAAAGTAAAATATTTAGGAAAAATGAATGTTTCTAAGTAAAAGTACTCTTAATGGATTACATATTAGTAAAACAATGAAGAATTTAAAAAATGTAGGCAGTGTCTGGCTTTGAATGAAAAAACAAAGTCTTTAAGAAATATTCTATTTATTATACTAAATATGTAGCATTTTAATCATTACTTTGTTATATTCTGTCAAGCAACATCAATAATAAAGCATTCTTACCTCTTTTAGCCTATTCCTAACCCACCCTCAATAATTTAACATTTAAAGATGTAGTAATTCTAAATGTTAGTTTTTTTGTTGTTGTTAAATTGTGCATTTGCATCCTATTTTTCTTTTTTATAATTTTTAAGAAGGAAAAGCCCATTTGGTGAATTAGAGAAGGTCTCAGCATAGAAAAAACTTATTAAAGGTTTTCTCTCTGACGTACCAGCTGACTATCGGGTATCTTTTTGCTTTCCCATGTCCTTTGAAGGACAAATAAGTTGATTTTTATGAAGCCCGGTGTATTTTTTGTTTGCTTGTGCTTTTGTGGTCATATGTAAGAAACCATTGGTTGGACTGGGGTGGTGGCTCAGTGGTAGAGTGCTCGTCTAGCACGTGAAGCCCTGGGTTCGATCCTCATCACCACATAAAAATAAATAAACAAAATAAAGGTGTGTGTACAACTAAAAATTAAATATTAAAAAAAAAGAAAGCATTGGCTAATCCAAGGTTATAAGGATTTACACCCAAAAGTTTTGTAAGCTTTTACATTTAGGTCTTTGATCTACTTTTAGTTAATTATTGTGGGAGAACATAATGTGTATTATTCAATCCTTTAAATTTTATTGAGACTTTTTTAATGGCCTACCTCATGGTCTATCCTGGTAAACTAAATGATTCCATGTGTTCTTGAAAAGAATATGTGTTCTGCTATTGATAGATGGAGTGTTCTGTAGATGTCTGATAGGTCTAGTTGTTTTATAGTCTTATTAAAATCTGTTTATTCTTTTGTTCTTATATTTAATCGTTCTACCCATTATTGAAGCCTTCATTATGTTGAATTCTTTCTTCCTTAAATATTTGTTGTGTTTCTGGGCTCTGTTGTTTGGTGTGTTTATATTTATAATTGTTATATCTTCTTGATAGATCAGGCTTTTCTTTCATCATTATAAAATGTCCTTTGTCATTAAAAATTATTTTTTCTTCTAAAATCTATTTTGCTGAAACTAGTATGCCTTCCTATCCTCTTTTGGCTATTGTTTATATGTTTGTTTGGTTTTTTTTCTTTCCATTTCTTACTTTTGGCCCATTTATGCTTTTGAATCTGAAGTGTGTCTCTTGTGGGTAGTACATAGTGGTATTATGTTTGTTTTGTTTCTTTATCTCATTCTGCCAATGCCTGGCTTTTGAATGGAGTATTTACTCTAATCAAATCATCAATTTAATTACTCATAAAGTGGCATTTATGTCTGCCATTTTGCTATTTGTTATTGTCTTTCTCTGTTTCTTTATTCCTCTGTTCTGTTTTTGTGTTAGATTTTTTCTAGTACATCATTTTAATTCTCTTGTATTTCTTTCTTTCTTTGCTTGTTTGTTTTTGTACTGGGAATTGAACCCAGAGGTGCTTAACCACTGAGACATATCCTAAACCTCTTATTTTTTATTTTGAGACAGGGTCTGAGTTGCTTAGAACCTAAGTTGCTGAGGCTGGCCTTGAATTTGCAATCCTCCTGTCTCAGCCTCCCAAGTTACTGGGATTACAGACATGAGTCACTGGGATTATAGGCATGCATCACTGCACCCAGCTCCTGGTTATTTTAACTAAAATTATTTTCTCAGTGGTTATCCTGGGATTACAATTAATGTGTTTGTTTATAACAGCTTTATTCACAGAAACAGAACCAATAGGAGATTTCTTTTTTTTTCCAAACAATTTTTTATATTTATTTATTTTTTTTAGTTGAAGTTGGCCACAATACTTTTATTTTATTTATTTATATGTGGTGCTGAGGATTGAACCCAAGGCCTCACATGTGATAGGTGAGCGCTCTACTACTCAACGACAATCCCAGCCCCAGGAGATTTCTTAATGAAGAATTGGCTCCCATGATTATAGAGAGACTGAAAAGTCCCACAAGATGCTGTCTACTAGCTGGAGACTTGGGATAATCAGTGATGTAATTCAGTCTTAAGGTTTGAGAGCTAAAGGAGCCATGGTGTAAATCCCAGTTTTAGGCGTAAGAGAAGATGAGATGTCCCAAATCAAACAGTGAGAGAGGGGAAAAGGGACTATGTTGTCTTTCCTCTGCCTTTTTCTCTGTACAGATCCTCAATGGATTGAATGATACCCAACCATATTATACTTTACTGAGTTCACTGATTGAGCACTACCCTCATTGAGACCCACCCTCACAGACACACCCAGAAACAATGTTCAGTTTGGGCACTTACTCCATGACCCATTCATATTGATAAAATTATCCATCAGCACTAGGTATACAGAAACTTTGCATAATCACACACTGCTTCACAGCGTTTCAGTTAATAACAGACTGCGCATATGGCAGTGTTCTCATAAGATTATAATGGAACTGAAAAATTCCTATTATCTAGTAATGTCATAGCTAATGTAACACTGGTGTAACGTATCACCATGTGTTTATGGTGATACTCATGTAAACAGACCTACTGTGCTTCCAATCTTATAAAAGTATAACAGGTACAGTTATGTAGAGAACATAATATTTAATAATGACTGTTACTGCTTTGCGTCTTTACTTTTTATCATACCTTCTACTTATTAAAACATATTTTATTGTTAAACAGTATTCTGTGTTATGCCACCAGCAGCCTCATATATCTTGTTTGCCAAGTCTCAAGCACATCAGAAGGCTACCTTAAGTAATTGACCTGGACCACATAGAGTTGTTGAGTGCACTCTGCAGTACTTAATGGTGCATTTCTCAGAACATTTCCCCATTAGTAATGATGCATGACAGTATGTACTTTTGTTTTCTCCTCTTCTTTCCTGCTGTTACTATTATGAAAACTTCATCTTTGTGTATTATGTACCCACCAACAAAGAATTCTAATTGTTGTTTTGTATAGTTGTCTTTAGAGCAGATAGGAAAAAAATATTATAAACAACAACAAAAAAAGGAAGATATGCTATCTTTTTATATTCATCCACCTTTCCTGGAACTCTTTATTTCTTCATGTGTATTTGAGTTACTGTCTGGTGTCCTTTCAGGTAAGCCTGAAGGACTCCTTTTAGTGTTTCTTAGAGGGCAGGTCTGCTAGCAACAAACTCTTTGTTTTTAGTTTATGTGGTAATGTCTTAAACTGGTTTTTGTTTTGAAGGATAATTCTACTGGATATAGATATTCTCTTGTGCTTTCCATTTTAATTTTTTTTAATTTTTAAATTTTAAAACTTTGACCATGTTATCCATGGCTGGCCTTTTAGCCTCTATGTTTTCTGAAAAGAAATCATCAGGATTTTATGAGGATCTTTTCCATGTGATAAGTTGTTTCTCTCTTCCTGCTTTGAAGATTCCTTTTCTTTGTTTTTTATCAGTTTGATTATGATGTGTCTACGTATGGAACTCACTGCTAGTTTTCTTACTTGGACTTTGTTGATCCTCTTAGATGTAGAAATGAATGTGTTGGTTTTTTTTAATCAACTTTGGTTTTGATTATTTCTTCAAATACTCTTTCTGCTCCTTCTTTTTTCGGCTTCTCATAGTACCCCACGGGGCCCTACTCCTTCCCCCCACCACCACTATTTTTCTTTCTGTGTTGTTCTTTTGTTTTCTCCCTCATTTTTCTTTCTGTGTCTCAGATTGATAATCTTAGTTAACCTATCTTCAAGTCTGCTCTTTCTTTTCATGTGGTTCTCTAGCGAATTTCTTGTTTATTGTACTTTTTATCACTAGAATTTCAATTTAGTTTTTTATTATGCTTTCATTTTAATTGATACTTTCTTTTTGGTGAGACATAATTCTCATATTTTCTTTTAGTTTTTTTTATATGGTTTTCTTTAGTTCTTGAATATTTTCAAAATAGCTGATTTAAGTCATCATCTATAAATATAATGTTTGGGCTTCCTTAGGGACAGTTTCTATTGTTGCTCTTTTCCTGTGTGTGGACCATACTTACTTGTTTCTTTGCATTTCTCTTAATTATATTTTGAACTTCTGGGCAATTTAAATAATATAATGTGGCAACTCTGGAAATTAGATTTTTTCCCCTTTTCAGGATTTATTATTGCTTTTGTTATTGTTATTTGTTCCGTGACTTCTATGAACTAATCCTTTTTAATCTTATTCACTGGTCAGCTAATGATTGGACAGACTTTCATGAATGCCTGGACGCAATAAATCTCAACATCTTCCCGAGGGCTCTGTACATGATGGGGAATGCTATGCCTTCACCACTCTGAGCAGTTGACAGCTCTGCCTAAGTCTTCATACTCTGCTTTCACAGAGCTTCATCATCAACCCAAAGTGAGCTCAGGTCTTCTTTTATCTTTCCTGTGTGTATACACAGCCCTTGAACCCCTGAAGACATTTCATTCCCTAGTTTTTCTTTTTAAGTTTTTCTTTTCAACTTTTGCTTTTGTCCCACAGGCAGTCACAATCTTAAGCAACTGTATGTGATTCTCCCCTTCCCTCCAACAAATGCCCCCAGCAAAAAGACTATTTGTACTGAGCAATCTCTAAGTCAGATAGAGATAGCCTTCTGAGTGGAGGCCTCCAGGGAACCAACAGGTCATTTAATGACAGTTTTCTGAGCATGGGGCTTTGGAGGCACTCCAGTTTGGCTCCTCTAATGACTGTGAGACTCCTGATTTTCAGTATGAAGAGACTGTTACTTTTCCAGTAATGCAGCTGAGGAGATGGGGATAGCAATAGGACTTGTCCGGTTGCCACAAAGCTTCCTGTTCAGATTGAGAATCAGCCATTTTCCTTAAATAAATCCTTTCTGAATTACTCCAATTCTTTGACTAGAGTTCAGAAATAATTGGTTCTGATGATTTCTTTCAGTCTTCACATTGCTTTTGTGGAAAAGAGGCTTTTTAGATATCCTGATGCACTGTTTTCACCAATATCAGTTGATTTGGGGTTTTGCATAGTTTATAACTTTTTATCATTTTTCTTGGTTCTAGGATGTTCACATTCTTTCAGTTCCATTACTTTCCAGACATTGTGTGGCACTTAGCATGTGTTGCTTTATTTTACTGGTATATTACCACCACTGTTATCCTATTAATACTACTGATAATAATATAGTGTGTTCTTTTAAACCATATGTTTCCTAATATGAATTTGCTCATATACAGTTTTTATCAGGGAATATGTTGTTGTAGCACAAATCAAGTGGGAATAGACATGACCTTCATTAAGAGAAGAAAAATATCCCTCAGTTTGACACTTGGCTTCTGCAAGAGCCCTTTGATTTTATTTTAAGAAAATTAAAATGCACACTTTCATCTAGAGACCCTGCCCTATGGAGGTACAGACCTCAGCCTCTGGCAGTTTGTGCTGGACATAGCCTTAGACTCCACGTGCACTGGTGTTCTCAGCACATGCCTACCCTGTTCTAATAAAACATTGTACACCTTTCTATATTCGTTTTTAATATCCCTATACTACTCTACTACATTCAGTTACCTGCTTGAATAAACCAAGCTGCCTGCTCTATTCCCATAGTTTGTGTTAGTGTTAAGGGCTCTGTTTCCAAAACTACATAGGTTTTTGGTTTTGTTTGCTTTTTTATTTATTAATTTTTAACAACTACTATGGCCCTTCTAGCTCTTACATCTATTATTATTTCTAAGAAAGTTTGTAGAACAAATTTGATTTGAGACTGGGGGGCATGTGATAGGAAGGAAAGAGCAGAAACCTTTGAAATATGATTATATTTGGATTGGGGCTCTGCAATAAAATAGCTATGTGATGTTGGCATAGTTGAGTCTCAAGTGTTCCATTTATAAATGGAGATAGTAAAGTGGTTATGAGGCAAATAATGTGTATAGGAGTTGTTACTTTGTCTTTCATTTGCAAGTGATTACAAATTTGATAGTTCTGAGTTGTTGGTCATGAGCTTTTCTGTCAGATCTATTTGTTCCCTAACAGTTTTTTAAAATAAGTTTATTGTGGTATATTTCACATATTATAAAACTCACCTTTATAAAGTGTACAGTTTTAGTATATTCATCACAATATAATTTTTAAAACATTTCAATACAACCAAAAAGAAACACCAGGCCTGTTAGCAGCCATTTCCAGGTTTTGAATGGACTATCCTAACCCTCTTTTTCCTTTAAATTGTTCAATTTTCAGTGTCTAGTTTGCTTAGAATGCCTGTTATATTAACAAAAATGTTTATATTATACTCTGGGCTTTTGTCCTCATTGCCAAGAGTTTCTTTTCTCATGTCACCATGACCTGTGTTACCTTTCTGTTATGACAAAATACCTGAGATAATAAACTTAAAAGGAAGAAAGGTTTATTTTAACTTGTAGTTTCAAAGGTTTTAGTGTGTGGTCACTTTGGCCCTATTGCTTTGGGCCTATGGTGGCATAGTACATCATAGTGGGGAGTGTGTGGTAGAGAAGGCCTGTTCATGTCATTGTGACGGACAAGCAAAGAGAGGAAAGGGGACAGGATCCCAATATCCCCTTCAAGGATATGCCTTCTAATGACCTATTTTTCTCCCACTAAGCCCTGTCTCACAAAGGTTCACCACTTCCCTGTAGTGCCGTTGCTGGGAACCAAGGCTTTACATGAGCTTTTGGATGATATTTCAGATTCAAAATAGAGCACCTGAGTTTTTCCCAAATCAGACTGAAATCTCCTTATTTGCACCTGTTGTGGCGATTGCCTTGTTAGCCACTCTGCCAGTACTCTGCCTCCCTTAGTCAGGTGTGGAGTTTCCTCTTCCCGTCTTCTGTCTGTGGTTCTGTCTCCGTCTGCTCAGCTGACCCATCTTGTCTGGCTCTGGGTGTTCCCAAAAGTCCTGTCTGTGGCATTCTTCCTCTAATGCTGGGTGAGGTCGTCTTTCGTGTTTTTAAATGATATCCTTTTTAATATCTTTCCTGTTCCTGTCAGTAATTTCCTGTTCTTGTTAGCAATTTGCTGTCCCATTGGGAATGTAAGTATGCCTGTTTCTTAACCTCTCCAACAATTTTGGGTTCACCTTTTTGAAATTTTGTTTTTAGTGTGTTTTTAGATATGCCATAATTATTTGGTGTGCAGATAATTTAGGATTGTTGGCTAAGCCAATTCCCAGATGTTCACATTCTGTTTATATTTTTTATTTCCTGTTTCTGGTCTGTTTTTTTCCTCTGAGTACTAGCTTTTGCCCATGTGGATATTTGTCTATGATATATTTTGGAAATTAAATCTTAACCTATTTTTTTCAGTCAATATTTTTATAGTCCAGTTTTTGCCTCGAGTTTTTTTGGGGAGAGGAGGATAAAATATTTTAAAAATATATTTCTAATTAAATCTGCTTATCTGACAAAAGTAGTGTTTTCCATGATCTAATTTCAGAAGCGTTTGTCAGGTCCTTGCAGGAACAATGCAGAGAAGAAAATCAATTATCCCCCTTATTAACAAGATATAGAGAAAACAAGAAACGAGAGAAAAGTGAATAAAAGGAAGTTCATAGCGGGCCTTTTCAAGAACTTGAAATACAAAATTTAAAATAAATCTTTAGTCCTCAAGGGAAAACATTACTTTTATAGTTAAGGAGTAGCTTTTAGTTTTATTTAATCCTGTGTTTTGTTAGAAATATGGGAATTTTAAAAATATTATTATTAAATGAAGGTCTGCAGCCTTAGTATACAGTCTAGGATCATCTCCTTTCCCAGAGGCGGCTCTCATTCACTAATTTGCATCTTCCACTCTTCATACTGGGCATTGTTGGTCATGACATCCAACTAGGTGTCCAATTAAAGGAATATCATTTCTAATATGTTATATAAAGCCTTTATTTAAATGTTTTGAGTTTAAATAAGGGTCCATCTGACCTTTCTGTTTGCGTAAATAAGTAAAAATAAGTGCGTTAACAGTTCTTATTTCTTGGTATTATGTAAGTTTCCCAAATAATTGAAGTACATTCTTCAGCTCACATATCTTATCTGTAATGCCAATTTTGCAAACCTAGTTTTACTGAGTAGGAGATATCTCTTTATCTCCCTTCATGTCTATCATAGTTATTTGGGCCTTTGCTGTGCCTTGCTTTGAGTTGTAAAGCTTCAGGTGCATTAGTACCCACTAATTAATGGGTGTGTAATGTAACTGTGGAGAGTAGAGCGGCCTCGAGGCACACTGAGCATCTTAAGTTGGGACACCCCTCCGGGCAGAGACTGATGATCCATTCCTCTGCTTGAGACAACTTGCCTGTGAAAGGGATCATATGATCAGATTCTTGGGGTCAGTCCTGCAACACAGACATTATTGAGTGTTTTCTGATGACTAATGTATACCTGAAAATGGTTTTCCACTGAAGTATTTTTTGAGATTGGTATCAAACCACTGTTAATGCCAATGCCATTTATTTGTAATTTGCCTGCTATGTGGAGTGTAAGAACTTATTTTGAGAAGAGATCAGGATCAGAATTATGTACCACTTGTGTGGTATTTCTAGGATCTTTTTGAAAGGAAGCCTCTGCGGTTCCTTTGTTCAAGAAAAAACTAGTAATCCACCCATCCCTCTCCCCTTTTGTTTTCTTTTCAAATCATCTGGAAACCACCTAATACTCTTTCTAGGTGTCCTGGAGCTTCTCATCGGAGAGTTGCCTTAGAGAGAAGGAAAACTAGTAAAACTCAGACAGAGATTGAGAATGAAAATGGATCCACTATAATAGATCCTTCAGGTTCTTTATCTCTAGAAACAGACTGTTTGGGGATGGGGACAGGCACAGGCACAGTGCCCCCTGAGCGGAATTCAACACCTGCATCTCTTCCCACTTGGACTGAAGAGCCTGGCTTGGACAACCCTGCCTTCGAAGAGAGCACCGGAGCCGACAGTACGTGCAGTTTATCTCTTCGTGTACTTCTCTCTCTATTGCCTTCTTTCCCACTACTCTTCCAACACTTTGTCCTCTTTAAAAATATCACTTTGAGATGTAATTCACATACCACATCATGTACCCTTTTCAGTGTACAGTTCTAGCAATTTGCATTTTAGAAATAAAACATGAGTCTTACCCTGGAGGAAGGTGAACCTTCCCCATCCCTTTTCTCTAGTAATCCACAAATTCACTGGTCATTCACACAATTCTTATTATTCATGTGTATGTGTTCAGAAACTTGTTTGTCTCTTGACATAAGAAATCAACAATATCAAGAACAAAACAAAAATGTTAGCTGATATCAACTGCTTATTCTATGTTTGCTTATTCTATATTGAGTACTTTCTATTTAATTAATTAAATGCTTAAACATCATTAGAAGATTAAGATTAAAAGGGAAAGCTTATATAGCCACTAGGTAGCTGGGGATTTGATATCTGACTTCAAGAACATGCTTCTAATCATCATTCACCTCTGGAGCTAACCACAGCTCTATCTGTACACCCCACCAGGAAATAAACGGAAAGCCTGCAGTTCTAGATCTTAGGCAGTCCTCTGCAGTTAGCCTTACGTATTTTACTTCTAAAAATACTTTTCTCTTACAAACTACAAATTTTACTGCATACTAAAATTTTTCTGGCTATAGCTGTGGACCCTTTTCATCTCCTAAGACTCAAGATCTGCCTCTTTCTTAGGAGCTTGATAAGGCAAATTTCTTAACACCTGAGGGCTTATTTACAACAGAATTAGGGTTTTCTTTTTTCACTGCCTTGAACTATTTACACTGCTTCATGGCCTAGACTTTCTCTTCTCTTATTAGTCATGGCAAGATGATTTATGTTAATGTTTCTTCATCAGATCATTCTTGTCAGCCCTAGTGATCTGATATGCAGTAGTTATTTGTTGATTATTTGCTGATCACCTTTGGAAAGAGGAAATTTTAGATAATGTTAACCTAGATTTCGTTTGTCATTACATTTCTTATCCAGTGGCATTGCTTAATTAATCATCTACATAATAACATGAGAAGCCTTATTGACCTGAAAAGAATCAGAATATAAAACATTTTTTTCTTTGTTTTTCTTCTCTCATTTTCAACTTGGCAGCTGCACAACAGCCACTTAGCTTACCAGAAGGAGAAGTTACCACCATTGAAATTCACCGGTCCAATCCATACATTCAGTTAGGAATTAGCATTGTGGGTGGCAATGAAACGCCACTAATTAACATTGTCATCCAGGAAGTCTACCGGGATGGGATTATTGCCAGAGATGGGAGACTCCTTGCTGGAGACCAGATTCTTCAGGTATCAGTTTTAGTTTTTTCTGTTAACTTGGGCCTTTTTGTTCTTGTAAGTTTAAAACGTAGAAAATTATGATATTGTGGAAACTGATAGAAAAGTTTTTCTATTTTCATGTGCAAAGCAGATCAGAGTTTATCTTTAATTTTTTCTATATCCCCATATACTTTTACATATATATATATATATATATATACACACACACACATATATGTATACTTAATTTTCAGTCTCACATGTGACTGTATACACAGTACCAGGCTCTCTGGGCATGCTAGGTTCTTCCTGGCTTAGGCTTCATGACTGACTAGTCCAGGGTGACCTTTACCCAGGCTGAGATTTTCTTATCCATTGGCATTTCCCACACCCAGTTTTCCCATCCGTCTCTTACTTTTATGTCTGTTTTATCTTTCTGTATATTGATTACTGACTGTAATCAGAACCACAAAACATTAGTTACTTTTTTTTTTTTTTTTTTTGGTGGTATAGGGAATTGAACCCAGGGCCCATGCATGCTAAGAAAGTGCTTTGTCATTGAACGATACTACCCCAGCCCAACTTACTTATAATTTATATCACAGAAATTTAAGACAGAGTTCAGAAATTTTAGTCATCTCTTACTGACTCCCACATATACTCTAAGAATTCTAATTGCATTTTTAATAACCCCTGATACAACTCTTTCTCTTGTTCCAGAAGATTATTTTTAAGAAGAAATAAGTATTCCCAAAAAAACAATTAGTATAGACAAGATAATTTATTGGAGGGCATATTGAAACTTAAGAGATAGGAATAGTAAGAATTCTCTATACAATTGGAATTTATATGAAGACTGGTCTGGACATTTGAATCAGTGTAATATTTAAAGCTCAAAAAATGGAATCATTTCTGGAAAGATGAAATAAATACTCATGAACAAGAAAATCTGTCTCTTAAGAATCAAGTGCAAGGACTTTTCCTTCTTTAGATTTGTTGTTGAGTCTAGCACCATGATCTTCAGATACCTACCTCGTACTTCCATTTGCTCTGGTGTAGGCTTCACTATTTCATGTCTGATTAGTAGAATACCCTACACACACACACACCCACAGTGGTGCTTTGGAGCCCATAAGTGAAGCTACCCACTTTGTCCAGAAGTGGAGAAGTAAAACTCTTGTGGTCATTGAGAAGTGAAACTCTTGTGGGATGGGGCTATAGCTCAGTGATAGAGTACAAGGCCTGGGTTGAACCCTAGTACTGCAAAAAGTAATAAGTAAAAACCCTTTTTGAATGTTTTTTCCCCCTGTTTGGTTTTTTGTTGTTGTTATTTTCTACTTCATATAAGCTGCATATGGGTAAACCAATTTGAAAATGCCCAAGAAGCAGTAAGATTATTTGCAGACCAGAGAGCTAAGCTGTAGTTTTATTTAAGCAAACCATGTGCAGCTAACAGTGGGTGACTTTGTTTCCCCCATATTGAAATAGATATAGACAAAGAGAGAAAGATACATGTACATACATTTATGTTACTTTATTAAAAGCCTCTTTGCAAAGGAGGACCTTTTGGTGCTATTCACAAATTTATAGTTTTTAAAGAACAGCTTTTATAAGCTTTATCAATATCATTATTAAATATAATATAACTTTTAGAACATTAGTAAGAATAAGTATTTTAGTTTGACAAAAATCATTGATGATTTAGGTGTTTCCAGTTTTGAAGGAAAATAATTAGTCATGTATTAATCACTTTGCTTAAAACACGCACCCGCGTGCGTGCACGCACACATACATACACACACACACACACACACTCTTAACCCAGAAATGTGGTAGAGTTTACTTTGCTGATGATGTTTTACAAAACCTAGAAGGAGCATTTAATTTGGTCTGTCTGTTCTCTGAATTTCAACTGACATCCAGTTGTAGGATATTTCTCAGTCTATTTCACAAAGAAAATATGAGACAGCATGTTTGCATGTGGCTGGAAAAAATAGTTGGATTTCAGCCAGATGTTTTGTAAAGTCCTTTATGATATGACCAAATTTGAGATGTGAACCTAGAAATAGGTAGCTTTTAGCTGATGAGTCCATTTCAGCCTAGTTTTGCAGAAACTACCTTAAAGTTCTGGTCTTGACCCATATTAGTCAACATTTCTATTAGTCTTGGATCACCACTACTAAGTGCCTATATGTTGCAGACTTGGGGAGAAGTTTATATGTGACAGCTATCAATTTGATGACTGAAGTTTAAAAGATGAAATTTTTAAAAAGAGGTGAAAAGCAATAAAATTCTAGGTAGTAATGTTCAAGTTAGTAAAGTTCATCCCAGGAAAAAGAAACCAGCAAACCCCAAAAGATAAATCAATCTCAGATAAATAGGAAAGGGGAGATCTGGCTTAACATGAATTTATATGAAAAAGATTTAAGAATTTCAGGTGATCACAAACACCTAACTCATAGCCTGCCCCAACGAAAATGTTCAGAGAATGTTTGTTTTAAGTCAGACCAATTCAAAGAATTCTAATTGTTTAAGAAAAAAAAACCCTAAAAATTATGATTATTTACTAGATGAATATTTGAACTGGATGTATTTTCTAAGTGATCTTACATGTCCAAGGATCAGTCACTATAATTATTTCAAGGTTGTAAAATTTAATAAATGATATCTAGTATTGAATTATGATTAGCGAGTTAGATATATACTTGTATAATAAAGAATTAAGAGTGAAATTTTAATTACCTACTTTTCTTAGAAAGTCACCCATCTAAAGTAGGTTGTGCACTTGGAATGTGCCATTTTCCTTAAAATAGAATTCAGTTTATTTTCTCTGGGTTAAGTGTACTTCATTTGGAAAAACAAATTTGTAACCCAGTGGAGCTCTGGTTTATCATTTAGTATGCCAGAACCAAGGACTCTAATTCAAGACTATCATCAAAACCTATGATCCTAACTCCTATTCTCTATCCAGTTCTAGTAAGTTGATTTTAGAAACTGTATTTTTAAATGTCTTCAAATTGGTTTTCTTTATAAATAATGTAAAATGCTGTATAGCATTTTCACAATCTTATTTCCATTGAAAGTGGCATACAAATATTTCTGCAAATTAAGAAAATGAAAGATTATTATGTGTTGATCCTAATTTTGTTTTTTTTCCCTAGGTCAACAACTATGATATCAGCAATGTGTCCCATAACTATGCCAGAGCTGTCCTTTCTCAGCCCTGTAACACTCTGCATCTTACTGTGCTGCGAGAGAGGCGCTTTGGCAACCGAACCCATTCTGACAGCAACTCTCCACGGGAAGAGGTTTTCCATGTGGTTCTTCATAAACGGGACTCTGGAGAACAGCTTGGCATTAAATTAGTACGAAGGACAGATGAGCCAGGTGTATTTATTCTTGACTTGTTGGAAGGGGGTCTGGCCGCCCAGGATGGCAGGCTTAGCAGCAATGATCGTGTGCTGGCTATCAACGGGCATGACCTGAAGCATGGGACCCCAGAGCTTGCTGCCCAGATTATTCAGGTAGATGCCGAATGTTGAGCCTTAACATCTGGCTATATTTGTTTTGACTGGTGCATAACATCAAAATTCAGGAAACATTTGATAAACTTTATTAGAAAGATCAGACATGGCTACCTTAATTCTTCAAAATTCACACTAGTATAAGTTTTCTTGTAGACAAAGGTTTTTTTTTTTCTTTCTATAAACTGTCTCCCTGTGTGAACTTTTGTGTGGATTCTTCACAGCATAAGCTCTACAGTTCACAGTCTCATTTGATTGCTGGATTCCACCTAGTAAGCGAGATACAACAGAGAGCAGTGTCTACCTTTAATGAGGAGGAAGGTGGAGCTCAGGGAAACTGTAATTACCAAGGCTATGACTTAGCAGTGGTTTTTAACTTTTAACTCCCCTTTTAACTCCCCTTCAGGATCTATATAAGTAAGGGGCAAATAATATTTTAATAAGAAAAATCTTTGCATGGTGGCACACACCTATAATCCCAGTGGCTCAGGAGGCTGAGGCAGGAGGATTGCGAGTTCAAAGCCAGCCTCAGCAAAAGCAAGGCACTAAACAACTCAGTGAAACCCTGTCTCTAAATAAAATACAAAATATGGCTGAGGATGTAGCTCTGAGTTCAATCCCTAGTACTCTCCCCTGCCCCCGCCCCCCCCCAAAAAGAATAATCTTTCTTGGCCTGGTGTGGTGATGCACACCTGTAGTCCCAGCTTCTATTTATTTTCATTTAAGATGCCCATAAATAACATTGTTGACAGAAATATATAGACTAAGAATTAATAGGACAAGTGCAATTGTATCAATATGTAATCATACATTTGTGGACATACACATAAAAAATGTTTGGAATGATGTTCTATAACATTAATGTGTTTATACTGAATGTGATTTAATTGTCTTATTTTCTATATTTTTCCTTCATTTTTTGTAACCCAAAAACAGTAAGACTTCTAATTTTTTTTCATAAAGGACCTTAAATTGAGCAACTTCAATTTTCCAGAGTTTAGGAAATTTTATACCACAAAATATGATGCCTTCAGTTATAAAAATTCAAATATGAAATATCAGGGAAAATTTTTAAAGTTTCTACTTGTATGTTACACATTCTACATTTTGGTTAGAAACTCATTTAAGATAACGAGTATTTAAACATTGTTTAGAATATTTAAGTATTGACTGAGAAAATGTACAAATAATAGCGTATTCCTCTTATTAGTCTTCTTACTTCATAAAGTACACTTGACTTTTTTATTTCCTCAAATTCATGAAACTACTAGATTTCTTTTTTCTTCTTTCTTTCTCCTTTTTGTTATCTTCTCCCTCCCACCATTCTCCACTCTCACAAGATGAACTAGTTTTCAACAGTATAGCAACTGGTTAATGTCCACAGAAATGAGTCTCAATAATTATCTTTTCAAGAATTTTAAAGCTATCCAATTTCTTTAAACCTCAAGTCTATAAAATGAGACCAAATACCTGAATCTCCTCTCAGTGTAATAAAAGGGGTGAAGACTTGGATATTCTTATATAGTTAAATGTTCATTGTTATTTGATTCTGTGTTGCAAATAACATTTCTCAGTGACTGTCAACCTGATGCTCAATTGTAATGATGCTGGTTTTGCTTTATAGCTTTTTGTTGTGCTTACTTTAAGAAAAACACCTTTGTGTTTCACATTTATCACTGTGGGGTATGGCCTCTATCATTAAATACCATAGCATGCTGCAGAACCTATAGATCATCTCTGGATTCGCCCCCGATGCTCTGTACAATGTTCTTCTTGAAAACATGTCTTCTCTAATAATGGCTGTCCCTACGTATTTCATAAGAGTATTAGAGAACACATTTTATGGTGTGTTTAAAACACTTTGAATTCCTTAAAAATTGAAAAAAGCACTAGTTTTCTTCCATGTTTTGTTTCTAAGTTTAAGTCATTTTGCTAAAGTCACTCCAGAAAGATCAGAAATACTTTTATGAATGATTCTAGGGCTTTATCTGGGCAGTTGATGGGGAGGAAACATGGCTGTTTTCATTAGCTAATATTTTAAAAATTCTGTGGTTGAAACACACACACACACACACACACACACACACATATATAAGTGTTAAATTATTTTAGAGGTTTGTAACTATCATTTTAAAACTGTTTTAAACATAGATTCATACCTATTATACTAATTTATAATCCCAGCAACAAGGGCATTCACTCATGAATTGCCGTTTTGTGATTTGGACAGCCTACATTTTAATTTCTAATTATTTATTTATTTAGGTAGAAGAGGTTGAACCCAAGGGTACTTTACCACTGAGCTACATCCCCAGTCCTTCCTATTTTTTATTTTGAGGGTCTCACTGAGTTGCTGAGGGTCTTACTAGGTTGCTGGCTACTGCTCCCAAACTTGCAGTCCTCTTATTTTAGCCTCCCAAATTGTTGGGATTACAGGTGTACACCACTGCATCCAGCAGCACCCTACATTTTTAAAATTTTGATTTCTAACAAAATGTTTGCTTTTTTTAAAACCCTAAAACATTAAATGCATCGGCTTTTGAAATTATACTAAACCCGCATGCTAGTCTGTCATTTAAATTCTAAATGCACACTTCATCACATTCACAGAATTTTGTCTTTCAAGCAATTTTTGAAAAAAAAAAAAAGGATTTGCTTCCATTAATAGGTGTGTATAAGCAGCTTACAACTAAAGTTGAAATACTGATTTTTTATTATAAAGTAAGCAGGAAGGAAAATTAGTCTGTATAATGAAATGAAATCCCAAAAGGAGCTATTCATCTCTTCACACAGTGCAATGTAATAATCTGTGATGTCAGAATTTTCAATAAAAGGATTCTGAACACTTCTCCTTGGCATTTACCCTTTAAATCAAGTTCCTGAACTGCGTGGAGATGCTGGCTGAATGTTATTCCTTTGTTATTTTGAAGAAATTGTCTGAAACTGTTTAGTTTAGTAAAATGCTTAAATAACAAATGATTTGTAGTATGGTATTCAAATTGTTATTTATTTTTCAATTTAAAAGCTTAAAAAAGTGATTTCTTAATATTTTGACTTCAATCATGAGGAAGATTTCTACTTTTTATCACAATTTGTAAAATAAAGCTCTCATAATTTCCCATAGGAATAATAGTAAAATTGGGATTGTGGCCATGCCAAGAACAGACATCAAGTAAATCAGACCGGAACTTTTAAAATAAGAACAAAATAAATTTTCAAACATAATAGGTGTGAATCTCTGTTTGAATTAAGATTACAGGCCTCTAAATTTAAAATGAAGGTCATCAACATCTAAAACAGTTTAATACGCATGTGTGTGTGTGTGTTTCAGCCACAGAAATTTTAAAATATTAGCTAATGAAAAGAACTTCATCCTCCCTGCCACTAGATATATTCAGCTGCTCAGTTAAAGCCCTGAAACAATGATTGAGAAGTGCATAGTGTAATCTTTTTAAAATGGCAAGCATTCTTCATGACAGTGTTTCCTCCTATGTGTTTCCTCCAGGCCAGTGGGGAGAGAGTGCAATTAACAATTGCTAGACCAGGAAAACCCCAGCCTGGTAACACCATCCGAGAAACAGGAAGTCACAACAGCAGCCAGCACCATGCACAGCTGCCCTCTCACAGCAGACCAAGCTCACATAAGGTGAGGTGGTTTTTGTTAATGTATGTTGTCCTCAAAGAATCACTGTTACAAGCTTATAAATTTTAAATGGAGGCATTTTATATGCAGATCATACCTCAATAAATGGATTTTTTTGGAACAATTTAATTGCAGGCTATTATTCTATTGAAAGTTTGTATCTTGGAGAGTCAACTTTCGTTGTCTCAATTCCTCAGCCACAAGAGATGGTTTCTTGGCAGGGAATGTTCCTCTGTCAAGTGGTTGACAAGAAGTATATGATCTTCCAGAAAAATCTGTTTGCTTAGTACTACTTGAAAGTGAGATTTATCTTGGGTTGCTTATTTAACTGTAAGTATTAGTTATATGATTGAAAAAGTATCAAAAAGATCAACATGTCGGTATTTAACAGTTGGGCACATTGCTTGCATAATAATTATATTTGTGAATATTAAACATGAATCATAAATTTAAAAAAATATTTTTAGTTGTAGATGGACATACTAACTTTATTTTGTTTATTTAGGGTTTTTTTTTTTTGTTGTTGTTGTTTTAAATGGGTGCTGGGGATCGAACCCAGTGCCTCATGCATGCTAGGCGAGTGCTCTACCACTGAGCCACAACCCCATCCTGTGAATCATAAATTTTGATAGATACATGTATAACATGTTTTCATGTGATAACTTAGAGGAATATTATCCTATTACAACATTAAAATTCCCATATGTTGAACTTTGTTACTGCTGCCTCCAAATTACTAAACTGGCTTTATAATATATTCCAAGGTCATTTATCTGTGCTGAGAATTTTGATGTCTCACTTGGTAATTACAAAACTCAAAAAAGAATGGTACTTTAGCATTCTTGGTATTATTTACTCCATGCATCCTTCCTTTAAACTAAACTTTCAGTTGGACAGGAATTTTAAAACAATGATGTAATGCTTACCCAGTTATCTGAACATGAAAGCTAAATAGGAGCTTCTAAAGTTATTCTTCTTAAGTAAAATTACTAAAGTCCTTGGCTTAACAAAAACTGATTGATCTGCTTAAAACCCATAGAAAGTTCCTTATCTGCTAAAGCAGCCTTTAAATTGAAGTATAACATTTGAGAGAATAATTCCCCTTAGAATCTACTGTTGGTATCCTAAGAAAGCATAGCTGAAAGGCAGTATTTTTGGCCCATAAAGTTAATCTGGTTTTCCAAGCTAAGTACAAATGTGTCACTAGTTTTTTATTTAGTTAATATTTAAGAGAAATTATAACCACAGAATTGTTCTCTTGTTTGAACAAAAATCAAAATGTATAAAGGAAACCTATAACTTTGCCTTCATAATGATGACTGTGAAACAATACCTGTAACCATTATTGTTTTGAAAAAGATTTTGAATGTTTCATATATCTAGTTGCTTCCATTACTATATATTAATATATGCTTTAATATATATATAATATGTATATATAATATATGTCAATATATTCTTTTATATTTATGAAATGGTAATATAAAGCAAAAGATAATGAAATCTTTTATGCCTCTGATTTTTTTACATTAATTTTGAGACACAGATGTCTGACAAAATTAGAATGTCAAGACAATTTTGAAAATTCTATTTAATCATTCTAGTATTCATATTTTTTTAAATTCATATTAATTTTTTAAAATATTCATATTTTTATTTTTTGTTTGGGGCACAGATATGTTTATTTCATAAATTTGCTATTTTTTATCCTCATTAATTTTTATGTGACACTGTTTTAAAGAATAAAGCCAAATTCATTCTTAATTTTAGGTACTTTATATTCCCTCATTGGTTAGAACAACGACATAGAATGAATTATAAATTTAGCTGTTTTCTTCTAGCAGATTGCATATGTTATATCAGGATCTGATTAAGAAAAAGATCTCCCATGGAAACCAAATTCACCCAGATTCACCAAGACAACCTATTCAGATGGTTGTAATCATCATTAAAAAGTACAGTGCACACTACACCTCTTAATAACTGCTTTGATAAGCATTTATATGATTTTTGAACCTTTAGTTCCTTGAAGCATACTAAATATAATCTTTGAAATTTGCTTTAGTTCCCTGAGGAAAAATTGCATACATTTTAGCCATCTGAAGCTATAAAATAACTGCCCTTATTAATTGACTAAATTCATAAGGGTATGTTTAAATAAGTATACTCAAGGCTATTTCCCTTAGTTGTCTTCATGACCAAATTGTGTTTGGCCAGTTTTGAAGAATACTAACATAAATTTCATACCTTTAGATAGAAGACTACCTTAACAATGTTGACAAGTTCATAGCATCAGGACATTTTTCTAGGAATTCTATGCTGCTATACAAGTAGTTCCTTTGATAAATTTCAATCATGCATGGATTGCATGTCAATAGAAGGGCAGATGAGCTTAGATTTCCAGACTTTAGAGATTTGGTAAATACCATCATCAACAGTTAAGTACATGTCAGCTTTTTAAAATAATATTATATATACTTTTGACATGTGTAAGTTCAAATCCCTTGTGCAGTCACTTACAATTGCAGGTTACCTGATTTCTCTGAGTTTGTTTCCTTGTCTATAAAATGGAGTTAGTAATAGTATTTACTTTCAACATCATTGTGAGGATTAAATGAAAGAATGCAAGCAGGCCACTAACTTTGCACATATTAAGCCTAGTAAATGTTAGTTATTATTTTAATATTGATATTGCATATGTATACCTTATTACTGAATTCTAATTCAAAGAACAGTGACATTTTAGATTCTCCTTTTTTCTTACTATCAGGAGTGTCTTGGTATGAATAACAGTAACAAATGTTAGTAAGGATAGCTTTTTCCTGCTGGGTACAGTGGCGCACACCTATAATCTCAGCAACTCTGGAGGCTGAGGCAGAAGGATTACAAGTTCAAATCCAGGTTCAGCAATTTAGCAAGACCCTGTCAGAGTAAAAAAATTAAAAAGACTGGTGAGGATGTGTCTCAGCAATTAAGCAGCCCTGGGTTCAATCCCTGGTACCAATCAATCAATCAATATTTTTTTCCTGAGAATATTGGTTCATTGGAAATTTATTTACATGTCATTAATATTTTCAAAAATGTGGTTATTTTGTATCGTTTCAGCTTTTTATGAAGGTTTTGAAAGTAGATTTGCATTTGCCTCATGACCAAGCACTTACAGTCCTCATCAGTAAAAATCAGAAGATAGGTCTCTAGCCTTTTTTAAAAATGATTTAGGGAGAAAGATACAAGTAAAATTAATTGGCTTGTCTTCAGAATTTAAAACTCAAAAGCATTATTTACTTTTACAGAGTTGATCTATCTTGGAGCTCAAGATAATTATACAAATGATGTGTTGATATTTTTTTTTACTTCCATATATCAACAGTTCTAAATTTTTTGAGTTCCATAAATATTATATAAAAATAAATTAGTTCAAAGTTTGACACTGATATTAAGTGTACATATTAAGAACTATGTGTTGCTTTCAGTCGTTAGGGGTAAAAAAATAAAATCTCTTTATAAATGCTACATAGGTATCACCTTGGTTTAATAAGCTGTTTTTACCTCAGCTATCTATTATTTCATTATTCAATATATATTTTTTTCTTTTTGCTTTAGGATCTTACTCAGTGTGTTACATGTCAAGAAAAACATATTACTGTAAAAAAGGAACCACATGAGTCCCTTGGAATGACAGTTGCTGGGGGCAGAGGAAGCAAGAGTGGTGAACTGCCCATATTTGTGACCAGTGTACCACCTCATGGCTGCCTTGCGCGAGATGGCAGAATCAAGAGAGGTAAGATAGGATCTGGAGCATTTCCACCAAATCTTATCCCTGATGAAGAGTATTTACAGGTGGTTATGATGGCTCATACCTATTATCCCAGCTACTGGGGAAGCTGGGGCAGGAGAATCAAAAGTTTGAGGACAGCCTGGGGGGGGGGGGGGGGAAAGCATGTCTTCAGAGTTTCCTATTAATGTCCTTGAATGTCCCTTGCATGTGATATCTTCCTATAGGGTTAGGTAAATACCCAATATAAAAGAAAATTGTTGAGGGCTGGGGATATATCTCAGTTGGTAGAGTGCTTGCCTTGAATGCACAAGGCCCTGGGTTCAATCCCCAGCACCACAAAAAATGAAAAAAAAAAAAAATTGCTGAAACTTAATAAGGATTCCAGAATTTACAAACTATTACTTTGTTGGATTTTTTTTTTTTTTTGGAAAAAATCCTCTAAAAGACTTATGCTTCAGCATTATGGCAGGTACTCTGAAGATTCATCTCATTAAAATATAAATGATGCTTGTGATAAAATGTCTATGTAGAAGAGGACTCAAAGAGGAGGTGGGGCAGAAGACAATTTTATTTTAGGGACAAACCCACTAGTTTAAGTTCCTTCCCTATGCTCTGTAATTTGCATAGATGGGAAGGTGTAACTTATCAGTATTACTATTGATAAAAACAACAGTCTTTATTGACTTAGTTGTTCATATGGAAAGAAAATTGAGCCTAAAATTTGTTTTCCTTTAGACTCCTGCCTCATACCATATGCAAAAATTAACTTATAGTGGATCCAAGACCTAAATTCAGAGCTAAAAGTCTTAGGAGAAAACACAAATGTAAATCCTCATGACCTTGGATTGTGCACTAGTTTCTTAGATAGACACTAAGAGGTCAAGTCACAAAAGAAAAAAATTAGGGAAACTAAACTTCATCAGAATTAAAACCTTTTGTGCTGCAAAGACCACCACCTAGAAAGTTAAAAAAAAAAAAAAAAAGAATGAGAGAAAATATTTGCAAATCATATATGTGTGTGTGTGTGTGTGTGTGTGTGTGTGTGTGTGTGTGTATAAATGATATATCTAGAATATATAAGAAACTATTCAAACAATAAAAAATAAACAGCCTAGAAAGACTGAAAGGTGATTAGTGGTTACTTAGGTTTTATAGGTGGGGAGTGACTGCTCATGGGGTTTCTCAGGGGATGATAAAAATGTTCTAAAAATTATTGTGGTAGTGATTGCACAATATGCTACAAACCATAAAACAATGTATTTTAATGAGCAAATCGAATAGTATGTGAACTATTATATCAAGCTGCCTTGATATAATAGTTCACAATCACTACCACAATAATTTTTAGAACATTTTTGTCACCCCCTTTTAAGTTATTTGTCCAGTTTTAAAATTGAGGTAAGTTTAGTTCCTTGTATTTTCCAAGTTTTCTATAATGAGAAAGTTTGCCTTTAATAATCTGAAAAATAGATGATAAATTGGGAAAGGGGGATTTTTCTATAGACTTTCTAGCACAAATGTCTGCTTCCTATAAAACTAATCCTTTCTTTCCTAAGCTTTACTATAATCCCCATCATGCTTTTTCATTATTATTTGGGAGAGCAACAAATACGTCTTTTCTCTCTCAAGCAAGGGAAAATGTTTAAATCACAAGTTTCTGTCGACTGGCCCAATGGTGTCTTCTCTGTACATGTTTTAGGTTTTTTTGCCCTGAGTGAACTATGCAGGGTTGTCTTTATGTATAGAACTGTGTAAGTATTAACTAGACTATATTTAAAATTTATTTCTAAAAAAGTAAAAGGTCAAATAGCTTTTGAACTGGAAATAAAAAAACTATAGAAATAGCTGAAATTCAAAGTAAAGAAATAAATATGCCCAGGGCCTGTAGATGACAAAACTCAAGTGAATGATTTGAATTTCCAATCATATCAAGGTGCCATAAGCCATACTTCTTTCTCTGTATTCTTTCTCTGTATTATGACATTATTTAAAATTTTTAAAACATTTATTTTTTAGTTGTAGTTGCACACAGTACCTTTATTTATATGTGGTGCTGAGGATGGAATCCAGGACCTCGAGCATACTAGGCGAGCGCTCTACCCCTGAGCCACAACCCCAGCCCTGTTATTACTTTAAATTTTAAAATTTTGAACCATTTTGGAATGTTTTCAATGAATTGGACTTGTTATCACTGCTGTAAAAATTATAAAGAAGTAAAAAGTGACCTTTTTACCTTACCTGAGTTATTGAAACCTTTGTTGATTAGTTTACAGACAAGTTTTGTAGGGAAATGATCATTTGGTGACCAGAGGACATATATTTTGGTTTCTTCATTTGAATAGGTGATGTGCTGCTGAATATCAATGGCATTGATTTGACCAATCTGAGTCACAGCGAGGCTGTTGCTATGCTAAAAGCCAGTGCTGCTTCTCCAGCTGTTGTCCTTAAAGCACTGGAGGTCCAGATTGTTGAGGAGGCGACTCAGACCTCAGAAGAGCAGCCAAGTACTTTCAGTGAGAACGAGTATGATGCCAGTTGGTCTCCATCCTGGGTCATGTGGCTTGGACTTCCAAGGTATTGATAGCTTTTTGTTGTTTTGTGGAGTAATACTTGCAGTCCTCTTCAGTGAAAATTAACATAGTGAACTTACTTCTTGTTGAGAGCAAAGGCCTTAATTAGATAAAAGTATCAACATCAAATCAGATTATTTTTTAAAATTTTTTCCTATTACATTTTAAAAGAGATTCAATAACAAGAGCTAAGCTAAAAAGATTTACCTGTTTATAAAAACAAGGAAAGCAGTTCTGCCCATCCTGATTAAGGATCTCATGTATGCTGGCCATAAGTTTGGCTGTGCCAGTTGCTTGCTTAGAAAAGCTGCCGTTACCAACACTCATTCTGATCTGTGCTTAGACTTCACATGCATCTTTCACATGAAAAACCAAGCTGGTGCTTGAGGCTATACCCTATTACAGGAGCCTTTTTAAAAGTCCCTTTTTATTTTTTTAACTTTCACTAAAAAGGCAGGATTTGGGGGTTTTGTTAGACACACAAATTTCAAAACCAAATCATTTTATTTTTAGCTATTCCACCTTTTTAAAGAGTCTATTGCTTCGTAACTGACTATGACCAACCCAAAACATTCTGTAGTTGGTTTGTGTCAGGGTCATAGAAGCACATGGAACCTCCAGTGACATCTTCCTTCCTCTGGACGGTTGTTCTTGGTATTAAGATGGCAAGAATGTATGTTACTATCTTTAGTTTCTAAATCAGTTTCAATTCTTTTTTTTAAAATACTTATTTTTTAGGTGTAGATGAATACAACACAATGCCTTTATTTTTATGTGGTACTGAGGATTGAACCCGGGCCCCGCCCGTGCTAGGCGAGCACACTACCGCTGAGCCACAATCTCAACCCAGTTTCAATTCTTACTGTATAAAAGTCTAAAAGTGAGCTATGATGAAACATTTTGACTCTTAACCAAATATAAAAATTACTGTCTTTAAAAAAAATAAATAAACAAGACAATACCAGTTTCTGGACCATCTGATTCATGTGCAATAAAGTTATAATAACTAGTAGTCATATAGTGCTTTATTGTTTCCCCTTTTTGGTTTTGGTATGGGGATTGAACTCAGGGGCACTTAATCACTGAGCCACATCCCCAGCCCTTTTTATTATTGTATTTTGAGGTAGGGTCTTGCTAAGTTGCTTAGGGCCTCACTAAATTGCTGACGCTGGCTTGGAACTTGCAGTCATCCTGCATCAGCCTCCTGCTAGATTATAGGTGTATGCCACCATGCCCAGCTCCTAGTGCTTTGTAGTTTATAAAATACTTTCACATAAAAAATATCAGGGAAAAAAGCACAAATATTACTGGATTTTATTTATTGCTAACCTAACTGGCTTGTTCTCTTGGTTAAGAGGGGAGCAGGGGAGACAATTAAAGGCCTAAAACTGGAGTAGAATTCATGTCTCACAGACCTGTAGAGATCTTGTGAAGAAAGCTTTTGGGTTTTTTTGTTTATCTGTCTTTGCATCAAAGATTATTACATCATATATGTTTATTCCGTGCATCAAAACTGATTTTCCCCCCCATTGGAAGATAAACAAAGACATCATGGCTGCTGTTAACTTCCTACAGAGCTACTATATAAATTGTGACGTTCCAGCTGTCAGAGGGAACTCATTTATCTTGTTCAGTTCTCAAACTGATACCTGAACCTGTCCATGTAAACCCAGAATGGCAGGACCAGTGGATGAGAAGCCAGCTGCCCAAGCTGCACAAGTGCCAATGAGTGCTAGAGAGCTGCTGTGCCCCCTGCTGATGGAGCAAGCAGAGTGGTGACATCTTTGGGAAAGGCACTGGACCTAGTGCTTCCATTAATCGTCCTTGTCTGTTATGCAAGTCTTGTTTTGGGTTCAGCATGTTCACATCTTTGTAAACAGAATTTTCTTATGTGTTAAGCAGAGTAAGAAAGGTTTGGGATGAGAAATAGGCTATATAGTAAAAATCTATTTCTGAGCCATCTGTATTGAAGGAAAACCCTTTGAACAAAAGGCAACTATTGCATGGATTTACAGAGGTCCCTGTTGTTCATGGACTTATATTTAATAGCCACGCATCTTCCTTTGTGAGTGTAGGTAGCCTGTATGAGCAGATTTCATGCCACACAGAGTTGCAGCTCTGCATTTCCTGAAAAGGGAGACTCTTCCGCTCTTCTTTGCTGGAAGCATACCAGAAAACTATTTTTTTGTTTGTTGAAAGAGATTCAGAATAATAAAAATAATCTTCACTGTTCCTGAAAATCAGGCCAATGAATAGTATCTTTCTCCATCTCAGAATCCTCTTTAAAAGTCCTTGTCAGTGAGCTAAGAAACTAGACTGGAAACTAGATTAGAAGTTTTGACATATGTATCACTTTACAGAAGTAGCAATATTAAAAAATCTTATTTAATATATTAAAAACAAGAAAACCTTGCCCTATATTTCTATAGATCTGATTTCACTTAATAATGAAAGATTTTTTTATTACAAAAAGATATTTTTCTATAATTTAAAAAAATAATTTTTTTTCAGTTTTTACTTATTGCTTATTTCCACATCTATAGAACTGTGAACATATAAGTAGATTTTTTCCCCCCTCACTGGACAACATTCTCCAAACTGACAGTAACATTTTAACAATAGCATCTCAGTGTTAGTGATATAAAAAGGAAAGACATATTTTTAGGTTAGTATTTTCCAATCTAAGTACTATTTTGGGTTTTTTTGTTTTGTTTTGTTTTGTTTTGTTTGTTTTGTTTTTTTGGTGCCGGGGATTGGACTCAGGGCACTTGACTTGACCATTGAGCCACATCTCCAGCCCTATTTTGTATTTCATTTAGAGACATGGTCTCATTGAGTTTCTTAGCACCTCACAGTTGCTCAGGCTGGCTTTGAACTCGCAATTATCCTGTCTCAGCCTTCCAAGCCACTGGGAGTACAGGTATGCACCACCATGCCCAGCCTATGTACTGTTTTGACTTTAGAGTCTTCCCTTAAAATGAAAACATTCTGAGTGAAAAAAGAACAACAAATAACTTATCATATGAACTGCTAATAGGACCTGAGGTGGGGCTTCTGGGAGGCAAAAGATAATTGTATACCTAAAGCTTTTGGAAAGCTTCAGTAGTGGTCATTTTCTTCTTTTATTTGAGAGTTGAGAGTGACAATACTAGATGTCTTTCATACCAATTTGTGATTATTATAAATTCAAGTGATTATTAGTATTAAGGATGTTGTTAGCAATACAGTGAGCAAATATAGGCACATCATCTTTTCTTTTTTTACATATTCTGAGATGTCATCAGTAATCAGGTATATTTAAAGCTTCTCTGAGTGCATGTGTTTAGTATACAGCTTCACTTGGGAAGAGGAGACTGAAAAAGGCTGGAAAGATTTGAGTCTGCCTAGGACTGCCTCTGTGCTGAAAAATGGGTGGTCAAAGTTATATAGTTGGGGCCGGAGGTATAGTGCATTGCTAGAGCACTTGCCTTTCATGCACAAGGCCCTGAGCTCAGTACCCAGCATCAAAAACACTACTAATATGAAAAGGAAATGAAGTAACTTTCTCTTTTTTACCAAGAGTGTTGTGTATACCATGTTGTGGAGTTTTAGCAACGATAAACAGGCTATCTATCACAGACTCCACTTTTAACTTTTTCTCTATTCTTGTGTTTGTTCACAGCGCCCTTCATAGCTGCCATGATATAGTTTTACGAAGAAGCTACTTGGGAAGCTGGGGCTTTAGTATTGTAGGAGGATATGAGGAGAACCATACCAATCAGCCTTTCTTCATTAAAACCATTGTCTTGGGAACTCCTGCTTATTATGATGGAAGATTAAAGTGAGTAGTGTTCTCATTAATGATGGAATTTGTGTTTGTTAAGCTACACATGATCTAGCCCAGGGTTTAGTACCCAGTTCAGCCTGCTCTCCATTTTTGTAAATAAAGTTATTGCAACACAGCCATGCTTATTTATTGATAACTTCTATGGCTGCTTCCATACAGACTTGAGTTGGTGTGACAGAAACCATATGACTGAAACTTTGTGTGATTCACAAAACCTATAATATTTACCATGTTTCCAGAAAACATTTGCCAACCCTGTCGAGGCCGGAGTACCACTTTTACTAACTTATCACTTAAAAGCTGTATTTTATTAATCTAATGACCAGAACTGAACCTGAGTCATTTGATTGAATATATTGTGACATGATGACAATCTCTGAGCAGTTTTTCCACACAGACTACTTAGGTTCAGTTCTGTCATTAGATGACTATTTTATTTTTCTACCTGAAACATCAGGCAGATATTTATAGGAACTCCATGAGGGAGGATTTTTTTTTTTTTAAACCAAGGATTGAACTCACGACTTAACCACTGAACTACATCCCCACTCCTTTGAGATAGAGTTTCACTAAGCGGCTTGAGGCCTCCCTAAGTTGCTGAGGCTGGCTTTGAACTTGCAACCCTTCTAACTCAGCCTCCTGAGCTTCTGGGATTACAGGCATGTGCTGCCATGCCTGGGGAGGGAGGAATTTTGTTGCATTTATTGTTATGTCTTGAGCAGCTCCCATAGCAGTGTCTTGCATGTAGTAAGATCTTGGTGTATATTTGGTGAATGAATGTGCAGTAGTTTACCATATGCCAGGCATAGTGCTAAGGGCTGTGGGTACATCACTTAACCTTAACACCCCTGGAATGTTTTACAGACAAACTAACTGAAGCTAGGGAAGGCTTAAGAAACTTGCCCACAACCAGATAGCTGAAAGTGATTGACTGGCATTCAAACTCAGGATTGCCTGGCTCCAGAGCCCTGGCTTCAGACTTCTGCTGACAGCCGCCACTAGGCCTCACCCAGCCAGCTTTTCTGTTTCAAAGTTTAGGCACTGGGAGAAGAAAGGAAAGTGTCATGTCAAGAGATTATCACCAAGAGGAAGGAAGAGGTGCTCAACTGTAAAGTCTTAGTACCTAGTTTTCAATGGAAGAACCTGTTTTTTTTTTTAAGTAAATATATTCTTCTGTGTGCAGTGATACACATCTGCAATCCTGGCAATTCAGAAGACTGAAACAGGAGAATGGCCTCAGCAACTTAAACCCTATCTCAAAAAATAAAAAGGGCTGGGAATGTGGCTTAGTGATAAAGCACTCCTGGGTTAAATCTCTAGTCCCACCCCCCAAAAAAAGTAAATGTATTCATACAAGACAAAATGCTGAACATCGGTAGTTTATACTGTTTGCAAAGAGGAAGAGACACTTAAATAATATTGTGAAAAGCTAATCAAAAATATGCTCCAGAGCAGTCTCTATTGATAAAGACGAAAAAGGTTATCACTTTAGGATGAACAAATGAATTAATCATTCTCTTCAACTAAATTATCTGCCAGGCCTCAGTTACTTAGTTTATTGATTTTTACCTCACCTACTTCCAAAAATGAAATTCATATTCATGTTGTTGTAAACTAAAAGTGAAACAAATCAAGGATAATAATAAAAGTTGTTACAAGGATTAAAAAAAAGTCCTCAGATTTGTCACCCACTTTATACTTGGAGGACAATGAGTATTGTAGCTGAAAGAAGAGGAAGTATGAGTCTTATTCGAATAATTTAACCCTCAGGTATATGAGCTCTAAGAATAAATAGAGAAATAATAATCAAAACAATAACTAATGGGCTAGGGACGTAACTCAGTGGTAAAGCACCTGCCTAGCATGTGCACAGCCCTGGATTTGCCCCCAGCACCACAAAAATTAAAAAATAAAAAGTTTAATAATAACAGTGTCCAACACTCTCCAAATGCATCATTTGGTGTTTTTATTTATTTAGAAAAGAGTACACACTGATTCTCCTTGTTGTTTGCCTAAGCTAGTATGTGAAAATTATTCTACTTGTTCTTCAACTTCACTTGTTAGTTATGAGAGGGGTTCGTACAGGGATATTCTTCGTTAGCCAGGGAAAGCCAGCAAGTATATGTTTTAAAAATTTTCCAGATGGTTCTCAAAATAGATAATATACCATTGTTGTTGACAGTAAACCCATAAGTAAAATTGAGATTTTCATACTGAACAATTGGGATCTTTTACATGTCCTCAAAATAATAACATTGTTTCTGTTTTTATTTGTCTTTAACCAGATGCGGAGACATGATAGTGGCGGTAAATGGCCTCTCAACTGTGGGCATGAGCCATTCTGCACTGGTTCCCATGTTGAAAGAACAGAGGAACAAAGTCACTCTGACTGTTATTTGTTGGCCTGGCAGCCTCGTATAGAGTTTTGGTTTCCAGTCTTGCCTCTTCATTTTTAGGTTTTTGAAAGAAACCCCCTTGGTTTCATGTGTTTCTGTTTGTTAGGAGCTACTGGCACAGCTGGTATATGCAGGGCCAAAACCCACAAAGATCATCCTTTCATTTTTGTTTAAAAGGCTTCCTGAAGTTAGTTATATTTCTTTTAGCTTGGAAACAGTCTTCTGCCAACCCTGGTGAGTTTATATTTTCAGAATTCAGACTCTTGGTGGTCAAATTGTAACCTATGGTTACAAACTGTGACCTAGCCAGTTGGATAAAAGTGGTGGTTCTTTGTTTTCAGTAACTAAATCATAAAATGAGTTCTATATCCCCCAAGATCAGTGTCAGTGCAGCCACTGACAAAAGCATTTACTGCCTCTGTCATAACGATGAATGGCTGGGTACATTTTAAGTTTGTGTGATAACAGTTGCTCATTTTTCATTGTTATCAACATTTCAAAACGTCACAGTTTATAAAGTGCTTTTTCTGGTTTGTTTTATTTCTACTTTAATCTCTCAGTATTTGTCAGTGATGAAGATATAAGTCTGACTCTATGATAGACTTTTTTTTTTAATAATGTACCATTATTAGAGTAGTAGAGAATAAAACATAAAATGTTATCTGTTATCCAGAGACAAAGAAATTTGGGTGGTAATTATAGCTTAGTGCTGGAGATATAAAGCTGCATTTACTAAAACAGTCCAAAAGCATTAAAGATTAATTTCCAAAGGAACATTTTGCTATGTAGGAAAACTTTGAAGCCGTTTTTGCTAAAAATCATTTCTAGAGTTTGTATTATATTTATCAGCAATCTTGTCTGGAAATGTTTTTGTGATTCATGCAGTTAAATTAGATGATAAAGAATAAAGACCATATTGCTATTAAATACGTATATATGTATCACAGCTGAGTAGGAGAAGGGAGACCTTTTTTATTTTATTGAGAATAGGAACTTTTGTTTGTTGAGTGTTTTAGAAACTCTTTAGTTTTCCCATTATTTCTTAAGAACTTATTGTTTCAAGTAAGAGATTGAAAAGCTCATTAAAAAAAAAATCTGAAATAGTAGGTTTTAGATGTTAATGTCCATCAGTCTGCTCTTGGTCACTAAACTTTCATATTTTGGAAATGTTTTTGAAAACTGTGCTTTATTCAACATGATTGTTCTCTGGAGAGTACATAAGGAAGTGAATAAGAAAGATATCTTTACCTTATTAATCTTATGCATACTTGAAAAAAGTTTCAGTTAGAAACCTAGTTCAGAATCTGAGCTAATTTATAAGTGACCTCTGTAATAAATGGTATTGATAATCAGAGAATGTATTTCAAAATATCACAGTATATTAAGAAGCATGATCACTTTATTTTCAAACCTAGCTATTGCATTGGAGGAGTTTATTGTATGTATAGCATGTCACTGATTATTCCAGTTAGTTTTATAATGATTTTTTAAAAACATATCTCTTTAGAGTAAATAAAAATTGGCGACAGTAATTGCTACTGATTTGTTCAACCCCTTAACTGCACTGTATGGTCAACATGTAACCATGATACAGTGGAATGCCCCATGCAGTATATTACTGTTATGCAATGATTGGCTTTTGAAGCAATTTGATATTGAAGTGCTTTGATATTCTAATTGACATGGAACAAGTTTTTTTCCTGCTTCCCAAATAGAATTTTGTAACCAACTTTGCTATTTTTTTTAAACAGTTTGTAAGAATGTGTCATTTCTTGGGGAGAGGCCATCCATCAGCAAATATCATAACTGCTACTTTGTTATATATAAAATACTTATATTGAACCTGGTGGTCTAATGAGTCTTTAGGAAGAAGATTTTTTTTTCAATATTATTTTTATCATGGAAATCTCAGAATCAGCTTAAGCTATAGATTTCATGAGAAAAGACTAGAGCTTTTGGTCAGAATGATATTTGGTGATGGAAACTTGTTCATAATTTATTGCTACTGTGGAAATATTTGCATTTTCTCATTTAATCTTTTACATTTAAATATTTTGATTTGTTCTGTGCCTTCAGTTTAAATTATTTCAGGACTTTTTTGGACATGTTTAAATAATGGTATGATAATCATTCAGGATGAAAATAAAAGTCATCCTTTCCATAACAGCAGTATTGTCTCTTTTCTTGAACAGCAAATATTAACTCAATCAGGAACTCTTATTTTTGTTCATGGCCCTTCCATTCTTAAAATAACACCAGGCCTGAGCCCTCAGGATCACAAGTGTCCCTTCCTACTCTCATTCCTGCAAGTAGAACACAGGTGATAGAATATGTATTGACTTGTGAATTTCATCTCTGCAGGAGCTCTAGACTACTTCATTGTTCAATGAGACCCTGAAATGTGAGCAGTGGTACATGTTGAAAGATAATATATAATATCTTGAATACATTGGATTATAGAATATTATTAAATTAATGCCATCAGTTTTTTACGTTTTCTAATGTGGTTTAGTAGGAATTTTTACATTGCATTAAATGGCAAAACTTATAAAATTTCAGTCAAACTCACTGATCCCCTCACCCTTTCCTTGACACAGCATTTGCCAGGGCAGGTAATCTTGGCATCATGGTTTCTGTTCTTTAGACGGCTTTGATCATCCCTGCAACGTTTTTTTTTTTTTTTTTTTTTTTTTTTTTAAAGCAGGTGTGGCTCATTGGTAGAGTGTGTGCCACATGTGCTTGAGGCCCTGGGTTCAATCCCAAGCACCGCACACACAAACACACATAAGCACAAAGAAATAAAATTGGCTCCCATTTTCCTTTTAAACTTGGCGTACCTTGTGGTTTAATCTCTAGTCTGGCATTCCAGATGGCTCCTCAGTCCTATTGACCCTCTGATCCTCCAGCAGGCTCCTCAGACCCCCAGTTCCTGGCCTCCCAACACATGCATATACTGTTTCCTCAAACTGTGAGACCTTCCCTTCTCTGCAAGTTCAGGTTCCCACATTTGAAGGCCTGACTTGAGTCTGCCCTGCCTGTCGGATGCCACTCCCCTTTGCCTGCTTGCCTCTGGATTTGCATTTAATCTGCCTCTATCACTTGCTATTTAATTATTGTCATAGTTTTAAGCACCTTCTTTGTCTGCCAACTTGTAGTGTGGAGTATTCTCCCAATGCCCTAGGTCTAGCTCCCATGATCTATTGACTCAATATCCTGTTATTCGATGGCATCTACTTCCCAAATAGAAATGTGTAAGCATTTGACAACCTCCACTCTTTGAATCCAAACCCTTAAGCCTATTAGAAGTCCTTTCCTAAATTTCATCTCTGGTCATATCCTTGTCCTATTTGAAAACCGTCAGTGTTCTACATGGTCTACAAGATACCGTGAAAATGGCTTGGTAATCTGGTCCTGCAGTCTTATGAGACACCCTTTCTTGCTTAATGTATAAACCATCCCCCTCACTCACCCATCTCCTGTGTCCACAGGGGCTGATTTGGTCCAAGTGACCATCTTCTGGGAAACCTTTACCAATCTCTGGGCAAATTTTTTTTTTTTTACCCTTGTAAAGGCTTTATTGAATTCTGTTTTTATGGTCATAGTTGTACAGTAGGGAGACAAGAACTTGCCAGATAGTTTCTTGATTACCCCACCTGCAGTTGTTTTTTAAATTAGACAAAGGACTGAGGACAGTAGAGTTCATGCTTGGCATACCTAAAACGTTCCATCCTTAGCACTGCACATACATACTCGCACAAAAAAAATTTCAATAGCCAATGTCAGATTCAGTCCCCTCTGAAGAGATTCCAGGGGAAGACTCTAGGCCTACTGTCCTTTTTCTATTCCAGGACCCTACATTACATTTAGTTGGCATGTCTCCTTAGGCTCCTCTTGACTGGGCTGTTTTCTCAGGCTTTCTTTGCTTGGAAGCATCCCAACAGTGTTGAAGAGTATTGGTCAGGTAAATGGTAACTTGCCTGTCATTAGAACTTGCTGTTTTGTTTTTGGTTTTATTTTGTCATGGTTAAACTGCTATATAAGCATTTGGGAAGAAAATATCTGAGAACAAATGCCATTGATCTCATATCAAGGGTACATACCATCAACATGACATCTGTTTTGTCAAACTGAGCGGGTGCAGTGACATCTCACTGGTTTCATTTTACATTTCCCTGGTTACTGGTGAAGTCAAGTATCTTCTCCATGTTTGCCAGCCATTCAGACATCCTCTGATGAGCAACCATTTTCTCATGGGCTGTTTGTGTTTCTATTATTGGCTTATAAAAATTATTTATTCTGTATGTTATAACTAGCAGATTATATGTGTGCAACTGTCTTCTCCCAACTCATGACTTCTCTTTTCAAGTTTGTAATGATATGATAAACCAATATTCCTCGTTAATTATATTGACAGAGGTATAAATAGCAGATAAGCAGATTGTTTTTGTCTACTTTTACAATTTCTTCATCTGCCAGAGATTGTCCACTTACATTATTCTGATGATTGTACTTTTTCCTTTCATCTTAATTTTTGCTTTCAATTTACTCTGCCTTTCTGTGCTTTATGATTTCTTCTACAGAATTATAGATTTGTTTCTCTTATCAGTTACCCTTGAATTTTTCTTTGTGCATACTTAACACCTTGATCACTCAGTTACTCTGCCCTTTCTCTGTAGTATGAGAGCCTCAGACTGTATGAACTGCAAATGCTATACTGTCTGACTTAGCCATGGTTGTAGCTTCTCTTTATTCTCTTGTGCACTTGACCATTATTACATGTTATATATTCATGGTTTGGCTACATTTTGTTTTTGAACTAATCAAACTATTGAAAAACAGATACAAACACATCAAGACAGGCACAATAATAACATCCCACAAAGAATATGTGCAAAACAGGCTAGAATGGGACTGGTGGGAACTCTAATCCAGACAATGTGGAGTTTGGCAATTGCAGTCCAGACCTAAGAAGAGATTTCATAAAAACTTGGGATGCAGGGATGGGGTTGTGGCTCAGTGGTAGAGTGCTCGCCTAGCAGGTGCGAGGCCTGGGTTTGAACCTCAGCACCACATAAGAATAAGTAAATAAAATAAAGGTATTGTGTCCAACTACAATTAAAAAAAAAAAAAAAAACTTGGGATGCAGTATCACTGTTACCATTAATGCCAAGATCCAAGCTTTGGGACTCACTAATGTAATTTTTCATTTTCCAGCAGGGAGACAAGGGCAGTCCTGCAAAGATGACTGTCAGATGCATCTTACATTATAAACCTAGAGACATGTTTTCGTATGAAAAAAATTGGAAGGCAAGTGTGTAAGCATTTTGTAACTGTAATAAAATACTTCAGATAATCACCTTTAGAAAAGGAAAGGTTTATTTTCGGCTCACAGTTTCAGAGGTTTCAGTCCATGAAACCTTTGTTTTTTTAGGCCTGTGGCCAAGCAGTATATCAGCAGGGAATATGAGGTAGAACAAAGCTGCTCACCTCATGTTGGCCAGGAAGCAAAAGAGAAAGACAGGAAAAGAACCAAATCTAACATCTCCTTTGCGGACACCAACTACCACCACCATGAGCTAAACCCTCCCACTTGGCCCTACCTCTTAAAGGGTCCACCATTTCCCAATAGTGCTGCATGCTAGGACCAACTACTTAACACGCTGTCTAAACCATAGCCTCAGATTCAGAGGATTTAGGTTTCTTAAGATACATGCAATGTGACTAGGTTTTCAGTCTTCCCTCTTTATGCTAGCAGTTGCTCTTTTCTCAGTAGAAGACCCTAAAGCCTTCTAATTCTATTGATATAACTTCAGAACTTGATTTTCATTTTTTTGTATGTTAAAGTAGGCTAGAGCTTTAAGATTTCTGGAATGTTGGAAGCTTTGGTCAGATAAATGGATGGTTAAAATGGTTTGAAGTTAGCACACCTGAATTTCAGCTTCCATGTAATGGTATAATCATGCCCCATTAATTCAGACTTCACTAAATTGGAATTTAAAGGGCTTAAACAGAATTGAAGTTATCTTGTCACTTTTTAAACAATAGACAACATACTAAAAAAGGAATCGTGGGGTAGCTGAGCTGTATACTGAAGTACACTGTTTAAACTCAAGTTTCTTAAGCACTTGAAAAGTACCCTTGAACTTTCAGTGATTGATGGACTTCTTTCCCATGTAGTCACTTAAACAAGATGTATATAGCACCTATTATATATACAGAACAGTGATAGCCTCTTTATCACTTCTTCACAACCTCTAATTTCATAATTCAGATGAGCTTCCATTTGTCCACATTTGGTGATGAAACCTCATAGATGACACCAGCACAGGAAACTGCTGCCCTGGTCACAGACCAAGAATTCACAAATTGAACTTTCTTTTTTGTTTTTTTTCTGTTAAGTCTCTCTCCCTGGCCTACTAAAAAAACGATTTCAACTCCTCGGGGTTCTTATTAGAAAGTTCTTACTATTTTATGGTGTGAATCGATTCCATTTAACTACACTACCAATTAATTTCTATGACAACACAAGATCTTTTTTGAAGTAAAGTTCTACAGGTACGCACAATGCCTAATAGCTATAAAGTGCCTAAATAAAAAATACTAAAACTTCAGTCACATTCAAGAATAGAAGACATACTCAGAGACCGAACACCATCCTGGCAGATAGCAGAGAAGGGCTCACCAGGAAAAGGCTCCATGGCGGAGGGGGAAGCGCTGATTTTCCATTTGATTATACTAGCTTCCTCAGCAGGAAGTAATACCTTGAAGACAAGCTAGTTAGCAAACTAATATCAACACTCGCCTTGCCTCTTCAAAAGTTTTCCATTTAAGGGTGAATCCAGTGGTAAGCCCTTGGGGTTCCAAAGACTCACCAAGAGAAGGGATTGCTTAGACTCTGATGGAGAGGAACAATTTGCAATGTTGAGTTTGGGAGGGTGGAAGCAGCTGATGAAAGTTTTTCTTTACTTTGCTGGATTTTATCCCAAAGCTTTCTCTCACCACTTAACTCTAGAGCTAATCTGGGAAGGCCCTAGATGTTAGGGTGTGGTGACATGGGTGTGAGCCTCTTCCGCTCCAGGGAAGCGACACACCCGAGCAGGTTTGTAGATTTGCCTGTAGGTGTTCTCCATGGCCCAGGCCCTCAGGGTTGGAGTTTGGTATCCTTGACTGACTTCTTGATGACCATGGACCAAACTCCTGCTCCTGGGGTCCCAGCCTATGGTGAGGTCAAGGAGCACCTGTGCAGGGTGGTGGGTGTTCAGCACAGCAAAACACTCTGTGGGCAACTAGTGTTTAAGGAAAATGTTTTTTTTTTTTTTTGTCACCTCTTGTTTCCATGTAAATCATTCTGAAGTATGCAGTGTCCTTGTTTCATCTAGTTCTCTAAACCCTTTATAATCATTTATCCTATTGGTCCCAAATCAGAGCCTTAGAATTGTAAGCTCCATTTTCCTGGCATAGGGATCACTTCTCTATGTCACCTAGGTCCTGCTTGAATAATTCCCATGACAGGGACCTCACTATCTCATTCCTAGTTTTCCCACTTGTAAACAATTGCTTTCTTTTTTTTTTTTTAATAGTAGTAATTTATCCTTGTCCCTCTTCTCAGCTAGAGTGTAGAAACTTGTACTTTTAAATGAAATATTAAGGCACAAGACACTTGATTCATCTGTTCTTTTTACTCAGCAAATATTAATTAATTTATCATCTACCCAGGACACTTCTAGGGGCTTAAATCCACCAGTTACCAAGACAGACTTGTTGCTATCTCTGAACTTACATCCTAAAGAGGGGACATAACTGACCGTAAAGAGAAGAAACTGTTTAATTTCAGGTGATAATAATGTGATGAGAAAAACAAAGGCAGATAATGGAGATGAACCTTCATGTAAAAGAGAGGGGCTCCGAGAAGGCCTGCATGAGGACGCGGGCGGGCAGAATACAGCTTCTCTGTGGACGTCAGATGTTTCACGACAGGCACCTGCGTTCCTCAGAAAGGTGATCACGCCCCACGAGGTCTGACTCGTGGCATCAGCTGAACTCTCCTTTTTTCCTTCATGCTGGAACACAGAAACACAAGTGTATTTTGGTGCCCATGGGATCCAAATAAATGTTGGAGAGACCAGCTGTGCAGCTCTGTGGGAAGAGCCACACAGGCCGCTGACCAGCCTGAGACGGGGTGACTTGTGGCCCTTCTCTGGTCCCCAGTTTTCTATAAAATGGGAAGAATAATGCTAACTTTGCTTGGTTATAAATTCAAGAGATTGCGCATGGAAAGTGGCTGACATCTTGTACTAAATAGATGGCAGTTGGTTATCTGTGGACACAAAGAGATTCTGGCTAGAATTAGCCTTGTCAGTGATCAAGAATCATACAAGTAAATTATTAAAACTACTTTTAGAGATTCCTTTGAACTCAGATGTGTGTTTACTGCTAATCCTGTGTGTGCTTTCTTAAATATGACACATTAACCAGCAGGTTCTCTCATGCACCTTAATCACACAAGTGACTCACATTCCCCAGACACCGCCCTGAGCTTTCCAGTGGTCAGGCTTCTGCTTCTGCTGTTCCCCAATTCCAGGAGCACCTTGTCCTGATTCTGTTCTTACCCCAACCACCAAGCACAGCTTATTCATCTAAGCCCTGCTCAAATGCCGGCTGTGTAAGGTTGTCTGGCACCCACAACCCTGTCTGCCCCCCACAACCCTGTCTGCCCCTCCACCCGTGTCTGTTTCTGCCTGCAGCCTGTCCCATCTGCACCCCTCAGTGTCTGTGAGCTCCTTCAAGCTCTGGGTGTTCAACCACCTACACACTTAACTGTGACAGTCATGCAATGCCTGATGGTTTCAGCACAATGCCAGGAGCTACAGAAGAGTTGGGGGTGAGGACTGAGAATAAATCTCTGGTTCGCATCTGCAGCAGGATAGAGCTAAGTTTAGGAGCCGATGCTGAAGCAGCAGAGATCACAGGCTTCTCTTGCAAAAAAGTATGGCAGAACGTGCAAGTGTTTGTGAATGAAATGGCATGATGTCTGGGATCTGCTTTTGAACACTCCAGCAAACACAGGAGGAAAAATGAGAGGAAGGAAATACATGGAAGTAAAGAAATGTTTGCAGTTTCCATAACAGAAATAGAACAGTGGCAATAAACCCACAAAGAGGTTTCGGAATGGGAAAAAAAAAAAAGCTGTGGTTTAGACTCCTGTAGTTAGACATTGGTAGAATGAGTCTTTGCAAGAAACATGAGAATGTCATTTGCTTTTGCTTTTGTTTAGTTGTGGCACAATTTCTAGCCTGATTTGCTTATTTTATCTCCTATGCATGTTTAAGAGATGCAGGTGTCGGTGACTGACAAAACTCCATGTTTGTCTAACACTTGTGTGCAGAACGAGTTTTGCATTATTTACAGATTTTTTATTTGATTCTCATAATAACCTTAGGAAGTATCTTTGAAGTAGGTTATTCTCATTTGATAAAATAAACAGCACCAGGATTTCAGTGAAGTGACTCACCAATGTGCACATAACTGCAAGTGGAAAAATACACACCAGTAACAGGAACTCTCCCCCGCCCCTTCCCTACCCACTGCCAACCTGGAGATTCTACATCCCCGACTTTCATCAGTATCCTGACCACACTGGCTAACCTGAAAATAGAGGAAATATTTGCTTCACACCTCTTCTTACATCTGCCTTCCTGGCAGAGGACTTCACCACATTCAATATTCACTCAACAAATGAGAAGGGCAGATGTGCCCTTTGGGAAGCCCACACTGTAAATAGTAAAGTCAGAGCAAAAATGAAAATGAGCATCCCTGGGTACTCTCAGGGGACTGGCCCCAGGACCCCCGTGAATTCCCAATCCTGTGGATGCTCAGGTCCCTGATGTAAAATGACACAGTACTTGCATAGAACCTACATGCATCTTCCCGTGGACTTTAAAACATCTGTGAGTTACTTCTAATACTTTATACAATGTAAAAGTTGTGTGAACATTTGTGATTGTGTATTGTCTAGGAAATTATGAGAAAAAAGTCTGTACATGTTCATTACAGATGTAATTTTTTCATTTTACTTTGTATGTGTGGTACAGGGGACAGAACCCAGGGCCTTTAGAATCCTAGGCAATCTATATCCCCAGCCATATATATACAAATACAAGTATACAAATACACATGTATGTGTATGTATGTTATCTATATCCATGTATATTTACATATGCATATACATGTATGTTTTCTAATCTTGGTTGGTTGAAGTAATGTCATTGTACTCTGCTCGACCTTTGGAGGAGGCCAACAGTTCTACTGAGTAGGACATTAGCAAGGTTGCAGGCTGTGCGAAATCTATATTCTGATTTATTCTTGATTTTGAACAAGGTTTGTAGTGTCAAACCAGCTTAATTCATCCCAGGCTTTTAATCTGAGCTATTTACTTCCAAAATTTCCATTTTAACATCTAAACATGGGAACTTCCTTGGGGACCTCTTCTCAATTCCTGCTCTTGGCTCTGCAGTTGCCGATCTTGGCAGCAACTCTCAAGTGTACATCAGGATTCGGAGACTGCTGTAAGTTGAGAACTTGGACACTGAAATTCAATAAAAGATTCGGAGAATTCCAGAAATGCAGGCTCTTTTTTGGGCTTTTGGTGGTAAGCCTGCAGTTCCTGCAAGTCGGCTACGTGCCAAGCATTGTTCCCCTGCATGAATCCATTTGTTCCTCACAAGTTTCCAAAGTAAGAACTATAATTATCCCAGTTCTTTAGTCAGAGAAGACTGAAGCACACACAGGCTAGGTCTCAGTGCTGAGTTGGTGGAACCACCTTAGTCTTAGGCTATGTTGGGTCCTGCTTCAGAGGGCCACTCCCAGGCCCTTACTTGATTCTTTTGGTGTCATGTGTGAGCAACAGACAGAGAGTCTATAATCTGCTAAATGATTCACAATCTGCCTTTGCCTATGTCTTTCCATTGGACCTTTGCCTTCCTGTTTGTCATAATCCTCTTGTCACATCTGACGTATGTAGGCAGCAAAGATTGAAATAGTGGGAAAGACCCTGCAGCTGAAGCAGCCCCTCCCTGGAAAGTTCTTGCCTCTTGGAAAGAATTTTTGATCTGCCCCAGCTCTCGCTGGTTTGCTGCTACTTCATGATAAGACCTCTCCTCCATGCACCATTATTTTCCACAGGATCTTTGATTTTATTTTATTTTTTTGGCAGTACTGAGGATAGAACCAGGGTCACTCTACCACACCCCCAGCCCTTTTCATTTTTTAATTTTGTTTTTATCAGTGCAATACTTTTTACTTTTTTTAACTTTCCAGACAGGGTCTCCCTACATTGCCCAGGCTGGCCTCATTTTGGCAATCCTTCCTGCCTCCGCCTCACGAGTTGCTGGGATTACAAGCATGCACCTTGCTTAATTCATGTGCTTTTACGGATGGGCTTTTCCTATGTTTGAGAAGTATGTAAGAAAGAGCTTGTTAGAAATGTTGTGTTTCCTGGACTAAAGTGCCCATCCTCCAAATATATAGTCAGCCCAGCCCTGGCCCCTGTTGATCAGACAGCCAGATGCTCCCCAGGGCCCTTGGAAAATGCCAGCTGTGTAGACAGGCCTCTGTCTAGTCCTCTGTAAACTCCAGGAGGTCGGGGCAAGGTGTACGCGGTCTCTGCTTTATCCCTAGGCTTCACCTGGGTGATTTTGGTTGAAGGAGGCAACTACTACATGAGCAAAATGGATTTGCACAGTTGTATCTAAACAACCTGAGGCTGGAAGAGAAACGCGGCCGCCTTCCCTTCCCCTGACTGCAGTCCACCCTAGTTGTCCCCTCCATGCCCTTCCCTCATTTCCCTCACTCTGTCTCCCCTTCCCTTGCTCTTTCTGTATTTCGTTGCCCCCACCACCCTGAAAAACACACTGCTTTTAACTATGCCTCCTTTGTTGTTATTTTATCTCTTTCCCATGGACCTTTGGGGCTTTGGCTGGGTTTTCAAGGTGTTGAGAGCTGAATTTCAAGTACTGAGTGCTCAGTCTCATTCCAGGAAACAGGAGCTCCTGGTTGCTGAGCGCCTATCCCCCACTTCCTGCTCCTCTGTCCTCTTTCCTCCCACACACAGCCCAGCCACTGCCTGCTCCCCAGGGCCCCTGGGTCCACCTCCTCTGGATGCTTAGCAACTCAGGCCCCACCTGCAGGGAAGGCCCAGAGGCTCCCCAAGTGTTGCTGGAGACTGCTTTTCATTTCCTTTCACCGGTCTTTCCTCCTCACTTGGGGATGTCCAGCCTTTGCAACTGCACTCAGGCTCCTGGAGGACCATCCTGGGGCTTTGCTATTTAAATATGTTTAGTCCACCTTGGCGCCTGCCTCAGAGAAGGAACCCAATCCATGCCCAACCTTGGCCGGTGCATGACGCAATCTCTGGCCCCCTGCCTACCCTGCAAAGTCCTGTCGTCCCATTAGACTTGTGCATCTTCCAGGCCTATTTCTGCATCTAGAACAGCCCTCTCCATTCTCAGATTGTCACTTACCAGAAACAAAAAGCCTGGAAGATGGAGTGTCCTACTGGGCACTTCTGGCACTGCTCAGTGGCCACCAGCCCTGGTGGGGAAGGCAGGTGAGGCCAGAGGGGACCCCAGAAAGACAACAGTTGAGCAGTTCATCAAAGCAGGTCGTCCATGCTTTTCAGGTCAAATACCCACTCAGGAAAGAATTCTGAACACTTCCCCCCGTGTAGGAATAGTGTGTGTGTGTGTGTGTGTGTGTGTGTGTGTGTGTGTGTGTGTGTATACATCCTAATATACAGACTCATTAGAAAATAAAATATGAAACTTAAAGAGAAACAAGATTTTAAGACTTTAAATGGTTTTAAAAGTACAAAATATCTTTAATCTCATAAGTAGTCAAATACTTTAGTATTTAAATAGATTGCTAATTATAAATAATTGTTAAATCATGAAATTATTGTCAATAGTACTAAATTATTGAAATTAACACTTTTTTAGGTAAAGAAATACAGTTAGGTTTGCATCATTCTTTTTCTTTCTCAACATTTTTTTTAATATTTATTTTTTAGTTGTAGTTGGATATAATAGCTTTAATTAATTTATTTATTTTTATGTGGTGCTGAGGATGGAACCCAGGACCTTGCCCATGCCAGGGGAGTGCTCTACTGCTGAGCCCCAGCCCCAGCCCCTTCTCAACATTTTTCTATTGGTGCATTATAGTTGTACATAATGGTGGGATGTGTTGTTATGATTAGCACATGTTCACAGTATAATGACATAACTTGGACAACATCACTCCCTAGCACTTCCCCTCCCTCCCCACCCTCCACCCTCTGGTCCCTTTCCTCTCTTCTACTGATCTTCTTTGCTTTTCGTGAGATCCAACCATGACCTTTCTTTTCCTTTTTCCTCTCTAGCTTCGACATACAAAAGAAAACATACAACCCTTGAGCTTTTGAGTTTGATTTATTTCACTTAATGTAATGGTCTCTAGTTCCATCCGTTTTTCTTTATGGCTGAATAAACTCATTGTGTATATATACCACATTTTCTTTATGCAGTCATTTGTTGACAGACACCTAGACTTGTTCCATAGTTTGGCTGTTGTGAATTTATTGTGAATTGTGCTGCTATAAATATGGGTATGCATGTATCACTCTGGTATGGTGACTTTAATTCTTTAAGATAAATACCAAGGAGTGGTATTTTGGTGTATCTGGGTCATATGGTGGTTCCATGCCTAGTCTTTTGAGAAACCACTGATTTCCATAATGGTTGTACTAATTTACAGTCCAACCAAAAGTGTGAAAGTGTTCCTTTTCTTCCACGTCTTTTTTGTCATTTATTATTGTTGGTATTCTTGGTGACTGACATTCTGACTGGAGTGAGCTATAACCTTAGTTGAGTTTTGATTTGCATTTCTCTAATTGCTAATGATGTTGAACATTTTTTTCATATATTTGTTGGCCGTTTGTATTTCTTCTTTCAAAAAGTGTCTGTTTAATTCATTTGCCTATTTATTAATTGGAATATTTGGGGATTTTGGTGTTAAGTTTTTTGAGTTCTTTATGTATTCCAGATATTAATTTTCTGTCAAAAAAAATTGACAGAAGAGTAGCTAGCAAACATCTTCTCCCATTCTGTAGGTTCTCTCATCACATTCCTAATTGTTTCCTTAACTGGGCAGAAGGTTTTCGTTTGTTTGTTTTTTAATTGAATGCGGTTCCATTTATTAACTCTTAGAATTATTTCCTGAGATTTAGGGATCCTATTGAGGAAGCTGTTGCCTGCACCTATGTGCTGAAGTTGACCCTATATTTTCTTCTAGGAGTTGCATAGTTTCTGGTCTAATTCCTAGATCTTTGATTCATTTGAGTTGATTTTTGTGCTGGGTGAGAGATAAGGGTCTAGCCTCTGTCTTCTACATATTGACAACCAGTTTTCCTAGCAGCATTTGTTAAAGGGGTTGTCTTTTCTCCAATGTATGCATCATTCTTTTTAAAATCTTAATCATGTGCTTTGGGATAGTGGTTAGGACTGGTTCTGGAATTTCATTTATGTTGGTTGGTACTCCTTGAGTGGCTGTCATAGCCAAGTAAGATCCCGCTCCAAGACTGCCAATCGCCCTTCAAGAAGCACATTGCTGCCAAGGCTCTGCTGTCTTACTCATTTCTTATGTTCCTCTACCGGTTATAAAATCTTTTAAATTTAAATTTATCTGGCACATCCCATCTTCTCTAATATCAGTCACTTTTTACATACTAATCAAGAGGTCTCACAATCTTACATTTTTGACAAATAGGCTTGAAACCCTGAAAGGAGATTTGGTAGATGATCATATAATTAGAAACTTGTTTCCACTTGAAGCATGCATTTATTCGAGTTTTCAAAGTTGCACCTACATACCTAATTTTTTGATAATTAATTGGTATAACAATAACAAGTTTCCAAACACCCATTTTCTAAATGCTCTCCTAACAGCTTACGTTTTCTTTGAACAAAACAAAAATCCCACAGCTTATGTTCTCATTTACTGTTAAAATATCTTTTCCTTGAAAGGGCAAATTTGTGGGTTTTCTAAAATAAATGCTCGGTGCCAAGACTGTCAGATCTGACAAGCTCATGGCGTTTTCCTGGCAGTGTACCTGCTGAAGGCTACCTCCCAGGCCCAGGAGATGGGGCAGCGCCACCATTCTCTCTGGGGTAGCTTTTTCATTGCAAGTGTCATCCACCTGCAACTTTTTTGGGGCAGTCTTTTTTAAAGTCACCTATCCATGTTTTCAAGATTTAATTCAGTTAACACTAAATAATGAAAGCCTTGAATCCACTTGGCCAGGAGCGCACCGACTATAGTAAATTACAACATGATGAAAGTGAATGGAGATGGGTTCCCCTCTTTGGAGATCACTCTCTGTCTATTGTGGTTCCTTGGGGGATCCCCCACCAAGGACCACAGTGGACCACCAGAGTGCCCTGAGCAAAACAGGATTGTTTTCCCTTTCTCTCCAGCTCCCCCTGAGCTATGGTGGCATCAGGGCCAGGGGGTGGCAGGAGACCTTATAAGTCACATGTGTGATAAGTCACTGTGCAGCCCTAAAATCACTGATTTCCTTAAGGCCCACCCATAAAGGCCAGCTTCTGTGACCTGACTTACGTTTCTAGGGTATGTTTCTGAGGGATGCATCACTTGCAGGTTGGGACCTATTTTGGGGGGCTTCACCCCATCCTTCAGCTCTACCTTGGACTGTCCTTGTCCTTTTCATAACAGCTCCTGTATTGTCTCTGTCCCCCACCAGCCTGGACTGCCCCTCTGCCCAGGCTAGTTCAAGTGCCTGCTCTGCCATCCCCAAATCAGAATGAAGTGTTCCCTTATCTCCAAGTCCATTTTAATCCCTCCCCCAATCCAAGTGTCAGTTGCTGAAGGAGGGCAGGTTGACACACCTGTTCCTTTGGGCTCCTCCTTTATCCATGTGTTCTCCTGTCTCAGCAGCTTGTCCAGTGGTGTGTTTATAACATACTCTAATTCATTAATTCATTAACTGATTAAATTTGGTTGAACCTGGAGGCATTCTACCACTGAGTTATATCCCCAGCCCTTTTAATTTTTATTTTGAAACAAGGTCTCTCTAAGCTGCCCAGGCTGGCCTTGAACTTGTAATCCTCCTGTCTCAGACTTCCAAATCCCTTGACTTACAGGCATGTGCCACTGTACCTGGCTGCTCTTCTGTTTTGAATGAAAGCAAACGTGCTTTCCCAGGCTCATGTTTCTCAGACTCTGGGCCACCTGTTAAAGTCATGGTGTTGATGATGTTAAGCATTTCCTGGAGTCAGGTGGCTCACTGTCTCTGCTCTGGGTCATTCCCTGGCCTCCCCTAATGCTGTAGAGGAATTGTGACCGATGGAGGAGGACGTCCCTGACCATACTTAAGTAGTGTGGAAGAAGATGGTAAACGGGACAACTGGTTAGTTCTTTGTTTTCCCTGCAGATTAGAGCAGCTGAGCCTCAGAACTCTAGGAGCTCTGGGGAATCTCCATTGGTCAGTTCCTCGCTGAGGGAGGTCCTGGTTAGCTGTGGCACATTCTAGCGCCCTCTGGTGGTCACATGGAGTGGCCACTCTTACTTGCAGCTCCCCTGTGTTTGCAGCTGGTGATTGTGCAGGTGTCTGGGTGGGATCTCTGAGGCCACAAAAAACTTACATAGAAGAGAAGAGTGGGCATATCCATCTTCCATGTGGTATGAAGAACCACATAGTTGGAATAAGATAGAAAAGTAAGGTGTGCAAACATTGTCGACGTTGGAACATTGTTCCATGGACATTTCTCCATCCATGAGTGACTAAGATGGCAATTTGCCTTGTCTCCTGCATGTGAGTTTAGCATCTATGGTATAGGGCTCTTTGAATGTCAATGTCATTGAGGTTTTGACAATTATGCACCTTCAAAAGATGTTCAATGTAATTCTGATCATACTCCTCTAAAAAAGCCTCAGATTAAAAGCTTTCGCTGGCTCTTTAGACCGTGGGCCTGCAATTACAGAAAATGAACTGCATTTTAGCTTTCCATTGAAATTAATAACAACGGTTCCCCAGTTGACTCTGTGAATAGTTAATGGAACAAACAGAATACTTCAGTACAATATGGGTTGGAAAGCCATTTGAGCGAGATTCTGGGTTTCAAATGGGAAAATAATTCATACAATGCAAACCTTTTTCATATGCACTCTGTACAGTGGGTGTTTCTCTAGAATAAAAACTGAACTATTTAGCAAATGATTGACCATACCTCAGTCAGCAGGTACTGATGAAAACAGAGCTCTGATAAATAATCTAGCGTATGGTATTTGGTGCTGCAAAAGACCTTAGAGGAAATATAGACAGATGGACCTCCTTATTTGACAGTGAAGAAATTCCAAGTTCAATGAAGTTGGGTGTTCTGCTCAAGCACAAGACTGGTAAGTGGAAGAGTTAAGAGTGGACCCCAGTCTACAGACCTGGTGCAAAGCAAACCCTCACAGAGGACCTTCTGTAGAAGGCCAGTAACAATGACAAAGGAGCCACTCTAGAAGTGGCCCCTTGACCTCTGATGATGCAAGATTACCTGTCAATTGAGAAATCCTTGGACTCTTGGGAGATTGTGACATGAACATTGGGGGACAAAGGAATGTGTAGCTCAGAGTATTCTCTGGGGCTCATTTATAAGAATAAAGTCTAAAAAGCAATGAAAACAATAATGCAGAAGTCAGCACAGTTGTAGGACACAAAATCAAAACACAAGAACAATTGCACTTCTAAATGCTAACAATGAATAATTCAAAAAAGAAATTAATAGCATCATTTACAATATCATTAAAAAGAATAAAATACTTGGGAATTAACTTAACCAAGGAGGTAAAAGACTTGTGCACTGAAAGTACAAAATATTGCTGAAAGCAGTTTAAAATGAAAATATATCATGTGTATTCATAAACAGAAAGAATTAATAATGTTAAGATGATGATACTACCAAAAGCAACCTATTGATTTAATACAATCTCGACCAAAATCACAATGATGTTTTCTGCAAAAATTTTTTTTAAATGCATTCTAAAATTCATATGGAATCTAAAGGGATCCAGAATGGTCATGAGTATCTTGAGAAAAAAAAGGAATAAAATTGAGGTCTCATACGTCCTGATTTCAAACTTATTGCAAAGCTACGTAAACAAAACAGTTCAGTAGTGACACTGAGAGACAGAGATATAGACCATTGGAGTAGAACAGAAAGCCTAGAGACAGACCCTCACACGCTGTCAAATGATTTACAACAAATGTTCCCAGATCATTCGATGGGAAGACAGTCTTTTCAATAAATGGTGCTGGGAAAATGGAATATCCACATGGAAAAGAATGAGATTGGTGTCACTTTGCTCTGGTTGAAAGTAGTTTATTGTGCCTATATTCCTATGGCCTTCTTTTGGATAGATTTTTTTTTCAAAAAAATAAAAATAAAAAATAAAAAATGCGGTGGGATCATTAACTTATGTCATATAAAACCATTTACTCAAAATGGTTGAAAAATCTCCGTGTAACAACTAAAACTATAAAAATCTTAGAAGGAAAGTTTCATGGCAAATGATTGTTTGGCTATGACACCAAAAATATAGATGACTAAAAATAAATTGGATACCATCAAAATTAAAAACTTGTATATTGGTACACTAACAAAAAAGGGAAAAGGTAACTCATAGAGTGGAAGGAAATATTTGCAAATCATGTATAAGAGATTACTATCGAGACTACATAGAGCAATCCCGCACCTCAGTAAGAACTACAAGAACAAAACACAACGAAAACGAGGCTGTGGAGAACCTAGAACATGTGTGCATTGCTGCTAGGGATGTGGAGTTGTAGAGCCACGAGGAAAAACTGTGTTGCTGCTCCTCACAAAGATGAAAATGGAATAGTCATCGCCTAGGGAGGATGTAAAAGGAACTTATTCCTGGAAATTTGAATGAATTGCTTTACTGAACCCTCATAACAAAAAAACCCTGTGAAGTAAATATTATCATTGTGTAGTTGTAGAAATAAAGGTAAAGTAACTTGCTCAGGGTATACCTCCTCTGCCTGTGAGCTGGCCAGCTCTCCCTGTTAGAGACACCTGCATTGGATCTCAAGCTCACGAAGGGCCGTCTGTCCTACCCCCAGCCCCAGCCTCAGTGGGCACCATCTGAGCTCCTAAGTCTCTTGTCCCATGGTGTTCAACTGTGAAGGGACTTTAGGAACCCATTGGCTCAGGACATTTGGTTTTGGACTCCTTCCCACCAAAGTCACATCATCTGGCTGTACCCTCAGTCCCCATTCTTATAAGGTCTACAGGCATAAAGGGAATTTCAAAATTGGGATAGACAAGGTGTTGGTGGTCAAGAGAAACCAAAAAGGTAAAAAGCTGAAAAGAATTTAAGTAACACAAAGACGTGGGAAGCTCCTCCCAGCCTCTCCTCCTTGTAAGGCACCTTCCTTGGGGCTGCATCTCTTCACACGCATTCACCCCTGATGTCACTCACCCGCGACACCCTAGGAAGAGGGTGAGTGACATAGAAACGTTACACCCTGATCCCAGTAGAAGACTGGAGACATTGGTGACAGGTGATTTTGGATGTACCAAAGGCTTGCCTGTGTGGGCATTTGGCATATTGCAAACATGTCAGTAGGAATGACACCCCTGACCTGTCTGGGCTTGGGGTGAAATGACCTGAAAATTTTTTCTGAGATGTGGAACAGCTGTTATTCTCAGAGCGAATGAAGGCATGGTTGAGAAACAGTAACTAACTTCCAATGCCTCAGAGTCAACTGAGAAAGGGACCATATAGCGCCCTGGCCAGAGCTCTGTCCTTAGATTTTGTCCTATGTGGATTTTGACTTCAAAATTGGTACAAAGCTAGGTGGAAGAGTTAAAAGATTGGATGACCAAATATCAGGATTTAAAAGGATCTTTTTTTTTTTAATAATATGTCCCCTAGTGTTACTTTTTTTGACCTTGACATATCATACATTTGAATCAGATGGGATATAATTTCTCATTTTTCTTTTTTTTAATTTCTCATTTTTCTGAGTGTACAGGTTGCAGAATCATATTGGTCATGCAGTCACATATATACACACAGTAATGATAATGTCTGTTTCATTCTGCTATCCTTCCTATCCCCCCCAATCCTCTCCCCTCCCTCCCATCACTTCTCTCTAGAAAAGAATCTTTTTAAAAAAAATTTTTATTCTCGTTTGTTATATATGACAGCAGAATGCATTACAATTTATTTTACATATGTAGAGCACAATTTGAAAAGGATCTTAATAAAGGAACTGAAAGATTGAACTTTTACAAGGTCAAGTGCCTTACTTAGGTTCCAGTAGTTAATTGTGTAAGTCCCAATTGGGGGAAAAGAAATTCTAGAAATTTCAGTATGAATGGGGGTGCAGCTTGGCCGCTGTGTAGCTAGTTTCTTTTTTTGGCTATGTAACCCAAGTGGGACATGGTGGCTACGTGAGAGGAGGGAACAACCCCCATCCCTTTGTTCTCAGCATGCCATATCCAGTTCTTGTAGATGCTCCTGAAGGTGGACATGGAAACTTGGAGAGCATCCAAGGGGATGCTCTGGAAATCTCATCATCTAAGCTGTGACTGCGGAAATGGTCGCCTTTTACCCTGGAATGACCTGGGACATAAACTGGCTGCCTTCATGAATTTTCCAGGCTGTCATGGAGAAGAGAATTGGCCTTTCCTGCTTCACTTCAGAGGACTGGACTAGTACTCACGTTAGGAACTCTAGGAAGGCAGACTGGGGTTCAGAATGTGGAGGCACTTCTGAACAATTCCAGGCATTCCAGTGAGTGGCCAGAATCTCTGGAAGTTTCCATGGAGAGACGGCTGGACATCAGGAGGGACTCTTGCACTGGAAGAGAAGTTGGTTGAGGTGGACTCTGAGGTCCCTTTTGACTCTGAGATTCTGGCTGGTGCTGTTAAGAGGAAGGAGTCCTGCTTCTCCATCACGGCCTCCAGGGTCCTCTAAGTAGCTTTGAGGCTGCTGCAGGGGCATTTAGAGGGCTAGTTATCTGCCACAGGGTACTTTTAGCAAATAACTCAAAGCCTAGTTATGGGGGACCATTTCAGAAACAAGGAAATAGTTCTATTCTACAGAGCACCGTGTGGGGCCCACAGTCCTTGGGTGGATTTCTCTGCCCTGTCTGGGCTGGTGTTGTCTTTGTTAGCAGATCTTGCTGCCTTGTACCGGGTCATCTGTCCTCCCACAAGGGGGGACAGGGCAGGGGGAGAATGAGAAGAACAGGGCATTGTGGGAGATGTCCATGTCCCAGAATCCTATGGAAGGCATCTTGTCAGTGGACCACCTGCCAATGCCCACTTTACAGAGGAGGAAACGAGGGTCCAGAGAAGTCCAATGACTTCCCCAGGGCTGGGCACAGAGCTCCAGGTCCCAGTCTCCTCACGTCTGACGCTGTCTCCACCTTCTCATTGTCACCACGCAGCAAGCTGACAGGTAGGAAAATGTGGGCAATGAAGCTAAGGGAAGGGAGAGAGCATGTAAATAAAAAATAAAAAAAGAGGAGACCAAGTCCACTTCCTCTGCTTGGGGAGAGGCTTCTCTTGAGGCCCAGAGCCCTGACTCCTGGTTCCTGTGGTTCCTGGTCCCTCCTGGCACTCCTGACCTAGAGCCCATAGAACAGAGGCTTGGAGACAGACACGGGGTTGAATCCTGGCCCTGCCACATGTGACCTGTGTGAACTTGGAAAGTCACCTCACCTCTCTAGCCTGAGAGTCATCAGCTCTTTGCTAGGGTGGCACGTGTGGTGCCCTTACAGCATGGTATGTGGTCACTGAGGGTGGCCACCACTCCTCTCTTACCTCCTTCTCAGATGCAGTCATTGCAGCCCCTCTTTCCTGTCCTGGGAGGGGCCGTGTCGTAAGCATCACCACTGCTCAGGAGGGAGGGTTGAAGACAGCATCCCGAGGGACCAAGGATGGGGTAAAGCTGAGAGAAGAGCAGTGGGAGCCAGATTCGGCCTTACTCGCCCTTTTTCCTGCACTCAGAGCCTCAGTCTCCTGACTCATGAATAGAACCTGTTTGACAGGCTCCCCATGAGCCTCAGATTGGGAGTGTGTTGGTCTGTTTTGTGGCTCTGGAAGAGAAAACCAGAGACTGTGTGATTTATAGAGAGCAGAAGTGTGTTAGCTCAGTCTAGAGACCAGGAGGTCCAATGTCCGGGTGCTGGAAGGTTTAGAGTCCTCATTCCCAGATGGGGCCTGGCATGCTGTGTGCCCTGGGAGAGGGACACTTAGTCCTCTGCCCCGTGAAGGCAGAAGAGAGAAAAGGGGACTGAGCTGACCCTTTTATAATGGCATCATTCCCACCCAGGAGGGCAGAGCACTCAACCTAATCACCTCCCACCTCTGAATACTGGTAGGATGGCAATGAAATTTCAACGTGAGTTTTGCAGGGAATAAATATTCAAACCATAGCCAAGTATAACCGGATCAGCCACTTGGCCTTCTGGTAAATGTCAGCAAATGACACTCCTAAGTACCCCAGGGCTGCCAGGTCGCCCGAATTGACTGTGAGTCCACCCTGGCTGTCTCTTCGACTGTGACATCTCCCCTCTCTGGACTTGGGCCCTGGGTAGCTGGGGCCTCTGTAGCTCCCCTGGACAAAGAGACTTAGGACAGACAGCCTTCAAATTGTCCCTGTTTTGTAAGCCAGTGTGCCTCTGTCTTTCCACTGAAGCAGATGCCAGAGGACACAGCATTCCAAACACCAGGCGGATCTCTTGAAGAGAATTTCCTTGGCCACACCCTGTTTTAAAAATAAACCAAGACGTAGCTTCAGGGCGCCAGTCAGTTGGTCATGAAGACGTCATTTCCATGATTTCATTTCTGATTCACGGATGGGACTGGCTTGTCAGTGTTGTGCAGGTAAACCGCCCCTGGCGTGGGCTGGGGGAGGGGAAGCTCTGGTGGGCACCATCTGCCAATTCCCGTGGCAAAAATACTCCCACGTGGCTCATCTCAAGCTGCCAATGCAGGTCACTGAATGCAGAGTTGGGAAGAGATGCGCACAGTTGGCTCTTGGGAGCCAAGGGGACCCAGCTGCAGCTCCCCTCTGCCTGAGACCTTCGTGGAGCACCCACTCAGCCGGGGCTCCCCGGGGTGAGGCATTAGAGTACCTCCTGAAGGAAGCCCCAGAGATTTTCTCAAATGCTATGGCTCCAGTTTATCTGCAAAGATGACAGATGACTCTCTTGATGAGAGTCAACTTCTGGGGGTCAGACCTCTGTCCCAAGGGCAGTCATCCCTGGGACACCTGTGAACATTTGCCGCCCTGAAGTTTCCCTCAAAGTTCCAGCAATTCCCAGAGGGTCTCTTGTCTCTTGAGGTGGTGACAGAGGCAGAGCCTGGGGTCAAATACCAAGGGAAGTGTCCATCTGATCTGAGCAAATTCAGGTTTCCTTGACCTTTCCTCCATTAGAAAAAGGAAAAAGAAAGGGCATTGGAACTGGAGTCAGAAAATCTTGATCCAAATCAGAGTTCATTTCTATCAGTCATCAGCCTGGGGCAAAGCATCTCACCTCTCTGAACCTCAGAATCTTCATCTGGCTGGGCGCAGTGACACACAGCAATTTGGGAGGCTAAGACAAAGAGGAGGACCAAGCCCCTCTCTGCCAGGCCTCCACAAGTTGGAGGCCAGCTCACAATTTAGCAAGGCCCTAAACAACTTATTAAAATGCTGTCTCAACACTCCAAGTCTCTCCAGGGTGAGGTGCCAACCTGCCTGATACCTGGGGGCTCACTCATGGGAACTCTGTGGCATTGGATGGGAGATAGAGCTGCAGTCCTAAAACCAAGAGAGCAGTGGGCATTTGCCTGGAGCACCAGAGACATGAAATCTGCCTCTGTCACCCATGTCTGCCTCTAGGCAGGATGGATGCACACGCTGAGTCCAGGGGAAGGAGATTCTGGAAATTTCTACTGACCCATATAGGATTCCTCACCAAACAACACAGGCATCAGACCACAACCTTTACTGTGACTGCATTTCTGCTCAGAATGACCAAAGATATCTTCCCAGACCCCAGTTCTACAACCAATAGTGGAGTAAGAAAAAAAAAAAAGCAACAAATAAATAACCTGTGGTAGTAGATGGTGGGGGGGGTGGGGGGCATTGCAAGTTGAACATGAGGTGGTGAATCCCCCTTCCAGGCAGAGGCACAGATTCTGCTAGACAGGGGGACAGCTTTGAAATGGTGACACTCAGAATCTTCATCTGACTCTGTGCTAGAATCGGAGAAGGAGAGGATGCTTGGCAGGCTGCGACTGGGCAGAGGCCAAGTCTCTTCTACCCAGCACCACTGCTGCAACTGCAGGGACACCAAACTGAGTCCTTAGGACAATGTCCAGTGCAGGCCAGCATGTCAGTAATGAACAGCTCTTGCAGTCACGATGTGGCCTGAGTTCCTCCCCCCCCAAGTGGCCATCTCTTCACTCCAGGTACAAGTGATCTCTCCCTCCTTTGGAGTTTGCACAGAAATCTTAGGACATCTGTGGGTAAATCTGTCCACATTGACCAAGCTCCTGCTATGCCCTGCTGAGGACACCATGGTGACAATACCACACTGCAACCCTGGAGCTGACAGATGTGAGCAGCCAGGGATTTGTACCAGTCGATGGTTCACAGGATACTTCTATGAGAAGGAGGTAGGACAGGTTCAAGTAGGACTTAGCCAAGGTTGGAGCAGATGGGGGAGACATTCTAGAGAGAGGGAGCTGATTATGGAATAGTGAAGAGTAGAGAGGAGTGCCTGGGGACATGGCCTGGAGAGGTGAGGGACAGTGACTCAGCACACCCCGTGGCTGAAGAAGGCCCAAGACCAGATAAGGGAGTCCTGGCGTACTACCTGGCCGAGCTTGACCCCAGGGCCCAGGGAACGTCCTTGAAGGACCTGAGGTACCCGCAGACCCTCCTGTCAATCAGGAACATTCAGAGGTGAAATGATTGTGAGAGCTGTCACCTAAGCAGTCCAGCCTGTCTGAACCAGTCAGGTGCTACCTGTAGGCCAGGGGGCGTGGCTGAGGAGGAGGCGGCTCCTGGGAGCACACCTGGGAGGGCTGGGGGGCTTCCCCCACCCTCTTTCTCTGTTTCCTCCACTTCCCTCTCCTGGCCGCGCCCCCCATGACGTGGTGCCTCACCTGGGGCCCAGAGCAACCGAGTGGAAACCCTGAGCCCCAGGTAGACTTTCTCTCCTGGAAGTTGTTCTTGTCAGGTATTTTGGGCACAGCCACGAAAACTGACTAAAACACACGGTAAACACAAAAGGACCAGGGTGATGTGACTGGGTCCTGAAAAGACCATTTTTACGGCCTCCTCCTAGTATTGCCGTGTCCTCTGTGGTGCGGTAAGCTCTGTGTGGGCAGAGCTGGGTCCCTCCCAGGCCCCCCCAGTCACATCCCCAGAGCACCAGTGGGTCCCGCACTGCCCACTCCCCGTGAGGAGTCATTGAGCAGCATTTCACCTTCATCCTCCCGCCATGCCCTCTAGATAAATGGGCGAATATCAGCTGTCAACTCAAGATTCCTGCTATAAACCACAGCTGCGGAACCATGGGAATGCTGCCTTTGTCTCCTGAAGACTCGAAAAGATTTCAAAAAGAAAACCCTTTCTTATGAATTTTATATATATATATTTTAAACTGCCCATTGCTTGCTTCTTAAAAATTACCTTTAAAATTTTAAAATGTCACATTTAACATATACACATGATAGCTTACGGCCTAGTAATAACATGAACTCCAGGAACCCAACACCCAGCCTGAGAACAGGAATGTCTCTAAGATCACTGAAACACATTGAATGTCCCCCTCTTGACCTCTTCCTTTGCCTCACCTCCATTCTAGGATAACCACCATCCTAAATTTTCTGGTTATTACCCCCTTGATTTTAAAAATTATAGTTTTGTAATATAAAGTTGAATTTTGCCTGGTTTTGACCTTCCTAAAACATTATACTATATGTTGGCTCTTCTGAGATTGTTTTGATTCAGTATTCTTTCTAAGATTTATTCTTACTTCTGGATATTGCTGATGGTCATCATTTTCACTGCTATATAACATTCCCATTGTGCGATCACAATATGATGTACTTGTCCATTCTCCTTTGATGACCATTTGGTTGTTTCTCGTTTTTGTGTATTATGAGAAGTCCTGCTATGAATATTCTTTCCAGATGCTTTTTGGCACAAGCAAGAGCAAATCTAAAGCAGATTACATGTATATTATATGTTGGCTTTTCTGAGACACTTTTTGATTCACTGTTAACTTTATTAGCCATTTACTTCTCCTCTGAAATATATCTATTCACAACTGTTGCCCATTCTATCATTGGGTGGTATGAATTTCTCTTATTGATTTTTAGTAGTTCTTTAAAAATAATCCTTTATTTGTTACACATATTTCAAGAATCAACTCCCAAACTGCTAATAAAACTTTTTATTTGGGAGTAATGTTAAATTTAGGGAAGAATTTCAAAGACAGTACAAAGAATTATCATGTACTATTTACCTAGTTTCCATGAATGTTAATATTTTAAATTATCATGGGACATTTTTCAAAGCTAAGAAACCAACATTGACATACATTACTATCAACTAAGCTCTGGACTTCAGATTTCACCAGTTTCTTTGGTCATGTCCTTTTTCTGTTTCAGGACCTGATTGAGGAAACCACTGTAAAAGATTTAGTGTGAATTGTCTTAATTCCCTTTATGTGGTTATCTTTTGATGAATGGAGTTTTTCATTTTAATGTAGCTGTATTTACCAAACTTCTCATTGTGAATTAGTGCCCTGGGAAATTTATGTAAGAATTTCTTCCTGGGTGGACAGTGTAGCTCAGTGCCAGAGCCATTATACCAGGGGCCCTGGGGCCAATCCTCAGCAATGAAAAAAAAATCTTCCTTATACCTATGCTGTTATGGCCCTTTTATATTTAAGTTTTGCGTTGCACATTTAAGTCTTTCCTTTTTCAGGATCAATTATTGTGCATAGTATCAGGAAAAGATCCAGTTTCATTTTTTCCCTGTAGTAATAAATGTGCATGTCTTAGTTTGACTTGAAAGTCTCTATAGATGTTTGTGTTTATTTCTGAACTCTCAGTTCTAGGCCATGGATCTATATCTATATTATGCCAGAAATAAACAGTCATTATTATGCTAGCTTCATAGTAAGTTTTGAAATGAGGAAGTGTTCATTGTTCAACTTCATCCTTCTCAAGATTGCTTTACTCTTCTGGATCCCTTGTGTTTCTGTGGACTGTGTATCACGGGGAGGGAGACTCTTGGGATTTTGATAGGGAATGCATTGAATCTATAGATCAATTTGGAAAGTAATGCCATCTTAACCATTTTAAAACTTTCAACCCATAAACTCTGTTTTCTTTCCATTTATCTTCATGTTCTCTAACTCTTTCAATGATATCCTGTAATTTCTAGTAAACAATTATTATCCTTCCCTGGTTAAATTGATTCTTTTTTTAAAATTATTTTATAGTTGTAGATGGACAGCATGCCTTTTATTTATTTATTTATTTATTTATTTATTTATTTATTTATTTTCATGCAGTGCTATGGTTTGAACCCAAAGTTTCACATGTGCTAGCAAGCACTCTATCACTAAACTACAGCCCCAGCACCCTAAACTGATTCTTAAGAATTTTCTTCTTTTTAGTGCCATTGTAAATTGAATTTACTTCATTTTCAGATTGTTCATTATTGTATATAGAAAAACAATTATTTTACATAATAATCTTATACACATAATTATATTATCCTCAAACAGAGATAACTTTATTTCTTCCTTTCCAATCTTTTTCTTTCTCAATTTTCTTCTCTTATTGCTTTGGCTAGAATCTCTAGTACAATGTCTAATAAAAGTGGTGGTAGTAGATGTCCTTTGTTGTTGCCAATCCATGGGGGAAGCTTTCATTTTTTAAATATTTTTTTTTATTTGTTCTAATTAGTTTACATGACATTAGAATGTTCTGACACATCATACATAAATGGAGTATAACTTCTCATTCTTCTGGTTGTACCTGATTTAGGATCACACTGATTGTGTAGTCACATATGCACATGGGGTATTAATGTACAGTTCATTCTATGCCCATTCCTATGCCCACTCCCCTTCCTTCATTCCCCTCTGCCTAATTTAAAGTACCTCTATTCTTCCCTAGGACCCCCCCACACACACACTTATTGTGGATTAGCAAACATGTATTAGTGAAAACATTCAGCCTTTGGTTTCTTGGGATTGCTTATTTCATCCATTTACTGGCAAAGGCCATAATTTCATTCTTCTTTAAGGTTGAGTGACATTCCATTGTGTATATATACCACAGTTTCTTTATCCATTCATTTGTTGAAAGACATCTAAGTTGGTTCCATAGTTTGTCTATTGTAAATTGAGCTGCTATAAACATTGATATCACTGTGTCACTGTAGTATGCTGATTTTAAGTCCTTTGGGTATAAACTGAGGATAGTTGGGTCAAATGGTGGTTCCATCCCAAGTTTTCTAAAGAATCTTCACACTGCTTTTCTGAGTGGTTGTACCAATTTGCAGTTCTGCCAACAATGTATGAGTGTACCCTTTTCCCTACATCCTCACCAACATTTATTGTTGCTTAGATTCTTGATAATTGCCATTCTGACTGGAGTGAGATGAAATCTTAGAATAGTTTTGATTTGCATTTCTCTACTTGCTAGAGATGTTAAACATTTTCTGATATATTTGTTGATCGATTGTATTTCTTCTTCTGTGAAGTATCTGTTCAGTTCCCTAGCCCATTTTTTGATTGGGCTATTTGGATTTTTTTTTTTTTTGGTGTTAAGTTTTTTGAGCTTTTTGTATATCCTGGAGATTAATGCTCTATCTGAGGTGCTTGTGGTAAATATTTTTCACCATTAAATGTTATGTTGCCTGTGAGCTTCTCGAACATGCATTTCATCAGATTGATTGTTTCCTTCCTAGATCATGAAGAGATGTTGGGTTTTTCTAAATGTTCTTTCTACATCTACTCAGATATCATATGTTTCCATCTTTTATTCTATTAACATATGTATTATGTAGGTTGAAACAACCTTGTATTCCTGGGATAAATCCCACCAGGCAGTGTGGTAGACTAAATCCTTTCTATATGTTACTGGATTGAGGTTGCTAGCATTTTGTTAAAGACCTGTGCCTCAGCAATCATCAGAAATATTGGTTTATGGTTAGTTGTCTTTTCTGTGATATCTTTGGTTTTGATATGACAGTAATATTAGATTCATAGAATGAGTTCGGAAAATTCTCTCCTATAATTGGAAGAATTTATGAAGGATTGGTGTTAATTCTTTTTAAAATAATTAATGGAATTTTCCAGTGAAGCCATCTGGTCCTAGGCTTCTTTTAGTGGGAACATTTTTAAAAAATATTATTGTTAGTTTAATTGCTTTACTTATTTTTTGCCTGTTCAAATATTCTACTTCTTCTGGGTCTACTTCATTAACTCGTACCTTTCTAAAAATTTATTCTTAATTCTTCTAGGTCATCTATCTAGTTTTTTGATATCCAATTGTTCTCAGCATTTTCTTATAATCCTTTTTATTTTGATAAGGTCTATAGTAACAGCCCCTCAATCTTGATTTCAGTGATTTAAGTTCTCTCTTTTTCTTGGTAGACAAAGTTTTGTCAATTTTGATGATCTTTATGCAGGAATGATTTTCTGTATTGTTTTTCTTGTCTATTTCATTTATATCCATTCTAATCTTTATTATTACTCTCCTTGTTTTTAACTAATTTATTTTTTTAAAGAGAGAGAGAGATTTTTTTAATATTTATTTTTTAGTTTTCAGCGGACACAACATCTTTGTTTGTATGTGATGCTGAGGATCGAACCCAGCGCTGTGCCCATGCCAGGCGAGCGTGCTACCTCCTGAGCCACATCCCCAACCCCTTGTTTTTAATTTAATTTGCTCTTTTTATTTTTCAGTTTCTTAAGGTAGAAGGTTAGGTCATTATTTGACATAGATTTTTAAAAACTATAAATTCCACACTTAGCCTTCATTAGTTGTGTTCTGTAAATATTGATATGTTGTGTTTTTATTCATCTCATAGTATATTCTAGTTTCCTTTTTGATTTGATTTTTTGCATATTAATCTTATGCATAGACATCTTACAAAGCTTATATTAATATTAATAATATTTCTACAGATAATTTTAAATAATATGTCTTGTATTTTTGATGTGAATGACATTATCATCTGTCATAAAAGACAGATTTAATTTTTCCTTTCCAGCACATATTTCTTTGGTTTATTTTTCTTTTGTCACTGTTCTGCGTAAAACCTTGAGTACAAGGTTAAATAAAACATTTTCTTTTTAAAAAAATCTATTGTTTTAATGGCCAAACTCTCCCTTAAAATAAGGAATAAGACAAAGATTTGGCTTAGCGTCTCTGTCTCTCACGGGGCCAGTTTTATTACTTTGCTTCCCATGCCCATAGTGATTGCTTCAGGAACCCAAGGTGGCCTGTCAGCCCTATTTCGTAAGATCTGTCAAACTGGCTCTGGAGAAAATAACCCATTCTCTTCTCTCTGACTGGAAAGACCTCATTCAGAAATACCAATCCCATGCCCTCTGCAGAATGAATGAGCTTATTTCCAGGAATAACAAATTACAATGCTGACTCTCTCTCTTTTCCATAACCTGAATTTTTTGCTGGGAAACTACCTCCTGGGTTGTTGTAAATATTAGGTAAATTAATGAGTAAAAATATTTAGCACAAAGACAATACTACCTGCTAATTTTGTTAATGTTGACTTTTGTAATGTTTACGATATTAACATTATGACATTAATGTTATTGTTACTAGTGTTAAAAGCAAGATTATTCTATGCTATCAGCTTTGAATTTTCCTTTCTCTCTTGTTTTCATTTCCTCTCCCCAAAGTAAACTGTCAAGGAATAACCTTCCTCTGACTTGCTAGCTGAAGAAGACGCAAATATGATTCCCTTTATCCATATTAGGAGATATAAAATGTGTATGATTAAGCATTGGTTAATGGCTTTGAGCACTATTTTTAATGCCTAGCATGTTTTATTTTACTACTCACTCCCACCTACAAAGTTCTGTTTCCAGAATGCAAACTCCAGCTTCTTTGCGTTTTTTGGACATTTTATCATTTTAATAACCCTGTTAGGCATTAGACATATATACATGAACTTACTATTTTTAAAAATATCCACCTGAAATCTACAAAGCACACCCAGAAATTGTGTTTTACTGGGGTACTTTGCAGTGTGCTAAGCAAACACCATCACAGAGCTATAGCCCCGCCCAGGAACTATTTCCTAAAAACGTAAATTTCTTTTTCTAAACATTCTGTTTTAGTTGTAGTTGGACAAAACACCTTTATTTTATTTTCATGTGGTGCTGAGCATCAATGGAACCCAGCTGCCCACATGTGTTTAGGCCTGCACTCTACCGCTAAGCCACAACCCCAATCTCCTAAAAATATAAATTTCTTATTGAAAAGATTAGTCTTCAGCCAATTAGAGGAATTTTCAAAACTATAAAAATCTTTCAGACAAGCAGAACAGACATCAATTGGTGGAAGATGAATAAAACTTTTTTAAAGCTTCAGAAAATTCTCCATATTTAAAAAATTGACCATTTCTTTCATTTTTTTTAACCTTTTAAAAATGTTTTCATTAGTGCATTATGGTCATACATGACAGTGGGGTCCATTTTGACATGACACAAGCATGGAAAATAGTTCGCTCCATTTCAGTCCCCAGCGCTCCCTCTTTCCCTCCCCCCCCATTCCTCTATTCTACTGGTCTCCCTTCTATTTATTTATTGTGTTTTTTCAGATAGACTTAAAGTGGAGCCCACTGTGGTATATTCATATATGTACAACTCCAGCTTATGTGATTTTTCAAAAAAAATATTATTATTCTTTAACCAGAGAACAGTATAAAAGTTTTATTAAATTCACTGTACACTTCACAAGAGTGAATCCTGAAGAAATGATCAAAGCATAATGCATTTGTGAATTTTTTTTTCTTTTTTCTAATTTTTATTTATATATGACAGCGGAATGCATTACAATTCTTATTACACATAGAGAGCACAATTTTTCCTATCTCTGGTTGTATACAAAGTATATTCACACCAATGTGTGTCTTCATATATGTACTTAGGGTAAAAATGATCATCATGTTCCACCGTCATTTATCACCCCATGCCCCCTCCCTTTCCCTCAAAGAAATTATTTTTAAAACTGATAAAATAAATATAAAATTTACCTCGAGGACTGTGTTGACTGTACAGTTCAGAGGCATTACAATGCTATTCAACCTCATCACTCTGAATCTCTAGGACTCTTTATACTGGAAATCTATACTCATTGGAAATAACTCTCCCCTTCCTCTTCTCCCAGCCCCTCACAACCACCTTTCTACTTTCTATTTCTGTGAATTCAGCTACTCTACATACTTCATTGCTATTTTGAAGCTTAAATATCCTCAAGAGCTCATGTAGTAAAGACTTGGTCTCCAGTATGGGGCTATTGGGAGGTGGGGCCCAGGTGATTGTGGCTGTGCCCTTGAAGGGGGTTATGGGACCCCAGTCTCCTCTTCTCTTTCACTTCCTGTCCATGAGGTGAGTGGCTTTGCTCTGCCTCCTGCTCCTCCCATGACGAACTACCATAGGCCCGAAATCAGTGGAGCCAACTGGAATCATTGACTGGAAACTCTGAAACTGTGAGCCACAATAAACCTCTTCTCTTTATAATTTAGTTATCCCTGGTACTTGTTTTAGTGACAGGAAGCTGAATACCACCCTCATGTGAGTGGAATGATGATATTTTCTCCCTGTGACTGGCTTGTTTCCCTTAGCGTCATGTTCTCAAGGTTCCTCCATGATTCAGCATGTCAGATTTTCCATCCTTTTTTTTAAGGCTGAATAATCTTCCATTGTATGTATATATGCACCACATTTTATTCATCCATTCATTTATTTGTTGATAGCCACTTGGCTATTGAAAATAATGCTGTAATGACTCTGGGTGTTCAAATACCTCTTTACAATCCTGCTTTCAGTTCTTTTGAGTATATGTTCAGCAGCTCATATGATTTTAGAGAAAGAAATCCTGCAATTCCAGCACAAATCCTCCCTACCTATTATTACTGCCCCCCGCCTCACTGGGAGGACCCTGAGACTCAGAGAAGATAAGAACTTAGTGACAATCTCCCAGAGCTCATTGTTTATTTGCAGCCCAACCCATCTTCTCCGAAGGCCATGCTCTTCCTGCTGTCATTTGCTAATTGTCTCATCATACAGAAAACTATCGAAGATAATCAGTGGGTTCCCAAACGGATGTGCTAAGGCATAAGGCCACAAATACAATCCCATTTTAATATCCAAGGGATAAACAGAAAACATAGCGAATGAGGAAATATTGTTCACCAAGTTTTAAACAACACATTTGGAAATTAACCTGGTGTGTTAGTTTCAAGATCTTTTGAAAGAAAATGGTACCATTCTGGTTGGAGAAATAAAAGAAGTGTTAAAAGTTGGGTGTTGTTTCAAGGTAGGAAGTTTTGAGATGGCAAAGATCCAAGATCTCCTGCAGTTAATTATGCAAATACTTCAAAAACTCGTTAAAATTCCCACAGGAACTGTACTAAAATCCTCCCGGAAAAACAATAGATATAAGAACATTGCACTCAGGAAAGGGACATAGACACAGAATCAAAGAACTCGACTTCCCAGATAATAAATAGTAAATAAAATATATTATTAAATAACAATCACCAGAACTATGTGATATTGACTTGAGAACAGAAAATTTAACCCATAAAGCACAGATTCTTGATATATGCCTAAATAAATATGCCAAATTTCTTGAAAATTTATGCCTAAATTTTATGACAGCTATTACCAAGACTAACTAGGAGGAAGAAGACGGGGGAAAAGAAATGATTTTCATTAAATGTCTTTAGAGAAACTGGATGACAAGAACAGCTGGTATTTAATGATACTAACTCTGTGCTGGAGTTATTCTAAGTATCATAATTTATCTAATCCTAACAAGAACTCAGTGAGGCATGTTCTATTATTATCTCAACTTTATAGATGAAGAAACTGAGTTACCAAGAGCTTGTATAAATTTTCTGGAAGACACCAGCAAATTAGGTGGCAGATTCCCCAAAGCAGTCTCAGCTAGGCCCAGCCTCAACCCCCTGTGACAGTGAGTATAACTGTTTAAGCAGTTATACTTCAAAAACCCTACTAAAAAAAGAAAAAAAAAAGAAAGAAAGAAAATTATTTAAACGTCTATCTCAAATGTAAGAAGTAGAAATTATCAGTGTCAGTGAATTGTTTTTAACTAATTTACTTTTTGTGATGAGGTCTTGCCATATTACCCAGGCTGGCCTTAAACTCCTGAACTCTAGTACCCTCCCTCCTGCCTCAGCCTCCCTGGTAGCTGGGATCACAGGTGCACCCCATGGTGCCGGGGGCTTGGCCAGTGATTTGTAAAATACCAGTATAAAAACAAAAATTTTGCTATAGAGAAGTTTGAAATTAGATGAAAGATTGTGAAAAGGCCCAGTTCAATCCCCAAATGACTGAAATTAAAAGACTGACGGTACCAAGTGTATGGTACTTGTACTCAGCCATAAAAGAAATCAGTGATACACAAGACAAATGAGCTTCCCAGATGTTCAGTTGAGTGAGAGAAGTCAGACACCAACAAGCTCATCCTGTCATTTGTATGATGTTCAAGAACAGGCAAAGCAATGGAAGGTTTTAAAGGATCAAAACTGTAAGTTCCCACTGGAGGGTGATGTCCTCGGGTGAGAGGCCCAGGGAATGTTTAGGGTGGGGAAATGTTCTGTATCTCCGCCTGGATGATGCTCCCATGTCCTAGTATGTCATTGTCCTGGAAGTCGTTAGCATGCAGACAGCTGTTGGTGAGGCTGCCAGTGACGAGGATGTGATATTGGGGTCATAGGAAAGAGTTCTGGGGATGCCATATTTTCAGGGCTGGAGCAGAAGGAAAAATCAGTAAAGGTGCAGATGGACACATGGAAGAGAAGCCAGGGGTGCTGTGGGGATGCCCAGGGAAGGGAGCATCAAGGAGGAGGCTCCGGCACAGCCTCAGCCTATCTGCAGAAGACGAATGGAGACACTGCACCTGGAAGCCATTAGCAACCATAGTTAAAGTGGATCCCACCTGCCATCAGCAATGAAGTGCTCCAGGAAGGGTCACCTGCCTGTGGGCTGGAATGAGCCCTGGCCTCGCACAGTCTTGGGAGATAACAAAGTTAAGACAGAAGCTAAAGGACCCATAGAATATTTGAATGATTGTTTTTAAGTAAATTATCTTTTAGGATTGGGTGGACTGAGAGTATTTGAAAGTTGATGCCACGGGGGAAAAGAGACAGTGGGAGGTAGAGAAGTCAGAAGTGGTTGAGATACAAGAACTTGGAGGCTGCAGGAGAAACAGAAGCAGCACACAGAGAAGGATGGAGAGGGTGAGAGGAAGCAAAGATGGAGATGATAGGACACAGTGAGCCTCTTCAGTGAGCAGGACCTGAAGAAGGTGTCGAGTCCTTTAAGGGATGCGCTGGGCACAGTTGTTAATAAAATGTCATGGTAGATTTCAAGGGTCATCTTGACTGGATGGAGGGCTGCCTGGAGAACTGTACAGGTTGCTTCTGGGTGGTCCGTGAGGGTGAGCCAGTCAGTAAACCAAGTGAGTAAGACCTGCCCTCGATATGGTTGGACACCGCCCATCTGCTGGGGTCTGGGTGTGATCAGCTGGGATGGAACAAGAAGTGGAAAAGGGGGAAATGCTTACTTCTTCTTTCTGGAGGAGGGCATGTTTCTCCTGCTGCTGCCCTTGAACCCTATGCTCTTCAGCCATTGAATTCTAGGACTTGCACCTGTAGCTGCAGTGGGCTCCTGGGCCTTGAGCCTTGGACACGAGGCTGCACCTTGGGCTCCCTGGCTCTGAGACGTTGGTTTTTCCCAGCTCTCCAGTTTGCAGACATCCATCAGGAACTTTTCAGCCTCTGTGATTCCAGAAAGGGGAGCCATTCTCCAAATTTATTAGCCAACAAAGATTTATTAACCAAGCTCCTAATAAACATAGATCATCTATTGACTCTGATTCTTTGGAGAACCTTGATTAATACATAAGGCAAATATGGATATTTGGCATAGATACCTTCCAGGACCACCAGTTGATCTCTGAAATACATATAGTACTGAATCAGATACTTGTTATGTTTTTTCCAGTACATAACACACATACATATGAAAACGTTTAATGTATAAATGAGGCACATAAGAGGTTAACAGCAATAACTAATAATAATTAAAAAACAATATACTGCAATAAGAGTTATTTAATGCTTATGGGTAATTTGTAGAGTTTCCTATTTAATATTTTTTTAAAGAGAGAGAGAGAGATTTTTTTTAATATTTATTTTTTAGTTTTCAGCGGACACAACATCTTTGTTTGTATGTGGTACTGAGGATCGAACCCGGGCCGCTCGCATGCCAGGCGAGCGCGCTACCACTTGAGCCACATCCCCAGCCCTCCTATTTAATATTTTCAGACTGTGGTTGACTATGAGTAACTGAATCCACGGACAATGGGGACTGTGGCACCTGGACAGAGATGAGGCCATTTAGTGCTCACAGTAAGCTTTGAGAAGGACTTGCTCTTTGAAGCCATGAATTGCCTCACACCAACTCCCAGGAGAATCTCCCAGGAGCATCTGTTCCTTGGTGAGTCTTTACCCCAGCTGGTGTTCCATGTGGGGACTCTTCTCTGCTATATCCCAGACCTGTGTGTCCCTGCACAGGTCACTAATGTGTGCCTTGTTGTGCCAGGTCCTCCCCATGGTGCAGGCCAAACAAAATCTGCTGCCCAAGGGTCCCTGTGCTGAGTTTGAGTCTGTCCATGTTATCAGTTACCAGACTTTGAGACAGAGCAAACTATTGGACTCTCTAAAGTCACACTTTCCTTCTGTACAAAATTGGGCTCGTGTGATCTAATTCAGATATAATACCCTACTATTATGTTAATGAATGAGCGCACAGGTTTGTTGGAATTTGCAGTAAATAGCAATGGCCATCGCTAAGATGTGTGCATGTAGAGGCCACCGTGCTCTCTGATATATACCCTGGTGCTTGGCTATTACCAGTATGTGAGAAAACTAAGGCCTAAAGATGTCCAGTGACTCCAACATGACTCAGCTAATCAGGAGCCAGGTGATTTTGTTTTTTCCTGTATTTGTGGTCACAATTTTAAATTTTTTTAAAATAAAAGAACAAACATTTTTTTTTTCCAGCAGTAGTTTTCAGAATAAGAGTTACATCCTGTGCAATGAAAATAGGCACTTGAACACTGTGCAGGTTTTATTACACACAAACAAGCTTAACCCTCCCTGACCCTCCAGGTGGACCGAGGGGCTCCTTTCTGGTGCTCCTACACACTGGGAAGCCATCTATTCCAGCACGATGTCCCCCAGTAACCACAAAGCTCCCCAAGGCAGGGCCCTGTGCTTTCATCTGTTTCCCAGGAGTTAGCATAGCCCGGCACATTGGGGCTGCCCAGTAGTCACTGCTGAGTCAGGGAATCACTCTGGGTTGTTTCAAAATGGTCCAGAGATGGGATGCATTTCTACAAAACTGTACCTATTCTCCTCACAGTTTTTCCGGCCAAGCCTGAAGCTACCTTCACTTGTAATTTGTCTCCTCTTGTTTCTCAATGAATTCAGTAAAGGGCACAGCAATTTGTTTGTTTATTAATCAGGTATGGTTGATCAGTCCCCATGCACCTGGCGCTGTGCTGGGGATGGCGATGGAGCCCCTGAAGAGTGGCTGAACATGAGTGTCTAGGTTGTATATTGCCCAATCTCAGGACTGCATTTCCCTAAGGCGTCTCTGAGTGCACCAAGCTTGAGGACAGAGGAGTCGATCAGACAGAACTCCTCCTGGCCCAGAAAATGTAGGTGAGGCAGGAGGGTGGGGTTCAACACTCTCAGTTACCATGATCCCTAAGTCACCCAATATTGGCCTTTGAGTACCAAGGTGCCTCCTCGGGGAGATTCTTCCCCCAGAGTTTCCCACTTGGCACTAACTTTCAGCCCCAGCTGAAGTTTCCCAGATGGATTTCTAGCCTTGGAAATGTAGGTTTCTAATGGAAATCCCTGAAGCCCTTTACTTAGAGCTGCTCTGGTGGGCACCACTCTAATTATTCAATTGCCTAATTCCATTTATCTTTCATGATCCATTATGCACCCCTGACAGGCTGCATCTTCCTTAGCAGATACATAACCTAGCCTAATGGACTCTGGGTGAAGCCAACTACATAGACTAAGGGATTTTGCTGGTACCTAATTCTCCTAAACTATTATTTTATAAATGAACAAGGCAGACAGACACATTTTCTGCTTTAAGATAAATATTTTATGAATTGCCCCTCTGATACATTACCTTATTAGTACATTATCCTTATCCCTCCCCGAGCTTTGAAGAGCCTGGGCATACACTCAGGAGTACATTTGGGTGATTTTATTGAGCAGGATGCTTTTATAATCTGTTTGTATCTGGGGCGGAGGGAGTAAGAAATAATTTTGTCTCATAAAAAGGAAAAGTTCTTTAAATGTTGATTTGCTACTTTAGTGTGAAACTCTTTATCCAAGGACTTTTTGCTTAACCAAAGTGTATAGAGTCTACTTAAAAAAAAAAAAAAAAAGTCTTTTTTTTCCTTCCTGAGCACTCAGGACCACCCAATAGTAAGAAGAGTTTACACAATTCCAGGAGAGAGATTCTTCCTTATTTTGAGAACAAAAAGCACCATAAAAATGTCAATCTTTCTTTTTGAATTTCACTTTAAAAAAAAAAAATGCAGTTTAAAATATTAAATAAACGCTTGTTTATTTCTTACCAAATAGGCTTGCATTTCTACTCTCCTCAGCCCTAAGAGCATTTTAAGCTATGGAGGGAATGGGACTAGGGCTGGTGGTGACACTGGTGACTCCAAACACGGACCTTTCAATATCACTGTCCAAACTGTAAAAAGAAACTGGCTTGGGGCTGGGTTGTGGCTCAGTGGCAGAGCACTGGCCTAGCACATGTGGGGCACTGGGTTCGATTCTCAGCACCGCATATAAATAAATAAAAAATAGAGGTGTGTGAACAACCAAAAAAGAAAAAAATGGCTTTAACCCATAGTGGTCATTCCCTTACCTGGGGTAAATATTGTGCACATTTCCTCATGTCTGTGAACCAAAAGATGTACACTATTAAAATGAAAAAAAATGCTCTAATCAGTTTTTTTTTATTTTTTATTTTTTAGCAGGCTTCATTCCATAACCTGAAAGAAAACCAGGGACATGTACTCAATGCTGGAAGACTGAAGTGACTGATTCTGTGATCTCAGCCCACCCGTGGTCAGATAAAGACAAAGATTTGCGACTGGAAGCAAATACGCTAAATTCTAAGGTTTTTACGGGTGAGAAGTAGCCCTCCCTCGAGTTTGTTCCAGATACGATGGCAACATATCTGCTTCCAGAAATGAAATTAATCATGACATTTTTAGGGATTAATTAGAATCAAATTGATAGAGAACATGGAATAATAACCTTTGATAAAATGCCGAGGGACGTTGAAATGGGAGCCATAGGAACTGGGAGGGACAGGTACCTAGAGCATTTGCACAATCTTAGGTTCTCCCTTGAGTATGTTTTACCTTTGCCATAAATGAAAACATTTAAATTTCTTTAAAATTACATTTAACTTAATTATACCCAGGCCCTGATACCGGTAAGCCCCCCATTTTGCCTGCTTTTCTGTGGGATGGAAGCGACCGGGCTCATCATTTCATAAAGACTTGTTTTTCTACAGGATGTTCGCTATGTGCAGAATGTTAATAGCCGGCAGAATATGAATAGGCTCTGTGGCTCCACTTGAAATATAGAAAAATGGGCCAGACATTAAAAAAGATAAAAGGGAAAAGGGCAGTAATGAATTTAGAGGAAAATGAACATTAATGGTACTAGCATTACTCATGTTCCACATAACAAATTATTGGAAATCTGTCAAGCACACCAAATTATCTACTCGTCGGCTGCTGCGGGGCCCTCTGCAGCCATCCCAAACCAGCAAAAGCAAGACAATTTAAGCTAATTTTACTATTTATAACAATAGAACAGGCCATTAAGATAAATTAATGTCATTATCAAGTTTCTATGAAAATGACAAATACCACTATTTCGAGCAGCTTAGAGGCTGTTGACTATAATGAAATCCGCTGCACAGGTACTAAAGAGAAACACTCCAAGTAATTATTTTCTAGTAGCCTGTTTGTTTCCTGACCATTCATTTGCTTTCACCACAATTAGTTCTGTACACAATATGGTGGTAACTAAACAGTCAACACTACGCAGCATTAGGACTAATTGGGCCATTAGGACGCAGTTTCTAGCCTTTTCCTTCCTAAAGAGAGCTGGGAGTAAACAGAGCAGAGCAACAATGCAGGCACCATGCCGGCGGGGATTGTCTTAATTTAAAGGAGATCCAAACAGGATAATAAACTAGACAGGTGGAAAGCTTTGCATGGAACCCCCTCGGATCAGCCGGACAGCCACAAACTGAACCCTGCTGGAGCGTGTCCCCACACTTGGGGCCACCACACTGGGGGAGACCCAGGAGCAGCAAAACCCTGGGCGTGGGGCCCTGCCATGCAGAGGGTCTAGGAATTCCTGTCTGGTTCAAACCTGGAAACGCTTCTCCAGAGGCGACAACAAGTCATTCAAAGCCTGGCCATGAAAAACCCCATCTCCCTAATGGGTCTGTGCCGTCGGTGGCTTCTGGGTCATCATCTAGGACCAAATTATATTCAGCAGCTATCTGCAGAGATGTCAGTTTGTCCTAAGTCCAGCATCAATGGGAAAGAATTGTCCCTGACCAACTTGTCATGATCAATAACAAGAAGCAGTCAGAGGATCATAGTCTCCTGAGGTCCTCGCTGCAGGAAGTAAGCTGTGAATTTTGCACCAGGAAGCAACTGTACCAGCTTTTATATGCTTCATTAATAAGGGCTGGGATTCCTTAGGCCCCTCAGGGTGGCTCTCCGTGCTTCCAGGGCCATGCTACCCTCCATCACAGGGTATGCGAGCAGCAGCTCTGTGTTACCATTTGAAGCTGCCCGTTGGCCAGTCTCACCCATCTTTCCCCTCTTCCAGCTGAGACGAGGGTGTGGGTGATGGGTCCTGTCTTGGGGAGCCCACGGATTCTTAGGAGATATGAAACACAAGCACCCATGTTAGATCTCCAAAGACCGTGGAGTGCATAGGGAGATAAAACAGCAACAGAATACCAAGAAGAGGCAAATCAAAAATTAAAAAACAAAGGCCCAACGGGGAACAGGTAACCGTGGTGCCTGAGAGACACCTCCGGGAGCCATCATGCAAGACCTCAGAGTGGAACCCACTTTATAATGTGAGGTCAGCCCAGGTGCAGAACATGCAGTCAGCTGAAGGGGCTTTAAAGATGGATTCTTCGGGGGGATGACTAAGAACAGAGGATCAAAGACCCACCTTTGACTTGCTCCCCTGAATCCTCCCCAGCAGCCCCCAGCTCTCTCCCCAGGAGGCTGTCTTGCTCTTCACATGCAGCCCCTGCAGACCTGTGTCTGCCTAGACCTGTGCACAGCTGGGAGAGCAAAATCAGGCTGCCTCCAAGTCCCTTCCTGCCTCTGCCATTCCCCATCACACAGGTCCTATCGCTCACCCCGGTGACCGCAGCCATGTTGCACTCTAGGGAAGGCAGGCAGGAGGTCTGCTGTCCTTCTCATCCTCCACAGCACCTAGAACAGAGTTAGCATTCCGTAGATAAATGCTCCTTCACAGAGCAGGGCTGTGGGCTTTCTGACAGTAGTGACCTGGGAAGAGGTAAAATGCAGGCCCCCACGATGCAGGGAGGAGACAGTGGGCTTCCTGAGAATGCTGTCAGCTTAGGAAGAGCTATTTGTCAGCTTAGGAAGAGCTATTTGAGAAGTGACCCATCTTTGATTCTGCAGCCTCTGCCACTGTGCTATTTGTTGATTCGGAAGCTAAGGATTCTCAAGGACTTGTGTTTGTCCCCACTACACAGATTGGGATACTCAGAGATTCTGGGTGCGGGGCCTGCCTGCCTCTATCCCAGGAGCCTTCTGGGATAACTTCAAAAGTCTCCTGGCTATGTGCCCACCCAGATGGGCCATCCAATTAGTAAAATTACTACTAATGGTTTTTAAAGACAGGATTTCTGGGCAAAATATATGGTTCAGTAATTATATCTACCATCTAAATGATGATGATCATCGTGATAAACCTTAACCCCACAGAGTTCAAAGCACTCTAAATAATTACATTAATTATTCTCAAACTTTCCCCAAGGGGCGGACCATTTCATTAAGCCTGCTTCCAGATGAGGAAGCCGAATGATCCAACAGCCAAAGTCCAGGGAATGGGCTGGAAGCTGCTTCTGCACAAGTAACTCCTGAGAATTTCTGCTGAGGGCATGTCTGCTCTTTCATGCGTCAGGGCCAAAGGGCCTGGTTGAGCTTTGGTGGCTTCCCTGGGCTGGGGAGGCAGTGAATTTGCCACCTGTGAGCCTTGCAGAGGCCTGGACTTGGGCTGAGTGGAGCGACGGCTTCCCATGTCTAATCTCAGGGGCAGGCGGAGGAAATCATATGGCACCCGACTTCTGGTGCTCTTATTTAGGCCAAGGTTAAGTGCAGTGATGTGTTTATTTCTGAGCTTTCTTACTGTGAGGCAGGCTTCCTTATGTGAAAAAAAAAAGGAAGATCACACAATTCAAAAACTATGCCCAGACCTCGGTAAGCCTGGTGGATGCAGAGGTGGACTTGGAATTAGTTCCACCTGCTTGAGGGGCTCTGTGCTGTGCTCCCAGGAGCCTTAAGGGGCCTCCTTCAGCAAGCGCAAGTTTACAGACTCCTGGCCCCACCACCTCCCACCCTTTGACCTCGGACCAGCTTCATAAACCTGCTGGGCCTCAGCTTCCCCATCCATGAAATGGGGTTGAGCATAACCCTATTTGATCATTGCAAATATTAAGATAAATTAGTTCCCATTCCACAACCAGCACAGAACCTCTTTGACCCCGTCTGGTTGATTTCACAGCTTCCAGTGCTGCACTAGCCGATTACTGGCTGTAACAACCTCATTCTGCAAAAATCACACTGGCTTTTACAGGTCTTTACGGGAAGGAAATAGGCTAATGCACTGTTTTCCCATGTATGTCAGTAGCCCAATCTCTCTCTAATGGGCTCAAATTGCAGTTTTAAAACCTAAACCATGAACTTAAACTCTCTCGCAGACATGTGCAGGAGAGAAATCCTTACTTCTTATGCTTCTAGTGCAAAATAAAGACAGAGAAAAACATGTGGCCTGCCTTCCTCTGAACAACAGACTGCAAAAAGAGGCGTAGCAAAGTGACTGTGACCTCAATAGAACTTAGTTCCTGCTAAAAGGTGAGTTGAGAGGGAAATTCGGGAAAACCTCCTGATTTCAGAGTGTGTAACAGGTTTGAAAACTGTCAGTCTCCCCTTTGACATTCTTCGCAAGCCCCCGTTCTACCACAAACCCTATCTTGCTGCCTCAAGAAATTTAGAGCAGAGCCTTAGAATGGGGCCAAGGGTCAGGGGCTCCAACTCCGTTCGCTGCAGACAACTGACCTGTATCAGCCTCCTGTCTGATCCAGGCTGCTTTTTGAACACTGCCGCCATATTCCCACAGCAGACGCCCAGGCCCTCTGAGCTGCTTGGATTGGTGCTGCTGTTAAGGACATTGCCTTCCATCAACAAGTTCTAGCCAAGAAATCGGTACATGTTGCAGAACAGTACGTGGGCATCATTTAACCGGAGACCCATAGCGGTTCTATGAGGTAGACACTACACCCTATTCTATAATTGAGGAAATAGACTTTGATATGGTCAGTTACTTGTCCAGAGTCTCACAGTTGGTGAGTGGCAGGGACAAGACCGTAGCCAGGGCATTTTGACTTCGGAAGTCACATTTTCTCTCTACTGTCCACAGCCTTCATCCTGGCTGGATTCTGGTCCTGCCCTCTGATAGACTGACCTACCCCATTAGCATCCAATGCCCATCAGATGTATTGGCTAGACAAAGCAAGAGGAACTCGTCACCCAAACCATGTACTGTATCATTTTACGTGCTCTCCATGAACAAAATAAACTTTTCTTCTTTGTAGTTGATTATCTCAGGCATTTTGCTACAGTAATAAAAACCTGCTCTCTGCTGTTAAACTACATGTTCCCTGGGGACAAGAAGGGCATCCACTTTCCTTATTATTCTATCCTCAGCACAATTGCCTTGTACAAAGATGTGGCTAGTTAAAGGTCTGTGAAAGGAATAAATGAGTTACTAAAGAGAGAAAAAAACACTGGTTGGGAACACCCATGGAGTCATGGACAGGATTTCTACATTTCCCCTGGTATTTTTTTAACATTATCCAGGAGTAGAGCAGTAAATAGTTTCCCCCTCTTCATGTGTCCAGTGGACTTTCCAGAACAGACTACATAGCACATGAATAGAACCATCAGTGGTCCTTGCTTTCTCATAACAGTGAAAAAGAGAGCACACCAGGTTCCTATTGGAATCTCAGAACAGGGTCCAGCTGAAATGAGGAGTAGCTTGTGAAGGGAGGTCGCCTGTTGTGTTCCTTCTCTTCTGTTCATTCTATTTCTTCTAAATTTTAGCAAGAATTTTCTAAGCACTTAAAAAAAGAAATGTCCTACTTCTGGGTTAGCTTTCTAGTACTGTAACAAAATACCTGAGGTAATCAACTTATAATGAGAAAAACCTTATTTTGGCTCACAGTTTTGGAGGCTTTAGTCATGGGTCATTTGTTCCTGTTTGTTTTGGAGCCTGTGGTGAAGCAGCATATCATGATGGGAGGATCTGTAGAAACAAAGCCAGGTAGTGAAAAAGAGGGAGAGAGAGGAGGGGGCTGGGGTCCCATATTCCCTTCAAGGGCATACCCCCAATAACTGGGAAACCTCTCACTAGGCCCTACCCCTTAATAATTCTACCACTTCCCAATAGTGCCACCTGCAGGGGACCAAGCCTTTAACATATGGACCCTTGGGGGACACCTATCTAACACACAGCAACTCCCAATAGTCAATTTCAGGGGGTGGAATGCCTCCTCTCCGCTCATTTATAAGATGAGGTGTGGTTTGCGATTGTCCTGCTTTCCCAAGACCCACAAAGTAGAAGGGAGCCTCCAGCAGACACATACATTGCACACGTGTCCTGATGTGGCGATGCTGATTCTCTCACTTGGCTAAGTCTTTTCCGCTTGTTTATTGCAAAAACTTAGTGCCGTGGTTCAGATGCGATTCGTGTCCACCAAAACTCATGTTGAAGTTTGATACCCAAAGTGATGGTGCTTGGAAATGGTGGGGCCTAGCGGGAAGGGTTCATGGGGGTGGAGCCCTCGGGAAAGGCCTAATGCCCTTCTCATGTGGGTTCTTGCTGGATTAGTTACCCAAGAGTAGCTTGTTGTGAAGGGAGCTTGCCGATTGTGTTCCTTCTCTTCTGCAAGCATCTGCTCGCCCTTCCATTTTTTTTTTTTTTTTCTGTGATATTAGTAGCAGCACCAGGTTCTCACTAGAAGCTGAGTGGATGATGGTGCCTTGCTCTTCAGAATCCCAGCCTTGGGAGGAAAAATAAATTTTTTTCCTTTATATGTCACCCAGTCTCAAGCGTTCTGTTAAAGCAATAGAAAAGAGGGTAGGACAACTAGAATCCAGCCAAGTCTGAAGCTATGATGGCTGGGTATTAATGCCCAGGTCCCAGAAGCAAGTGTACCATGAGGTTGGCAAGGAAAAAAACAAGCAGGAAAATCTCCACTCCTTCTTGGACCACAGTGACCCTGTGCTTTCTTCTGCAGGTTAAAAGCTGGGCCTGGGCTTCATTTTGCTATATCCACTGGTTTTCAGCAAGTCCTCTAAACCTTCTAGGCCTGGGTTTTCTCATCTGGGTGATAAATGCTTGATAATCCCAAATTCTATTCCAGTTCTTAAAAAAATTTAAAAAAAAAAACACATGATTTCACAGATTGGTTGTGCTGGATTCAGAACCTATTTATCAGAAGGTAACATTTGAGTCCCTTAGTTTCTAATCATTATGTTAGGCAGAGAAAATGGTTCACCTCCCCTCAAGAGATGTCCCACCAGGACCAGCAGGGTGGGATCTGTTCTGAGGATCACATAATTCCTCAGAGTCATATTTCTAGTATCAACATGGACCTATGAGGTACAGGACAGTGACTCCAAGTGTGGCAGGAGTTGGACCAGGTGCCAAGGGAAAGCTTTTCCTGAGCAATAGCAACAATCGTGGAGCACTTTTCCAATCTGATTCTTGAAACATTGATACGGGCCAAGCCATTTCCATCTAACCGGGATTTTCCAATTAGTTTGGGTCCAGCTAATAGATTTGTTAAATTAAGATTTTATTGCCAAGATATTAATTTCGATGAAGTCTGACCTAAGGGAATTTTTAAGGCTTATCGATCTACAGCAGTTGAATGTTATTGCAGTTATCAATTCCCAATAGGTGTACTCAGGAAGGTGCTTACTAAGTGCTGAAGAGAAAACCAGTTTGGAAGCCCTGGAAATGTGCTTTGAAACTGGAGTCCGGGTTCTCACTTTGGCCTTGGCTCACCTGTCTAGGAAGTAGGAAGATAAACGTGACCCAGAGAGGAATTCACCTGCTCCCGTCGCTCCCTGTCACTAGAGGGGTTTTAAAATGTCTGTGACCAACTACCAGCAAATCCTGTATTAAAGAAGCAATGAATTCAAAGTGCTCCACTTTCTAGAAGACATTCTCTTTAAAACGGTGACCATGTTCTAGCCCTTTCTAGCTGCTCAGAGAGATGAAAGATAAAGGCACGGGGGCTTTCCTTGAGATTGGAAATGGAGAAAGTCAGCCCACAGAAGGGGGGAGGGGGTCCTCCCATTTCAGGACAATGGAAGCAACAAAGAGCCTCAGAATGCTGTGGAGGCAGAGAAGGAGGTGAGAGTTCTCAGATTGTGGAGAGATGAATAATACATTGGAAAGCAAACACAAGCATTATTTCCCTTCTAATCAGGATCATGAGGCATTTTACAAATTAACCACTTTCCTCCAACACTTACCATATTGAGTGGCTCTAGGTACAGCCATCAGGGCGGACTCTGCCATCTGCATTTAGAAAATTGCCTATACATTTATTAAAGTGAAATTCACCCATTAATTAATGCTGTTCTCCCTGAAGACTCTCATTAGCACATTGAGCTAATTACTGAAACCACAGGCCCAAGGGTGGTTGGTTTTTTTTTTTTTTTCCCCCTCGATTGCAGCAAAATGTGCTCCAGCCTTACATTTACAGGGTTTGAAAAGAGAAACCACAGAGTCCAAACCACCATAGGAAGTGGGACCACTCTTCCTGCTGCTCATCTTCTCCCTTCTCCGTGGGCAGCTGCTCTTCCAGCCAGAGACCTTTCCAGGCCGAGATGGGCCCTGCCTAGTCAGCACCGCAGTGTGCCCGAGGAGGTGAATTTGGAAGAAGACACAAGTCTTACGGGGTCATTACCTCTTCTCCCCCGCCCCCTCCACGTGGCTCCCACATGTCCTTTTCTTTCCTTTCTTTCTTTTTTGGTACCAGGGACTGAACTCAGGGGCACTCAACCACGGAGCCACATCCCCAGCCCTGTTTTGTATTTTATTTAGAGACAGGGTCTCGCTGAGTTGCTTAGCGCCTCACTAAATTGCCGAGGCTGGCTTTGAACTCATGATCCTCCTGCCTCAGCCTCCCTCCAGGCATGGGCCACACACCCAGCTCCACAGGTCCTTCTCATCCAGCAGAAAACAAGGAGATTCCAAGCAGTAAAAGTGGTTGTAAAAGTGGTTGGATGTATTTCTTTTTTTTTTTTTTTTTTTTTTTTTTTTTTTTTTTTTTTTTTTATTGTTGGTCGTTCAAAACATTACATAGTTCCTCATACATCATATTTCACAGTTTGATTCAAATGAGTTATGAACTCCCAATTTTATCCCGTATACAGATTGCTGCATCACATCAGTTACCCTTCCATTGATTGACATATTGCCTTTCTAGTGTCTGATGTATTCTGCTGTCTATATTATTCTCTACTATCCCCCCTCCCCTCCCCTCCCCTCCCCTTTTCTCTCTCTACCCCTTCTACTGTAAATCACTTCTTCCATTTGAATTATCTTGTCTTACCCCTCCTTTCCTCTTATATGTCATTTTGTATAACCCTGAGGATCGCCTTCCATTTCCATGCGATTCCCCTTCTCGTTTCCTTTCCCTCCCACCTCTCAACCCTGTTAATGAAAATCTTCGTCTCAAGCTCTTCGTCCCTACCCTGTCCTTGTTTCCTCCCCTTATATCAGAGGAGTCATTTGGTATTTGTTTTTTAAAGATTGACTAGCTTCACTTAGCATAATCTGCTCTAATGCCATCCATTTCCCTCCAAATTCTATGATTTTGTCATTTTTAAATGCAGAGTAATACTCCATTGTGTATAAATGCCACATTTTTTTAATCCATTCATCTATTGAAGGGCATCTAGGCTGATTCCACAATCTTGCTATCGTGAATTGTGCTGCTATGAACATCGATGTAGCAGTGTCCCTGTAGCATGCTCTTATTAGGTCTTTAGGGAATAGACCGAGAAGGGGAATAGCTGGGTCAAATGGTGGTTCCATTCCCAGCTTTCCAAGAAATCTCCATACTGCTTTCCAAATTGGCTGCACCAATTTGCAGTCCCACCAGCAATGAACAAGAGTGCCCTTTTCCCCACATCCTCTCCAGCACTTATTGTTGTTTGACTTCCTAATGGCTGCCAATCTTACTGGAGTGAGATGGTATCTTAGGGTAGTTTTGATTTGCATTTCTCTGACTGCTAACGATGGTGAGCATTTTTTCATGTACTTATTGATTGATTGTATGTCCTCTTCTGAGAAGTGTCTGTTCAGGTCCTTTGCCCATTTATTGATTGGGTTACTTGTTGTCTTATTGTCTAATTTTTTGAGTTCTTTGTATATTCTGGTTATTAGGGCTCTATCTGAAGTGTGTGGAGTAAAGATTTGTTCCCAGGATGTAGGCTCCCTGTTTATCTCTCTTATTGTTTCTTTTGCTGAGAAAAAACTTTTTAGTTTGAGTAAGTCCCATTTGTTGATTCTAGTTGTTAACTCTTGCGCTATGGGTGTCCTATTGAGGAATTTGGAGCCTGCTCCCACAGTATGTAGATCATAACCAACTTTTTCTTCTATCAGATGCCGTGTCTCTGATTTAATATCAAGCTCCTTGATCCATTTTGAGTTAACTTTTGTGCAAGGCGAGAGATAGGGATTCAGATTCATTTTGATGCAAATGGATTTCCAGTTTTCCCAGCACCATTTGTTGAAGATGCTATCCTTCCTCCATTGCATGCTTTTAGCCCCTTTATCAAATATAAGATAGTTGTAGTTTTGTGGATTGGTTACTGTGTCCTCTATTCTATACCATTGGTCCACCCGCCTGTTTTGGTACCAGTACCATGCTGTTTTCGTTACTATTGCTCTGTAGTATAGTTTGAAGTCTGGTATCGCTATACCGCCTGATTCACACTTCCTGCTTAGTATAGTTTTTGCTATTCTGGGTCTTTTATTATTCCATATGAATTTCATGATTCTTTTATCTATTTCTACAAGAAATGCAGCTGGGATTTTGATTGGCATTGCATTGAACTTATAGAGAACTTTTGGTAATATCGCCATTTTGATGATGTTGGATCTGCCTAGGTTGGATGTATTTCTAAGGCTTTCATTTCAAACCATCTCAGACTGTCCAGGAGAAGGGGGCTTAGCACCTAAGGCAGGGGAAAGGATTGTGGGACAGACCTGCCCAGGAAGCACAACCCAACCCCGAGTTGTTCCTTAATGAGTCTTTGGTGTTTGTTTTGTGTTTTTAAGATCATTTTTTTTTCTTTTTCTTTTTTTTTTTTTTTTGTTGAGAGAGAGAATTTTAATATTTATTTTTTAATTCTCGGCGGACACAACACCTTTGTTGGTATGTGGTGCTGAGGATCGAACCCGGGCCGCACGCATGCCAGGCGAGCGCGCCACCGCTTGAGCCACATCCCCAGCCCCAGTCTCTGGTGTTTTAAAGAAGCCCTTTTTTTTTTTTTTTCCAATAAAGAACGATTTAAGTGCTGGGGATATAGCTTGGTTGGTAGAGTGGGTGCTTGTCTCACATGCACAAGGTCATGGGTTCAATTCCCAGCACCAAAAAAAAAAAAAAAAAAAAAAAGGAATGATTTTAAATAAATCCTCAAAGTTATGAATCATTTAAAATGTGTATTATGTGAAAATGGTCGATTTTACCAAAGCATACCTATGTTTAGCTAAGGTAAGAACAGGAAAATAAAAGATGTGGATTTGGACTGAAGGGGTGACTCCGTGGTGGAGTGCTCCCTTACCATGTGGGAGGCCCTGGGTTCGATCCCTACCACCATTAAAAAAAGGAGGAGGTTGATTCATTCCAGCAGTGTTAGGATGCGTTTTCTCTCTTGCACATTCACAAGTGATGTGTTGAAGTTTCTATGGTCGACCTGACATGTTGGCTGGCCTCCAGGTCCAGCCCAGCAGACCTTGCAGAGATGCTGAGGGTGGTAGACTGAAGGGCGGTTCCCCAGGACGTCCACCTTCCCATCCCCAGAACCGCCAGTGCTGCTTCATGTAAGGATTTCGTGGATGTGACTGAGGATCTGAGATGAGAAGAGGTCCTCATTTCTCCAGGTGTGCCTTGATAATCACAGTGTCTTATAAGGGAGGCAGAGATTAGACGACAGAAGTGGATGTAGTAATGGAAGCAAGAGTTTATACGGATGTGAGGCAGGGGTCCCTGGCTGGAGAATTCAGGTGGGCTCTGGAAGCTGGAAAAGGTAAAGAAATGGCATTTCCTCTAGAGTAATGAGAAAACAAAACAAAATCCCAGCCCCAGACACTTGGATTTTAGCTGAGCAAAACTGATTTTGAACTTCTGGCCTCCAGAATTGTGAGAAAATAAATGTGTGTTGCTTTGGGCCATTCGGTTTGTGTTCATGTGTCACAGCAACAACACAAAACTAATATTGTTGCCCTTCAGCACACCTGCCACGTCCAGAAGATACTCTCTCAGACTCAACTTTCTTGCTGGCTGGCTGGAGGATGGGGATTTGGGGCAGCCACAGCAGTAACTACAAAGTAACTGTGGCTGAGATGGGAGATAGGAGTGATTCTAGTTACCTCCCTTGTGTAGTGACACCCCCCTTTCTCCACAGAAAAGTCTTAACTGGGCTTTTCCAGAAATCTTCACCACGGCTGATTTTAGGACTGTCAGCAAAAGAGTCTCTGCCAAAGAGTCCAATGTAGATAAACTGCCTATTTTCATGTTGCCCTGTTTTACTTGGCCACTGGCCGGGAAGAAATCAGCACTCCAAGTGCTGGACACCCACCTACTAGTTTCTCACAAACAAGTATCCAGTAGAGTAGTTTGTAGAAATGTGTAAACCAGGCTTGTGGCCTTGAGCTGGGCTTCACACAGATGTCTACCTTTCTAAGATAAGAGAAGTTGCCAATTGGGCTCCGCGGTAACAGCTGGCAGGGGGAGGAAAGAAGGGGGAGAAGAAGCTCTCCCCTTCTCAGGTGTTGTCCTTGAAGGGTTAACTTGCCCAGAACAGTGAAAGAAAAAACTGCTTTTATGTGAATTTCTGCAGACTGTGAACTTCTGAGCCCCTCCCCTTACATGCTGGGTATAAAATTCTGAAACTACCTGAACTTGGGGTTCAGAAGATTGATGGATTACAGCAGAAGCTGTGCCCTCTGAACCTGGTTGCAGCCAAATAAACTGTTTCCTGCTGTCTTCGGTGCCTTGCCTCATCTGGCCCTACAACAATAGCGCTGACAGCTTTGACCCTAAGGATTAAGTTAAATCTCTCTATTATCTCTGAGCAGCAGCACCGCACTCCAAGTCTCTGTTTCTCCATCGTTGATAGCTTCTGACATAATTCCCGTGGGGTGGTGTGTGAGGGTGTCTTGTGATAATGTACATCAAGCCTCAAGCACCCAGCACACCGTGACTGTTCAGGATGCAATCGGTTCTTCTTCTGTCTCCTTTAATACCCACACAGCATCCTCCACTGCACCTACATGAGGTCCAGCCCAGACTCATGCTAGAGTCTAGAAGCACCTGCAGACCCCACGTGCACGCCATGCTTGGCTGCCCAGGTTCCAGGCTCCAGTGTTCAACAACAGCTGCAGAGTGCTGACCAGGTGCTGGGTAGTTTCACGGTGGGACAAACGATATAGCTTACCCTCACCATACAGGCATTTTACTGGGGAAAATGGATATTTTCAAAAGTAATAGGAACGGCTGGGTATGAGGCATTACCACACCCAGGAGTGCCTGTGAGCAACTCCAAATACACAGTATGGGTTGAACATCCAGGACTAGAAATGTTTGGGACCAGAAGTGTTCAGAATTTGTATTTTGGAACATCTGCATGTTTATAATGAGCTTTGTTGGAGACGGAAAACAAATCTAAACACAGAATTCAATGATGTTCTATAGAGACTTGATACACATAGCCAGAAGATAATCCTATACAATATTTTTAGTGTGCCTGCCTTGGGATTGTGACTGTCACAAGGACTTCTGCTGCCCTAGGAAACAAGCACTAAGTCACTCATTGCTGAGCAAAGGTCCCTGGTGCTGTTGATGGCTTACCCAGTAACTAACCATCTCTACTTTTTCTTGCTCTTAGAATCCAGACTCAGTCTGGTCAATAGTATGCTTGGTCGCTTGAGTTGACATGTGACTGGTCTTGACAGTCTCTTCCTAGCCATTGTTTAATCTGAGGTTGGGCTGTGGTCCAGTTGTGGCAGTGAGAAAAATAGGGATATATAGCGGGGACTTCTTCTCTAAAAGAGGAAGATGGAGGAAGAGACAGCCTTTGAAACCCATCTCTTTCCTTCTTGTGCTGGGCTTCATAATGGAAAGCTGATGCTCATCCACGAAAGAGAAAAACACCGAAGCTATTGAAGCTCTTATCAGAAGCAAAAGTCTCATCCTTGAGGGTATTGTTGAGGTGCCAAATCAACCCCTGGGCTGACCACTTCCCAAAGTTCTTGTTAAGTAAACAATGTGTCTTAGTTCATTTTCTGTTGCTATAACAAAATACCAGAGACTGGGTGATTTATAAAGAAAGAAGTTTATTTTGACTCATGGTTCTAGAGGCTGGGAATTCCAAGAATATGGTGTTGGCATCCACTTAGCTTCTAGTGAGGGCCTCATGCTACTTTAATTCATGGTGAAAAATAGAAGGCAAATAGGTGATGGTAGAAGAGATAAAAATGATCCAAATTCTTGAGATAAAGGCATTGATCCTTTCATGAGGACTTCACCTCCATGACCTAAACACCTCCCACTAGGCCCCACCTCCCAGTGCTGCTGGTGGAAGTATCAAGTTTCCAGCACACGAATTTATGGGGACACACCCCAAACATTTCATACTACATAACCTTTCACTTAAGGAACATGTGGCAAAATTTTCTGTTCTTTACAGCCAGAGGCAAATGTGGTGTGAAGAATGGGGGAGTGGGTCTGGAATGAAGCTTCAGTTATGGCAAAGGCAGTTCTGGGGTCATGGGCTCCTCCCACCATAGCTGTGTCTCAACCACAAAGACTAAACAGCAGCAGACAAAGAGCACAGGAGTTGAGCACACACACAGAAAAAACAAGGGGATCTAGACAAGGGGCCCAGGGAAAGACAAAAGCTGGGCCTGAGCAAAGGAACGCTTTCAGGTTTGAAAGTATTTTTAAAATATTCACATTGATCCAAAAATTTGGAGCTGGGAGCTGGGGCTGTGGCTTAATGGCAGAGCACTTGCCTAGCACGTGGAAGGTGGTAGGTTCAATCCTCAGCACCATATTAAAGATAATTAAAGTAAAGGTATATCGTGTCGGGAGAAAAAAGGTTTGGGAATGTGGTTCAGTGGTTCCCCAAATGTCAGTATCGACAAAAATTTGGAGCTTTGTGGTTCTGGCCAGTGCTGGGTGTCTTGGCCCCGGTCACAGCTGCACATAGGATGCAAAAAGAAGCCCTTGTTCTTGGTGAAGAAACTACAGCTTCGAGTGTCAACTCCTACTTCCTGGTAAGCACCAGAATCCGAGTGTTAACACGCTGCTGAAAGACACTTTAAGACCCTTTTACGAAGGCTTTTGCAGTTAACATTTGGCGGAGGTATTGGGTTAAAACCTTTGGAGGAGGTTTTCTCTGTGGCTGGGAGTTTTCACTGCACAAGCTCCGGGATGTGTGCAGGTGGCAGCCACCTGCTCTGTCCTGTGGCCTTCTTCTCTCTGTTGCTCTGGGGCACCGCTTGCCAATCTTCTTTTGCAGATTGGTTCCAGGTGTGACTGAGACCTTGATCCCTTCTCCCCTTGAGGCACCCAGGTGGGACTTAAGCCAGCCATTGCCCCGGGCCTGCTTGTTGGATCTTTGATAGCATCAAACACATACTCCTATATGCTACCCAAATGTTATCCTTTTCTTTTTATTTTTTGGTACTGGGGGTTAAACCCAGAAGCACTTAACCACACTGACCTAATTCCCCAGTAAACCCCCATTTAAAAAAAATTTGAGACAGGTTTTTGCTAAACTGCCTAGGGCCTTGCAAAGTTGCTGAGGCTGGCCTTCAACTTGCCTCAGCCTCCCAAGACACTGAGATTACAGGTGTGCACCAAAACATCAGCTATTAGCATTTTAGACAGTAAAATGTTGCATAAATATTTGGGGAGCCTGCTAACTGACGTTTGGTCTTCCAGCTGCCTTTGTAGCTAGGGACAGACAAATGGCACAGCTCTGGCTAATGGTCTCAAGTTGATGTCACCCAGCACTGACTCCTGCCCTCCTTCCTTCTCCAACTTGAATACAGAGACTGGCCAACTGGTCTGTAGGTCACATTCCACTGGCTGCCTGTTTTTGTAAATAGGTTGTTTTGCAACACAGCCAGCCCCTGTGTGTATGTATGTCCGCCGCCGCTCTTGTGCTACAATAGCAGAGTTGATTAGCTCTAACTAAGACCTGTGACCCATATGCCAATGCCTGACCCCTTCAAAAAAGTTTGCTGACCTCCGACGTAAAAGATGTACCTTATGGTCATGAGGACAAAAACACACACTGAAGACAGTAGAGCAGGGTAAGAAGGGAGCCAGAGTCCTTCATAACACCACTGTATCCATCCTGGGCCACCCAAGTCAAGACTGCCTGGAGCATATAGCTAAAGAATACTTTCTCAAAAAAAATGAAAAGGTCTTTATTTTGCCGAGATTTAAAAATTATATTTTCCAGTGAGCATGTATTACTTTTATAATTAATAACCCATTAAATCTTTAAAAAATTGTATTTTTTGTACCAGGGATTTAACCCAGAGTCACTTAACCACTGAGACACATCCCCAGTCTTTTTAATTTATTTATCTTTATTTTGAGATAGGCTCTTGCTAAATTGCTTAGAGCCTAGCTAAATTGCCAAGGCTGGTCTCAAACTTGTGATCCTCCTATCTCAGTCTCCTGAAACCCTGGGATTGCAGGTGTGTACCATCACACCCAGCTATAAGAATCATAAGAGAGCGAGAGAAAAAAAAAAAACTATTGTTTCAGGAATGATACAGTTCATTATAAATAATTATTTAAATATGGTAAAAATCTGTATTCTTTTTTTTTTTTTTTTACTTCTTGGAAGGGTTTTTTTGTCCTGTTTCTATTTTAATGAATATATTGAAAAATGTAATTTTCATCAATGTCAAGAATTACATAATATGCATAACTTCCCCAACTTCCAAAAAAAAAAAGTGTGCTAGTTAGCAATGTTTTACTTCTTCTCTGCCTCCTTCCTCTGAGTATTTCAACCTCTGTTGAAATCATCTAAATATTTAGACTTACATTGTTATGAATTTTTACATTTATGCCTGTTCTATTTTAAGAATAGTTTAAAAATATGCCACACTTAACCATGCTATTGATAATTACTTGAACTTAACTTCAGGATTTATTTTTATTGTTTATCTCTGATTCTTGTCTCCTTTTCTGAATTATTTATTTGGGTGAATTTCTTTTATTACTCCCTTGAGGTTTTTATGGTTCGTTTTTAGCAGAGGAGAGATGTGGTAGGAAGTCCCCACCCCTTCCTTGACCCTCACCCACAGCAGATGAGTTGAGCAGATATGGCAGCCCTCTCTCAGTTCCCTGGGGACAGTGTTTCACAGTCTTAGTTTTGGATGTTGTGAGTCACAAGTCTGATTCTCTTTTCTCTGAAGATATATTTTTTCCTGCCTTGAAATTTTATACATTTTCCTCCTTCACCTTGGAATTGAGAGCTTTCCTCGGTCTATGCCTAGCTAATTTTTTAAAATTCCTACTTGGCATTCCAGGGTCCCTTTACCACTCAGAAAAGATTATATATTTTCAATGATTTTTTTCTTCAATTCCTCTATTCTTTCCTCACCAAGTTTTAATTGTATAAGTGTTGGTTACTCTACATTTTTTTGTTTTTATTTTTTAGTTGTCAATGGACCTTTATTTTGCTTATTTATATGCAGTGCTGAGAATCGAACCTAGTGCCTCACACATGCTAGGCAAGCGCTCTACCACTGAGCCCCAGCCCCAGCCCTACCCTAGGTTTTTGTTTCATCATTTCTCATGGGGGGGGGGGTGATGAACAACTTGTATAGATTGATACAGCAGGAGTAGGAGCCGTTTATTGTAGGACAGGAGGGGTATTTATACATTCCACACAGCTTATCTAATTAACATAAACTAGATACAGCAGTCAATCAATAAGGAATCTCCACACTTAATGGCTGGCTGGCCCTACTTCACAAACCACTCCCTCTGGCAAAATGCCAGGCGCCATCCAGACTTGTTTACAGACTCTAACATCCATTACCCCTCCCTTCCCCCCATCCCTCCCCCCCTCCCCACCCCACTAATTTTTTTGACTGCATTTTCAACTGAATTACAAATCGGTGTCCATTAGGATATTTTTTTGTTGTTTATAAGAGGGGAGTCAGTTCATTTGGTCTTTGTATACTTTTTAAATTACTGTATAATAGTCATACAAAAATTATACAAATGTGTGGGTGCAGCGGCCTTTGCCTGTAATCCCAGCTACTCTGGAGGCTGAAGCAGGAGGATCACAAGCTTGAAGCCAGCCTCAGCAATTTAGCAAGACCCAGTCTCAAAATTTTATAAAAGGGCTGGGGATGTAGCTTAGGGGTGAAGTACCACTGAGTTCTCTCTCTAATACCAAAAAATTTTTTAAAAAAATTACACAAATTTCAAATATATATTTCAAGGAAAACAAGTGCATACATATAGCCATATAAGCCACCTGATTGAGAAAGTATTCCCACCACCTCAGAAAATTCTTCTGACCTTTTCCTGTCAATTCATGATGCTTCCCCAGAAACAACTAATGATGTATGTCACCACAGATTAATTTTACCTATTTTAGAGTTTCATGCAGATGAAACCTCGAAACATGTATTCTTTTGTGTCTGGCTTCTCTAGCTCAACACCTTATCTGTAGGTGCCTCACTTGGAGAGGGGTCTCTAGAAGTGGCCTTGGCACATTTGCCCTTCAACCATCCCCCCACATTCACGATATCCTGTGACCAGCCTAAGCTTGGGTCCACTGGGGAACCGTACCCAGCCATTTCCCAGGACGGCCCTCCACTCCTTATCCCCTGGGAAACAGAAGGCTGAGGACTGTGTGGCTTCCCTGCAGACTGGTTCCCTCTACTGAGCTTTCACTTCTGCTATGGTTTGTTCCCCAGGGGTGCAGACGTTTGGAAGCTTTGTCCCCAGTGGGGTGATGTCAATAGGCAGTAGGAACTTAAAGGTGGAGCCTGGTGGAAGGTTGTTAGCTCACTGGGAATGTTGCCTTCAGAAAAGATGAAAGTTGCTCTATGGGACCCTGCTTAGTTCTCTGAAGGGGGTTGTATATAAAACAGCAAGACTGGCCCCTCTCTCCTCCCTGGCTTCCTGTCTTGGCTACATGATTTCTCCTTCTTTCTGCACTTCCATCATGAAGCTATGTATCATGATGTGACAGGCCAAGGGACCCTCACAGGAGCTGACACCTCGATTTTTGGACTTTCCACGCCCAAATTTGTAAGCTAAATAAAACTCTTTTTATTATATATTACTTTGCCTCAGGTACTTTGCTATATAGCAACAGAAAACAGGCTCCTACAACCTACTATTTATCTCACAGGGTTGCCAAGCATATTAAATGACATGATACATGCCAAGACATTGCACAATGTGCATAGTAAATCCACATAGCTATTGTCATTATGTCAGAATGTCTTTTCTATCCATGGTGTGCTTTCCAAATATCTATCTCTGGCTTAGCTTCTTCCCATCTGGTCTCTTGGGATACTTGATTCTTTCTCAGTCCCAAGAGAAAAGATATCAAGATAACAAAACTGGGGTTCTCACTCTCTCCTACTGTTTACATTCCTTCATTGTTTACTTTAAAATTTTATTTCAGTGAAGATGTTGGGAAGGATGTAGAGATAAACACATGGAAATTCGTCAATTTTAAGCAAGAAGTCAGCATTATTTATTATAGTTTTCAAAACGTGACAACAGCTTATAGTCCAGCAATAGGACCACAATTGGGTCATGGGGTACTTGAAGGATGAGATTTTTATGTAGAAAGGAGTTTTAGAATAAGTACAGAAAATCACAACTGAAGTCGCTCTTCTTCAGACTGCAAAGAATTATGTCAACGAAAGGATGACACAAAGCATGTCATACTTCTAAACAAATCAGCAGGATCTTACACACTCAATTTGTAGAGTTGCTGGCTGGAAATGAAGTAGACTGATCTGCCTAAGAAGTCCAGGGTTCTCCAAATCAATCAATGATTCCTTTACATTTAAACTTAGAAAGCCTGATCAGGTACAAAGGTGAGAGTGGGGGGCTTAAATCTAGCTGCAGGTAAGTGAACAAGATCTTGAAATAAAGTTATTCTGAGAAAAGAGAAGTCTCAAGTCCCAAGTTCGTAGGAGGGATCTAAGAATTGGGGGTGAAACTGGTTTCAGAGCAGAGTATGGCTGATCTTGGAAGCACCTCAGACCCTAAATGTTGCCAGTGACTGTGGCTTAGAGGGAAATGGCTGAGCGTGGAACAGTGAACTACAAAGACATCCTGGGAAGGACATCCGGGTTGGGTGGTCCTTGCTGTTGAGAGGGTACAGGACTACTCTTCAACAGTGACACCATGTGGCATCCAGGAGGAACTTCAGGGCCGGAGCTCAGGCGGGCAGTTTGACTAGTTGGTTGTCAGGAGTCCTCTTGAGACTGAGGAGAGATCCAGCGTTCTTGAACAACCTGGCAGAAGGGTTGGTGGGAAGGGAATTTTGACAGGGAAAACAATGGACTTTCTACTCAAAGGACATGGGCTGCTCCATCAATCAATTCTTTAAAAAGAACATAGCACAGGTATGACCATGTTTGTTTTTTTTTTTTTTTTTTTTTTTTTTACATTGTGCTTATGAAACAAGCCTCAAGATTCACATGGAAATTTTTAAACAACCATTAAAGGGACTACTATAAGCCTATTAATATAATGCTTTAGATCAATAATTAAAGCTTTAAACCATTTATAATATAATGTCAAATTTTAAAAGCAGAATACATGTGTATTTTATTACATTATCTATCAAAAACAGGACCATATGAGGAAGTACATGTAAACAAGAAGCTGACCAGAGATGAGCCCTCTGTTGCAGGATGAGGGGCTCATTTTCTCCTGCTGCACACTAACAGAACTGGCTTTCCTTTTCCCCAGGATTTCAACTTCAACGCTGAGGCCACTCTCCTAAGAACACAAGTGTGGGGTGGATGTGGGTATGAGAGAAGACCTCCCTCTTTCTTTTATTTAATTATTGCTTGATTCATAACAAAGGTCCTTTTACCTACATTTTTATCACCTAGGGGAGTATCATAAAGAGAACTTCAGATTCTGCACTTCAGATTTTCCCCTCTCTCCATAAGAAAATAATGGAAATTTGATTGGCAAGACCCCTCCAGCTATTGCACCCCAACAGCAGCAGGTAAGGTCGTTAGGTCACAAAAGCAACACAGCATAACACCAGGCCTCAGTGTCATCTCTTGCTCCTGAGGTCTGTTTGCCCTCGGGGATGTATCCTTACGCCTTGGTCTCCTGCCCCACTCACCCTGAGCCCCTGAGTTAGAGCACACCCTTCTTCTGCTCTACCTGCTGCTCAGCAGAAACCTTTAGTTTGGGACCTTGGGAAAGAAAGGAGAAAGCCCCTCTCTTGTCCAAGGTACATTCATTTTCAAACCAGTTTTGTTGCTTTGAGACTGACCGTCTGCTCCCATCTGACTGGAAGCTATTCCTAGTTGGCAGAACTTGAAACCTTGGCCCCAAGTGGCTGGCCACCTGAAAACACAGCACCCTCATTTAAAACAGCACCAACAAATCTACAAGGTCCTTTTGAAGTAATGTCACATTTTCATTTTTGCACTTTGGCAACTTGTATAGACTAGGAAAAAAAATCACCTGACTTTATTGGAGTACATCCAGGTAACAAGCAGGGACATGGGACAGGGAGGGAGGGGGTGAGCTCATAGCACATAGTCCCTTTGGCCCAGGGACAGAGAGCAACTTATCTGCCCTCTGATCCATTGTTCCTCTCTTCTCTGCTCTGCTCAGTGTCACTGTCACTGCAGGCTTCAGGGCGGATTGCTGCCTGCCAGGTGTGGCATGGGAGGCACTGGTGCTGGTGCAGAGGGAGAAAGACAGGACCCCAGTTTCCTTCCCTCCTTCAGGGCCTGGATCCACAGGAAGGCCCACGGGCTCCCCACAGCCATTGGCTCCCTTTGTCCCTGCAGCCTAGAGACAGGGTCCCTTCCTGTTGGCTGATTTCTCAGTGGCTTCATGGTGCCCTGTTGGTCTCTCAGCTCTTGCTTCACCCGTGAAGCTGATTTCTTCTATTTATTTCTCCCTTCCTTAAATACTTGGAGACATTTCCATTTCCTTGGTTGGACTTTGATCTGAACGTGTCCCCCAAATGCACGAGTTGGCAGCTCAGTCTCCCAGGCAACAGTGTTGGGAGGTGGGACTTTGGGGGAGGCGTTTGGGTGAATGGATTATGAAAGGGCTTCATGGAGGGAGTTTGGCCCTTTCTGCCCTTCTGCCTTTACCACATGGGGATATGGCGAGGCCTTCACCAGATGCCAGCACCTTGATGTGGAATTTCCCATCCTGGTTTTTAAAGCTGGTTTTAAAAATAAATTTCCCGGTCTCAGGTATTCTGTTACAGCCACACAAAATGAATTAAGGCAGTGAAATTGTCATCTTAAAGCCTGAGCATGGAGGTTCTCCAACTGCGGGACTGAGGGCTGCCCACAGTTCCTACTGTCATGGGATATGTGGAGATGGAGGCCAGGTATCTATATGAGACCCAGAAAAGCAGCACTAGGAATGCCATGATGTTGGTGAGGTTACCCTGTCACTGCTCTTGGTCTCTTCTCCAGCCTCAGGTATTAATTGGCATGTTTTATTTCTCCATTACCTGGTCTAAGCTGGCTGTTAATTAACCAGTTTCAAGGGTATCTTTGAGGAGGAAATAAAATGATTATTTCTTTTGGGATTACAAAAGTAATATAGGCTCCTATAGACACTTTGATTAAAATGTAAAAAAAGGAAACTAAAAGCCAATTATAATCTCAACCACCTAGAGATAACCTCATTTAACATTATGGCTGTGAAGTTTTATTAATTTTTAAATGCACGTGTGCATGTGTGTGTGTGTGCGCGACTGCGCATATGCATGCATGCACTGAGTGTGTGAATGTATTCATAGCTGAGCTTATATCTTATATATAGTTCTGTTTTCTCATTTTTATTATTTAAGAATCAAAGGCTTATCAAAACCAGAAACTCTCTACCTCCCACCCCAGAGCAAGAAATTAATTCATGTTAACACACACTGATCCAGTGTTCTCCTGTCTGCCTACTAAGTGCTGGGGTCATATTAGCACAAAGAAAGGATGAAATTGGAGACAGGATGACAAGTACCCCACACAGCATGTAAAAGAGTGGCCTTGAATATAGTTAGTGTGCAAACAAATCAAGGGACAAACTGTGACAATGTGGCAATCAGGGTAAGTGGGCAGGAGCAGAATAGGTGTGGAAGTATCTTCTCTTTGTCTCTACTTTACCCCAAAGAGAAATAAAACATACTTTCCCAAAGAGGAGGTGGTGTAAACCTCTCCTCTAACATCTCCTGCACACAACAGATTCTCCACTCCAAGGGGACGGGTCCTCGGTAATGTGTCTTTGCAATGAGAACATCCCCTGCACAATTTATACTCATGTCCTACCTAGCATCTAGATACAAGCATGGTATCATGGGCGGGGGGAGGGTGCAAATAGGTCAAATTTCAAACCCCTTGGTGATTCTGAGGCTTCTGAATCCAGGAATAGTTAATCTCAGCTTTATTTTGTTCTTCATTTTTAAAAAAGAGAGCATTTTGGATTTGGATGAAGCATCCAATCACATGTACCAGGCAGAGGAGAAGGAATAAAGACCCTACCTCCTTAACAAAGATGAGATCTCTCCCCTTCTCCTTGCTGAACTCTTCTGTTTGTGGCATGTTCTGATCAGGGTGATGGCCCAGGAGATATCCTATTAATGAAAATCAAAATAAATGCCAAAAATGATTTACTTAGAGGAGACTGTCCCTACTGATATTTGAAGAGGAAATCCCAGGGGAGGTGCCCAACATAATGGACCTTCCTTTGTCACCTTGAATTTGAAAGAAACAAGTCTAGAAAAACTAGTTGCCAGTTTCCCTCTCAACCAGGGAGCGTTGGCAAGACCCCCTCCTGTTTCCAATTGGAAAAACCATTCTGCAAGTCATTCCACAAGTGTGTGTGTGAATTTGTCCTCCTCTTTGCTCTAGGAATGCCCAATAATACCCCCAGGGCCTGCCCCAGGGGGACCAGGAATGGAGCTGCTGCCAGATGTGCAGATGCTGGGCTCTGAGCTCAGCCAATTTAGGATAAGGAAGGGGAAATGAAAACACTGTCCTGAGCCACTGGTGATGATACACAACCATGTTGAGCCCTCCTCCTGGTGGCAGGAGCTCCATCACCAAGTTTCCAAATTCTAGGAAGGATTCCATGCTTCCCGCATCTTCCATAACCACCAGGGTCTATGGCTGACATGGAGTTCAGGTGTTGGTATTGCTGAGAAACAAAGGAGATGTTCAGGTCTTGCAAGATGTCTCTAGACCTTTTAAGGTGCCCAGGGCTCCAGAACCTTCCATCATCTTCTCTCTAAGACAAATTTCACCTCACCTGGGAGCTAGTGATTTGGGGGTGATTATGGAACCAAATGTGTTATGATTCATAGTTAACTTCAGACTGGATTTGGGGTAAGAGGAAGAAGGACAGTGACATTACTAGGTACCTACTATGTGCCAGGCACTGTGCTGATACTTTGTTCTCTAAATTCTCCCAACAAATTTACAAGATGGGTATGATTATCCCCTAATGCAGATAGGGACACTGAAGCCCAGTAAAACTAGAAGCCTCACTTAAGGTCATCTGAGCCAAAGTCCAAATCTAAGTCAGCCTGGTTCAGTCTGAGAACCTTCTGACATTCATTCTTCCATCTCATTCCTCTTGGTTGAGGGCTATGAAATTGGAGACAGGCTGATCTCACAAAGCAGATGTCTGAAGACAGGTCTGTGCCATGCAGTGAGGAGACACCAAGGTGCCCGAGAGAGGAAGCTGTACTACTGACTAGGACGAGATCTCAGATCTGGGTTGTGCTGCAGGGTGGGTCAACCAGGTAGAGACAGGTGAGAAAGCTACCTGGGCTGAGGCTCTGAGGGGTTGAGAGGACAACAGGGAGTCTGGAGGGCAGTGCCCCAGGGATGGAGGGAAAATGATGAAGTCATTCTGCACAGGGGGCACAAATAGCTGGGCAAAGATTTATGCCACCTGCAGGGATCTAATTGGATTCCAACTTAACGTTCTGAAATGATCCAAGTGTCCATCAATAAATGGATGGTTTAACAAAATGTGGAATGTTATTCAACCTTAAAAGGAAAGAAATCCTGTCACATGCTGCCGCTGAGTGAACCCTGAGGACATTATGCTAAGTGACTATGACAGTCATATAACAACAAATGCTGTATGATTCTACCTACAGGGGGTACCCAGAGAAGTCAAAATCACAGGGACACAGAGTAGAATGGCAGATGTCAGAGGCTGGAGAGAGGGGAGAAGAGGAAGCCATTATGTAATGAGGAAAGAGTTTTCATCTGGCAAGATGAAAAGAGTTCTGGAGATGGGTGGTAATGCTGGTTGCACAACAGCATGCCTGTACTTATGTCACTGGGAAATAGTTACAAGGGTAAATTTTATGTGCATTTTACCACCACGACAACAAACAAGCAAAACCCCTCCTAGCTGCCAGGTGGAGAGCAAGTGGGAAGGAAGGTTAGATAGGGAAGAGCAGATCCAGACATGATACTTTTCAGGAGACCAGGTGAGAGATGGCACTATACTCATCTCCTCAATGGAAATATCTAATATCTGGTTGGTGTTCATCCAAATGAAGACTGTATCTTTTAAGAATGAACTCCTATTAAAACACACACACACACACACACACACACACACACACACATCAGAGGGTTCCCTGTGGCCTGAAGCCCTGCAGACAGTGCAATTTGATCTTTCAGCTGCAGGCAGCGGGCTGTCTTTACATGACAGTAGGGTGGGTCTGGGCCTGGCCATGTCTGTCATCATAGACCTTTGAGGATGAAAGCAAAAGATTCCAGGTAGCATTCCAGTGAATCACTTGGCACAAGTGTCTTCTACAGTTTGGGGGCTTTGGCTATTTAAATATAAAAAGGACTAAGTGAAGCCAATCCTGGGCAGGAACCCAGCACCTAGTGGGAATGTGGGAGGTTTAGCTTCCCCAACTCTGCCAGACTTCTTGGGTTTCCATTCCATGATGAAGGGATCCTCTCCAGGCAAGATCCCTTTCCCTCCTCTGTGTTGCTGACTTCTTGGACTGAGGCTACAGTGTGTCCTGGTGCTGCACTCTCCCTGGTGTGCTGGCCAAGGTGTCCAAGACTGGTCTCCCATAGTAAGGCAGTGCACAAGTAGGAAGAAGTACTGGTCTTAAAATACATGTACAATAGTTCCCCCTTATCTGCAGTATTAATTTCCACAGTTTCAGCTTCAGTTATCCCCAGTCAACTGTGGTATGAAAATATCCAATGTAAAATTCCAGAAATAACTGATTCATTAATTCAAAACACTTCAACTCTAATGGTAGAATTACTCTATTATTAGTTAATGTTGTTAATCTGTTACTGTGCCTAACTTACCAATCAAACTTTATAACAGGTAGGTATGCATAGGAAAAAACACATTTGTGTGTGTGTGTGTGTCTATGATTCCATGCTATCCACAGTTCCAGACACCTACTAGGCATCTTAGAACTTGTCCCCCATGGTTAAGGTGGGGGCTGGCATATGAGGCCTGTTCTCATGGACAGATCAAGTTCTGACGCATGGCATGCGTGCTTCTTGGTCTTGGTGATTCCTTTCAACCCTGCCTCCCTTTCCCATTACGACAGCAACCTTAGGCTCTCTGTTCAGGGATGGAGGAAGCAGCAATAAAGCAGAGGCCTATGGTGCCTGTGCCTGCCGTTCCACTCCAGTAGCCAGAGGTTTTGTGCATCAAATGCCCAGTTTGTGAAGACATCACATTCAGGAGAAAATGAAGCAGTCAGACCCAGTTTCCCATGCTCTGGAAGATATAAGAATTTATTTTGCTGAAAAAAAGAGGAGAGGCTGACCATTTGAGTCTACCACCAACTAGTTCTGTGATCATGGGCAAGTCACATTACCTTTCTGGGTCTCGGTTTCTTCATTGCTCACAAAACCAGAGAGTTGCATGCCATTCCCCCAATTCAGGAGATCACACACCATCCTCAAGCAGAGAACGTGCATCACCCTCAAATCCAACAGATCATACACTAGCCACTCAAATGAGCTGACTGCCCATGGATCCTGACATTGGAAAAGCCTCAATTCAATCATTTTATCCAGCTGTGGCAGTCCGAGTCTATCTCCAAAACAACTTCACTTCCTGCACATTTTGAGTCAGTTCTTGCCTCCATACAGATGCTGCTTCTGCCACGGTACAGTGAGGTATAGGGGATGAACGTGACTGTGGCACGGCACTCAGACAGAGATAGGTTTAGAAATCTGAGCCAAACTCTTGTTAGCTGTGTGACATCAATATAAACTATTAATTTCTGATCCCTCATTTGTAAAATAAGGTTAAAACAATATCTTTCGGGGTCATCGTAAGGATGAGAAATAACACAGCCACCACCCTACAGTCAGTGGCAGCATGGTAGCATAAAGGTCAAAAGCTCCCAGTTTTGAGTTTGGAAGATTTGAAATAAGTTCACTTCCATCACTCCTGGCTGAGAAGTAATTGGCAAACACTAAATAAGATTAACTATTTGTTATTAGTTATTATTGGGGGAAGTTTCTAGCAAAGTGTACAGGTTAGAAGACTTTCTTGTTTCCAAGTAGCATTTGAGGACACAAATCACAATGTACGACAGTGCTCCGAGTTGCAAAACTAGGGCACAGGAAACTTAATCTAAAGGAGATAGCATATGATTCCGACAAGCCTGCTTCCGATAAAATCAAAAGTTTCTTTCAGCCCAATAATCTCAGTGTCTTTTTAAAAATTATTTTTAAAAAATTCACTTTATTTTTTATGTTTTTGTTCTTTTTAGTTAGTAGAGTGTATTTTGACATGTCATAGATACATGAAGTATAACTTCCCATTCTTGTGGTTGTACATGATGTGGAGTTACGCTGGTCATGTATTCACATATCTCTTCTTTAAGGTCGGGATTATTTCAGCTCTTGGGGTCTTGCCTACAAAACCACCTGAAAAGAAGTATTTTCAATAAAGAAGTCAGTGTTGAAATCCAGGACCTTTGCCATTGATGGTGTGGCCAACCCCAGGGGCTGGAGCTGCCACAGGGACACCTAGTGGTCAATACCCTTGGTCACTGGGGCCTATGTGGATGGGTGCCCCAGGTACATAGCATGGAGATGTGGCTCCAGGCTACACCTGCAGGCTTCTGCTTTGTTTCCAAGAAGCAACAGTGTGTAGGTCTGGTCCAGCCTCAGCAGAGGTGGATCATCAGCAAATCTTCCCTGTTAATGTACTTTCTTTTTTTATATATTTATTTATTTATTTATTTTAGTTTTCGGTGGACACAACATCTTTGTTTGTATGTGGTGCTGAGGATCGAACCCGGGCCGCACGCATGCCAGGAGAGCACAATACGGCTTGAGCCACATCCCCGGCCCTGTAAATGCTCGCTCTTCCTTCCTTCCTTCCTTCCTTCCTTCCTTCCTTCCTTCCTTCCTTCCTTCCTTCCTTCCTTTCTTCCTTTCTTTCTTTTTTTTAGTACCAGGGATTGAACTCAGGGGTACTTGACCACTGAGTCCCACCCCAGCCCTATTTTGTGTTTCATTTAGAGAGAGGGTCTCACTGAGTTGCTTAGTGCCTTACCTTTGAACTCCGGATTCTCTTGTCTCAGCCTCCCCAGCTGCTGGGATTTCAGGTGTGCACCCCACACCCGGCTGTTAAAGGACTTTCTGTATTAGCTCTGTGGCAGGCCTGAAAGCTCGTCTTTCCAGCTCCCAGGTAATGTCTACAGGCCCAGAGGCTGCTTTTCCTTGAGACTGTCCCAGGCAAGACCAAGGCAATCCAGGCGGAAGGGAAGCCTAGGAATTGCCTCTGCTGTTCTCAGAGAGCATGGAGTCTGCATATCAGCATCAGCACATGGACCTTCTTTACTGGAAGGTGAAAAAGAAATCCCAATGGATTTAAGGGAATGGATGGGTTTTGAAGGATATAATAAAATTGTTTTGTAAGAGATTCTCTCCCCAAAGCATCTTAAAAGATGACCCATTTATTTATTTAAAAAGAAAGAAAGCAGAATCCCATCCATTTCTGGTTTGTTAATCCTCTTGGGAGACAAAACTGAAAGATAAAAATTTTCAAGTTCTTCTGTGGTCCCTCCATCATACGTCGAGGGGTGGGGTTGTGATGGGCTCTGTATCCAGACTGACTACTGTTAGAGCTGAATTCACATCCACGTGTGTCCACAGAGCTTGGTTGTGTTCCTTCTAAACCCTCTGTCTTATTTTCTCTTCTTGAGTATTGACTTTTGTTTATTAATCATTCTGGGGACTTCCATATGTAATACATAAGCAAATATAAATAATAAACTCAGAAGACTCCAACCAATTATTAAAATAGATTAAAAGAAGTTAATTATAATCAAACTCTTCAGTGTGTGTTTTTTTTTTAAAAGATAGTCATTATATTTAAGAGCAGTTTTAGGTTCACAGCAAAATTGAGCAGAAGGTACAGAGTTCCCACGAATCCTCTTTACCTCCACACATGGCCAGTGTCCCCCACTGTCAACATCCTCAGCAGAGGGGGACATTTGCCACCATCTGTGAACCTACACTGACACATAGTGATCACCCAGAGTCTACACTTACCATTAGTGCTCACTCTTGGTGCTGTATATTTGGTGGGTTTGGACACTGTATGATGACGTGCATCCACCATTGGAGCATCACACAGAAGAGTTTTACTGCCATAAAAAAAAAAAAATTCCTCTGTGTTCCACCTACTCATCCTCTTCTCCCCAAAGCCCTGGCGACCACTAATCCCTTTGCTGTCTCCATAATTTTGTCTTTCCAGAATGATGTATACTTGGAATCAGCTCTGCTCTGTTTGCCAACTCAATAAAAGTCAGGAATCAAGATTAAAAGGCAAGTTCAAGCTCACCCTCCTCATGCTTCAGTTTCTTTGTCCATAAAATGAGAGGGGTGCATGGCTAAACCCTGACACAGCCTCAGCGTTCGAGGGTGGTACGAATTTGTTTGAACGTAGGAGTCCCTTGAAGGCGGGGCTCGTGACATTCTTCTACACTATGTGCCCAGCTGCTAGAACAATGCCGGAAACACAGTGAGCACTCATGAACCGAGTGCCGAATAAATTTTATTTACCTGATTTGATTTAATTGATCAAATGGTCTTGAATTATTTAAACATTAAAGAAAGTGATATTAAAACATAATACCTTTCCAAGCCAAGCTATAAATTTCATCATGACCCTTTTCTTCTCAAATAATTTCAACTCTATTAAATTTCTCTTCTCTACCAAAAAAGGTAAAAATGGTCAAAATTACAAGTGCATCACAAGACTCATTCGCGTAACTAATACTTCACATGACTGGAAGTCAGAAAAGAGTTATAAATTTTATTTAGGGGGGTGACTGCATGGTTACCATTTTACAAATACAGAAGACTGGAAAAAGCTCAATCTGGTCCCTTGGACTGCAGACATAGTTATAAAAATAAATCCACAGCACTGTTGCTTCATCCAATAAAGACTGACTACAAAGTACTTTCTTACCCCTTCATGATTTACTTTTATAAGTTTCTAACAGGCTTGGTGAGCAAAGTTATTCCTCAGTCCTGCCTAAATATCTCCTGTGTCCTCAACCAAGAAGTGAATTTAACATAGATGAGTGATGGACCTCAGGCTTGAAGGTGTGTTTGGATGGCACTACTAACAGTCCTCACTTGGTGGTGACTGGAATTGTGTTTGTTTTATTTTGTACCAGGAATTGAACTCAGGGGCGCTTTAACACTGGGCTACATCCCCAGTCCTTTTTTTAAAATATTTTTTTTTCTGTTGTAGATGGATCAAATACCTTTATTTTATTTATTTATCTTTATGTGGTGCTGAGGATCGAACCCAGGGCCTCACATGTGCAAGGCAAGTGTTCTGCCACTGAGCTACAATCCCAGCCCTCCCCAGTCCTTTTTATTTATTTATATATTTTTATTTTGAGACAAGATCTCATTAAGTTACTAGAGGCCTTGCTAAATTGCTGGCCTGGAACTTGAGATTCTCCTGCCTCAGCCTCTCAAGTCTCTGGGATGACAGGTATGTACCCCCTCATTATGCTGGAACTGTTTTTTGGAGATAATCATCAGTCTTTGCATCTTGACATGTCTTATTCCTTTCTGCCTTCATCACTGTTCTGCATTCTGTGTTTATTCATTTAACATTAAAACATGATGTTTCTATATCATAGTAGTGTTCATGTTTAGAACAGACCACCTTTTTACTGCCCTCCCCTCAACCATCCATACACGGCACCCACAGGTCTCTTTGGCCTTGACTGAATGCACTACTTGATGACTCAGAGTCAGGGACATTCTGAGCATTGTAGACTGATCTATGCACACCTGCACACTTCTGCTGTCACCTGTTGGATAGTCCTCTGATCAAAAGTCCACTTCCCCCCCACCCCCGAATCTGTTCTTGTCAATATTATAATCACATGATTTAATTAAATACAGTCATGCACTGAAAATAACATCTCAGGCAATGGCAGACCACATACCTAGTGATCCTGTAAGAACACATAGCCTAGGTGTGTAGTAGCCTAGGTATGTAGTAGGCCATACCACTTAGGTTTGTGTGAGTGTACCCTAGCATGGTTGAACAATGACAAAGTTACCTAATACCCATTTCTCAGAACAGTCTCTCTGTGGTTAAGTGATACACAACAGTATTACATAATTCATTTAATTGTGAGCGTAGAAAGAATCATAAAAACTTAAGTTGCAAATCTCAATAAAAATGAGTCACTAAAAAATAAAGATTTTTGTCATAGGTATAGTGAGAAAACTAAAAACCTTGGGAAGGGGAGATCTAGACCTTTCTGTATTCAAATAGATTCTCAAATGTCTTCAATTTTTACACACAGTAGTGTATAGACATAATTATGCAAAAGACAGTGTGGAACTCCAGGCAGCAAAAAAAAAAAAAAAAAAAAAAAAAAACCGGCTTTGGCTCTGCATCAGAGGCAGGCATGTAAATGTAACTTTGTATTCTTTAAGTAAAAATAAGTATTTAAATAAGGATTCATTTTTTTTATCTTTGGTTTCAGTTGAGTTCATAAGAGGGATTCTATTGTATCATTTTAAAAGACAGAAATTACCATTCCTATGCATTGATGTATCATAATGTAGTGAACCTATAATTAATTTCTGCTCCATTAGATTAATTGTAAGTTTTTAAAATAATAATGCCAAAATGAACTCTTTTCATGTTTCTGTTTCTGTTTGTTTGTTTTGGCTTGTTGGATCAATTTTTAGGGTCCTATTAGAAGACGAGCATATAAATACCTTTCTGGATTTGCTAAGTAGTACCTTTCTGATTTCCCAAAGAGTAATATTTCCATGTTTTAATATTAGTTTAGTGGATTATGTTTTATCTGTTACTAGTCACATCATGGCTTAGACCAACCACCATGCATTATTACTCATGGCTCTTAAAACTTGCCTTTAAGATCAAACATTTCAATCTACATTTTCTCCTTCCCACCCCCAGCCCCTACCCCAGTTCTGTGGGACAGTTGTAAGTTCAAACAACACAGTACAAAAGTCAGAATGTGGCCCTGGGGAGCCAGTGTGGATGGATTTCAAAGGCAAGAGAGTCCTTAATTTATTTCAAGAACCTGCTTTGAGAACCGGCTTCAGCTTGACATGATGAAGGTTCCAGAACCCCCTGAAGCAGTGGGAGTTGGAGGCTCCAGTGGAAGCTTTTGTTCTGTGCTCATCCTCATCCCCGCATCTGGGTGTACAGTTCATAATTACTACTTTCTTTTTTAAACACTACTTCAGCGAAGCTAGAGTGCCACCAGTATAGGAGGCGACTCTGAAAGGAAGACCAAAATGTGGAACAACCCCTCTCAGAGCGCAACAAAAGCTGGGCTGTGACCTTCACAGGGGAACCAATACTTCAAAGGAGCCTATGCACTTCTGAGAACATAATTCTATCTAAACGCCCGGGTCCCATCTCCACCCTCTTCTGCAAGTTTTCTCCACATGCCACACCTCCTCCTCCCCAGCGTCCTCCCCACTCCCCACCTCCAAGTAACAGTGCCCAAAAGCTCAGCTGTCGCTGAATAAGATCTTCAGTAGCATCGCCATGACACAACTCTCAGCTGAGAACTTCTGGAAAGAATAGGGACCTTGGTGGAGGGCTGTGGCATCCGCCATACCTTAAATTGGCAATGACTTAGAAGAGTTTCAATCTATCAACCCATCAAAATAAACAAACAAACAAACAAACAAATAAATAAAACTGCCTTCCCCTAATGCAGACCTGAAATTCTCCTGAGTGTAGAGTGCAGAGGGAAAAGAAGGAGGGCTGTGGGTGAGTGGCAGCATCCTGATGTGGGAGAGGAAACAGAGTCCTTCGCAGGGAGGCGATTTCAGGGACCATCAGACATGAACTTGCCCAGCTGGTTCTGGCTCCTGGTGCTGTCCTGCTGAAGCTCTTCCTACTGGTCAGATGCAGTAGTGGTTCTTTTGTAGTGTTCCCAGTTCCAAAACTGAGATTTCTTGAGGCAGTACTCTTAAGGGGATGTTGTTTACCTCAGTTTCCTCCTTCTGTGGCCCTGATTCTGGATGGCAGTCACCAGAGGAGAACTGTCAAGTTCAGTTATTAATTATTACCACTACCGAGCAGAGGTCCTGAACCTTTCTCTTACGAAATAAGAAAAGGGATAGTTGAACATGATTGCATCTGCACTATAGATTGAGAACCTTATGCTGCTTACTATATAGACCACTTAAATAAAAATTTTGTACCAGGAACTTCAGTGATCAGAATTTTGATATTCATTGTCATTTCTCTTCTCTGGAAAGCTGAGTTGAAACCCTATGCTACCTGGACTCAGGAAATAGCCCCTCTTTGGAATTTCTTTCACTTTCTTTTTTTTTTTTTTTAGATTCTTTTTTTATTGGTTGTTCAAAACATTACAAAGCTCTTGACATATCATATTTCATACATTAGATTCAAGTGGGTTATGAACTCCCATTTTTACCCCAAATACAGATTGCAGAATCACATCGGTTACACATCCACATTTTTACATAATGCCCTATTAGTAACTGTTGTATTCTGCTACCTTTTCTATCCTGTACTATCCCCCCTCCCCTCCCCTCCCATCTTCTCTCTCTACCCCATCTACTGTAGTTCATTTCTCTCCTTGTTTTTTCCCATCCCCCTCACAACCTCTTATATGTAATTTTGTATAACAATGAGGGTCTCCTTCCATTTCCATGCAATTTCCCTTTTCTCTCCCTTTCCCTCCCACCTCATGTCTCTGTTTAATGTTAATCTTTTCCTCCTGCTCTTCCTCCCTGTTCTGTTCTTAGTTGCTCTCTTCTTTCACTTTCTGTTAGGGTCTGTAAACAAGTCGGGCAGGCGCCTGGCATTTTGCCAGAGGGAGTGGTTTGTGAAGTAACGCCAGCAAGCCATTCAGTGTGGAGATTCCTTATTGGTTGACTGCTGTATCTAGTTTATGCTAATTAAGATAAGCTGCATGTAATGTATATAAATGTATATATACCCCTCCTGTCCTACAATAAACAGCTCCCACTCCTGCTGTATCAATGTACACAAGTTGCTCGTCACCCCACCACCACCACCACCCCCGGTTATTTTGCTGCAGCCGGACTGCGGTAACTTTCCTTCTTCATCCAAGTTTTGGGACCCTGCTCTCCCTGACCCTGCCTATCTGTTGCTGTGGGATTTTTTTTGGAGTCTGCCCTCTCCCCAGTGAAGTAGTGGCCACCACTTCTAACACAGGAACTTGAAGTTGAAAGGGTCTTTCTCTCTGCCAGATTAAGAGTTGCCTAAAGGCAAGGAGGAGGTCTTGTTCACAGCATCTGAGTTGCCCTACACAGGATAGATGGGAAGTAAATATTCAATGAGTTTAGCATTTACAGATAATTGCTATAGCAAGAACAGTCTCTTCTACCCAAAAAGACAAAATTCATCCTTTTGCAACTCAACAAATGAGCAGAGCTGATGCCTAACAAAGGGGGAGACAGAGAGAGAGAGAGAGAGAAATTCCAGCACATCACCACATTCTATCAATACCCTCCCACACTCCCTCCCTCGTCCCCTTTCATTCTTACTTCATTCTTCTTCATTCTTGTCTTTCATCAGTGCACATTCAAGAGCCCTATCCATCTAAGTATTGAGCTCTTGGGCCGGGGCCATGGCTCAGTGGTAGAGTGCTTGCCTAGCATGCATGAGGCACTGGGTTCAATCCTTAGTACCACATAAGAATAAAATAATAAAATAAGGATATTGTGCCCATCTATAACTAAAAAAAAAAATAAAAGCATTGAGCTCTGAAAAGAAGCAAAAGAAAAGAAAAAGCAGGCTAGTTTAGGAGTAAAACCAAACATAAAACATTTTACCATCCAACCTGAGAGGTAAATAATAGAGGTACCAACAAAATGCTGAGAAGTAACCTCCCATGTGGAAGGGAAAGTCTTCATCTGAGATGTCTTGAAGGATGCCTAGGGGAGATGTAGGAAGGCTTGCAAGCAGAGAGGTCAATGGGCACAAAAGCATCATGGCCAGAGAGAACATTTTGGAAGAGCATTTTGGAATGACTGGAAGATAGATGGTGGTTGGAACAGAGCAGAGCTGAAAATGCAGGTAGGCACCTGTGTCCTGCTGCAAGGGGTGTGGACCACGGTCTGGTCCACTGTGGCAGTGCTGTGCCTGAGTTGGCACTGGAACACTATCTCAAAGGGTGAAAAGGAGTTCATTAAGAATATACTGTCACAGAGGATAGCAACTACGTCTTGTCTTCCCAACAGTGACTGGCCTTTTCTAGAGACAGTCCATAAGTATTTATCGAATGAGTGGATGAACCCCATGTTGGTACCTCTGAAACTGCAGCACACATCCAAATCACTGCTCCATGCTCATGGTTTTAGAATCAGTATGTCTGAGAAGTTGCTTTTCTAATGAGCTTCCCAGTAATGCTGATGCAGCTGTTCTGTGGACCACATTTGGAGGAGCACTGATTTTACATAGTATATCTCCCCTTCAGTTTACATACAGAAGTTAGAAAATACTCTGAATGAATATTTTAAGAAGATTATATATTTTTCTTATAGTTTTCCAAGTAGTCTCTCTCTCTCTTCTCTCTCTCTCTCTCAGGACCCTTGCAATTCATTCTTTCTTCTTCTTTTTTTTGTTAAGTATTTATTTTTAATTATAGGTGGACACAATACCTTTATTTTATTTTTATGTGTTGCTGAGGATAGAACCCAGTGCCTCACACACGGTAAGCGAGCGCTCTACTTTTGAGCCACAACCTCAGCCTCCCCTCCTTGCATTTCGGAGACACTATTGTCTGATGTTACAGAAGACATCCAGATAGTCAAAATTACTTGTGAAAGGACCCACCACAGGTAAAATATGGAGCTTGGAAATAAATCCAGTTTCTCTAATTCCTACTATAAAGCCTTTTTCTCCATACTGAACACAAATAAATTTGAGAATAAAGGAAATACCAATAAAATATTCCTTCATAGTAGATGATTTTCAGTATTACTCTCCTAACAGTATTTTTGAGAAGTTAAGGAAGTTCTGGAACTCTAACGTACTTTAAGATAGACCTAATGTAAATGTATAACTTCAGTTTAATAATAATAATAATAATAATAATATATTATAATTACATAAATAGCATAGAACAGTCTTAGCTGTGCTATCATTTGTAGTGCAGTAGCTAAGAGCATGGGCTCTGGAGACAGACTTCCTAGGTTTAATCCCAGCTCTGCCATCTATTAGTTGTATGAACTTAGACAAGGACAAACTTTCTTCCTCAGTTTCCTTATCAATGAAAATTAAAACAATAATAGTAATTGTTCACAAAGTTTTTAAAAGAGAGCTAAATGAGTCAATTTATATGAAGTGCTTGTAAGAGTGCCTGACACATATAATCAGCTACGTACATATGTATGTGTGTGAATAAGTAAGTCATGTTATTATTTTAACATGTGCCCTAGAGTCATTTTGTCTTCAATTTGGGGGCCAGGGATCTGTAGGAGGCCGGAATCTGTTGAGCACCAGGACTCCTGAGTGTTGAGGCTGTTTCCTGATCCTGAGTTCCCTTTCTCAAAAACAAGGTATAATATTCCTTTTTTTTTTTTTTTGGTCAGTGCCCATGAAAGTTTTCCATTCAGAGTGACTATTATTTTATGCATTTGTTGCTCTTCAAAAAATAACTTGAACAATTTTTAGGTAATCTTATTTCAAACAATAAATATGTACATGTCACTGGAGAGTCATTAAAATAGATAAATAAATGACTGAAATTTAAAGGAAAAAAAAGGTAGAATTCCTCCATCCAAAATGACAGGGAGGAATGCACACAGCATGTCTGCCTGGCCCTTGTTGTGGAGGCAGGAAAAGCCCAAAGGCTCCGGGGAGGCAGATCTGGGGCAGCCAGACGGCCGGCACAGGATGGGCAGTGCCAGCAGTGCTTGCTGGCTGAGTACCACAATCTGCCGCCACTCACCGCCCCACCCCCCGCCTGTATGTGTGCACATTGCTGGGTCATTGGAGGTGAGTGGCCAAGTTACAGTATCATTTCCAAGAAGGCACTGAAGCAGAAAATTAGACAGCTGGAGAGGGCAGCACTGCGCATCCTATGCTACCACCTAGAGCATCCCTGAGGCAAGCCAGGGTGTGCACCAACAGGAGGCTCAGAGGGTTGCTCCCTAGGTTTATTTAACTCCTGTGTCCTGTGTCCCAGGGCCTTTTTCTAACTGTGAGTGCCTCCCTCACTAGTCCTCTGGGTTTGCAATTCCTCTCCAGCCTATATTCCTCCTTAGTAGTTTTCCTTTGGCTGTTCGTGCTGCCCCCTTCAGGAATCCCATGTCATTCATTTGTCATGGAATTAGGGACAAAACTCACCAATGTAGTTTTTGTCCTCAGAAGACTGATTCCCATTCAGGACAATATCTGTGAGACACATAGGAATTATTCCACGCAGGACCGTGGAAACCCGTCAACCTCTCTGTTTGGATTTCTTCTAGAAAGCTTGAAGAAAGACTAGAAAGCCTAGTGGAATATAGGACTAATGCCCAAACCAGAGCACTGTAGACACCTGAAGCTTTTGCAGAGGAGCCATTTAAATACCAAGTGTCAGCTCTAGTCCAGCCCAACTCATGAGAATATTTTAGACAATTATTGGTAAAAACAAGAAATCTGCCTTTTTGTGAGATCATATGCTCTCTCCCATTTACAAAGAGTCTATACATTAACCATTTTTATGGGTTAATTTAGAGAAGAAATTCCATCTACATACAGGCTGAATTTATAAAATCTCTCCTATAAAACTTATTTCTACACAATCTAATTGCAAAAATATAGTTGTGTTTTAATTTTCATTTTGCATAATATTCTATCAACATTAACCAAAATATTTTACAATTATGAAATCTTCGAAACATAAACATCATGAATATTCTGCTGTAATTTTTTTTTTTAATTGCTAAGGCCACAGCGTAAAACCTAAGCAGCCTCAAAACCCCTATGGATGTGGACTCCCTGGGGAAAGAAAGCATGCAGCAGTCAAGCCAGTGATGCCTAGACCCAAGTCACCTGAGTGCCAGGTCTGCAGCTTTGTGAGTGTTGGCATCGGGCAGGCTGTCATTACTCTTTAGACCTTTTCTGTATATTGTCCTTAGAATGCTCTGTTTTCCTCTTCAAGTTTGTTACATAACAATATTAATGTGTGCCTCAGCCACTGTTTTGTTCTTTGACCCACAGAATTGCCGTTGCAGGAAAGCAGGGAAGCAGGCAGTGGCCTGGCCTAACCTAGTGCTGGGTAAGATGCCGCTCCTGTGAGGTCAAGTGCAACTCAGCAGATTTCCTTCCCATTCAAGGAGCAAGTGAGCTACTGGCCAGAACTTCAAATCATTCTAACTTATTCAAAAAACCAAACCAAACCAGCAAAATCAGTGGCAACTTCTATGACAGACTATTATTTATCCCCAGGACTCATACACCCTGGTATATCGGATGTGATGACTGAATATGAAAAGGGAATCAGTGATTTGCCAATGCTTATCAATTATAGCCTGACCATGATACATCAGAGGCAAATGTACTCTTTTTCAATAGCCCACATTATTCAGTGGCATGCTGTCCTGGTAATAATTTAAAGTTGCACTTATAATTTCACATGGATCAGTTTTACAATGTCTGTTGTTCACAGTGAGCATCAATACCCAAACATTTGTCCAAGTCAGTCATAAAATTTGTCAATTATACACAGAAAATTAAAGAGGTGGTTATACATTGTGAACTAGATCTAATCTTCCTGACTTGGGTACAGCAACCATCAACTCAATGTTACTTACATACTTATTTAATAATCTGACAATTATGTTGATAATGATACTGGATGTAGGTTGCAGATAATAGAATCCATAATGTAGTGGTAATTAATTCAAGGAAATCTAGAGATCTCCTTATTACCTCTTTCTGAGACAGGCTTTCTCTGTGACTTTTTCATACATTGTTTAGACTTTCTGTGCTTCTACTGTGGTCAAAAGCATACTTAGTATAGAAGTGTGTTTCCACAAAAGGTCCCTGTCTCAGCAGAGCTTCCCATGGTGACTGTTACTCAGCTTTTTGTCACTATGACAAAATATCTGAGAAAATTAACTTAGAGGAGGAAACTTTTATTTTGGCTTTTGGTTTCAATCCAAGGTCAACTGATTTCATTGTTTTGGGCCTGAGGTGAAGCAGAATTTAATGGGGGTGGGGAGAATATCGTGGGGCAAAGGTGCTCATCTCATAGTGTCCTGGAAGTAGAGAAAGAGGCAGAAGGGAGGAAAAGACCAGAGGGACAAGATAGAGTGTACCAAGGCATAGTGCCAAGGACTCACTCCTTTCAACTATGTCCCACCTCTGATATTTCCACCACCTCCCAATAGTCCCTTCAGCTATGAATCAGAGCCCTCATGATCCATTTGCTTTCCAAAGCTCCACTTCTGATATTTGCTGCATTGGGGACCAAGCCTCCAATGTAAGAGCCTTTGGAGGACATTCCAGATCCAATCTAAAACAGTGACCTAGAAAGTTTCCTCCCAATAACTGCCATGAAATACCTCATGGTTTCTTACTAAGCACCTTCAACTCAAAGCCACCTTCAACCGACACAAAGGCTTACACCAAAGCACATATACCTTACTCAGTGAGAGCCTGCTCTTAGTTCAGGGACCATTTGGAAAGGCTTTGTTATGAATTGACAGCCCACACTGTTTGATGAATATGTACTCTACACTGATGAGACACAGACCAGTCTGCTGGGTGATATACATGACACAAAACTTATAAAAATACAATCCCTGCCTCCAAAGAGCCAACAATACCAAGGGCAGGATGTTAGGATGTTCAACTATGTTAGGAGATGGAAAAAAATAAATGTCACAGGATGGGCCTGTGCAAAATGACAGGGGGTAAGAAAGTAGAAATCCACTCAGTTGGGCTGAGAGATGGCTTCACAAAGAGGTGGTCCTGGGCAGGGCTGAAAGAGTCATATTCCAGGCAGAGGAGAGATCACAAACAACACAGAGGCAGGAAAGTACGAAGCGTGAAAGTACGAAGCTGGTTAGGGAACAGCAAGTCGCCCTTGACTGTTCAGCAGTGTTGGATAAAGAGAGTGAAAGCTCTAAGTATATCTGCTTGAAATGAACAGGAAGTTATCTACCTAGAGACAGGTCATGGAAGAAGAGGAGCCCACTGGGACTGGAATTTGAATGTCGAAATAAAGCCCCTTCCTCCTTTATCATGGGGTTCGAGAGTCTCAGGTCTTTTTTTTCATTCTCTCTGCAGAATAACTCACCTGCTTGAAGGTCTTCAGCATGCACGTGACATTGGCTTGTACAGTAACAGAAACACTTTTCAAGGTGTCTTAGTTCAATACTGCATTGGTTACAAGTAGGTTCAACAGCAATATGAAAGCATATTTCTTGCTCATATTTCAGAAGCCCAGGAGTCCTAACCCTCAGGCTGGCGTGATGTGTCATGGTGTCAGGACCCACTCCTTCCATATCATTACTCTGTTATGCATGATTTCCATTCTGTGACCTCATCCCTTAAAGTGACACTGAAGCTCAGCAGTTATGCCCACATGCCAGCCAGCAGGAAGGAAGGAAGGGAGCAAGAAGAGCACTCTGTCTCTTTCAGAGAACTTTCTGAAAGTTGCACATTCCATATCTGATGATTTAGGTTGACTATATAATGTGATATCCAAACTTGAATCCTTGTGACAGTGAAAGTGATGCTATTAATGATTCTACCAGAACAAAAGGGATAGGTTAGGGCTATCCCAGGACTTAATGATTATCTCACTTTATAAATTCCATTGGTCAGAATGCAGGTATATGGCCACAACTTTCTGTACGGAATTATTCTGGGCAGCCTGTGCCTGCTCAAGCTTGGGAAAGAGAACAGATATCCAGTTAGTGCTTCTGACACAAGTACCCTTTGACACCCAACTCATCTGCCAGTTCAAACTGGCAAGCCATCACTGTCTGTGGACTAATTTCCTACAGGTAAGGCTTCTATCCTGCCCTAAATGTCTATGACAGGACATTTAGGTATCAGCAGCTCTTTCAGAAGCAGGAGTAAAGACCTGAGAAAGGGGCCTGGGCAGAGCAGGCAAATGGACTGACTCCTTTACTACAAAAGGCTGTAGATATGTTACAGAGGGTGATAAATGCCAAAGTGTAAAATCATCATTCAATTAAGCAGGCAGGTGTGGGAAATCACCAGAAGTGTCTTGAGTTTTGTTTATCTTGGTTTTTGTTTTGTTTTGCAAGGAAATGTTACAAAATGAAGCTTTGGTATGACAAGCTTATACTGGCAATGGTGCGTGGGCTGATTTGGAATAAGATGAAATGAAGACCTAGAGATCCCTCAGGTGATGCCTGCATTAGACCAGATGAGACTGAATTTGACATTGAGTAGAACTTAAGAAAGGGAGGACTATTAAGACTAGCTAGGCAATTAGAGCAGCAAGAAGGGGTAACTTCCACCATAATGGTAAGAGTAAGAAAACCGATAAGGAGTAGGATTACAAACTCAAAAACTCACGACAGCTTGAGCCATGTAGTATACTGGCATTTAATACAAATCTGACTGTATTATATACCACCATATAATAATTTACAATAGTAATGATACCAGTTCTTTAAAAAAATTATGCCATATTTCAGAAAGTGAGAAAATTCTCATAATTTATTAGATAAAATACTTTTATTCAAACTGATAAGAATAAGAAAGTTTTGTATTAATTCAAGAAATATGCTTAGCTGTCTAGAAATTCTTTTATACAAGAGATATAATTTCCCAAATAATAATTAAATGATTCTCACCCTACCTGAAACAAAGATATTTTCAAACACATAGTATAGTTTGGCACTCAGATGTGTACAACACATTTACCTTGTTGACCAGTGGGTAGACAGCATGTCTCAAAATCCCAAGTTCAGCATGCTAACACATAACCTAAATGAACATGTAAAACTCATTTAAAAAACCAAGCCTCTTGTTTATAAGAGAAGTACATCTAAATAACACATAAGGCCTTAGTGTGAGGAAGAACACTCAGCCTGAGTCCTAGGTAACTATACATTTCCAATTGAAAGGCTGGAGCGTACATGACTCTCTTTTGAGAGAACCATTTTCATAACATATCAATCCTTCAGCAGAAAATGTTGAGTAACTGAATTATAGAGAGAGCATAAAGGATATAACCAGAAATCTATAACCATCTTTTTTGTTTACATAGAAATAAACAAGTTGTTCTGCCCAGAATAATGCTCTAAATTTAGACACCTACATCCAGGGAAACTAAGAGAAGGCCTCTTTGGTAATTTTGAACAACTGGGAAATCTATGCTAGGACAGCTGAGAGAAAAATACAAAGAATCTTCTAGAAGTTTGAGCCTCTGCATCTGATTGCTGAAGCGTTCCTCCATTTCTAATGGGGATTTTTTTCAACATCCCTCACAGATTATTTTTGACTTAGCCAAGCAGGGAGCCTATTTTAAAGCTCCCAATTTGAAAATCATGGAAGCTTTATAAAGCCCTCCACCTGCATCTCTTTTAGGAACACAGTTCTTTATTCTTTAAAGGAAGAAAACCTCCAGCATGTAAAAACTTTGTTAAGCTGTCACATCAATAGGGTTAAAAAAAATAACAGTGGACAAAGAAGAAACAAATTGCATCTTCGAATAAGTTTTCTTGAAGCTCTTGTTAAAAGCTATAACCTCTGATGTTAACTAAATTTAACCCATCATGACCCTAGTGGTGACCTTCACCTCTCCTTTCTTCTGCTTCCTGAGGCTGCTGGAGAAAACTGGCCTTGTCATTGGAAAAGCGTTCTCTGTAGCACACAAAGACCCAGCCTTCCTGCTACCCTGTCAGGAGGCCCCGCATCGACCGAGGGGTCAGCACCTGTGCTGAGAAGCAGGTGACAGTGGCCTGCCTGCATCCTTCTAGAGCAAGTTGTAAGAGTGTCTACCCTTCAAATATCACACTGCAGTTTCAGGCATTCAAGCCAATGAAGTTCAGGTTTCCTTTGTGAATGCAGACTTTACACAAATTAATCCATTGCTGTTCAACTGACTGTAAAATTAGTAGATTTACTGTTGCAAAAGGGGGTAAAAAAGAGGACAGAAAGAAAGAAGAAAAACTGAGAGCTTTCATTTCCACTTTGATAAGGTCATGGATGCGTCCTAGCTTGCCTGCCAACAAAGCATCCTTTAAAATCTTTGCAGCAGAACCTAGCAACTTTCAGGGGAAAAGCAGCAAAACAATGACTCCCAAAGACAGTGGAAAGTCTTCCCGTACAGTAAACATATAAAACTCCACACTGGAGGAACTGTCCCAAATGGAATTATTTGCCTTTAATTTTGTTTTCCTCAAAGGTGGGAAATAGTGAGAGTACAACTTTGTTCTATCACCAACGTTGTATTTTCCATCAGTCCTGCTTTCTTCAAGTTGCTATAAACTAGAAGATCTCAGATGTGCACTTAAAAATAGTATTCAGTTCTATTTTAAATGTAAAATTCTAATGAATAACTTGGTTCTGTTTTGCTTTGATTTCCATAAGTAGTTAACACTGAACATCTTGCAAGGTTTCATATACTAGCTCTTTAGTTCTACATGACATCCTACAAAAGCAATGAGAATTATTTTCATTAAATATTTCAAAAATGACCAAAGGTAACAGAATCACCCCTAAACTCAATACTTTTGAAACATAAATACATGGCTCTGCTGTTTTTCTTCTCACTCATTTGCACTAAGAGTTTTCACATAAATGAAACTTCCATATATAAACATTTTTTTAACAGATACGAAAGCTTTTAAAAATATTCATTGCAATATGTCACTCATTTTAGACATATTCCTTTTGCTCAATCACAACCACTACTGTTTTTTAATAACTGGTTTCATCATTTTTTTCACAAGATAAATGATTAATCTGATGTGTAATGTTATGGGAAATCTTACACATGACAGAGAAATTTATTCTGAATCTAATAATAGTTTGGGAGCACACAAAGGGTTATAACACAGATGTGGCCACCAGATGTTCTCCAGCTCTACTGGGAAACCAGCCACAGTAGGAATGAAATGAATTTAGGTTACACACAGGAAAAGATTCCTGAATCTTATAAACAATCAAACAAGAAGCTAAAATACCCTTGCCTGGAGGTTTCTGGGATTTGTTTTTGTTGTTGTTCTTTTTTTAATTATATGGCTGTTTACATGTTTTAAGCAGATTAACCACAGTCCTGCAGAAGGTGAATGATAGAGATTCCTTATGAAGGTTTCCAGACAATAGTTTACGATAATAAACACATGGTATCAGGCTGTGAATATCTTCAGGAGATTTTCATTTAGTTTCCTAATACTGAGTTAAAGCCCCTGATCCCATTTCTTGCTTTCTATGTCCTTTTACGAGTTGGTAAACAAAAGCTACAGCAAACATGGATCCTCTCAATGATTAAACTGGCACTGTAACAGCAGAGTTGGCTGCCATTTACGACAATGAATCTCAGCAAGATTTAGTTGACACTGTAGAGGATCTCACACACAACAGACTTCAATTCCCCTATTCAACAAAACTGCACTAATAAAAGCTTATAATCATATGGGGGAGTATATAAAGTAACTGTAGTCCCAGAACAACTACTTGTTAAGGAACACACTGAATGTATAAACCCACACAAGCTTGGTAGCATCTATGTAACTTCAAAAAAAAAAAAAAAAAGCTATCTCAGGATTTTTACTAGATTTTTAAAAGATTTGCTTTTAAAATTCTTTCGATCATTGTAGCATCATGGCCTAGTGTTAATAAATTTTTAGAGAAGTCACCACAGAATAATTTCTCTGCAAGATTGATATTATCTCAAGGACCTTGGGATAAGAACTGAATCTTACATGTCTCCTGGTGTCAGTGGAAAGAGAAGGATTGTGAAAGCTAATAAGCAAGGAGAGGGACAGAATATTTTCATTAATCCTTTGCCAGAGCAAAACAGGAATATAACCATTGAGAAAAATCCATGGAATTGCCATGGAATTTACTATTGATAGAAAATGTCTTTTTAGTTGCAAGGATGAGTCTTATTGGGTTACTTGGGTTTTATTTGTAAATTAGGGACAGGAATAATGACAACTGGGAAAGCTCAATGGATGTCCCAGTCCTTTTTTATGCACACAATGGATCAGTTTACAGATTTGTGGCATAGTAATCACTTCCCCAACCCAGAAAGTGTGCCTTAGCAAGTAGAGACCATAAATGTAGGAAGGGGGCTTGGAGGAGCCAGTGATTGCTTTATGCACTCTTTATTCAAAGGTCTTCAAAATCTGCCACCACCAAGCTGAGTCCAAGGCTCTCAACGACTCTTTAAAGGCCTCCACATCTCATTTCAACTAAAGTTTAAAAGAGTTCAAGAGAAGAAAAAAAATGGGTTCTCTCCACTTGAGAGCATGTCTGTAATATCCATCTCTTTTCTGCTATGTCCTCCCAGGAGAACTAAACAACTGTCTTATAGGTGTTGGATACACCTGACAACAGCAGAAAGCTGCCCAAATCACTCTAGACAGGTGACCCTTCAAAGAGGGGCTCCAAACAGGAGGACTTTTAAGTCCACACTTCAATCACTACTCTAGTGCAGCAGCATAAGGAGTATTTAGGGTTAAGAGCACACAGCTGTTCAAGTTTTTTCTAACTTTTTTTAAAACCTTTATTTATTTGATGTGGTGCTGAGGATTGAACTCAGTGCCTCACACATGCTAGTCAAGTGAGCCACAACTGCAGCCCCACTGAGTTTTTTCTTTTTAAAAAATGTTTGATTCTTCTACTGATTGTGTAAACTTGGGCAAATTATTAATTTCTTCATGTTTCAGTTATCCGTGAAATGGGTAGTAATAGTAATTAGCTCATGCTGTTGCCCTGAGGATTAAATTAATTTGACATAATGTCAAGTGTTTAGAACAGTGACTGGCTGGTAAGTAAATGTTATCATAAATGTGGGCATTTACCGATGTAGAGTACCTACTACTTCCCAAGGCATTGCCCTATTCACTCTATGTCTACATATACTTTTTTTTTTAAATGTCTTAGTACTAAGGAATAATTTCAGTAGAATAAAATGAATCCCTAACTTGGAAATAGCGAACATGCAGCCACTAACCCTCAACTTGGTCACACACAAGTTGCCTCAAGGTTTATGTCACAAATTATCAGTGCCTAAAGTGCCAGATGCTGTTATTTGATGAAGAACAGGAGACATAGTCTTTGCTCTCATGTAGCTATTTAAGGCTGACCTAGATTCCTCACTTACAAGAGGTAATACCTGATTCAAAGAATTATTTAATGACCATTAAAAGACAAGGTATTCCAGCAGACTATAAGTAGCCAGTAAACGATAGTTCAACTTTATAGGAGGAATGGAACGATTAAGTTGGCTTCATTAAGCCCGGCCTGCAGATTCTCACTCTGACACTAAGCTTTTTTTTTTTTTTTTTACTAATGATCAGAGGGGAAGGTGATTAACACCAACACTAAAACGGAGCCAGAAGCCTGGTAGTACAGGGTGGGCCCCCACAGACCTGAGGAGAGAAACCACGGGGTTCATACAACAGCAGGGTTCCGGACTGGCTCTTCGCTGACTCTGGGCAAGTCAATTAAACACGCGGCGTTGACGACCGCTTAGAACAACTCGCAATTCGAACAGCACTTCAATCTGACTTGCTCTTTATCCATCACCGGTTTCTTCGGGAAGCCTCAGTTAGGAACCCAGAAACTGCAAGTGGTGGTCGGAGGCGGGGTTCCAGTTTGCCCGGTGTTATCTGGGAATTAAGAGAATATTTTTACTTCTTGAGTCTGTCTTTCCCCTGTAAATCGAGGACAATGTTTCCTAACTCACAAAGATTGTGAGACGTTTATAAAACATTGTATTAAATATCTCACTAAATAAAAACATTGGCATTAAAGTAATGTAACTAGTGAAAGTGAACAGCTACTGCTGCAAAACCTCGATGTGACTGATCTTCATCTCGCATCTGGAGCGGGAGAAGAGTAGCAATCTCCCTGCCATTAGTTACCCATGCCCTCAGCATTTTTTGTCGGGGAAATTTTTCCCAAGTCACCTTTCCTTTAAAGGACAAGAGAAGCCCTGCCCACTACGGAAAGCGAAAGGGTCCTGACGCCGAGCTCGTTAACTGGCTCTTTTTGTCAGACATTACCAATCGCCGACCCCAGTTACAGGTAATGCTAAAGGTAAAGGGGGCCGAGCGGTGAGGGGACCTGTGGAGGGAGGACGTGGTCTTGGGGGATGTGCGTGCAGAGCCAGCGGCCTTGCATTGGCCCGAGAACAAGGAAGGTCAGGCTTAACGTCCTGCCGGGCGGAGGGTGGCGAGCCCTCCGCATCCCCAAGCACCGAGTGGGAGGCCGGGGGTTTTGTGAGATTACAAAGCCGAAGCTTTCAGGTCCAGGTCACAGCCCAAGCTTCCCAGTAACCACCGACCTAGACCCGGCAACCGTCCTACTGGGTGCTGCCGGTTCCACCCTGCCATTTCCGGCCCGCCTGCACGCACGCACGCACGCAGCACGTCCCCACGTCCTTTCTCGTCCTGGCGCGTCGCGAGCACTCTGCCGGGTGGGCGTGGCAAGCGCTGGGCACGTGACTAAGTCAGCTCCGCCCGGAAGCGCTCGCTTCCTGGGCTAGAGGCGAATCGCAGCTCGGCTGATCCAGACTAGCGGAGAGCGCTTGCGTTTAGCAAGGTTGAGCTAAGCAAATACATTTCTTTTGCTGCCTGCTGTCGCCGGGGAGGTCTTAGTGGGAAGTTCATGAAGTAACTGTGGGGTCCCCCCTCTCATTTATCGTTTAGTAGGTGCCATGGTTTAAGACTCTCACGAGACGTAAAGTAAGTTTTCTTACTGAGAAGCCACAATTCCAAGTACAGAAGATACAGAATATGTCAGTCTAAGAAAAATACAGAGGGTGGATGGGAGATTATGGAAGATCAACTCTGGTGCCAGTCTCATCGTTAGTGAATAAACCACATTTGTTCCCTGCTTCAGAGTTTATAGTCTAGTGAGGGAGCGCAATAGTATTAAGATAATTGCAAAGTTATAATTGTAATAAGCGCTATAAGGGAAGAATAAGTCGGACTGTGGAAATATTTTATGTTGAGCCCAACAGACAAATGGGGGAAAGAAGGTGAAATTTCTGGCTTACTTGTGGAGGTAATAGAAATAATGCCCTGAGAAAGAGCAGAGGCATTAATTGGCCTCTGACATATTTCCCTTAGTTTCCTATATTGAAGGAAAGAGTACTTTAAAAAGTGAAAAGGCCATGTGGTTTAGGCAGAAAAAAGTGAGAAGCTTCTTTCGGCCTACTGAAGATTGATATCTTTAATCTTCAGCCAGTTAGTTTTAAACTGGGGTGGGGAGAAGGGCTGGTGTGGTTTGGACAGCAGTATGGTGACTAAAATTGGTTGCAGGGACCAACAAGAGATGGACAATCTTTTTTTTTAAAAGAGAGAAGAGAGAGAGAATTTTTAAAATATTTTTCAGTTTTCGGTGGACACACCATCTTTTTATTTTATTTTTATGTGGTGCTGAGGATCGAACCCAGAGCCCCGCACTTGTTACCCCTTGAGCCACATCCCCAGCCCAAGATGGACAATCATAAGCAAGGGTGGTGTCAGTGAATGTAGGAAAAAGTGGATAAATCTGAGTGGGACTTAGGAAGGTAAAGTTGCTGAGACTTGGTAATGGATTGGATTGAAAGGGAGAGTGGAGATGTCATTTGCCTCCAAAGGGCTAGGCATGCAGGTCACTGAGCTAGGGAATTCGGGAAGAGGACATGGTCATTTTGAAGATTAACAAACAGGAATAAGTTCAAGTTTTAGTGCTGACTCTTCTGAGTTTACAGGGTTCTTAAATATTTTCTGAATGGTTATTAAGTCGTTTCATTTAATAGCTAAAAAATGGTTAAATAATTGGCCAAAGATATATGGGGACTTTTTCCAGTGTTGTAAGTTGGAGTTCTAGATCTTAAACAGCTCAGCCTCATTATGGAGAGCAATTTGTGCTTCTTATGAAGAACAAAACCAGAGCCATTTCTTTTTCCAGGTCATTCATCAACATGAGGAGTAAGGGGTCATGCTGGGATAGGATATGGATCAACCAGGGCCCGAGGGAGTTTACAGTTTTATATACCATCAGTGATTCTCATGTAGGCTGTGCAGTGAGCATTCTTCGGGAGGAGGCACTTCCTCCTGTCCTCTTTGATTTTTCATAAGTCATACCTCTCTGAATTCTCGTTTCTTTATGGTTTCTCAGTAGACCCTAAATAAGATGAATGGGTCCTCCTGTCACTCCTTTAGCCTGTGTGTCTAAGATTTACCAAACCTGTGAATGAGAGAGGCATTTTGATAGCAGAGAAACATAAAATCAATGTGTCATTTTAAAGCATTTCAAATTCAGTCTTACACTATAAAGTAAATCCAATGTCATATATGCCTAATGCTTAGTTAGGTAACACTTGCTAGTAATGCCTACCTTACCTGGGTAGTGATCTTTATAGGTTATGAGGCTAGCACTTCAATTTATATCAGGGAGTATTTTTTCTGACAGTCTGTTCTTCCAGTAGGTCAGTATTCTGCTTGAAGGGTTCCCCTTCCCATAATACTTTTCTTAACTTTTATATACCATCAGATATACAGATAAATAGTTAGCAGTTTATGAACTGGTATTTATAAATCAGCAGGCATTTTATATACTGCATCCTCATAAATAAGCCCTCAGTATGATCTTTGCTCTTAGTGTTGACACTATAAGTTCCTGGCAAAAATAGTTAAATGAGTATAGGAGAGCATAGGAGAAAAAAATGTGCAGTCCTGGGTTGTTCTGATAACTATTTGTACTAGGAACAGTACCACCATGAATTAATCTGGCCGGGGTTACCCAATGGTCCATCTTACTGGTGCAAACTTCCATGCATGGATTTAGTCATCCTGAGGACAGCATTTCCATAACACTTACAGAAGGCAGCCTGTGGCCCAATATATATCACATAGCAGACTGTGGGAATGATTAATGTTAATTTTTGGGGTGGTATTGAAATTTGAACCCAGGGCCTTGTGTATGTTAGGCAAGGGTTCTACCACTGAACTAGATCCCCATCCCTTTTTTATTTTGAAACAGGGTCTCACTGAGTTGCCAAGACTGGCCTTGAACTTGTAATCCTCCTTGCCTCAGTCTTCCTTGTAGCTGGGACTACAGGTGTGTACCATAATTCCTGGAAAATGATTGAATCTTAATGAACTTTTCTTATTACTTTCTTAGGATGGCTGCTCTTCTGAAGAGGTTAATGCTACAAACCTTAAGGACTGAAAATAATTGCATTGGAAGGTGTTTTGATAAACACATTGTACAAAGGACAGTCCCAGTACAGTTGTCCCTGGTTGCCTCTGCCCCAAAACTGCCCTACCTAATTCATGCAAAAAGATTTAGTACAGTTGAGGACAGCCAGGATGAGAGGAAAACGAAAAAAAAGAGTGATACGACTTTCAGTAATATTGGAAGGAAAATTGGTGAGCGAATTATTCGTGTCCTTGATGAGAAGGGTAATGATTTGGGAAACATGCACCGAGCAGATGCGATTAGACTCATGGAAGAGCGAGACCTGAGGCTGGTGAGGAGGAACGCCAGCACAGAGCCTCCGGAATACCAGCTCATGACAGGAACACAGATTCACCAGGAACGGCTACGGCTCAGAGACATGGAAAAGGCCAAACTAAAACCTGGTAGGTATTTTGCTGTTTGTTCCTTGAATCCTTTAGGACCAAAAATTGGCAATTTAAACTTTGACATCTGCCATGGTGCCTGTGACAGTGGGAAACTAGAAACTGGGAAATTCAAAATATTCATGGCTTTACCAGCATTCCCAGTGTCTTTGACTCCTCCTCCATCCCTTAGTTCTGTTCCTCTCTTCGTTTTTACTTGATACCCTCTATCTATTGTCCCTTTCTTTGAACCTTTGTAAAATGGAGGGTGAAACAAGGTGAACCAACCTAAACAATGGAAATACCCTGCCTCTGTCCTGTAGCCTTGTCTCTGAGTGATGCAATGAAATTCAGAAGAGGTGGAATCAGACCTGTCCTAGGCAATTCACTTAACTCCTTCCTTTTGTTTTGCTTTTCTCATCTCTTAACTAGAAGTGTTTGGTTAATTGCTGCGGCAGTTAATTATTTGGAAGCACCTTTTAAATTTTGAAGGGGTCCAAATTGCACCTCATACCAAAGCATCTTATTAGAATATCAGTATCCATGCTCATTTGCATATGTGGCCAGTCACCATTCCAGGCACTTATCTGTGAAGCCTCACAGAAGCCATGAGCTGGATATTAAGTGAAGATATCCTTGTTTTTCATGGTTCCTAAAAAGTGCTGATTGTTATGGAAGATTGCTCACTGGGAAGCACCCTGGGACAATTGTCAGAAGACTGGTACCTGGGCAGCCATCCTGAGGTTTTGTGCTTTGAGAAAAGCACATGTTGACTGTGGCTCAGTTTTGTACCACCACAGTTAACAAGGATGTTGATTGGAAAATAGATATTCAGAAGAGATCAACCAGAGGGGAAAGGACATCAAACTATGTCATTGAAAAAAGTTGAACAACAACAAAAACTGAACAGACTGGAGAAGTTGAAGGGCTAATATATGGAAGGCATTACTAATGGAGACCCAGGACCAAGTGTAGGAACTGCCAGGAAGCAAGGAGGTGTTAAACACTCTTTTTAAAAGGTTTTCTTTATTTAAAAGATTGCAGAAAAAATAGATAATAAACCTTGTTACCCATCATCCAAAATGAACAAGTGTTAACATGGTTATACTTCACATATTTAGTAGAAATCACTACAGAAAAGTTGAAGCCCCTTCCCCAGAGTTGTCCTTGCTCACTCTTAGTGTGTAGATCCACTTGCTAAACTCTTTACATAGATACACCCATAAACACTAGATTTTAATAGTAAGAAAGTATAAATGACACTATTGTTTCTAATATCTGTTCATATTTACGTAATAGCTATAGCTAGTTTATTATAATTACCATATTTTAAGAACATATCAAATTTGTTAATCCATTTTCATGACATTGGGTTTATTCCCAGTTTTTCATTATGAACACTTGTTCATACTATAAATTCAATGAAGTCACATAGTTGCACTTGCTCTCATCAGCAACATATGAAAATTCTCTACATTCTCACCTACACTTAGTACTGTCATGCTATAATTTTTGCATGCTAATAGGTGAGAAATCATTACTTACTGTTCTGTTTCCTGCCACTATTTGAGCTTTTTTGAGTTGCCTATTCATGTTCATTTTTTCTTGGTTATTTTTCTTCCTGATTTATAGTGTTCTGTTATATATAATGCAAAAACCCTATCAGATTTGAACTGGCAGGTAAAATATTGGTACTTTATGTCTATCTCCCCAATTTAAAAGAGCAGTTACTGGTCTGTGAAGCTACAAGTCAGATGAGGACCACTGAGGCCTCTGTGGCAACTTAAGATCTTCAAGTTGTGCGTGCAAGTTCGAGTTTCAAAGGAGACTAGTAAGTAGTTCTAGCATCAAATCTCACTATTTCAAACCAGGACCAGCTGTGACAAAGGAACTAACTTTTTCTTCAAATATTGAACAACATGATTTGGACACAAAGAGTAAACAGATTCAGCAGTGGATTGAGAAAAAATACCAAGTTCAAATTACTATAAAGAAGGGGAAAAATGCAGATGAGCAAGAAAATAAGATGGTAAGTAAAAGCTGGAATAAGTAACCACTTGTGTTTTTTGTTTTCTGATATAAAAATACATTTGTAGAAAATCTGGGAAAATTAAAGGCAAAGAAAAGTGACTGTAATTCTTCTTCCCAGTAATGACAAGAGCATTCCAGTTTGTTTCTTCTCAAAGAGCAAGCACATTGTATTTTCCATTGTAACATATCTTGCCAAATGAAAAATGTGTAAGCTAGTATACAGTTCTATTTTACAGATTGTTGACTGTGTAGCCTTTAAAACAGGAAAACTAGAAACTTCATAGATTCTTCTTTTAGGTTGTCCTAAGTGTTTATAAGAAGAATTCTATAGCTGAAATGTGTTGATTTACAATGCCAGGACAAGTTTATGTGCTGTTTATTCCACTTTTTAAAAAATATTTCTTAGTTGTTGATGTGCCTTTATTATTTATTTACTTATATGTGGTGCTGAGGATCGAACCAAATGCCTCACACACACAAGGCAAGCACTCTGCCACTGAGCTGTCAGCTCCAGCCCTGTCTGTACCACTTTTAAGTTGGGTAACTTTATCACCCTCTAAAAGCATTGGTAAACTGGCTTCAACCCTAATTCCATATTAGGATCATTTAGGCCTGGATTATAGCCCAATTGGTTGAGGATTTCTGGAGTCCAGAGTCTCCATGATTTTATTTTTTTAACAAGTGATTCTGTGATAGTGAGCATCAGTGTTAGGAACTGCACTGAGCTAAAAATTTTGGGGATAAAGAGGTAGGTTGCCAAAGTAGTTTTTGGTACTTATTTTTAGGAGAGGCTAGTCTGGGGCCAAATATGACCCCTTAGTGCTGGGACAGAGTGGAGACTCAAGACTGTCAGGCCTTCGGTGTGTTCCTTTAGTCACATAGAATTACTCTGCAGATTTCAGTCACTTAACCAGATATATGAACTAATCAGCTAGTTATTTAAATAAGTCACTAGTACACTGATTTTTGTGTGTATTCATCACACATTTTTGTGTGATTTTAAATTATTCTTGAACTGTTTTCCTGTTTTAGGAAGAGATACTTAATCAAATAGTTCAGACTATGCCTGGAATAGCTACCTTCTTATCCAAGCCACAACCTGTTAAAGGAGGAAAAGGCTTAATGTGTGTTCTTCGTCATCTGACCAAGAAAGAAGAGAAGGCACCTGGAGACTTGCAAGAGGCCCAGAAAAGAGACATTGTGAACAAAGAAAATGGAAATGACAAGGAATCAAATGTTCTGCATCAGTGATTTTAATAAAGAAAAACAGGCTTCTGAGCAAGTGAAAATTCAGTTGTTAGTCCTTCAACAAGGTCCAGTAGTTGCCTAGTGGAGGGTAAGTACTGCGACTGTGGAGAGCACCGTGTTTTCCACGCAGCTCCCCAACCCTCCGTTTTTAGGCAAAGATGCGTCTTGCTCTGGTTTCCTTTTGGGAGGGATGTAGCCACTGAGTCGAGAGGCCAAACTCCGTTTTTCACGAGATGGTTTTACCTTTGGGAATAAGGAAGACAGACAACTAGAATTCGAAGTCAGAATTATCTGGGATAGTTTTACAGTAGTTGTGTGCTCTCCCAGAGAAACACGCCTACAGAGAGGCAGGTCCTCAACAGTAGGGCAGGCCCCACAGTGGGGCCAGAGGAACACACACCAGGCTTCAGGCGCTGCAGGTTTTAGAACCAAGAACTTCCCTAAGCACCTTCAACTTACTTTAAGCTTCATTTTCTTCTTGTCAGGATCATGCACAACAGCATGCCTCATGAGGCTTTGCTATAGTGAAGAAAAAAAAGAAACCTTGTATTTTAAAAACCTTAACACTGGAGAATCCATGAACATGAAAGCTGCAGAAGTTATTTACCCTGTTAGTCTTCTTTCTGTTCAAGGATAGGATTTAAATCCACCCCAATACCTGCCCCTGGGGTAAGGGAAGAATTCTTCACTCCAGGACTAGTGATTTTCACTGTCCTTCCAAGGACCACTTTAGGAATATATACAACCCCAACCACTGTGGCTTTTTAGTTCTTCCTGAAGAGGGGGAAATCTGTTGTAAACGAGTCATTTACTGTTTCAAACTGAATTTTCCCAAACTATATTCCTGACCACTAGTGGGAAACCTGACCAATGTCCTGCTGATACTGGCGACAGTGCTGGCCACCCTCAGCTTCCTGGGGGTTTTCTAGCAGGGTTGACTGTGCTGAGTGAACCTCAGCTCTCTCTTCGGTCTCTATTATAATTGTGGTAAGAATCTGTAAGACACCAACCAGAGAGAATACAGACTGCATAGGCCACTCCCAAGTGTCACATTCTCACTGACCCCATGCACGCTGCTCAGACCTAGATGAAGTCCCCAAAGTTCTGTGGCCCCTCATCTCCTTGTTGCTCATTTCCCCTTCCAAGTCCTTAAGTGATGGTATCTAGAAGAACCCAAAGCATCAACACACTCTAAATAAGCATAGTTACCAAGGTCATTGGCTCCCCAACTTAGTACATGATTCCTGGGCCCCACCTACAGGGCTTCTGACTCAGCAGGGTTAAAGTGGGCCCGAGAACCTTAATTTTTAACAAGTTCCCTGTTGATGCCAATGCTTCTGGTGGAGGGCACACTCTGAGACTTGGTGAAGTCAGTGGATTCTGCAGATCTGAATGAAGAACCACCCAGCTGAAGCAAAAGTGGGAGGTGTGTCATGCCTGCTCAGCAGTTCTTCCCATTTGCAGACCCCAGGAGGCCAATCCAAAGCCCATGTATAAGCACAGAGAGAAAGGGGGCTGTTCACATTTGGGAGAACTTACTTTCATTGCAAATGTTTTGCCACAGCCAGAGTGTTCACACACAAACGGGCGCTGTTCCTCATGGAAAGAGAGAATATGGCTCTGGAGATTAAACACAGTTGTGTAGGTCCTACCACAGCCTTCTCTTGGGCATCGACACATATGCCGTTCTGGGGCATGAGTTTTCATGTGCTGCTTCAGGTAATCTTTGCGTTTAAATGTTTTCTGGCATACTTCACATGATATTTCCTCTGTGAAGCAGACAAATTTAACCAACTTTCTTAGGTAGTGCCACACAGAAAAAATGAATGCTGAATGCATAAATAACATACTCGATGTCCCAAACCTATGACTATACAGAAATTTCTAAGGAAACTCAGGATTTTTTTTTGCGGGGGGATGGGGGGTACCAGGGATTGAACCCAGGGGCACTTAACTACTAAGCCACATCCCTAGTCCCAAGTTGCTTAGGATCTTGCTAAGTTGCTGAGGTTGGCTTTGAACTTGGGATACTCCTGCCTAATCCTCCCAAGTTGCTGGGATTACAGGCATGTGTCGCCATGCTTGGCCTAACCCCAACTTTTACTGCTAGGAGGTTTGTCTCAATTCTTTTAATTTCTTATATCACTCCCAAACCCCTTGGGTGTTCATCATCTAGAAGCAGAGGTTCTCAGCATGGTAACTGGACAGGTGGAGAAAACAAAATATTGCCTACACCGTGTCCTTCAATATGAGGCACTGTTTTCCCAAGCGCCTCACAGAGCACTGGTGCCTTCAAGACTGTTCACTGGAGACTTCAAGAACCTTTGGGCATGTTAAGTCATGGCATGCTAGTTCCAGGAGACCTGGCCCAGCTCTGCTAACCTGGCAAACAGCTGAGGGAGCCAGCATTTCACAAAACATATCTTTATTGTAACATTCCAATCTTTAAAAGCACTACATCAATTCTGCAGTGGCAAATATTTATACCATGTCTTTCATGTGGCCTTACCTTTGTGGGTTTCTCTCATGTGTTTTAAAAGTTCTGTCCATGTTTTTGCCATAAAGGAACATCCCTTTTGACATATATAGCCTGTTAAAAAAAGACAAAAAAAAAAAAAAAAAAAAAAAGACTGGTGCTCAGACTGTTCAGAATATTCAGGGTAAACACTGATAACTTATGATAACTTATATGCCTGAAAATCTTTCTCCTCTCTCCCAATAACGTTCAATTCTGTTGGACTCAAGAGGTTAGAATAAAAACTTAAGAAAGGGTAACATTATAGTGAAATTGTCTGAAATTGTATACAAGGTGCTTCGTGTTAGGACTTTACCCTAGCAGATACCCCAGGAAGGGTGCCTCTATCTCGTTAGGTAAGCCATGTACATATTTCACCTGCTAATTAACCCCACCCCCCAACACACACACAGGTTCATGTTCCCTTTCCCTGCCTCTCTAAGCATGCTTCTTTTTTCCATCAGCAAAAGTGTTACCCAGCCCTTTGTCCTTGGCAGACCATCAGCACCAAGACTCAGGAGTTACACTGCCCATTCCCTAGCTACCTCTAGTCTTGGATCTTTGTAAGTTTCATACTGCAAAAACAAGTAAGGTATAGCTATGGAAGAAAATAAACCAGGAGAATCCAGAGAAAAACACTGTGATCTGAAATATATATTGTGCAAAGCACAATAACTGGATTATCAGCCATGTGAAACAGGCTGAGTTTCTCCCACTACAAACCAAAAAGGAATGTGGCTGTCTTGCACTCTTGCTCACTAATTCATTTAAAAACAAAATTCATAAATTCTAGGACCTGGAAAACAAGAGTATAGATACCATAAAGCCCTCCTGGTAACAAGACAACAAAGTAGTTAACGGAATCAAGCAGTTTTTGTTAAGTTACAGTCTCATGGCTGTGAAAACTTCACCCTATTATCCTAGCCTTCTGAATAGCCAATAAGGAAGAGAGTAGCACAGGTAGTAAACAGAAGGGTTCAGACTGATGTAAAGAAGCAAAGCCCTGGCTGGATACAAACAGCTTCTGTGCAGAGCAGGAGCAGGCACTGGGGAAGAACAAGACCTGAATAAGCAGAAGGGCATCCCTCTTGCTCCTCAGCACGACCATGGAATAGAATAGAAAGCACCAAGTAGTCAATTAAACACACCCAACTGTCCATGTGAGTGCCCACAGGGCCATCCATACATACCCTCGTGGACCTTTCCATGTCGTTTCAGGCTACTGGGTGAGGCAAAGTGCTTCCCACATCCTTCCTGGGGACACCTGAGTTACAACACATGAAATGTTAACAATCCACTTCCACAACCAGTCACCAAAGTAAGATTAAAATACAGATCTAATCACAGATGAAATTCCAGTCACTTAATTAGTCTTGGAGCAAAAATTAACTACTTGAGAGAAAAAAGCCACATTACTTCTTTGTTTATATGATCATATAAACAGTCTTCATCATCATACCACTGAAAAATATTCTGCTTTCATGGCTACAAAGATACCTCAAGAGGTGTCAGACTTGGCTTAGGTAAATACCTGAACAATCCTGAGGAATTTGTGACAAAGGATGTGGGTTGTGTGATAAGAAAACACAGCAGCAGATGCAGGAGCCCCTGATGAGCCATAAAAAGCACATGCTCAATCCCCAGCACCACCAAAAACCAAACAAAACAAAACACACTACTTTGGTGTTAAAGGAACTGACAGCACAGGAATAAGCTGCAGACCTACAAGCAATGACAGCACTGTCACTACAGCAACTCCAGGGCGCAGGGCAGCCAGCGTGAGCCAGAAGGAAGACAATGACCAACTCCACTACACAGGGAGCACCAGCATGAGGCACAGTTCTGGTCCCCCGGCGCCCTTTGTAGCTCTATCTGACATGTCCAGCCACCCTTCCATGTTCCTCAGGAAACCCTCTCTAACTGCAGGTTGAGGCCACTTCTGTCTTGTTCTACAGGAAAATAACTCGTGCCTTTATAATGACATTTCATGGAGTTGCACAGGCTCTACATGAACAGATAGGCCACTCCTGAGCCTTCCCTTCAAGCTTGACTACAACTGTACCATCTCATAGCCTACTCTGAAACACACTAAATATTTATTTTAAAGAAACAAAACAAAATTTACCTTTTAAAATGCCCTCATTTATAAACAGGTATATATGATGCATATTAACAGAAAAACGTTGGTTAGGAAGCTGTTCCAGAACATCGGCTCCCAATCTTTGCATTTCAATCTTATTCACACCTAGAATTTCAGAGACCACCAGCCCCGTGCAACACACACCTGAATGGAGGCTCATTGGTATGTTCACACTGATGAACTTTCAGCTGCTGATGTTTTTTAAAGGCCTTCTTGCAACCTTCGAAATTACACTGTTAATAAATGTTTGTTAGTCTTGAGAAAAACCAAAAAAATCAACAGTTCATAACAATCCTTTAAAGGTAAAACTATTTTAGAGACTACACATTTGCTCCTTTCACTTATTTAGTTACCTTAAAATTCTACTTTATGTCAAGAAGCTTTAAAGATTAATGACATTTGAAAAAGCAAAAATATTTTGGTTCAGGTAGTTACCCAATTATATACTTTAAATGTGCACAGTGTTTGCTTACAAAATAAAACCTTTATGATTAGGATAGCCAGTACCAGACTAAATTTAGATATTTGAGAGACAAAATTTGGTTAATGGAAACTTTAGAACATCAGCAATAAGTGTAAAAATATTCAGAAAATTTAAACATATGAAAATTATACTACACAAAAGCATATACAATCATACTTACAACATACTGTTTTTGCTGATTTTCATGTTTGTGTTCGAAATGTTTCTTCAAGTTTGATTTTGTGTTGAATTTCTGATCACAACCATTAGCTGTACAACTGTAAGAAATTTTATAAACCAATATATTAACAAACCAAGGGAAGAGAAATTTTAATGTATATCCTCCTATTTTTAAAATTTTTCTTTTTTTGGTGCTGAAGATGGAACCTACAGGCCCTTTACCACTGAGCTACATCCCAGCCCATTTTTAAAATTTTGAGACAGGGTCTCACTAAGTTGCTAAGGCTGGTCTCAAAACTACAATCCTCCTGCCTTAGCTTCTTAGTTACTGAGATTACAGGCATGTGCAACCATGCCCAGCGTACCTTCCTATTTATAAAAAATATTCCAAAGGAAAGTGTAAAATAGTAAATTTCAAAGTGTTGAGCTGGGGATACAGCTCAGTGGAAGAACATGTGCTTGGTATGTACAAGACCCTGGTTTTATCCCTAGCACCATCAAAAAAAAAAAAAGGAAAAAATTCCAAAGTGTTAAGCCATATGATACAGGCCTTTCAACTTTGATGTGACCACCACATAACAAGAGGCTTTTTCGTGTTTGACTTTTAACATAAAGCATACTACATGAGACATTCTCCATACACCAGCAGAAGAGAAGGTAAAAACACTAGTCCCAAGGCCTAAATCCTGCTCAGGTCCTAATCAGGCTCACATCAGTCTCAGGTTAGAATCTAATAACCTCAATTTTACATGAAATGTCACTATAAACTGCATTTTCAGAAAGGTCTCAAAAAAAAAAAAACAAGTTGGTTTCAGCTTATAATTAAAGGTAAAACAGATACCTGGAGCAGAACCATAAACCATATGCTCTCTGGCATACCACCAAGCCATTCTAGTTTCCCATAAGTTGGCATCCTGGCCTTGAATGATCTAAATCCTTGTGAGAAAGAAAGAAAGAAAGGAAGAAAGGAAGGAAGGAAGGAAGGAAGGAAGGAAGGAAGGAAGGAAGGAAGGAGAAAGAAAAGGAAGGAAGGAAGGAAGGAAGGAAGGAAGGAAGGAAGGAAGGAAGGAAGGAAGGAAGGAAGGAAGGGAAAAAGTGCCTCTTGTGAAGAGCATTCATAAGGCTGGCTGATGAAGCAGGACTTCCTTTCCAAGTCTCAGTCTCAGCTACCATTCAACTCTGATGCTCAGCAATTACTCCTAGCAGGCACTGAGGGTCCCCAGGGCCAAGTGAGGAAAGACAGTGACCAGCAGTTGCTGAGACAGTGAAAACTCCAGAGCCAAGGCCCACGGAAGCTCAAGGGAGAAGTGCTGTGCCAGAGAACACCAGAGGCCCTTGACCGCAGGATCAGAATGCTGAGGGTCGACTGAGCAGGTGGCCAATAGAAAGCTTTGTCCAGCCTCCCCTGCATTAGAAGTGGCCTGGTGGCAAAGTTCCACCAAGTTGTTCAACTCTCACAGTGGTTAAAATGGGGACATACCTTTGCCCCTTCCTCCTCCTTGCCTGCTCATATGCTGATGCAGCAGCCAGAACTCCAACAGGCACCTTGGAACACAAGGATGAAGCCCCAAGAGAAAGACCACAGAGAATGCAGGCAGAAGCAGCTCTGAAACTTCCACAACTGTCCTGCCAGACAAACAGCCATGCTGTCTAAGCCTCTTTCTTCACTCTAAACCTGACACAGGCATCTAACTCAACATGCGTGTGGGGCAGGAGGTCGGAGGCAGGAAATCCTGACAGGAACCAAACAGCAGGTGCAGAGACAGGAAGGACCCGGGCAGACTGGGGGTGAAGGGTATTGGTTAGTTAAGCATAGCTGGACCACAATTCCATGTCTGAGAATCAAGCAAATGGTGCAAGATAAGCAGCAAAGGGCTAAATCACACTGGCCATTTGTGTGACACACTAGGAACCTGGACTTCATCACGTAAGCAGAGGTCAAAACTGCTTCAGTGTTAAGAAGGGAAGCCATCTGGAGGTGACAAGGGAGAGGGCCAGGTGAGGCAGAAAAACACCTCAGGCACTAAGGAGTGAGGGCCTGGGACAGGACAGCTGCAGAGTGAACAGGAGGACCCAGAGGATAGTCAGGGACCTCAGCTGCAGGGGGTTGGGGAGAAGGATGAGGGAGCTGCCTTATCTTTACATAGGTGACCAAACAGTGCTGTCCCCTATCCAGATAAGAAAAAGAGCAGGAGTCCAAAGAGAGGAGAGCTCAGTTTGGACTGTGAGCAAATTCAGCCACAAAGAATTAACCCCAGAGACAGCCAAGCAGTACTGTCCAGTGAGCCAATGACCTGGAGCTACAGAGAGGGAGGGCTGGGCTGGAGCAAGCTCAAGGACCACCACCAAGTGTTTTTCCACTGAGTGGCAATGACCCTGCCCTTTCCATGTTGTCTGTGCAGGTGGGCTGAGCCCTACTTCCCCTTTAAGATTTAACAGAGCACACAGTCACTTTGCACAGAAATCATGATGCATAAAAAAGGAACCTGGCTGCAGTGTTCCCTCTGATGCCCATGCCTACCCCACCAGCACTCTCCTGCCACTTCCAAAATGGATATTTTTAGTATTGCTATGTGACTTTTAGGGTTTCTCAATATAAACAAAAGCAAATACAAATAGTTTCTTCCTGTCCCACCCCTGCATTTTTTACACACAAAAAGGTAGCCCTGTATATAGGACGTTAATACATTTGTTTTTTGATTAATATGCCTTGATGATTTTTTTCCAATAGTTTCTCAGAAAATGTCTTCATTCATTTTTCTAGCTGTATAGTATTCCTTCAGGTTGATATACCTTGACCTGTTCTTACTGATGAGCATTTGGATTGATTCAAATGTTTTGCTACTAACAACAGTGTGCATGCAACTTGTATGTACCTTTACTACATTTGTAAATTCCCAAAGTAAATCTTCCAGGTCAGAAACCATCCCTGTAGTACTTCACAGACCTCTTTAGTTGTTCTGGTCTGGTCTAGGTGGACTATATTTTGAAATAAATTAAGCTGTGCTTAGGTTCACTGATTTTGACAATACCCTATGCACATGAACAGGGACTAAAATGAAAGCCATTCTCAGTACTCTGCCCCATTCCTGCAGGCTAGCATGCTGTTAGGACAGAGCCTCAGCTGACCTGTCTGTTACAGAGGAGACAGTGAAGTCTGTCCCATGTCATGAATTCACCTTTCTCAGATCATCTGAGTAATTCAGACAAGAAACAATTCACGTTAGCTTCATCTTAAAACTCAAAGAAATTCAACTCAGGCCATTAGGAAATCTTCTTGAACAAAGAAATGTGTCACAGAACAAAATTATGATATTAAATCCTAGTATCTGAAAAAGTTGCTAAGCAGCTATTTCCTGTCATAGTCTCTGCATATAGCTCTGGACAGCTATTATGATTATTTTGTTTTGCTTTCTTCTTTGAAAACTATTTTGTTTTCATGATAAATAATCTGGTTAATGGTTCTCAGAGTGTGGGAGCCAGATCGGCAGATCAGCATCATTTGGGAACTTGCTAGAAATACCAATTCTCAGGCCCCATCCTGCACTTACTAAGTCAAACTCAAGTGGATCCTGAAGTCTGTGGCTTTCCTGGTCTTTGTTGTGGTGCCCAGGATAGAGCTCAGGGCCTCACAAATGCTAAGCACACATACTACCACTGAGCCACACCCCTAGCCCTCTGAAATCTGTTTTAACAAGCTCTTTGAGTGATCTGATGTGCCCTAAATTTGAGTTCCACTGGTATGAAACAGCAGATAGGAAGGCAGTATTTCCACCCTTCCAGAAACAGCAACTTCTAGAAGAATAAAATTAAAACTTAAACAGTAGTAGTGGCAAAAGCTTGATTCTAGGAAACACCAGACCAGATAGTAAGAGCCCTAATTCATCATGCTTTTATCACTTATCCTAGCAACTTACAAAGACTACACTGTTCACAAAGACCTTGACAACACCAACCCAAGAATTTTCCAGGTAACTGTTTTCTATTCAGTGATTTCCAAATTGTTTTTCAAGATTGATTTCTAATTCATTACATATTTTAAAGGGAGATGAGAGATTGCAAACCAAGGGAACTTCATATCAACTCATTCCTAAATTTATTATACAAATAACCTGCAATAACCCCTTCTCTCTTCCACACATTCAAAACCTATTCTCCTCTCATATAAGAAGATGAAAGCAACTTCACATTCATGATTTTGAGTTTAGGATCAATCCTCTTAGAAGGTGTATATGCCAAACACTTCCTACCTCAAAGCCCTAAAACCAGTTCTGTACTTACACAAATGGTTTTTCTCCAGTATGAATCAGGATGTGGCGACTCAGATGGTAGTCCCTGACAAAGGCTTTGCCACAGCCTTCATAGTCACAAGCAAATGGTCTCTAGCAGGAAGAAAAAAAAACATGTCAATCTTGCCCTAGTTAGAGATTAACTGGTGTTTATTTAAAAGCCTAAAGTGTTTACTAGGCAAAGTCACAGACTCCCTATCCAGAGATGATTTCCATTCAGAAAGCAAGTTGAACACTTGCTATACTCAAGCAAGACCAGGTTTTCCTACCTGAAATTACACAGCATAAATGCCACAACTTTTCACATCACTGCAGATTTTTTCTCTGTGGCTATCACCTGGAATAAGCAGGTAGCCTTTCCAGTAATGGCACAGCACTGCTAACCTGTTTCTAACTGGTGTCTGTGGTAAGAGAATGAATGCCAAGCACAGTTACAGGAAAATGTGTCACACCTGAAAAAGCTCATAGGTGCCGGGGCCAAGAAAAGACAACAGCTTGAGGCCCTGATTACAACCATTATTTGGGACCCAGGAGGTGGGAAGGGCCCCAGATGAGATTGAGGGAGGCCAACAAATTTTCCCAGTTTTGGTAGAGCCAGAATAGGTGATGTCTCAGCAGAAGGCCCTTAATTTCTTAAGCTAAGGCCTGCATCCCTGTGTTTGCTCCCTGCATCTACCCTAATTTACAGGCTACCTCCTCCATGTGTTCTCATGGTCCCAATTCTCACCCTCTCCAGCCTTTGAAGGCTGACTGCCTCTAGTTCTTTTGCTTTTCCTCACTGGCCCAGAATTCCATTCTGAATCTACAGGGAAAACCAAAACACATCCCCAATCAGTTTCATGTGTCTAACTATGGAAAGCACACCTCCATGACATCCAAGAGGGAGGTACTAAGACCTTGATGAGTGGATTGGGAGCAAAATCAGTGGGCAGGAAGGCACAAGTGAGCTGCATTACCTACCAAGGGCAGAGCCACAGAACCCTGCTCAGCTTCTCAAGGAGCAGGCTCAATGAGTATCTGTCAGTTAATCAGCGTGTGAGATGTGGGACAACACAGATGACTTCATGTTTTCCAACTGTATAACAAAGCTGACAACACTGATATCCAAAATACAACATACAGGTCTAAAAGGAAAGGCAAGCTCTAACTCGGACACACTGGTTACATGGATCCCAAAATTTGGGACAAGGACAGTCATCAGTCTTCAAAGACAGTGGACCGTGAGAATGCTTGACTGCATTGCCATGATGGAGGTGGCCTGTAAGTTAGGGTAGGTGCAACAAGCAAAGACAGGGATGCAGGGATGTGGGCAGTGCATGGTCTGTGGCATTCCTCTGAGGCACTGCCAATCCCAGCTCTGCCTCAAACTGGCAAAAGGGGCAAATTCCATAGCCTCCTTGAGTCTTGTTTTCCTCACCTGCAACCCAGAATGCCACATCACATAACTTTATCTAACATCCTCCAAAGGCTTACACTGCCCTAAAATAAACTCCTACCCTGAACTATAAGCAATTCCACCCGGCCTCTCAGACCTCACCTCTTAAAGATCCCCTCACCTAATCACACCGCTCTGCTTTCCACCCCAGGTCTCCTATGCCATTCTTTCTACCTGACTCAAATGTCTGTCCGGCTAGATCCTGCTCATTCACTCACACAGTAAGGCCTTTCCTGACCACTCTTCACTGTTCTTCAATCCTGCCTAGTCCTTTGCCTGATCCGCTAAAACATAAGGTCCGTGGCAGCAAAAGCCTGGTCTGTTCTGTCCAGTACTCTCCCCCTACTTATGAAAGAACGAACACGTGCTGCTTGCACAATCCCGGGTTCTGGGAAGTTTTCCTCTGTACCAGCTCTAGGAGTGCAGAGGGTGGCGGTCTGGGAGGGTAGTGGGCTGTCTCGCCGTGCAGTATTACAGATCACCGGAAGGTGCTTGAATAGCAGACTCAAGATCCAAGGAGAAAGGACTGAGAAGGAAGCCACGAGCCGTGGCAAAGATACCGCGGCCCCAGGACTTCTTGTCACTTCCTCAGCTCCTTTCCTAACTTAAGACCAGGATGCCAAGGCTGAACACGTCTCGAAAACCTGGCCCTCGGCACCGGCAGGACACAGCGGCCGCTCTGTGGCCACGCCCCGTCCTAGGAGGAGGGGAACAGCCCACCAGTCAAGTCGCCGCGCCCTCCGCAGTTCCGTTACCTCCCCCGTGTGCTTGCACAGGTGCGCGTCTAGCTTCCAGGCCTTGTTGTAACTGGCGCTGCAGTCGGGGAAGGAGCAGATGAACTGCCTGGGGAGTGCGCGGGGCGGCGCGGGCGGCGCTGGGCTGTCGCCAGCGGCTATGAACGCGTCGGCAATGGTCAACGACGACACCGCCTCGGCAACCAAGGCCGGCTGCTCCAGGGCGCCCGGGTCCCCGCCCACGGGGCCAGGCGCGCGGCCAAGCGCCGCGAACCGGCGAGCGCGGCAGAATGCTCCGGGGACACTTCCGGGAGCGCGGCGCGACAGGCATCAGGCTCCGCCTCGGCGTCGCGGCCGCGCACGTTCTGCAAGTCCCGGCGGAGTGTCCGGGGCGCGCATGCGCCGGGAGCCCGGGCCGCGACCGGAACCTCAGCGGTTTACCAGTCTGCAGCAAAAGGGTCCCAGGCAGCACAAACGCCTAAGCACTGCTTAATTGCCACTTGTTTCCCATCCGCCACTATCCTCTAGAAACTGCTAACCTTATGTACTTTAACCCGTTCGTTAACTTTATGGCATTGCACGCTTTGTGGATTCGTTTCCTTGCATACGGTCCAGGTTCTTCTGCTGCAAACCCAGAATAGTGGATCCCAAGCTTGTCTGCTCATTAGAACAACGTAGAGATCTTTCAAAACTTCCAAAGCTCAGAATCTGAACCATTTAAGCCACAATTTGGGGGATTAGGGAGGGTAGAAACAGGCATCAGTATTTTTAAATGCCTAATTGATTACAATGTGCAAGCAAGCATGCAAACCACAACTTTATGGCCTTACTGCTTATACTGGTCTTTGAACTTTTAGCATCACTAGAGACAGGAATCTCAAACCTACTTGAACCCGGGGAGATCTCCAAGTGATTTGATGCATATGGAATCCGGGGAAGCATTGTTGAGAGGTTTGAATATGGGTAGCGTGGTTTATGAGAATCACACATGTAAAGTATAAGCCTGAATAGCAGGGACACTATGGATTGCCTGATGTTCCATCAGGTTCATCTTTTCATATCCTGCAGCGTTCCAAATCATTAGGTTAACATCTGTGTGAAATGATGAACAAGTCTCTGGGCCAACAAGCCAGGGCTTTGATAATCCAAACTGGAATCCTCATATAGTACTTCTAAGAATCAGTCTCCTCATCTTGAAAATGGGGAAAATAGTACTAATGCCTGAGAGGTAACTTTTGTGAACAGGACTGAGAGAGGGTGTCTGAGATGTAGGCCTGTTTTATAGAACAGGAAAGCTATATGTTGCTTTCCTGGTTTACCACTCCACCTCTTTCCAGGAGAGAAGTCCACATATATCCTTCCTACAACTCTGGAAGTGTGACATGGTTGCCCTGTGCTGTTCCTAGCTTTCTCCTTCTGTTACTTTATGAACATGGCCAGAGTACATGGTGAACCTCTGAGGTCCTTCTTTCTCTATTGGCCACTTGGCCCCATACAGCACACCATGGCTCTTCTCATGCCTTCCTGACTGTTCCTGTCTCCTTGACCAATTGTTCTTCCACCTTCTTACTTTAACTCTCATGTGTTCATGCTCAGCAACAGCAGAACATGGGCTTTCAAGCTCAGTCTCCTGGCTTTGGATTCTCAGTAAATTTATTATCGGTAGGACTATGGGTATGGGTCTCTGAATTTTTTTATCTTAAAACTGAAATTGTTATCTCACCCACCTTAAGGCCATTTTTAAAATTAAATGAGATCATTACCAAATCCAGGTCCAGAAGTACATCCCATGGGGAAACCAATATCAGAGGGATGAGTGTTGGGAAGAAAGAAAGGCTTTATTCAGGGGTCAAAGAATGGGGAGATGGGAGCTCTGCTCCCAAACCAGCTTATCAACTCTTGGGTTTGAGGGTTTACAGATACAGGGTAGAAATTATAGGGGGAGGGGCTAATAAAAGGGAAGATACTCATATATTTTCTGAGAATATGCAGAAATCTTCCAGGAACGCAGGTATCACCTCTTCACTTCTTTCATGGTCTGGTGTTTCCTATCATGGGGGCTGGTGTGCCTTGAAGTGAGAGGAGAGTGGCTGGGAAAGCCTAGGTCAAGTTAACCCTGGATTATAATTTAAGAGCAAGCATTTCTCAAATGATCAACAAGTCTACATGCAGATTTGAGTAGAACATGACCCCAAAGTTAAGGCATCAAAGGAGATGCATGCACTATGGAGACAGTGACGTTGAGGGTTTTCGCTCAATGTACATCTGCAGGTTCAGCAAAAGGGGCCTTCAAGTTTCTGAAAATTAACCTAGGCAACTTTAATCACCATAACTCACATGTCAGAAATATTATCTACAACAAAGCTAGTGAGAGACTAATAATGTATTGCCCAGCTTTTTGACCTCCAGAATTAGTGATTTTTAAGTTAATTAAGAGCTAGTGAAGCTAGAGGGTTCGTATAGATCTTTTTTCAATAATGATATTATTATGACAAATATTATTAATGATATTAATGACAAATATTTTTCTCTTTCTTTCCCTGAATTGATTCATGGCCCTACCCCTTTCCTCTCTGTAGTTTACTCCCCAATATATTTTTCCAATGCCCCACATTTCTAAAGTGGATTTTTCTGGAACATTAAGCAGTCACCTCAAACTCAATATAATTTGTAGGTCAAGCAATATTGCCATCTGTCTACCTACATCATCCCCTGCCCTTTTTTTCTCCCTGTCAACAACACTAGAATTGTCCCAGTCATGAAAATAGTGGTTCTCAACCCTGACTGTACATCAAAGTCACTGGGAGCTTTTGAAAATGATAATTCTTGGCGCCTACCACAAGAGTGAAATGAGTCTCTGATTCAGGAGTGAAAACCTTTGAAAGTACCACCAGCTCCTTCCTCTGCCCTTCCCTTACTGGCTTCTGCACATGTTCTGTCCATTCCCCCCTCCACAGGGTTTCCTGCCTTTACATTCTCCTACTTTTCATCTCTCCTGCATGTGCTGCCAGCATCTTCTCCCTAAACCATCTGAGATTTTACAGGTTTAAGCTCGTAAGACTAATATTTACAAAGCATTTTTATTTCTCAAAGTATTATTCCTATAATTCTGGTGACGACACTTAGGTGGGAAATGAGAGACCTGGGTTCAGACCTCCTCCAGGCTAGGATCAAGTCCAGCATCCTCTAGACAAGCATCACCTGCAGTCCCCAGATTTACTGACTTTCAATTTTTGTGACCTTTTCTTTCTGTAGCACTGATTAGATGGTCCTCTGATGTGCTGGGCTATTTTTAACTGTCCAGGCATATAATTTCCAATTTGCCAGATCTTGGTTTAATCACCAAAAGGGCAGGCGTTGGTAGATATTCTTTTTGAATCCTCAGTAGCAAGGTGAAATTCATACAGGAAGGGCTGATTTATTTTTTGTTAGTTGAATGAACATAACCATGAATTCATGGTGTGAAATCTTAAAGGTTTTACACAAGTGTCTTCATTGAGGAGTCTTTGGTGTGCAAGGGAAGGAACATAATTCCACTCCTAATCCATGTGAAAGGAATTTAAAGGAAGGATATGAGGACACGAGGGGGCATTGAGCCAATTACTGAAAGCTCTTGGGATTTCTGAGTCATCTGCAGACAGTCCATTTCTCAGTCTACCACTCTTGGGACCTGCTGTCCACCTTAGTCTTTCTCCTCCTTTGCTCTCTGGGCATTCATTTCCCCACCCTCTCCCCTTGCTCTTCTCCCCCTCAATTCCTCTCCTCTCCCTATTCAGGCTTCAGGCCCTCCCAGGACCAGGTCTCTCCTCACCTCTGCCTGTTTCTTTACTCTCTTCTCTGCGAATCAGCTGCTTCTATGAGACTCAGAATTTCTACCCTCATGACTGTAGTTTTCCAAGGATTTTGTCTCTACCCATGCAGCTAGACCTTATGTAATCTGGTCTCTAAACTATTCATAGCTAATAACCCCTGCAGGAGAGTTTGGTCCAGTTAGGATTCCAGCTCTTCCTCCATCCCAAACAGCTTCAGCCCTGGAGGGGATATGGCTGTGCGTCATGAGGATCAAGCCCAAAAGTTACAAAAGACAGAAGAATCATGGCTTTCCTGTTGTAAGTGGTAAATTTCATTTACTAGCCACCCTTTGTAGTATGACTTTGTTCCACCCATAAAAGGAGCTGGAGATCTTTTCCCACCCCCAATTCTGTGCTCAGCTTTATAGTTTCTTTGACCCTGTAAGTTGGAAACAACAGTGTGTGGGTTCCAAGCCTAGGCCTCAAGAGACCTTGCCCATAGCTCCCTGTGCCTGTGACATGGCCACAAGGATAACATTTCTACATTAGCCTGGCCCAGGAAGCAGAAGGGACATATGGAACAAAGCTGAGCCTTCCCAGCTGACCCCCAGCCTGGCTCAGCCAGTCCACAGATTTGTGACAATAAATGACTTAAGCCATTGATTTGGTGGGTGATTTGTTGTGTGGTTATTTTGTGGTAATAACAAAGGAATATATCCTCTTTGATGGTATAAATAATAAACATGCTTGGTAAATGAACATGCTCAAATCTGTACCTATCATCTTTCAAACAAATCCTTTTCAAGTCCCTGTGATCCCCCATCCACTGCCTGACCACACTCCCCTTCATCGCCAAGTTAACTAAAAGACTAGCATGTGCTCTTCTTCCTGTTTGGCTATTCACACTTTCCTCATCATCACAGAAATTTTAAGCATTCACAAAAATAGAGCTAATAGTAGAAAGAACCCCTTTGGACCGGAACAACCACCATCAATCTTTTGCCATTCTGTATTCATTTCCCTGCCTCCATTCCCAAGCTAGGACCCACAGACCCGGAAACTCAGTGTGTCCAAAGCTACTCTCCTTCCCCTGTTCCCCTCCTGTGGGATCACCTTGCCTCCATCCACCCAGCTGGCTGACCGCGGCTCCTTCCCTCTTGCCCCCTCCATGGTCCATCGCTATTGATTTTACTTCCTCCTTATCAGTAACACCCAAGGAAGACTCTGGTCTTCTAGTTCCCATGGTGAGTTGTGATTCTATCAGAAAAAGAGTTTTCAGGTCGATCAACTCAGCCCACCCCCAACCATGTGGAGAGATCTCTGCTGCTCAGGTGCTATTCTTCCCCCCAAACTGCTCCAGATCTGCCCAGATCCCCTGTTATTCTACCAAGCCTTAGACCTACCAACACCATCTCAGGTACTTTGATTTTATTATGGGCGTAGTATATTGAAAACCTGCTTCACCTCCCCTCTCACCATCCCCCAACCAGTAATTAAGGGAGGATTAATCTCAGAAAGAAGTTGCATAAAATGGAAACCCCTTCCAGCTCTAACATTCTATGGTTCTTTGGCAGAAAATGGAGAGATGACAAGGCTTTTTTGTTCTTTGTGTTTTTTTTTAATTAAAACTTGGCAAGACAAATGTGATAATTGCAGTTCTTAACATTCTAGATTCTGTTATAAGAAAGGAAGAGAGCGATAATATTTTGAGCCAGCACTTGACAGGATAAATATGGTACTAAAGAAGAAGAGGGTATATAGGAGATTTGGAAGAGAGAGTCCTTAAGTAGGGGAGGCACACTCAGAAGCCATTGTCATCAGTAGAGTAGGAGCTTTGGACTTGAGGTGATCGTGGAAACAGAGAACATCTGAGGGCTCAGGTAGGATGCCAGATCAGTAATGGTGGTGGTTAGAAGCATGGACTTTAGAGTTTGGCAGACCTAACTTTGAATCCTGGCTCTACTGTTTACTATTTGACCTTGAGACAGTAATTTAATGCCACTAAAGCTCATGTTTTTTATATAATGAAATTTAATATTATTATATAAAAATAACATGTGCCACACAGTGTACTGAGAATTACATGAGGCAATTCATTAAGATACAAGGTGCTTAACCCAGGATCCAGAAACATAGTAAATAAACAAAAATCACAGCCTATTTGTGTATGTGTGTGAAATCACAGAAGATTGGGACTTCCATCTTACTGGCAAAGTCTCCTCCTTGCCTTCTTGAGTTTTTTTGGTTGGCACACTTTAATGAAACAAACTACTGTGCTGGAGACATCTACATAGCAAGGAATTGAGAGTGGTCTCTGACCAGCTGCCAACTTGGCAGTGAGGCCCCCGTCGGCAGTCCTCAAGGAATGGAATCCTGCCAACAGTCATGTGAACTTGGCATGGATACTGCCCCAGTCAGACCTGCAGATGAGACCTGAACCCTTACTGACTGCATCCTGAGAGAGACCCTGAAGCAGAGAAACCAGTTAAGCTGTGCCCAGATTTATGACCTACAGAAACTAGGAGATAAGAAGTGTGTATTGGTTTAATGCCCTACGTTTGGGGGAGATTTGTTATGTGGCATAACTAAAACAGAGTCAAAGATCCTACTCCACAAAATCATTCTAGATCTGTTGGTTCTGAATCCACCCGAAGAAGAGATTCATGTGGGTTCAAAACCATCCACAAACAGTGGGGGGCTTCTGAACAAGAGGGTTCTGGTAAGATGGGGGAGAGACTCTGATATCAAGTTCATCCATTTTACAAGTTTCTTCCTAACACTCCCCCCCCCAAAAAAAATCATACACATAATGTAAAAAGAAAGAGTGCATTTCTGGTGATAACTGGATAAAAAATCTCTTGAATGTGGACTGTCCTGTAAAACCTTCAATATGGAATCCCTTTATCCTTATTTTCTTTTATTTTACAGTACTGGGAATTGACCTAGGGACACTCTACCCCTGAGCAACATCCTTAGCCCTTTTCATTTTGAGACAGGTTCTCACTAAGTTGCCCACGCTAAATTGCTTGAACTTGCAAGCCTCCTGCCTCAGCACCCTCCAGTCATTGAGCATAGGTGTGTACCAACAGGCCCAGCTCCAATTTTATCTTTATATTCCCAAAGTAACTTCTCTCAGATTGATCCAGCATAGTTGAAGTAGTGAGCATGGTCTATTATCTCTGTGGGTCAGGCAAGGAATCAAGACTCATCTCTAAAAATGCCTTTAGTTTAAAGAATCAGAACTACATGCTCTGCTGCTGCTTTTATGAACCACACAGTACGGTGGAAAGACCTTTGGGTTGGGCTCCAATGAGTCTGACTCTGAGTAATTCTTCCCAACCTGGATTGCCTCATTTATAAAATGGCGGAGATCCTCTCCTAAATCCCTCCCTAAATTGTTATGAGCATCATGTGATATCTTGGGAAACAACTTAACCTCTCTGTATACCTTAGTTTCCTCATCAGTCAATTGAGGACAAGAGAACCTACCTTACAGTCTGGGAGGATCAATCAACAAAACACCTGGAAAGAAAAACACACAAGTGAGAGGAACAGCTCAGGAGACCTTAGCTCTCGCCCTCATCCTGACAGTGATCTATGTGGACACCTCTGCCAATCACGGAAGGTTATATGTCTATAAACTCTTGTTGGTGATGGGTTCTCAAATATTGGGTCAGTTAAAAGGTGACTGAATAAATAAGCCCTGCTCCATTGCCCAAGCTCAGCCCCAAGTGAATTTCCTTTGCCTCTGTATTGGGCAGGAGAGATTTTCACCTCTTGGCCACATTTTTCCCCTGCTCCAGTGTCTCGGAAACCTTGAGGCATCACTGCCTGTCCAATCGCTGGGTTAGGACCTGACCCCCACGCTGTCACTTGTGTCCTTGTCCTTGTTCCCAGCCGTAGAGTGTCAGCAGATTCCTCACTCTGTCTCGGCATCTGTTCCTTGAATGCTCCCCACGACTTCCACGGGTCGTTGGCTTATCTGGAATCATCTAGTGGACAGTGTTTAGACACAGTTCCATTTTGTCTTCTTGATTATCAGCTCATCACATGATTCCTGCCCAGCTTCTGTAATTAGCCCCCTTCTCACTTGGTCAGATCATCACATTTTCCTGCAGCTATAATTGCCCCGTCAGGGTACTGCCACAAGCCTGTGCTTAATCACTCCCATCCACTTCAAATCCATTTTGGTCTGCAGTAGCCAGATTCTATCTAGCAAGTGAGGCTTAATTGCTCTCTGATTACCTACAGGGTCAGGTGCTTGAATGCACAGTTTCCATCCACAGCACATGCAAGATTTTTGTGTTTGCTAATTTCCTCTGACAGCTTTTTTTCCACTGAGCCACCAGAAATGCACATGGCAGAGGTGAGCAGACACATTTAGAGAGTCCTTGCCCCTTTTCTGGATGTCTTCTGGGATTACTTTCAGGGTAGAATCCACCCATCTCCTTCCACCTCCGCTGCTGCCATTCGGATCCAGTCGGTCATGGTCCTCTCTGACCTCCAAGTGCAACCAGCATCTGACCTCCAAGTGCGACGCTGTCCAATCCTTTCTTCACAGTGCTGCTAAGAGATCCCTCCCAAATGCCAGGGATTTCAGTGACACTCACAGCCTTTAGGATAGTCTCAATTCCTTTCTGGGATACTTGCAAGGCCTCCGAGGACCTGGCATTATTTCCAAGGCTTCATTTCTCACCACTTCCATGGTGGCCACACTCAGTGAACTGAGCTTTCTTGGTGAGTCCTTTGCTTTGGACCATCCCATATACAGCCAATATTGGAGGGCTCTCATTTAGTAATTCCACCAGCTTTGAATTGAAAAGAAGTTAAAAAAAAAAAAGATGTGTCTTCATTGAAAATATACAGACTTTTTTTTTATTCGCGTTTTATAAGCTATACAGTACAGCGACTATTTGCATAGCACACATGTTATGTGAGGTGTTGTGAGTAACATAGTGAAGATAAAAGTAGATGGAAGGTTGACAAGGTCCTATGCAAATACAATGCCATTTCATATAAGGGACCTGAGCATCCTGGGATTTTGGTATCCTTGGCGATCCTGGAACCAGTCCTGGAATCCGTAGATTCCAAAGGACCACTTTACTGTCTTTTGGTCTTTACACTCTCTCCTTGCCTGCTGTTGTCCCTCACAATTTGCGAATGCCTACTCATCCATCAGGGGGCAGCTCAGGGTGCAGCTCCTCAGGTTGGCCAGCTCTCCTTGCTCCATGCCCCACAATACTCTTCACTTCCCATCTCACAGCACTCAATGCATTTTACTGCAATTATATGTTTAATTAATCTTCCCTGGCAGCATACAAAATCCGTAGAGACACTTCTGTATATCTTATTCACCAACATATCCCCAGCACCTGGCACGGCCTGGCACTTGGTAGGTCAGGGGATTTTCAAGCTATTGAGTTTGTCTTACTCCAAACTCTGTATTGAGGGGATTCTCAGCCTTCCCAGGCTGTGCTGATCAGCACTGTGAGACAAAGGAGATGATGACAGTACAGGGTGCTTTGGGTCCAATCCTTTCTTGCTGGTCTTTGAGTCAGCTTCAGAAATTGGAACCATCTCTCTTTACGTGGAAGGTCGGGGCTCCTTGAGACATCGGGTGTTTGAGAAGGTGCGGGACTTCTGGAGAACCACTGTTGTCACTTGGGTGATAATACGAACTTGCCCCAGCATCTCAAAGGACTTCTACTAATATTCCTTTACCTATGAAGAAGAGAAAATAGCTGGTCTCCAACGTTCATCTTTTCAAAACAGGAATTTGAGCAGATGTAGGAACAGTTGCTGGCTCTGCTGTCTGTGCCCTGCCCCTGCCCTTCCAGTGGGAAAAGAAACCTAAACAGATAAAATACCTTCATTTATTTGCAGTTGGAACAGAATGGGGGGGGGAATAGAATGATTCTGCGTGGCTTTTCCCTTTCTAGGTCTTCTGTCATTCTTTTATCTCGTGAAGGTAGGATTCATACCAGTATTGCCTCTATCAGAAATAGAAAGGAAAGTAAATTCCACCACACACCAAAAGCTCTTTCTTTGCTGCCTTATGTACCTTCACACACACCCATAGAAAACAGGACCCCTTAATTCAAATGTATGAACACCTCTCAGAGAACAAGCAGGGGAGCCAGCTGTCAGTCTCATGGGTTAACAGCCAGACTAGAAAATTAGAGTTCAATGTGCTCCAGTTTTCAAGGCTGTGGGAGTGAGATCACATACCAAGAGACAACAGGCTGGGAAAGTCAGCTCAGCCTCCTGAGATTGTGTGCTCAGCAGAAATGCCAACCAGAGGCAGACAAAACAGGGTCCCCCCTATTCTGAACATAATACCAGAGACATCCAGATGATAAGGGCAAATTCCCAGACAATGAAAGGCAAATGCATACATAGTCACCAAAGTGACCTACAGTTACCTTTACCTTACTAGCATAGTGACATGGCACACCCCAAGATGGAGACTTCAGATGGTAATGAGATGGAGAACACAATATAAAAGAGAACAAGGGCAATTAAAGCCCCACCTCCATGAGTTCCTGCCTACCGCTGACATGCCATAGAGCGATTCCTCCGTGTTCTTTGCTTGAACCAACCTGACATGCTTTCTGTCTGTGCTGTTTTGGCTCTAGCAGAAACCCCTGAATAAACTCTTGCTCGTGCCTAAATTCTTTCTGGATCCCTTGTTCATTTTTTACAACTCTGAATTCAAGAACCCAAGTTCAGTCACAGACTACACCACTACAATTAGGAGCCCATTCCCAGAGTCCTCTCCCTGAAAAATACACACATAAGCAGAAAATATTGCACACAGGTTCATAGACTTCTGACCCATGTCTGCTCCAGAGGTGAGTAGAAATAGATTTTTTTCAAAAGTAACACTTGCAACTGAGACCAAATAAAGCCAACAATTTGGTTTGAAATTTTAGATCTTTCTGTTGTTTTTGTTGTCACAATTTGAAACCCCAGAGCTAGTGACTATTCCCAACCAGGAGCTCAATGGCCTCCTCCAGCATCCCAGAGGGAGGAGTCATCCAGAAGAGGTGCACTATCATTCAGAAGGGAGCCTCTTTTCTTGTGGAATAGTTCATGACAATAAATTTTGTGCGTAAGCAGACGGCTTACTTACTAGTTGCTTCACCTTCCACAGAAACTTACCATTTATTATGCATTCAGGGATTGTCACATAGAGACACATATGTTTGTGGTATCAGTGATAATGGGAGTGAACCCGCACATAGAGTTGTCCCTCAGTGTCTAAAGCAGACGGGTTCCAGGTCAGTCATGAACATCAAAACCCACATACGCTCAAGTCCTTTATATAAAATGGTATAGTATTTGCTTAGAACCTATGCATATCCTTGTGAATACTTTAAACATCCCTAGATTACTTGTAATCCCTAATGCAATGTAAATGCTAGGTAAGTAGCTGTTATACTGTATTGTTTAGGAACTATTGACAAGAAGAAAAAAGGCTGTTTGCATTCAGAACAGATGCAACATCATCAATTTAACCACCTAGTACACAAGCAAGACTGGAGGCTAGCAATGCAAGGCTCCAGCGATTGCTGGAGAGAGATTGAGAAGGTGTGGGGAGCTCTAGCAGGTGTGCCTCCACATCACTTCATTTGCACGGATCCAGCATGGTACTTGATGTTCCACAAATTCAAGTTTTGCTTTTTGGAAATTTCTGGAATTTTTTGGTACTAGAGATTGAACCCAGGGGTACTTAATCACTGATCCACATCCCCAGTCCTTTTTATTTTTAATTTTGAGACAGACTCTAAGTTACCTAGGGCCTTGCTAAGTTGCTAAGGCTGGCTTTTAACTTGCAATCCTCCTGCCTCAGCCCCTCAAGTTGCTGGGATTACAGGTGTGAGCCACCATACCAGGCTTGGGATTTTTTTAAAGGATTTTTGATCATTGATTGGTTGAGTCAGTGGATTCTAAACCCATGACACGAAGGGCCACCTGTAAGGCTAAAGTTGGTCCTGTTGAATGTTTCCTGGGAATCTGTGTGAGATATTGTGTCAATCCTAAGGGCTGCCCAGGGGATGTACCATGGAGCCTTCCAGCTGCTCCCTGTTAGTAAAAGGCCCTCAGAAAACTGTGGCCAGGAGCACGTTAGTGGTAAAAAGGGTTGAAAGCATGAGAGTGTGCTCACACCTTGTTTACAGCAGGGTTGTGAAGAAAGGCTTCCTGCGAGGTCTACTCCTGTCCTCCCAAATGAACTTTCTACTAAGCTTCTGTTTAGCTTATGTTCTTTAATAAATGAAAGTATGTAAATCTAGAAGAAATTTAGAGTAGTGTCCCATGGGGAAAGTGAAAGGACAGGATTTTCTTTTTTTCAAAATTATTTTGAGCAACAAAGAATTGTTTGTTGCTGATTATATTTGCAAAAAAAGAGTACTTTTCGACATTATAATTGTACTAAAATTGCTTTTACTTAAGCACTATTATTTTTACACGAAGAAACTGCATGAAGGGTGACAGTAAATAATTAGGATAAATTCCTTGAGTGTACCCTGCTCTTAACAATAAGAGCCACCCCAAAGGAGATGCTGTCTCTGCAAAATAGATTTCTGGGGTTCAAGAAAGAACTCCACCCTCAGTGGTCCCTCTACTTCAAGCCTGACGGTACACAAAGTAATTGGATATCTGGGAAGATAAACTCAGGACCCTCCATATGTTAGTATCCTACAGTTACGGTCCTCCAGGGAGGCTGAACAATTTATCACCCATCCCACTGTGTGTACAAATATGGAAAGAATCTGACCTGAGATGCAAAATCGAGGGTATTGAATGTATTTTTAGGATCTATGGGTATTTTTTTTATTTTTAATTTTGATTTGTTATATATGCAGCAGAATGCATTATAATTCATAATACTCATCTAGAGCACAATTTTTCTGTCTCTGGTTGTATACAAAGTAGAGTCACACCATTCATGTCTTCATACATGTACTTAAGGTAATGATGTCCATCTCCTTCCACCATCTTTCCTACCATTATGCTCCTTCTCTTCCCCTCCCACCCTCCCCTTTCCCCCTTTGCCTGATCTAGAGTTCATCTAATCCTCCCATGCTCTCCTCTCCATTATGAATCAGCTGTCTTAAATCAGAGAAAGCATTTGGCATTTGGTTTTTGGGATTGGCTAACTTCACTTAGCATTATATTCTCCAATTCCATTCATTTACCTGCAAATGCCATGATTTTATTCTCTTTTCATGCTGAATAATATTCCATTGTGTATATATACCACATTTTTTAATCCATTCATCTTCTGAAGGGCATCTAAGTTGGTTCCACAGTTTAGCTATTGTGAATTGTGCTGCTATAAATATTGATGTAGCTGTGTCCCTGTAATATGCTGTTTTTAAGTCCTTTGGGTATAGACCAAGGAGTGGGATAGTTGGATCAAATGGTGGTTCCATTCCCAATTTTCCAAGGATTCTCCATCCTGCTTTCCATATTGGCTGCACCAATTTGCAAGCTCACCAGCAGAGTATAAGTGTGCCTTTTTCCCCACATCCTCACCAACACTTATTGTTGTTTGTCTTCATAATAAGCTGCCATTCTGATTGGAGTGAGATGAAATCTTAGAGAGGTTTTGATTAGCATTTCTCTAATTGCTTGAGATGTTTTCATATATTTATTGATTTATTGTATATCTTCTTATGAGAAGCGTCTGTTTAGTCTCTTGGCCTGTTTATTGATTGGTTATTTGGGTTTTTTTTTTTTAAGTTAAGATTTTTGAGTTCTTTATATATCACTGATGGGTTTTTTTGCTCCGAAGAAGCTTTTTAGTTTGAATCCATCCCATTTATTGATTCTTGATATTAATTCTTGCACTATAGGAGTCTTATTAAGGAAGTTAGGAGCTAATCCAACATGATAGAGATTTGGGCCTACTTTTTCTTCTCTGGCTTAATTCCTAAGGACCTGTAGGTATTTAGAGGTCATCTTTCAGATCATCTCAAGGTATTTTACATTTCTGAGGCCTGATACCAGCCTTCTCGCTATGCTGTCCCCCATGGCGTATCCTGGGGCTGCAGGAGCCTGTCCACCTGTACATGGGTGTGGCAGCCTCTGAGGGGTAAAACTCAGTCATCTTGCCTGCAGCAAGTCTGGGCTGTGCTTTCCAATCTCTTACCAGTTCCTCTGGGCACATTTTATAAATCACTTGCACCCAAATTCACATTTCAGGGTCTGCTTCTGGGAAATCTAGAGTCAAATCATTTTATAAGGTTTAATATGACTTCAAACAACAGGCCCCCTGGGTGCCCCCCTGGACTTCCTCCAATTTCTTCTTCTACAGAAGGAACAATTGATTTTATAACAATCTTAGCCCCTCTTAGTATGTGCCTTTATCCCTTTAAATAGCATTCCTGTAGTGCTGCTTCCTGGTTTTCCAGTTTTAGGCATTTCCTATTAATTTTCTTCTATCGAATATAAAGATTAAACCCCCACCCCAGCTCCCTTCTCTCCCTTCATTTTCCTGATCTGATTAATATGATTAGTGTTGTTATTAAATAACAACACTAGGTTGCTCTTATATATAATTTATTGTGTACACACATTATTCTAAGGATTTTTCATGTATTAATGTACTTAATATTCTCCCAGATCCTATGCAATAAGTTTTGTTATGACTCCCATTTTACAGATAAGGAAATTGAGTTGCAGGGTGGTTAAGCACATAGCTTAGTCTCAGGAAGTAGTGGATACCCAGAATGGAACATGTACAGGCTAACTTTAGCATGTCTGCTCTTGAATTATGCTTCTGAGATTATGCCCCAATTTCAGTTAGATCAGTTTTCAGTATCTTTACTTATTTGATGACATTAAAACTATTAAAGCTGACTCATGGGATAATCTGTGACTTCTTTCCTTCTTGCAAAACATTGTGGTTCCTGATTTTTTTTCTATTGACATTGTTCTTCCTTGAGAGCTCTGGAAACTTCTAAAGTCTTCTTCTTTTAGTCTGAAAGTTTACAATGATATATAATGTCATGTCTTGTTGGCAAATTTTCTTCCATTGTGCTGGGCACAAAATGGGTTCTCACTATCTGGAAACCCATGGCCTTGTACAACTAGGAGATTTTCTTGTCGGTTTCTTGGATGGTGCCCGCTAATCCTCTCATGTTCTCATCTTTCCATTTCCTATTTTTCTTTTTTGTTCTATTTTTTGAAAGATTTCCCCAAATTTGTCTTTTACCTTCTCTACTGAGTTTTTAAAAATCTATAATATTTTTATGTTTTCAAATTTCTTCTATTGTTTTAAATTTAAAACTTTTAAATTGGTTCTCTGGGTACTACTTTTTGATAACATTCTGTTCTTGTTCCATGTAGATGCTATCTTCTCTTATATATTGGAGGACATTAATAATAGTGGTTTTTGAAATTTCTACCTCCAGCATAGTCTGTATCCTCTGCCTTCTCTTTCCATTTGTTGGTCCATGTTTTACAATAGAGTTTCTTTAACTATCTAGAGATCTTTGGCTGCTTTCTCACTTTTAACTTAAAACAAAAAGAAGTCCTGTACCTATCGGATGTGACCAAGAACGGGGACCTGTCACTGGGAACTCTAGTGTTCTTAGCACTTTCCTGTTAGGCTGATCACATTCCCCTGGTTTGTGCAGATGGTTGCTTCTGGCGGCCAGAATTCCAGAAGCTTCGTGAAGGAAGAGAGTGGGAGTTGCCTTGTTCACTAGATAAACCTTCCCTCAGTCCCTTGCTCTCAACTCTACCACATTCTTATCAATTCAGATATGCTGTGCTTTATTCTCTCAATTGAGTCGAACTCCAAGCTTCTACTGAAAAGAGGGAAGAAGAAATTTCCCACAGCAAGGAGTGTATGTGTGTGTATGGGGGGTGTTGTGAATGTATACCATAAGAACTGAATTCCCTGTGTCGCATGACATCTTGGAACCTCAAAGGGCGCCCAAGACCTCACTGTGAGCTCCCCTGCTCTGGTCATAGACATCCCCAAGCAGGAACACCTGCCCAACTGTCTCGTTCTCTGTGCAGCCAGACAGCTGTACCCTAGATCCTCCACAGCTTTCACCCCCTTGCCAGTCTACAACGTTGTTCCAACAAACCAACAGATCCTCTTGTGGGGGACCCACTGGCACCCCACCCTCTTGTTACTTACAAAGCCTCCTCCCCCAGCCCCTGCTGAGTCACTCTGCCCTGCCTGCTCCTCGGTGCCCTCCTCCCCCTGGCTGTGAGTATCTGTGGCTAATCAACAGCTGACACCTCATGTGTGCAGTGTTGAGTGCCATGTGTTCAGCCACCCCTGTTGAAGGCAGGCACCCCACCCTCTCCAGGGAGGGAAACAGGGGGCCATCGGTGTCGTGTGTGTTTTCGAGTGCACCTGTGCGTGTTTAGAGCCCCCTGGGTTCTCACTGCTTCATAAACAGACTTTCCATCAGTGTCTCCATTTCCTCTTCTGGAGGAAAGACATGATCATTGTTGGAGTCCGATTCTCAGGAATTACGTTCTAACTTCATGCTGCTTCCTGGCTGGCTGTGTGGACTTGAGCAAATTATTCAACTTCTCCATGCCTGAGTTTCCCTATCTGAAAAAATAGGGACGATGACAGTGTAAGGTTATCGTGATAAGCAAATGGCACCACATGCCAGGACTCACTGTGGGCATCTTATTAAAGTTGGTGGGTTGAACATAAACATTCACTTCTGCTTTTTTTTTCTGAAGTTCCAGTTAAATGACAGTAAGGACCTTGTCATCCCAGAAAGATAAAAGAATAAGAGACAAATTTGTTGCAACAGAATTGTGGATGCTAGAAAAATTCTATAATTGATTCAGCAGAGTCAAGAAGCCACGAGGGATTGATGTATGTACATTCCAGGTATGTATTATATATCAAAATGCATTCTACTGTCTTGTATGACTAAAAAAAATTATAATTAATTAATTAATTAAAATTTAAAAAAAGAAGCCATGAGGAAAATTAATTAAGATAATACATGTTAAGTACTCAGAGTAGTCAGAGGAGATGGTAGAAAAAGAAAACACTTTGGAGAGAATGAGATAAATCCACAGACTTGCTGAAAAAGAATATTATTCAGCCATAAAAAAGAATTAAATCCAGCAACATGGTTGGAACTGGAGGACATTATGTTAAGTGAAATAAGCCAGGAACAGATGCTGTGTGATTTCATTCATTTGTAGAAGCAAAAAGTTGATCTCACGGGAGAGAGTAGAACAGTGGTCACTAGAGGCTAAGAAGGACCAGGGGGCAGTGGGCATTGAGAGGGTTTGGATACTGAATACCAATATCGCTAGACAGAAGGAATAAGTTCTAGTGTTCTACAGAACGGTAAGATAACTGTAGTCTACAATGCATTTCAAAATAAAATTGAGAAGACTCAGAAAATTCCTAACACAAAGAAATGATAATGTTGAAGGAGACAAAAATGTTAGTTATCCCATTGGATCATTATATGTTGTATACATGTACCCAATTGTCATACGGTACCCCACAGGTATGTACAAATACAATGGGCCAATTTAAGAAAAGAGAGAGAGCGAGCACTGATAGCAGGTGGTACTGCTCAGGAATGGTAGGCATCCCAAGGAAGGGGTGTGAATGAGGCTTATTCCTCATCAAAATCCAGTTTTGAATGCTACGACTTTGCAGGGGACTGGAAAATGGTTTATAAATCTGTTGGGAGCTGGCGACCGCACCCTGAAAATGGCGCTGGTTTCCTGCTTCTGCTTCTTTAGCAGTTAGAGTTGTTAGAGGTAAACAACTCCTTGTAAGGCTGTGGGCTGGGCTCTGGCCTGCTTCCGCTGCGCTGTACCTATTAGACTTTCCCGCGTGGTGCTAGTTCATTGGCGGGGCTGGGAACTTAAGCTAGGGCAGACCGACCGCTCGCTCTCTTTTCCTGTTTTCTCATCATGATTCAAAGGTCCTGAGTAAACTGCTGAAAGAAGAATCCTGTGTCGTGTTTCCCTTGCTGGCGAGGGGTCGCGACATAAATCGCCAAAGATAATAAATTAAAATGATGTAAAACTTGACCATCGTTCCATGCAGAGAAATGCTTGAAATTTCCCCTGCATGGAACCTAAATGGAGGCCATCACCCCTAAATGGAGGCTGATACAGCCTGGGATGGACCCTGGTTCAGCCTGTGGTTTTCTGACACGGTGGAGGCCGGGGGAGCCTCCACCACCCTGTAATGAAGCACACCCCAAATTTCCAAGTACACTTGGATGTATAACTCTAAGTACTAGAAAGACAAAGGTCAGGTCCCTGCCAAGGCTGTAGGGTCCAGACCCTGCTTTAACCTTGGACGAAGGGGAGCCAAGGGTGCTGGGTGCTGGGGAGGTGGAGGGATGAGAGGGTTTTGCTCAGCAAGGGAGGGAGGCTGGAGTCACTAATTCAAGCCCGCTATCCAGTTTTGATACTACCATCACCTAGGGGTTTGTGGCTGTTTCCCAAAAATGAGTTTGCCCCTAGAGCCGGTGTGGCTTCTCAGAAGAAACCATACAGAGCCATCTTGTGGTAGGAAAAAGATGTGCAGGTTCCAACCTGAATCCTTGACTGGATTTTATATGACATTAGCGGGTGTAAATAGATCTGCACGCTATTATACCCTTAATTCCTCCCATATGGTTGGGCAGCATTTTAAAGTGGTCAGCAAATGTTGACAGCAATCTATACTTGTCCCACTAACACATTTACCACAGGTAATTAACTTAACTACCTGATAAAAATGTAATTGGCATGTTGTAATGCTAGCTATTGTCTGAAAAGACTTTGACTGACAGTTACTTATGTTGGCTTCTTGGTTATCTTTATAACCAAGAATCAGATCCAAATTTGGTCATTATTTTGTGATTTGATTAAAGTAAACAGCCAAATTGGGTAATCAGGATCTGGAAAGATTTATTATTTGCTTCAATGATGAGGTTTGGGTTTTTATGTTGTTAGAACCTAATAAGAAATTAGTCTGAGTGGTCTCCAGTGCTGCCAAATGCTGTGTAGACACACCCTCCACGTCAAGGATAAACGTAGTTCGTCAGAGATGATTCCACGAGTCCACGCACCACCAGTCTGTATGCTGCAAGGATTCGTGCAGCCTCTCCTGGAAACACCCATCATTTCATGGAAGCCTTCTATCACGCTGCAAACAGGAGTGACACACTCTGATTTCCACGAGACCATGGAGAGTGTGCCTGGCCAAGTCTGGGGACATACTTTCAGGATGCGGGTGGCAAAGCAGACTCAGTATAAATTATTGCTTTTCTGAGCACTAGTGTCACCTGCAGTTTCAGGCTGATTAATCAACAGAATGAGTGAAAAGCTTCATCCTGTTATTCCAGCTAGGACTGGGGACGTGTGTGTGTGTGTGTGTGTGTGTGTGTGTGTGTGTGTGTGTGTGTTCTACATATAAACCTCAGCCCTCAATGAAGCAAACAGCCTCCTGCATAAGCTTGGCAGACTCTTCCATCTTGAATACTCATTACAAGAGACACTTAAAAATGTGACAGCTTATATTGTCACACTGCCTAGAGGGTGGTAAGAATGCTTCCACTGATTTGGGTCTCTTCTCAGCAGCCTGCCCTGTGTTGGGAGAACAGGGTCTGGGCTGGGTTGTTTCTGAAGGCCAAGTCTCAAACCACAAACAATGGAACCGCAGGGGCCTCGAACCCATGGCTTTGGACATGCACTTGAAGTTGGGTAGAACAGGATTCAGTCCAATTCTTTAAACTAGTCTTTCCCATGTCCTGAAGGTAGACTAAAATATATTTCCTGCTCTTCTTCAACTGTCCAGCACCCCAAAGGCCCACAGCGACCTGACCTTTGTTCAACAGATATGAAGGCACCTATCCAGCCTCAACCCTGAGCCCATGGAGGCCTCTAGGATGCTGCCTTCCTGTAGCATGCTGATGTGACAGTGTGTTAGCTCCTGGCTCTGCTGGTCTTATCCTGGTTCCACATGTGCCATACAGCACCTGTGTCTCCCCAGTGAGACAGTAAGTGCCACAGAGGTGGCGGGCAACAAGCACAGGGCAGGTTGTGGTACCCATTGGTTTGCTCAGCTAATGCTCACAGCCAGAAGACTGATGATAGACAAATAAACACATCTCATTCTAGAGATGGAATCTGTCCATGGTTCCAGGTCACCTAGAGATCTGGGGGTCAGAGATAAAAATAAAATTCTAGAGTCTTCAACCATGTAAGTCAATCTGATTTCCAGCTTTCCAAACTTCTACATTACATGGCTGTGAATGTGTATTGCCTTAGATGGTACTTTGCTTACGGGCCAGATTCTGGGAAGTCTGTGTGGCTCCTCACATTTAGTAATCCAGTGGTTCTCACAAAATATGCAGCATTTTCCCCAGAGGGGGCACTCAATGACAGCGGGCCTTGGGATTAGCTCTTTGCATACCCGCCTTGGGACACTCACCTGAGACACAGGAGGAAGTCAAGGAGCATTTGCACTGCCAATTTCAAATTGCCCTAAGAAAATACCCCCTTTATACAGCAAACAGGATCACCCAGTTCTCTTATGCAGAGTGAGAGAAAGAACTTTACCCATCATTAATGTTTTACTACCTTTCTCAAAAAGCGTAACCTTTAACCCCTAAGTCAACTCTAAACCAAGGCTAAGGAGGGGCAGCTCCTGAGTCAGTTCCGGGTGCTGGCGCTATCCCTGTGCCAATGCTGTTTCTATCTGGAGAAACAAATAAACAGAAAGATAAGCTCTTTAAAGCACACGATGAAGCAGACCCAGAATTTCCAAAGCAGAGATAGCCAGCCACTTGGCCCTCATTTGGAATGATGTATGGCTGTCTGCCCAAGCGCCACCCTGCCTGAGACAGAGCTGAGCCTCTGCAGTAGCTGGTGGCAAGGCTTGGGGAGTGGGGGAGCAGCAGGCAGACCCGCAGAAAGCTAACTGCAGAAATTCTGTGACTGACTTGGCCCCAGCAGAAACTGAGAGACATCCTGGAGGATTTGATGCTTGCGCAAACAGGCCAGATTTATTGCCAGAAACTAAACACAAGGACTGCATTGACTCCAAAGTCTAAATTAAATGTGGGATGGTTAGAAATGGTCTTCACGAAGCCGGAGGGCCAGGAAGACTGTGGGAGTCGTCAGCCATGCAACATAATTCCTAGAGCTTGTGCTGCCTCCCCGGACACCCAGCCAGCCTCCAGCTAATCAGGGAACTAATGCAAATGCTCAAGTCCTTTCCTGAGTGTCTCATGTGTAAATGACAGGAAGGTCTAGCACTTTTTATAGATGGCTAATGCCTAATTATTTGTGATGCAAGAAGGGAGTCATTAGGAGTTGATATAATTTATTCATGCGCTAAATTAGCATAAGCCCAGAATTTACTGAGGATTGAACTCTGGTTCCTCCCCAGAGGCCTGGCTGCCACTGTGGCCCAAACATGTGGTGTGGTTGGAATTCCATGATTTGGAGGAGGAATGCTGAGTTATCAGTGCTGTCTTGAGCGGGTTGTGCTTTACAATCACTGCTTTTCTTGTTTTTAAGTTTAACTCACTGTTGGTTTCACGTCTTCAGTGTCAACAGAGTCTGCTGCAGGTGGATGGTAGCGTATTTTGGCATCTGTCTAGACTGTTCCAGTAACTGTGCCTTAACACATAAAGGCGCGGGATTTGTGAAGGAACCATCCATGCCACATTGCTAAATAAAAAATGGACATAATTCTGCCAGTTTCCATTCCTCTATGCCCTATGGAAACTGACCAAAAATACCATCTAAAAATTTTGAGAGTCACTGACCTCAAGGTCTGGAGATTCATTGCACTGGTGTATGCAGTACTGTGGGAGAAGATATTTAGCAACTAGCTCTCAGGGTCAAAAGCACGCTCGTGTGTGTGTGTGTGTGTGTGTGTGTGTGTGTGTGTGTGTATTCCAAATTACACTAATATCGAAAATATGGAATTATACTGATATAGAAGATATGGGACACACAATTTACAAATAAATATACAATACTCTGAATCATAAATCCCACATAGCCAATTAATCTCACAGAACACTTTCAGCTGGTTTTTGTTGAATTCTTATCTCCATAGCCAAACTATAATTGCAATTAATGAATGTATATAGTTCCAGCAGAAACTTTAGCAGGCATCTTTGTTTAAGAGTCAAACAGAAGTGGAACAATAAAGAAAAAAGTGTTAGCCATTTGTCAATAAAGTGATTTCCTTCTTTGAGGAAATCCGACAATGATTTCAAAAGCTGCAAGAATATATTTCCGGGTTTTAAGCCATTAACGATTTTTTGACAACTATACATATGACACACTTTTAAGTTTAATCTGCATTATGAACATTTTCTCTATCACTTTCGTAAGTCTAAACAATCAATGAAAAATTCAGCCAAATCCTGATTGGTGGTTTTTGCTCATTTCTCTGTTGTAAACACAATAATTTTCATCATGACCAATTTTAATCTACTAACATAGTGAAGGTGCAGTTGGGAAGAGATGTGCAATAATACACTGTTGAATAGTATTGCTACTACATAGCCACAATAGTCTAAATAACCACAAGAACATAGATCATAGTAAAATGTAGTAAAAAAAAATAGGTGATTCATTTTCAGAATTATTATCTTTGGTTTTTATGTAACTTATTTAATCATGACTTTATACAATTTAATTATTAATAATGGCTATGTTTAATAACTGACTCAGAAGATTCCTGAAGATTTTTGCCAGGCTGTATCAACAGGTCCTGGCACACCATTGAATGTGGCTTTTCATGTCAGCTCCCCCCTCTTTGTCACAGTCACCACCCTGTTCCTCTCTCTGGGGCACAGTTTTGTATGGTCTGTCTGCAGCCGAAGTGGGCCAGGCCAGGTCTGCATTTCTGCCAGTGCCGGAAGCTCAGCCCCACCATAAAGAGGAAGTGCTAGAAGCAGTTTGAGAATTAGGAAGAGAGTGCCAGCCAGTGACTGAAGCCTAGTGCCGCCATAAAAAACCTGCCCCAGGTTACATCCTGAGAAACAAGTTGGCTTTAAAAGTGCTTCATTTTCTCTCCTGAAGAAACTTAAACTTTAATTATAGGGAGATCATAAAACTCAAATTTCAAAACCAAAGGACATTTCCAAGGGCATGGACATAGGAGTTTATACATTTTGTAACAATCTATTCAAGGACTGAGAAATTCTTTGTTTTCCCCCCTGTGTGGGTAACTGCATGAGTTCCTTTATTGTTCAACTGTGGTTTCAGATTCTTATTGACTACAGGGTTTCATGTCTTCCAAAAAGGATCCATTTGTTTAAAAATAAGACGAAAACATTTCCTCCCTTTTTCTGTTGCTAGGAACTGGGGTCCTGGAGTTGAGGGGACACTGTCCCCTCGTCCTTCTTCCATAGGGAACTGTTCCAGACCTGGCCCCCAGCTTCTATCTCCTACCACATGCTATTCCATCAAGGAAACATCACAGACTGAAACTCTTCTCAGGAGAACTCTCATCTGTGGTATCCTTGGGAGAAAAAGTTATTTTAAAAAATTATTAACTTGGGGCTGGGATTGTGGCTCAGTGGTAGAGCGCTCGCCTCAAACGTGCAAGGCCCTGGTTTTGATCCTCGGCATCACATAAAAAGAAATAAAATGAGGGTACTGTGTTCAACTACAACTAAAAAAAAAAAAAACATTTAAAAATTATTAATTTGGAAGCCATCCTGAAGTTTTGAACAGAAGTTTAAAATCTGTTCCTTGTATGAGACTACAGGAAAATACATTTAAATATGCACCTTCTACTCATGGTAGATATTGAATAATAGATTGAATAACAACAAACAAATGGCCAATTCCTCTTGACCTGAGAAACTGGAAGAAAGTAAGCAGACTTACTATTCCATTCTGTAAGTCAAGGGAAAGGGGACCTGGAGATTCAATGATCTGGTCTGCAAGAGAGACCTGAAGAATTAAGACTGGAGACACATCAGCAGAAACAGAGCTGCCACCGACAGCTTGAATCTTTCCAATACCAATAATATTTATATGCATGCAAAGAAACTTTTTTTTTTCATGAGCAGACACTGTATTGAAATAACCCTTTAAGGAAAAGATCTTTCGACAGGAAATGCCTTTTGGTGTTTGAAGGAGGAAGCATTTGTTGCTGAGCTTAGTGGATGAGTTTTAAATGTGTCCTCCTCTCTAGTAAGCCCAGTTCTCAACTTGGCTGGTGCTGGGAATGACTGGGATGCAGACAGTGATGGACTGAAGGCACCTGGTTTTGTGATTTGCCGGCGTCTCCCAGCAGCCCAGGGAATCATCCTGTCTGGGGTCTGCCTGCTCCAGGTCTTCATCTCCATGTGTGTTTTTTGGGTATCTGCTCTACAGAGCAGTCCCTTTTCTCCTGTCTCTGCGGAGGATATAAGCCGGGTAAGACAAGGTGTGGGAACATGCTTTATCTGGCTTGTGCTACTATTTCAGTTCCTGCTCCAAGTTCTCCCAGCCCCAGCCCACGTGGAGAGAATTCTATGATCAGCCAAGAATATAAACCTGGTTGTTTGAACCAAAGTCTCTTCTACAGGCTCATGCAGGTGTCTAGTGTTGGACCACTGTCAGCAGGTTTGTCTTAGACACTAGAAGTTCAAATTCCCATCTGAAGTCAGCACATGAGAAGAATATGAGGGGACCCCATCCCTGGACCCCCTTTCTGGAATGTTCCTAAGTAAAATGATAGCTCCATCAGCAGAATTTCGGGGAGACTAGTTATAAATCTAGAATATCACTCATTCTATAACAAAAGGTATTGATCAGATAATGCTTAACCCAAAGGAGAAAATAATTCTTTGAATGTCTGCCCCAAATACTTACAAACAATTAAAGTAGTCAAAATAAAATATTTACTTAAATAGTATCCAATATATTTTAGCCAGATTTCATCTCTGATTATAGAATTACATAGTATAGCAACAATAACCTAAATTAATGAAAGTTCAGGAAAAAGATGAATAGAAACTAGGAATTTCCATAACTTGCCTATTCAAAATATTCGAATGAAGATGAAATATCACTTACAGGATCTGAAATAGGAAGCACTTCTGAGGGTATTAGTGATGGGTTTAGTCAAATAGGATTTGATTTCTGCTTATAGGATCCTCATTATTTTCTTTCTTTTTTTTCCCCCATATATTTTATTGGTGCATTATAGTTGTACGTAATCATGGGATTTGTTGCTATGTATTTGTACATGCACACAATATAACAACATAATCTTGGGTCCATATCATTCCCCAGTATTTCCTCTTTCCCTCCCCATCTCCCTCCCCCTGGTCCCTTTCCTGTACTCTATTGATCTTCCTTCAGTTTTCATACAATCCTCCCTACCTTTGTTTTTCTTTTTCCTCTCTAGCTTCCACATATGAAAAAAAAAAAAACGTGCTACCCTTGACCTTCTCAGTTTGGCTTGTTTCATTTATCATAATAGTCTCAAGTTCCATCCATTTTCCTACAAAGACATAATTTCACTTTTTCTCTATGGCTGAATAAAACTCATTGTGCATATATACCACATTTTCTTTTTTAAAAATATTTTTTTAGTTGTAGATGGACACAATACATTTATTTATTTATCTTTATGTGGTGCTGAGGATCGAACCCAGGGACTCACACATGCTAGGTGAGTACTCTACCACTGAGCCATAACCCCAGCCCCGATATATACCACATTTTCTGTATCTACTCATTGGTTGACAGATACTTAGGCTGGTTTCATAGTTCATTATTCTGAATTGTGCTGCTATTAACATCCTCATTATTTTCAAAGACAATCTCCATGACTAATGAGCCCAGCACAAGACAAACATGGAATTTGATATTTAACAAACATCTTGACACTAACAATGAATATTTTATGTTCTTGGATCAACATGGCAAAATACCTATATTTGGATCAAAATACCAAATACCTATATCAGCCATGAGATTGCTGATCTAAACTCCAAAGAAAAACAGTACTTCATTTCAATGTGTTTACTGTATCTACTATCAGACTTTCATGCTCTGTATATATGGATATGCACCATGCTTTGTGTGTTCAAGTACAACATTATATACTTGAACTTTTAAAAATTTTATGAGAAAATGTGTTGCTATTCCCAGGTGATAAATAAATTAGGATGTAAATGTTTTTTTAAATGTTGAATTAATGTAGAAGAAATGATCTACCTAAAATTTCCTGTGTGGTTAAGCTAGGATGTTAACTCTAGGCTCCTGAGTCTAAACCCTCCTCTCTGCCACTTGAAGAACCCAGATGCTCCCAGGTTGTCTCCTGGGTAGCTTCACCGGCTGTCAGGGGTCTGAAAGAACTGCGACAACCTGCCAACCGTCCCTTCTGTCTCCTCTTATGCCCAGCAACCTGGAATTCAGAGTCCACAAAAGTCTTGAGATTTGCTTTGAGAAGATGTTTGGATTCCCCTAACTCCTTGATAAGGAAAACACGCTGTTTTTTTCAGGGAAGAGACATTGATGATTGCAGGTGAGATAAAGAAGAATTTTACCACTCTCACAATTGAGGATCATTTGTAAATATTTGCTTATATGCATAACTAATAAGGAGTGGAGGGGTGGAATGATGTGGGAAGAGGAGAGGGAATGGGGAGGAAGAAGTTTTCTGTGGCATGGGGAAGAGCAAGAGGAGATGGGGTGAGAAAATACAGAAACAGTCTTTCCTGGTTTCTAGACATCAAGTCCAATTGGGCACCTATTCTTTTATTCTTTCAACACATACATTAAAGCTCTCTAATATGTTCTTATGTTCACCAAGTGAGACAATATTAGCAAAGCTCTTATAAGAGTGTCTTTTAATTAAACAATAACAACTGCAATAATAAAAATAGTACCAATGATTTCATGGGTGACCATTTACAGGGGATTTTTTTTTTTTTTTGTGGGCTCTTGTGCCTGACACTATAAATGATGCAATGACTTGAAACCACTCTCTGCCTGACACTTACAGTTTCCCGGCAGAGACAAGCATGTGGACACCTAACTCATAAAAAGAGGTGCAAAGCTAGCCTGTGGTGGGCAAGAGCCATCAGGGAGGGCAAGGGTGGGGAACACCCCTTCCCAACTCCAAGAATAGTGATATCACACTGGTGGCTTGAAGTCAGCCCAGTGCCAGTGTTTACACCATAGGAATGGCCAACGCTACAAATCAGGGCTTATTTTTTTCTCCCCAAAGAGCTGTTTGTTAAACTTTACTGTTCAGAGGTGAGAAGACATTGGAACTGGTCCTTGTAAGTGGAGATGGATTTCTGTGCTTGGGATGCAGCTGTTCAGGTCGTCTGCCCTCTTGGCATTTTTCTATCAATCTTCGATTTGCTTCTCAGTGCCTGGTTCTGAAAAGAGAAATAGCAGTGGGGGCAAGTCTTTGGAGCACCCAATATTCCCCTAGCATCCCTCCCAAGTCCATGCTAAAGTGCAGGTTGCTGACCCGGCAGGCTGACATCAATCGAGTGAGTTAAAGTATTAAACAAATCATCTTTGAAGTGAGAATAGCAGAGTCAATGCCTGGCAAAAATCCAACTTTGCTGACAGGAAAACCCTCCCTATCCTGGGCATTTTCTTGTTCAGCTTAACCTAAATCATAAAAATCACTAAAATCAAATATGTCCTGCAGAGATAACTGGATATATTGATTTGCATTAAAGGAAAAGAAGTAGGGGTCCACATTCTCCATTAATTTCATTTTCTTCTTGTTGTAATTATATAAATTGCCTTTAAAACAATTATTGAATCATTAAGGGTTTATGGAAAGGCATTTGTTGTCCAAATGAGACTCTATCCCTTCTTGTAGGAAGATGGACAGTCAAACACGTACACACGAGGAAACCAGCTCTATCCATGAAATCGGAAAGGGATGTTTGCTTATTACATATCCTCCGATCCGGGATTTTGAGGCAGCTGGCGTGTCCGGTGAGATTACTGAAACATTCTGGGTAACTACCTATATTTGACTTTGGCACCTTTTTAAAAGTCAAAAGAGGCCTTTTCGAGGAGCCATAAAAAGTCATTACATAAGCAGAACAATTGAGGCTCCTCAGCATCTGGGGAAGGCAACACATCTGTCTTCTGTCTATTTCTTCCCTAAATGTCTCCCTGAATCAACTTTTATGGGGGTGGGGGAGGTGGGAGGGGGTCGTAAATATCCCATTCTATTTGAATCCCAGAGTTAACAATACCCCCTGTGACTATAAACACAAGATGTGGCATTCAGGGGAGAGGCGCACTCAAGGAAGCAGAGATCTTTGTGACAGTGGTCTCGGTGTGGGCCACAGGCCAGCTAACCACATTACCATGAGAGCCAAGAGGTGGCCTGCAGACAGTGAAATAAAGAGGAGGGGAAAGCAGGACTAATCTCCTTAGAAGGAAAGCTCTGATAGGGGCTGCTTTTACACAGCTGCTTTCCCAGGACTCTTCCGCATCACCTGGGCGGCCTTGGGTCTCCTCGGGTCTCTCCAAATGCTGGAGCCTCCTGAGCGCAGACAGAGTCTATTTTCGAAGAAAACCCAGAAATCACCGTCTCCCCACTAAAGCTTTTCGGGGACACTCTTCTCCTCCATTATGCTACTCTCTGTTGAGTATTCCCTAGATTTTTCCAAAATGACCCATTCAAAATGTCCAGCTTTGAGTGCCTTCTACAACTTTGAGGAAAGAAGAACTTAATCTAGATCTGAGGAAATCCATCTGATTAGCAGTTCCTAAAGTGTGGTTCAAGGATCCTTAGGCCTACAGACACTTTTATGGCATCTGTGTAATGCTGGGGTTTTTTTTCACATCTATAAATACACACAAACCTATAGGAAACATACATAGGTATATATGTGTATGTATACATATAGACGTATGTCTATTTCAGACCCACAACCTAGTCCTGTGGATTGAAGCAGGCCTGAGAACCCATCTGTTAAAGAGATTTGTGAACTAGAAAGCAAGACATTTGCAGAAATGAAAAGCAATGCTACTCTTTTCACGGTTCGGTCATTTTGGAAAATAAAATTGTTTTCTATAAAATACGCTATACATGTTTAACCCATGAAGGATTTATCACTGTTATTTTTAAGTGAATTAATAAATGGATATGTTAAAATTCCTCCTTTTTATTTCTAATACACTAAATATATGTCAATGTAACCTATGCAAATCAAAGCCCTTTGGGACCCTCAATAACTTTTAGGAGTATTAAGATGTCCTAAGACCCAAAAATTTCAGAACACCTACATTAGAAAGATGTGAAAACGTTCCACTGTAAATATTACTCTAGACCTTAATTTTAAAGACGGGAGCATCTTGAACCTTTGGACAATAACAGGGATTTTCCTCAAGCTTCTCATCAGGTCTTGTGGGACAAATCTGTAAATCAGCCTTTGATCAAAGACATGTGGCATTCAAAGAACCAACTGTAGAAATCCAGCAAGGACAGGAAAGAGAAAAGCCCTTTATAGTTACAGTCACCTCCACCAGCTCCACCCCTCTTTAACCCTTGCAACCCACTAATCTGTCTTTTGTAACTAGAATTTGGTCATCTCAAGAACATAATGTGTACACAATCCTGTGTACTCAATCTTTTCAGATTCACTTATTTCCCTCAGCGTAATTCTCTGGAGACTCCTCATCCAAGTTGTTGCATGCGTCAGTAGTTTACCTTTTTATTGCTGAGTAGAATTCCATAGTCTATATGTCCACATTGTCACTCACAATCTACCCACTATACGACATCTACACTGGTTACAAGTTTATGTTGTTATGCACAGAGCTGCTGTCAACATGTACTGGGTTTTGCACGAACATACATCTTCATTACTCTGGAATAAATATCTAGGAGTTCAACTGCTGGGTTACATGGTAGTCTCAGGTTTAGTTTCTTAAGAAACCACCTGACATTTTCCAGAGTGGTGTTATCGCTTTCCATTCCCACTAGCAACGTGTGAGTGGTCCAGCTTCTCCATCCTCACAAGCATCTGCACCTGGTATTGTCAATGTTTTTATTTAAACCTTTCTAAAAATTTCGTAGTTTTACATTTTACATTGAAGTACATGATCCATTTGAAGGTATATTTTGTATAAGTTCTGAGTCAAGTTTTTTTGCTTGTTCGTTTTGTTTCCTTTTATATCCAGCACCATTTTTTTTTAATTGCCATGTTGGAGGTGGAACCCAGGACCTCAGTGTGTGTCAGGCAAGTGCTAAACATCTTCAGCCCTGGAATCTCCCCCCACCCATGGGAATCCTTCTTCCACTGAGTTGCCTTTGCACCTTTTTCAAAATCCAATTAAGCAGATTTGCATAGTTATTTTGTTCCATTAATTTAGGTATCTATTCCTCCACCAATGCAGCAGTCCCCTTTATCCACAGGTGACGTGTTCCAAGACCCTCAGGGGATGCTTCAAACTGTAAGGAGAGGTAAACCACATGTACTATGTTTTTCCCCCACACATACCTATGATAAAGTTCAATTTATAAATTAGACATAGTAAGTGATTAACAACAACAATAAGATAGAATAACTGTTATAATATAGTAAAGCTATTTAAAACTTCACAAGCGTTTATTTTTGGAGATTTCCATGTAATATTTTCAGATCCCTGTTGGCTATAGGTAACTGACACTGCAAAAAGTGGGAACTGAGGATAAGGAGGACTACTGTACCACACACCCCTGATTATTATGACCAAATAATGTAAAAATCAGGTAGACTCTAGCAGATCATATTTTGGATATTTATTTACTTAGGCTCAGGGCTTAGTCTTAATTTATAATTATTATATTAATCAAAGCAACTAGATTTTCTTTATATCTTGGTCTCTTATCCCAATTTCCAGTTGCCATTTTCTGTAGTAACCCTCACTCCCCCTCTTTGCCCAGGTTCTTCCTCTGGGCTGCATCCTGGTTTCCTCTCCCATCAGATGGGAACCACTGTCCATCCTTGGGAGTTTGCACACTCTTTGCAGGAGCTACTGCTGGTAAGATACTGGTGATTACGTGTAAGAGCAGCTCATAGCACCAGGCATGCAAGAACGTTCAGCTACTTCCATCTTCCTTCTCTTCCCTCAGAGCCATTCCCTATGTGGAGTTGTCCAGTGAGTTTCTGCAACTCATTCTCATTTCTCAAACCCAGTGCCATGTACAAGACTCATAAATCTTTTGTAATGATTCATCACGCAGAAGCTGGGTACTAGTTAATCTAGCAATGCATCCTAAATGAGTGTTCAGGGGTTGGTGGCTGGGACAATCTGATGGTTGAAGGGGCTCCCTGGCCTGCCTGGAGCAGGGCAAAGCCTTAAGGCTTTCTCAAGGTTGAACTTGCAATAATGGTAATTCCACTTTAACTCGTTCCTCAGAAAAGTCCCCTTGCCTGGCCTACAAACACACACATCCAAGTACAAAGGGTATTTTATTCTAAGTATAAATTCTCTTTTATACTTTAAAAAAATCTGTCTCAATCTCTCCCCATGAGCTATTATTTTCTCCATTTCAGTTTTCCCTTTACAAATAATTACATAACCCAGAAACACATATGTGTATTTTCAAAGTGGTCACTCAGCAGAAAGTACCACTGGGAGAACAATCAGATGCTTTACTTTCCTCTTCTGTCGTTTCTCCAACTTCCCTTACATAAGCATGAGCTATGTGATTCAGCAGTTCAGTGACTTTACAGAGTTCCACAGAAGCTATTTGGCAAGTGATACATTTTCATTTATAGGCAGTCCAAGAGAAAATGTGTCCCATAAATTTTTTAAAAGCCCTTTCACTAACTTAAAATTTTTAACCTTTTAATGGAGAAATATAAAACATACCCGGAAAGGTACATATAAACAAATATTCAGTTTAAAAATAATTTTCATGTGTCCCTGTGCATTTATCAACCAGACCAATAAATGATATTTCCAGATCCCAGATGCTTCTAGGGATCCCTTCCCATTCAGTTCCCCTCTCCACTATGATAGCCAGCATCCTGCCCTCTGTAGTGATCGTGTTGTTCATAGCTGAGTGTGAGTTTAAACATTCATTTCCCCCCGATGCCTGTTGTAGTTTTATTTAACACCTGTGTATAATCCTTTAGCAATACAGTTTCTAAATAATATGTGTGTATTCTTGTTTACCTAGACTTTTTTTCACCAGCATTACTGTTGTGACATTCACCCACATTGTTGGATTGAGCCATGGTTTGTTCATCTTTATAGCTGTGTGATTATCCAAGATGTCAATATCCAACAATGGACAGATCTGTCCAGCTGTCAATGGACATTTGTGCTGTTTCCAGTATTTGGCTGTCGTGAATAATCTTGTTGACGCACAACTTTGTACCGTGTTCAGACATACATCGCTTACATTTCCCTGAGGATTGCAGGTTTGAGTGCTAATTTAAAGCACTGAACAAAATTCACTTTACCAAGTGCCAAGGTGTGGAGAAAGCACATCAAGAGGTCTATTATATACAGTCCAGGCCATTTTTTTCTTTCTAAAAATTACATTGCTTAAAAAAAAAGAAACTCCAGAAAAATGACATTCATGATATTGTATTGGTTTTATCCTTTTGAAACACTTAAAGAAATTTCAAGGACCACAAGAACTATACATTGAGCAACGTGGTTGGTTAACAATTACAAAATATAAAAGTTTAAACCCAGCTTTTCAGGAACTCATCTGGCTTATAAATCTGGGCACACCTATAGTGGACCTTTAAATTCCAGTAAAGGATATAGTTCAGCACCAGGTAAATGTTTAATGGAGAAAAGGATCAGCAAATTCCCCTGGCCCCGAGCCAAGCTGGTGCTCGGTCACCAGGGTGAGTATTTCTTTCTGTCGTAGCTTCTTCTGATGACAATTTTCTTTATGCGAAATATCCCCATTTTGCTAAATATGATAAGAAAAGTCTTATATTGCTCCATATTTCAAACACTTTAGAACTTGAATATCATTTCCCTTTTTTTTAAGCTTTTTATTAGGGGGAATTTTAAACATACATAAAATAAATAGAATGATGAAATGAGTCCCAGAGACCCATTACTGAGCTTCGACAATGATCAACTTAGGGCTCATTTGTTTCCTCTACATCTTCCCGCTCCACCTACCACCAGGATTACTTGGAAGCAAATGTAAAATGTAATTTGTGGCCACTTTATTATCTGTCTTATCAAACACACAAAAAAAGAAAATTGTTTAATTTCATCAAATGCATATAGGAGCATTTCTTTGGCCTTTATACAAACCTTTTAAAATATTATTTGGCTTATTTGAATGAGGATCCAAACGAGGTACAAGATACGCTGATTGAAACGGGGTAACCTCTAAAACTTGTAGAAAGTTCTGTGCACAAATATGAATAACTAGAACAATCATGGGAAAGAAAGATGAGGAGAAGAGATAGTCTTTCTTGGCAATAGAGTGTATAATAAATCTTTTATAATTAAAACAGCTTCATGTCCTGAGAATTAAGAGACAGACCAATGGAGCAGAATAGAAGATCCAAGAATGGACCAAATTTCATATGGGAATTTAGTACACTGTAAAGGATCCATGTCAAATCCATAAACTAGAAATAGGGGAAGTCTGTCTATGTTTCAAAAGTGGAAGTAATGAGAGACTGATAAATTTGCTTATGTGAAACAACAACAAAAATCCTTTTTGCCTTTTTATAGGCCCTACAAAGTAAAAACATAAAAGATGATTTAGGGGAAATGCTTACACTCATATTGCAGAGGGCTTTACAACCTCTGGGGAAAATGAATGAGAAATTAAAACACAATTCTCAAGAAAAGAACTCTAAGTAGTTCTTAACCACATGATAATGTTCCCAACTCCATGCATCTGCAGATAAACCCAAAGTAAAACTACATGGAGACAGTTGCTGTCAGCTGCATAGCAAAATTGCACTAGCTGAGAACATACAGTGCTGACCAGGCTGTGTGGAAACAGGTCTCTCAGACATTTTTGGTGGGAGGGGATTGGACAATGTCTAGAAAATTGTATGTACATTTACCTTTGACTCAGCAATTTCCTTTCTACAGCTCTATCCCAAAGGTAAGCTGGCCAAAATCAGAAAAGAAATACATGCGTCTTTTGTAAAAGCAAAAATCACAAAATGATCCAAATGTCCATCAATGGGGGACTAATGGTATAAATGATGACACTTTTATGCAATGTAACTGTGCTAATAAATGAGGATAGTCTCTAGATACTAGCAGGGAAGGCTCTCTAGGACTTACTACTAGTGCAAAAAACAAAGTAGAGGAAAGTGCTTATTATATGCCACTGCTTTATCTAAGAAAACAAGGCACATACATAGTTTTTAAAAGATGGATTTGATGGTATACAAATTATATCTCAATCTAGATCTCATATATATATATATACATATATATGTATATATATATATTATATATACATACATATTACATATATTTTACATATATATGTTATATATATGCATTTAAAAGTGAAAGAATAGGTCATAGTTTTTTAAAATGCTTACCACTAGAAGGAAGGAGAGAATAAACTAAAGGATCCAGAGATAAAAAGTAGACTTTTTTCATATGCCAAGTTTTGGAGACTGTGCATGGTGTATATGTGTGTGTGTGTGTGTGTGTTGCTGGGGGTGAAACAGAGCCTCAAACATGTATACTAGTGCTATACCACTGAGTACATCCCCAGCCCTACAACAAGTTTTATAGAGTTTATTTTGGAACCAGTAAATATTTTATATAATGATGAGAAAAAATTAAATCAAAAGGCAAGTCCTAAAAGCTGGAAGGAGGAGGAAAGTGATTGTCCCCAGTGCATACCCTCACCCCAAGAGCAATGGCAGGTGATTGAAAAGCCCTAGTGTGAGACTGTACACTCTCAGTGGATAGTTCCTAAGGACAAAAAGAACCGCAAATAGCCAGGGGTGGTAGTGTGCCCTGTAGCCCAGGCTACTTCACTAGGGAGGCTGAGGCAGGAATTCCTTGAGCCATGAACTCAGGGACTGTAATCATGTTGCTGATGGTCACATGGGTGAGATTGTGGTCCCGGTGTTGTGGGACAGTTCTGATGAGTGACTGGTATCTTTGAGGACTTTTCACTGTGATTGAAAGGAGATGTGGTATAAGACCCATGAAGTTCAGGCTTGGATGGAAGTTTCAGAAGAATATTTGATGATGAGCTTCATCTTTAGTTTTAAAAAATGCATATTCTCTAGCTCTGTCCACAGAAAAGACCTAGAAACAATGACCTTCCTGGGGTAATTAGCACTCCCAGTATTCAGCTGGTCATCTCCACAAAAAGCAACCAGAAATCCTTGGAGAAATGGTTAATTGTGGGTCTGGGACAGAAAATTAAACTATATTCCTCATACCAGAAAGAAAGGGAGATATCAAAGTCTACTCTGGTGGTACCAAAAGAGTTGGAGCTAAGCCATCTCACTGGCCAATGATGGAACAAATTAAACATCTATATTAAGGATGAAAACTGCAGGGGATTGAAACTGATCAAGTAACTTAAGTCCCTGAGTTCACAGAGTACCAAGTCCTCTGTGGCATTCACAGTTTATTTAGTACCTTTGGAAGGTGTTAAGGAGCCAGATCTTTCTTCATTTCTGAACTGGCAAACCAAGGATGTGTCCCTCGTTTTCTGTATAATCTGAACCTAAGGGCAACCAGAGTGGCTAAGGGAAGAGTATTCCAGCTAAAAGATGAAAAAAATGATGGAAAGTATTAGAACATCATCATTTTTACAATCTCCCCAATGAATGAGTCATAAGAAATGACCTCCAATGACTAGTAACAACACACAAAGAGAGAAAGACAGGCCTTGTGCACTTCCTGATGAAAATACACACTACCTATGAAGCAGATCTGCATGTGTGTATGTGTACACACACACACACACACACACACACACACACACCTCACCAGCATATAGCTCTGCAAATACAAGAGCCAGAAGTAGAGTTAAAGGACACCATAAGAATTACATCAGCAAAACCCAGCCTGTAGGAAACTAAAAGAAGTAACAGAGAGAGAGAGAGAGAGAGAGAGAGAGAGAGAGAGAGAGAGAGAGAGAGAGAGAGAGAGAGGGGAAAGAGAAAGTTATATGGGAAATAATATACAGATTAAAAAATTAAGAGGCAATCAGAAAAATGTGACTATAGATTAAATATTAAATGACACTGAGGAATTATTGCCCATTTTAGATGAACTATCCTCTGATTGTAATTTTTTAGAATCTTTATCATTTAAAAATACTCCCCAAGGTATTTATAAATGTTGAGCTATCTGGGACTTGCTTCAGGATCCTCTAGGGATGCAGGTGAGTGAGGATTCAAGAGAAGATGAGACAAATTTGGTTCTGAACTGAAAACTGAGAGCTGGGGTTGGGTCCGTGTGGGGATTATGTATGTTCTCTGCTTAAGAATATTCTAGTCTCTCGATAACTCAAGCTAGGTAGACAGTGCTCACAATCCCATGGAAGAGGAGTTAGATGGAACATCAGGATGGTCCCCGTACTTTCCCTGGGGTTGGAAACAGAGGTTCTCTGCTCCCGGAACTATACCTGGGGCCTAGCATGGTGCTGCCGTCCACAGGTAAGTGCCTGTTGCATAGAGGAGAAGTGGAGCACTGTCAGGTGGGGTGGGTGGAAAGGGTGTCAGAGACAACAGGTATTTTAAAAAACCCGGTGACAATCTCAACTCAGTTGCTGAGGAGCTTGGTTCAGATAGCAAAGCAGATTCCAGGTCAGGCAGAGTAGGCCGAGCTGCCTGAGGAATAAGGAGATACCCCCAAAGTTTGGAGCCTTGTGTTTATCTGCTAGAAACTGAACTTTCTCTCCCTGCCTCTTGCCCCTCTCACCTCTAACTGACCCCTTCTCCCCTCCCCACCCCACCTCACCTCTGCCTTCCGCTTTCCCCCTTGCTCTCCCTTTCTTTCATCTGTCTCTGTCCTTCCCAGTTCCTGCCCCCTCCTCCTTTCCCTCTTCTCTCCTTAACCCCCTTTCTTCCTTCTCATCCCCTACACCCAGCTTCAAGAGCACAGACACCCTTAGTCCACAATGTCCCTCCTGCACCCTGGGACCATGTGAGGAGGGTACTGGGCAAACACCCCAACAGGACAAAGTGTTCATAAAAGGTGGGGAGGCTGTGTGACCTCACTATGTTCTCCACTGTGAATCTGCTTCTTCCCCGAGATCCTAGAACAAGAAGACACCACCCTTCTGCACACCAGCAGCTTCAGGAAGGCCCCTGCACAGCTCCAGTGTCTGTACATTGATCTCAGGAGACCGTATGTAGCTCTATTTCCCAGGAGGCCAATGCACACATGTCCTTTCTGTTTTCCTTCCGTCCCCTTTCCTTTTCTATTTCTTGTTCTTTTTAAGTTGCAGCTAGAGTGTACGCATTGCAAATTTTCAGAAAAGCAGACTTGAAAATTGCTCTGATGTGCTTCAAAGATTTGAACACCAGACTGTGGGTTCTGGGTGTCCCAGACCCTGTCCCTCTGTGGCCTCCTGCTGGTTGGACCAGTGGGGATCAAGCCACCCCCAAAGAGAGCACGAAATAGGTGGGAAATAATGCACAGTGCATTTCTCTGTCCTCACTTTTTCCCCCCCTCAGATGATCACACCCCACACGGTGGAGAGTGAACCAGTTATGGAGGACTTCGAAACTCATGTGAAGCAAGTAAACAAGCATGGCGTGTGACTTAGGTGAGATAAAAGGAGAAGTCTCTAAGCATTTCCAGCCTTCTTCTTCCCTGGGGTTTCTACCCTGTGCTATTGGCCCACAAGCTGCTTCAAGAACTGGGAGGGAGTGCTGAGCTCTCTGCCACAAACTTACAGCAAAACTGCAGGCTTAGGTGCCAAAGCTGTATCCGGAAACTAAAGCACAGGTAAGTCACGTGACATCCCAAGGCCATGCAGATAGAAAGTGACCATGCCAAGATTCAACCCTGTGGTGTATTCCAGAGTTCCTGCTCCTAACCCTTTGCCCCTCCTATGACCCATTCATGACTCTCACTGCCTGCCTCATGATATCCAAACTTCATGCCCTGTTTCCCTATCTGGCCATCAGTGGTCCACCTCCTCCGCCAGCAGGACTTTCCTCAGGCTGGCTCCTGTTACCCACCTCCAGGGCGTAGAGCGCCTACCCCTCCTCTGCACCCATCCACATCCGCCTTGCCACAAAACACTTCGGTGACCCCCCAGACCCTCCAGACGTCTTCCTCTCAAAATCCTCATGTATTTCTAATATTGATCACAGCGTTCAGCTCCAAGTGATGGCACTTGCCTCTGAACCCATAGACTCTGGAGGCTGAGACAGGAGGATTCAAGTTTAAGCCTAGACTCAGCAACTTAGTAAGACCCTGTCTAAAAATAAACCAATAAAATACAATTGAAAGGGCTGGGGATGTAGCTCAGTGGAAAAGTATCCCTGGGTTCAATCCACAGCATCTAAATAAAATATAATAAAACACACAGCATTCAGCACTTAATTAAACCCTGTTCCCACGTCTAATCACTGCTGACGTGTGTGTGTCCTGTGATGTCTAGGGCATGCTGACCTTATGGGGCTGTTGGCTGTGACTCAGAGTTCCCAGGGGAGCTGGGGCAATGCAGGACTTTGGGCATAGGAATGGGCACAGGCTGAGAGGGGCCCAGGCAAATTTGCACTGTCTTTAAAGATCATGTTTTAGACTTAATATCCATGAACACTTGCTACTCAGTTATGTTTGTGTTCCATCAAGTATAAAACTAAAGTTTTACATCGTGTGCCATAATGAAAAGAGAAAGGCTGGAGTTCACCCCTTGTCTGCCAGCTGATTCAGGCACAGCATGCCACCAAGCACATCTTGGAAGGAGAGTAAAATGCCCTGGCTTAGGAACAGGTGTGCCAAGTACAGAGCATGCAGGTGGAGCGTGGCCTTGACTCCTGGGTTCTCTGGCCTAATTTCTAAGCTCCTGCCCTTTCCTTGTACTGTGTTTTCTTCTCTCACAAAACACTGATTTTTCAGGTCCAAGGGGCATGACCTCCGTGTACTCCCTTACAACCAGCTACCTCCAGTTCTTTTGGTGGCTGTGTCCTCCTCCGGGAGCTGCTTGACCTGGCACAATGACTCAGTACACGTTGAAGGAGCAAGATACCAGCCCTCGGGAAGAAGCTGCTGCCACCCTTTGGACACAAAGATGCACAAGGTCTGTCTCTGGGGCCTCTCCCCAGGGAGCTGAGCTTTGAGAGAGGATTGCTATTTGCATCAAGCTCTAAAAGAGATGAAAGACCTCTTACACCAAGGCCCCATAAATGCTGAATGTCACCAAAGGCTCAGGGCATGCAAAATCCTTTCCCAAAAGTGGATAGAATGTCATTTCTACAGTGCACATGACCAGACAACTTCGTTACTTAGAATTTAATTTTTTTTTTCCTTGTTAGCTAATCAGGAGCTCAGAGTTCATAAGTTAATCAATTTTATGAAAAATAGTCTTAGGGAGATCACTTGAGTGGCCAAAGCTTGGATCAAAATGCTTTTGAAATCAAATTATGAAAAATGGAATTTTAAAAATGGAACAGGCATCTTTGCATGTTTTTTGACCGGATCTCCTGTTAAAGAAACATATTGGGTATCCTGGAAAAAAGCTGACTGCTTCAACACACAAGGCAGATCCAAGAATCAAGTACATGAATGTCAGAAGAGAAGGATCCCACTGGACTTATCTTTAAGAGGTCCACATTTAGTCACACCCCTTGACAGCTGTTTCAAGTTAAAGAGTCACACAGATGTCTTATGGGCAAAAGAGACCAGGTAGATTTTTCCCTGTGCTTCTGATTACTCACTTTCCTTGTGAGTGTGGATGAAACCTTAGTGTGATTTTTTTTTTTTTTTTGGTAAAACAAAGTCTGCCAACCTTTCCTGCAGAACCCAAATGACAAATTTCATTATGATGACATAGCACAGTATACATCCAAGAATCATTAGCTTTATTTGGTACTGTCATTCCCTAAAGGCATCATGCTACATGGGCACTTATATTCTTGGGGAGAATTAATGGTCTTCAAAATATATATATATATATATATATATATATATATATATATATATACACATACATACACATGTTCTGAACATGCTATTGTGCTATTGCTAGCCATCCCCACACTGACCTACTTTTAAGACAGGGACTATATCCTGTGTCTCTATGGACCCTGATTTGTTTGCCTGGCCTTAAATAGATGCAGGCTGAATTTTGAGTGGGTAAATGGGCCCAGGGACGCTGGTCATCAGCACTGTTAATGCTGCACAGGAAGCACACGGGGGAGGGTGTCCAGAGCAGGTCAGGCGAGGCCTTCTGGACATTTCCAACAGAACCACCTTCAGCTTTACTTTCAAAAACATCCTTCCCCTCAGCACCCACAACCTGCCTGTCGCTCCCTGAGGAATGTGTTTCCTCAGGCAAAACCTCCCTCCTGACACCTTCCCATCTGATAAATTGGAACCCAGAGGCACTTTTTTCTTAGAGAATCACTGTCTTCAAACCTCTTATTATTGTACCTCCCCAAGTCCCTTATAAAGGAATTTGTGGAGTCGAGAGACCTTCTGGGCCCTGGGCGATGACTCTTCCAAGTCCCAAAGCCCCACTGGCACCCTGCCCTCTGGTCCCCTGCTTTCCCCAGTTGGAATGGGGGATGGTTCCTGGGTGCCTGCAGTGGTGGTGGGGGGGGCACCTCCCCCTCCCCCATCGGGGTTTGATGCTCAGATGTTGGGAGCCAGCCCAGCCCAGAGAGGAAGCCGGTCTCAGCCTCGGTGCAGACCAGGCCTGCTCCCCGCCACTCCCCCATTGATCCTGGCCAAATGAATCCCACAGCACCTGGGTCTCCTTTGCTGTAAACACTTTTATTTTCCCTTGGGTTTATGGCCTCCCTTCCAAAGGATCCCAACTTGTTTAAACCCGCTCTAAACAAAGGGCTCTGGTGATTACAGACATGCTGCTGGGTTTATGGTAGTCTTCCTTTGTCTAATTTTCTCCCACTCTCTTCCTTCCTCCCCACCCCCATCAGCCAGGTATCCAGGCTTTTAAGAGAGGCCTTCCAGCCGACTGCTGGGCAGGAGGATGCGGCCTCAAAACATCTGGTTCCCCTCAGCTGCAGATTGGCTCCTTTGACAGGAGTTCGGGGAATGAGACATAGGAATCTGAGTGTCCCTGGTGTTTCGTTTCAGCATGTCCTGTCCCCAGGAGTGGAAAGGGGGTCTGAGGATGTCCCTAGGGTGTTCACCTGCTCAGCATCTCTGTGTTCCCTCAAAAAGGCCAGGCCAGCTGTACTGGGATAGAGAAAGACACCCTGGTCCTATTCTGTACCTCCAGCCACCCTAGCAAGCCATACTCCCTTCAGCTGTTGTCTGAAGGATGGTCACTGGGGGAGCGGAGAAGGCAGCTGAACTCCTTACCCGCCATCTTGCTCCTGTTTGCCAGGGGCCCTGCCGGTTGCAGGGACACCCAGACTCTGCTGCAGACACTAAGGCCTGCTCCCCAGGTGCCCATCCAGACAAGCTCTGAGCCAGCATCCTTGTTGTCAGTCGCTGGTCTGCCGCCTTTCTCAGGCCAGTGTTCATTCCTGCTCCTCTCTTGCTCTTGGTCTACGGGGATGGGGAGAAGCCCTGGAGAACATGAGAGTTCTCCAAGGTTTGTTGCGGCTGGCTCAGCCCTTTGGAAAGGGGACTAGAGAATTCTTTTTTAAGATTTTTCCTTCTTTTTAATATGGGTAACAAATAGCCTTTATGTCAATTATGGAGACTATCCTTCTCCTCTTCTCTGCACCAGAGTTTCTGCCATAGATGCAGTCAGTGCCTATTAATGTGTGGGCTTATTTCTGGACTCTTTTTTTCTGTTCCATTGATTATTTTTCTATTCTTGCCTCAATACTACATCCTCTTAATTACTATTTGCTTATGATAAGTCTTGATATCTGATAGTGGAGAAGCTTCAATTTTGTTCTCTACCAATGTCTCATCTTTTCTCCAGCCTTTGTACTTTCACATAACTTTTAGAAACAGATTATCAATTCAAAAAAAAAATTGCTGGCGTTTTGACTTAGATGATCTTGAATCCATAGCTCAGTTTTTAAAGCAAACCATTTCACGTTTTGAAGTTGGAGAACTCTGGAATTGCTAGAAGGTTCCTTTTCTCCCCAAGCCTGGTGGTAGGACTGGTTAGAAGTGGGGCTGGCTTCACTCTGAGGCTGGCATTTAGGAAGATGTGAGGTTTTCTGCACCACCGTTCCTATTCCAAAAGGATATAGGGATCACTGCATTTCCTAGACAGGGAACTGAGGAGACAGTCACGTTCTGATTAATTTTTAAATATGCCCACTGTGTGTCAGGCTTCTCTCTGGGCAGGTCTACCCTCCCACTGTGCTGTATGGAGTGGACACCTGGAGAAGAGACGACCAGACACCAATGAAGAAAGGCATTCAGATAGTGTGTCTGTCTGTCTGTCTCTCTCTCTCTCTCCAAAAGGACATTCAGATAATATCTCTCTCTCTCTCTCTCTCTCTCTCTCTCTCTCTCCATCTCCATCTCCATCTTCCCTGTTATGTTCTCTGAAGAACGTTCTGAATGGAGCTAAACCCATCTGTGGACCGTGGTGTCAGCAGAGCCTGTGTGGTTTTCAAGCAGTCTGTCTAGAAAACGCCAGGGTCTGACACCTCCTCGCCAGTCTCAGCCTGGTCCCGTCCTTCCAAGGTTTTCTCTAGAACTCCATAAACAAATACATTTTGACAAAGAAGAGTCCCCAGGTTGACACAGAGGGAACTCAAAGCCAGTATTCCCTTTTCATGGGTCATTCTCTCTCTTTGCCCTGGTCTTCAGGGAGCAGTGGGTAGACACTCCCTCCCACCCCTACTGGAGATCCCAGCCACACAATGCCCAATGTCTGGTAGATCTGGTGACATTATCCAGAGTCACTCCAACCTTGTAAAAACCCACTGTAGGTATATGTTGTCCCATTCCTGCTAATTTTATCAAAACAGTCCAGCAATTTCTATAGAGTTTCCCCCCCCCCCTGTTTACAAATGCATTGTCTCATGTGATGTTCACAAATGCTCAGAACTGTTTGGTCTTATTTTGTTCAAAGGGAACATTGGACTTAAAATTTAAAAAAAATGAAGTGATTTACTTTCCAAACTGTTAAAGGGCACCTGGGTTGTTTCCATATCTTAACTTTAGTACTACAGTAATCAAGGGCATGCAGGTATCTCTTCTATACAAGGACTTCGTTTCTTTAGATATAGACCAAGGAATGGAATACCTGGATACATGGTGATTCTGTTTCTAGTTTTTATGAGGAACTTCTGCACTGTTTTACATAGCAGCTGTACTTATTTGAATTCCCGCCAGCTGTGTATAAGAGTTCCTTTTCCTCCATATCATCACCAGCATTTGTTATTTTATTATTTCTGACTTGGGTGAGATGGAATCTCAATATAGTTTTAGTTTGCATTTCCCTGATGGCTAAAGACATCAAAAATTTTTAAATATATTTATTGGCCATTTCTACTTCTTTTGCCCATTTTTTTATTGGCTTACTTAAGTTTTTTTGTTAAGTTTTTGAGTTCTTTATGTATTTTGGATATTAATCCTCTGTCAGATAAATAGCTGGCAACGATTTTTCTCCCATTCTGTAGGCTGACTCTTCACTCTCCTGATTGTTTCCTTTATTGGGCAGAAGATTTTAATTCGATATAATCTCATTTGTCAATCCTTGGTCTTGTTTCCTGAGCCACTGGAGTCCTATTTAGGAAATCATTGTCTGGGCCCATATCTTGGAGAGTTTCCCTTATGTTTTCTTTTAGTAGTTTCAAAGTGTCAGGTCTTGCATTAAAGCCTCAAAGCCATTTTGAATTCACTTGTGTAGAGTGAGAGGTAGGGATCTAGTTTCAATTTTCTACAGATGGACATCCAGTTTCCCCAGCACCATTTAAGAGTCTGTCTTCACCAATAGGTATTTTTGGCACTTTTGTCAAGAATCAGTGGCTTTGGATATGTGGGTTTATTTCTGAGTCCTCTATTCTGTTCTATATATCTGTTTTTATGCCAACACCTTACTGGTTTTGTTACTATAGCTCTCTGCAACATATTTTGAAATTGGGTATTGTGACGCTTCTAGCATTGTTCTTTTGGCTCAGCATTACTTTGGCTGTTCAGGATCTCTGGTGCTTCTATATGAATAGGAGGATTATTTTTTCTAGTTATATGAGGAATGTCACTGGTATTTTTGATGGGGTAAGCATCAAATCCATAGATCACTTTGGGTAGTATGACTATTTTAACAGTATTAATTCTCCAATTCCATTAAAAAGACATGGGAGGTCTTTTAAGGGATAGGTATCATTTAAAAAAAACAGGAAAAAATTTATTGGCAAAGACATGGAGATATTGGAACACTTGTTTCTGACACAAAATATAAAATGCTGCTGCTGCTGTAGAAAACAATAATGGAAATTCTTTAAAGGGTTAAACTTAAAATTCCTAGATGATCCAGCAATTTGGATCATGAACCCCCCCAAAAATGTGAGAGCAGGGACTCAGATATTCATACACCCATGTTCACTACAGCATTTTGCCCAGCAGCCAAAAGGTGGAGCAATTCAAGTGAAAGGACAGGTAAATCATCATACAATGGAACATTATGCAGACTTACAAAAGGAAGAAAATTCATACAACATGGATGAACCCTGAAGACATTATATTTGGTGAAATAATCTAGTCACAAAGTAACAATACTGTGTGTTTCCCTGCACACACACACACACACACACACACACACACACACACAAAATACTGTGCAAGTTCAACTCATATGGGTACCTAGACTGGTACCCCACATAGAAAAAGTAGAATGGTATTTTTCAGGAATTAGGGTAGAGAGACAATGGGGAGTTAGTGTTTAATTGGGTACAGAGTTTCAGTTTGAGATCATGAAAAATTTCTGGAGATGGAGGGTGGTGATGGTTGCACACCAGTGTGAAAGTATTTAATGTCACAGATCTGTACATTTAAGAGAGATTAAAATGACTCTATTTTTTTTCCGGTATTGGGGATTGAACCCAAGGCCTTGCATGCTAAGCAAGTGCTTGCCACTGAGCTACAGCCACAGCCCATTTTTCAAAATTCTGTTTTGAAACAGGGTGTCACTAAGTTGACCAGGCTGGCCTTAAACCTGAGATCTTCTTGTCTCAGCCTCCCAAGAAGCTGGGATTACAGGTGTGTGCTACTGGGCCCGGCTAAACTGACATTTTATGTTAAACATATTCCATCACAATTTTTTAATGTAGAAAATCTTATGGAGGGAAGTGTTATTTTGACAGCTTTGTAAAATTTGTAAATTTTTAAATTCCTTTTTAAATTTTATATAAATTTCTACTTTCATACCTCATGGTTTTCAATGTCATTTATTATTTATGCAAAATTTAGTTTCCTTATCTGAAAATGATGTCGACAATATATAATACATAGAGTAAGAATGCTGAATGAATTAATAGACATAATAAATGTCACATATTATGGTAAAATATATATAATAAAAGATATACAATATATTTTTAAAAATTTGAGAAGTATGACTTTTTGCCAAGTGCTCCTTTGTGTCAAGATAAAGAGAGCTATACCATAAAACAAATGAAAAAAAAAATTGCCATCAAACCTGATGGCTGAGTGAGCCTCTCTTATGTGATTCTTACATTATCCAAATCCACCAGCAGTGAATTCTTGATGTATAGTTTCATGAAATTTTAAGCATTTCAGATTTTGGATTTGGGGATTAGGGATATTATCCCATACCTGGGAAACCCACAGAGAACTGTCTTTTCATGATTGTCCTTCATCTTAGAAAGAGTTTCAATACAAGTTTTCTCTACTGACCTTAAGACGGTATTTATAATCTGTAAAGCCCTTTCCCAAATAGTATCAGTTTTTCTGTTTAATGTTATTTATTTATTTTTTACACACTGGGTACATCATTTTTGTTTTTTACTTTTTTGCTTTGTTGTTGGCAGTAAATTTTTATTGTTATTGGTATCAAAATTTCTCCTATTCAATGGTAGGTATATGTAAAAACTAGAAAAAAAATTGCAAAAATTTATCCAAACCAAAAACCCAGAAACAATATTTCTAAGTATTGTTTTCTAATGTTTTTCTTTAGTTAATGTGGATTTAAAAAAAAAGACTCATGAGAGGCATTGTTTTTGACACCATTCTTTCCTCCATACTAAACACATACATGTGTAATTAAAACTTGAGGCTTTCAACTTATTTGGGGAAAGGAAATTCTTTAAAGGATTAAACTTAAAATTCCTAGACAATATAGCAATTTGAACCAATTTTCAAATGAATTGAAGAAATGCAAGAGTATAAAATTTTGGTGGCAATATTGTTTAGTGATTTAACCCAAATCAGTACATTCACTATCGCTTCAACATCAAGGAAAAAGCCATTGCTCATGTCAATCACAAAAGATATTGTTAAATGTGTCATCCTGGACTTCGAAAGAATGGTATTGTAACACAGCAGTTTCATCCATAAACTCTGGTTCAGGTAGGTCCAGGTAGATTTCTGGAGTTAAAACAGCCTATCACCAACTTTCTAAGAGCAAGTTGTCAGGCGACAGAGGACCCTGGGAAACCAGTGCGGTTGGCTCTCCATCTCCATGGGTTGTGAATCTGAGGATTCAACCAACCTTGGAGAGATAAAGTGTATGTACTGAATATGTACAGATTTTTCATTTTCCCCTGAACAATTGGCATAACAATTATTTATACAGCATTTACATCCTATCAGATATGACAGGTAATCTAGAGATGATTTAAAGTGTGCAGGAGGATGTGCATGGGTTCTCTAGGTTCATATAAGGAGTTCCATGTGAGAATAGGTCTTGAAACCAACCACACCGGCAGATGGCCAGGTGTTACAAGACCACGACCAGTGGAGGTGCTTTGTGGCTACACAGCGCCACCTACTGCTCATTCCTAGAGTAAAGAAAGCTGGGGTGAATCAGAAGAAAGTGATTAACTGAACCTAAGAGCACTAGAGAAGTAGGTGGGGCTATGCTATTTTTTTTTCCTGCACTTTATGAGCATAATGATATCTAAGGGGATCAGCTGCATCTATAAATACCTACCAAATGGAAGCCATCAAATAAAATGTGAGGTTCATGGCAGATGCCAGCTCCACCAGAGCCGGTCTGGGCCAGTGTAAGTCAAGGATAATCCTCTAACTGTGGATGCAAGGCTGGGCATGTGTTTGCTTTGTGGGTCAAGAGCTGACTGAATAAGAAATGACAGGTAGAAACTGACCCTTTCTTCACCTTTGCCAGGAAATGACACTTAGGCACCAGAATGTCTGGGGCTGGGCTTAGGGACTAGGGTGTGACAAGTCAATTACTCATTGGCAGATCCCTCATCTAGCACTCCTTTCAGAGAAGAATCCCTGGAGATGTTTCAAAGTCTCCTCCCTTGCCCAGCCTCTGTTTGCAAGTCAGGATTCTACAGGGCACTCCTCAGAGGAGGTGTAGCAACGTGGTGGCCAAGATGGCCGCTTGGTCTGACAAGGGTAGAGTCTGCAGGTCGCAGCTTGCCACCCTGCAGGTCGCCCAAACCCAAGAAGGAGCACATCCACCCTGCCAGCATTATTTCATGAATCCCACTATATTTTGCTGCTGATTATAGCCATGTGGCTTGGCCTGATATTCAGAGGGCAGTGCCACAGAGGGCCCAAGGACACCTAGTTCAGCACTAAGTATCTATCTGGTATTTGCAAGACCGAGCCAAACAACACATGAGGGAATCTTTTGAGCTATACAAATGTTAAGAATAGTGGGATACACAGACAAATACTCTCTTACTGGGTCAGGGTACAGTTTCTGGGCTGTGTAGAAGGGGAAGGGGAAAGAGCAAGGGGGTAATGCAACAGGGTAAGAGCAGAACCAGAGCCCCGGGCAGCCAGCAGTTGTCACTCAGCCTCTCTGGATCAGGAACAATGTCTGATTGTGCCAGCCAAACTCTCCACCATGGAGAAGTACCAACCTGTGTTTTACGCTGCCAATTCCCCATCTGGAAGGATCCCTAACAACGCATCAGCACCAACTCAATCTTCTGACTTGGTACCTTTAGCCAGCCAGAACAAATACAGAAGTTTCCCGACGTCCAGTGAGTGGTTCAGTTTAGGGCGGTTTGACTTCATGATGGTGTGAAAGTGATACACATTCAGTAGACTCGGTACTTGAAAGTTGGAACGTGGATCTTTCCCTGGGCTGGTGATATGCCTTCCGATCCTGTCTCAAGGGGCTGGGAAGCAGCAGACACCACAGCTCCAGGTCAGTTCCCACCGTCTCCAGGGAAAACTGTGACACTACAGTGTGCTGCACTGCTGAGCCATGAGGTTCAGTGGCTTAGGTGGATTAAATACATTTTCAATTTATGATAATTTCAGTTTATGGACCCATCAAAAATTGAGATGCATTCCTAAATGCCATTATTTAATGAGAATTAAATAATATTATTTAAATGCTATTATTTAATGAGAATTGCTTGCATTCTGGACTTTGTTCTAAGTGTCTTAAGTTTATTAATTTAATTCTCCCAACAGGATTCTTTTCCCTATTTGACAGGTGAGGAAAGGTTAAGCCCTTGGCAGGGGCTTAAAACTCCAGGTGGTCTTTCTGCTGAGGCTGTCTTCATAGCCACTCTGCTGGGCTTCTTCCTACTGAGAACAAGAGGAAGTTCCTGCAGAGGAAAGGCCAAGTAGCTACTACTTCTTACTGGGTGCACTATTGTTCTTTCTGCTCTCTGCAGGCAATTTTGTACACTTTGGTGCAAATGCTTTATTCCTGGATATATTTTCCATGTTTCCAAAGGATGAACCAAGGTAGCCGTCTGTTAGGAAAAAGTCAGGAGTGTCTTCCGAGTGCCTGCTGCTCCCATCCCGGCAGCGAAACACTGCCGGTGGCTTGTTCAAGGCGGTCTGTTTGCTGACCACGTACAGTGCAAACAAGAGTCCTGCTGGGGACGTCAGGGGAGCAGCTGCTCAGTGTCTAGGAAAGCTTGAGTGTGGTTTGCAAAGTAAACGGACTCTAATTTGGACAAATACTGCTGTGGCCTGGGACCTGGGACAGATAAAGCTGCAAGGAAGTATTGACATGGACATCTCCGGGGGCTGAGGTAAGAAAACAGGGAGTGGCCCAGGAATGCAAGAGCTGTTCTCTCCTGGACCCCCAAGTCCACCACTGTCAAGGACTCTTGTCTTCGGGCACCAAAGACGAAATCAGCCTGAAGCCATCTGACACCTTTGATAGAAAGGAGAGATTTGATGGTCTAGAGATATAGCTCAGTTGGTAGAATGCTTGCCTTGCATGCACAAGGACCTGGGTTCAATCCTCAGCACCACACACAAAAAAGAGAGAGACTTCTAAAGGGAAGGTGAAGGCTACCTGGGGTGAGTGGCATTTGATCAAGGTGTTAATTAAATGTTTTTACCAGTTTGAAAACATTGCAGAGGTTAGCAAAGGCTCAAATGGAACAAAAGTAAGTTGACAAAGGAAACAGCCCACACCAAAATTGTACTAATGGAGGGAGGTCTCATTCCCCACTGCTTCTCAGACTTTATCAAGCTCCCAAATCACTTGGGATAAAGGCCACTACATCTAGGCTCAAGCCTTGGTGTTTGCCACCCGACCTGTGCATCTTGAGCAAGTACATAACTTTGCTGGGTCTCAATTTCTCCATTCCCAGGATCAGCACCTACCTCAGAGATTGTTGTGGAGAGAATGAATGAAACTCTGAGGTTAAAAGATAGAGGACATTGCCTGGCTCAGAGGCAAGTTCACTAAGTAGCAACTGATTTTGTTTTTGTCATTATTGTGGACAAGTATTTGTTCAGCAAAGATACACGGCACCATAGCACTCTTGGCTCCTGTGCATGCCCAGGTGTGTGAGTGCCCGCTGCCAGCCCAGCCACAGCCTTCTCCACACCACTGCGCTCTGCTGAGGGGCTCCACGTCCCCTGGAAATGCCTGGAAGGTTATACCCGATGACTGGCTCATTCAAGTACAAAACTGGCCCCTGCCCAACAGTGGGACAACTTTGTGGCGCATCTGTGTTCCGTTGCTGTCCGAGGGGTGTTCAGCTGAAACCACAGTTTTGCTTTGCTCTCCTGCTGCCTAATTTCCCCACTGAACTCGCTGCTTTCATCAATCACTTGCACTAAGGATCCAGGCTCAGACTCTGCCTCAACGTGGACTCACCTGAGACAGGTGTCTACCATCACCAGACGTTGGGATAAACAGTGAAAGAGCAGTGGTCCCTGACCCACAGGAGCCGATGTCCCACTAGGAGAGGTTGACCAGCAAAGGGACAATGAGTCATCATAAGGAATTCCATACAGGTAACCAGAGAGCACTGAATCTCACAGGATGAGTCTCTGCTGCAGGATGCAACACCTGACCCAGGACTTACTGGGCAAGGAGGCATGAGCCAGGCAAATGGGGAGGCAGGTGTGCAGAGTCACCTGTTAGGCTCAGAATTCAAGATGGATTTGTGCACTTATAGGGGCCCTCCGATGTTCCATGACTAAGAAAGCATTTGTTGGCTCTGAAGTTATCCACAATTCTTTCCTTTAGTGGGCCATAAAGGTGACCCCTGGGCAGAATCACCACGGGAACACAACCTGTACTTACCTTTTGGGGAGGATAACGTAGGTGTGGGAACCCCCATGAGGAATTAGTCCTTCCCCATGAATAGCTTTGTCTTCTGACTGTGGAGTTGCCCTAGTTGTTGGGACCAAGGACAATCTGTCTCATCCTATGGGAAACTGTCCCCTGGGTTTGCCCAGCCCTCTTCCCACACAGGACAAAGAGGATAAGATGTCTGACCTTGCATCGAAAATTCTGCACACTTCCTTTTGTGTGAGGCACTTGGAGCATGGGCCAGGGGCAGGGGGAGGCCAGGTGGGGAGCCACTGTCTGATGGATGCAGAGTTTCAGATCAGAAAGAAGTTTCTGAGCTGGAAGGTGGAGACCACTCACAGCAACATCAATGTACTCAGTACCACCTAAAAAGGGTTAAGCCGGTGAATTTTGTGTTAAGTGTATCTACAATAAAAGACAGAACACCACTATTGTCTAAATTCAGACTCAAGCAGCAATCTGTATACTGTGTCTTGCAGTAGAAAACTAGGAAGTCATCTGAGACAAAATGTCGACTCTATCATTAGTTGGACGGCAGGATAATCAGGTCATGCAACCACGTGTCTGTCAGTGGTACTGTCTCTGCCAGTAATGGTGGCCTGTGACAACAGCTCTTCACTTGTCAGGGTAGGATTCCTTACTAAGGCATTTTATTTCTGAATTCCTAACACATAGAAAACATTCCTCTCCCACATGAATAACTCTCTGGCATCTCTCTTCTGGTTCTCAGCTGCCTTTACAGAATGGAGCTGAAATCAGTAAGAAAAACACTACTGGTGGTTTCTGCTGTGAATTCACGGAACACCTGTGTCCCTCGGGAGCCAGACCTGGAAGAGAAGCCATCACTCCGGTTTTCACGTCTGTCTTACCCAGGGCCCCCATCAGCCCCATCATGGCTCAGTTGGTTCTCATGGATCTCAGTTTCCCCAGTGTCCAGCATAGGGTCCGACACAGAGGAGCTACTCAGGGAACATTCTGGAAGAAGGAAAGGAAGGGAGGGTGGCTCCTGGATCCTCGGCGCCAACCCCTCCTTGTTCAAAGGGAAGTTTGTCCAAGTCTGGGGGCCTAAGCTCACAGTCATGTGTCTTCCTGAACAAGCAGGAACCCTGGTTGGGGTCACACCAGAGCTCCTGGTTCCCAGTCCAAGACCGCACCCACCCTCTGACCCTAAACTTGACAATCGAGAGGCCCGGTTGATGACTTCAGTGAGGTCTCATTAATTCCCACCTTAAAGAGCTGAACTTTCGTGTTTCTCTTATTTGTTTCTTTGATACCACATGTTTGCCCAGGTAAAGTAAACGTTTCAAAGATAGGAAGCATGGTTGGAGGCCTTGCTTTTTACACTCTGATTAGTACAGAAGGGTGCCTATGTCTCCATCAGGCTCATTCGACTAACAAATTGAGGTTTCATGAGTCTACGTTATTCTCCAAAACTGCCTCCCTTGCCTTGGGACCAAATGAAGAAACAAAAAAAAAAAAAATATTGATCACTGCCAAGTGCTGACCCGGTTACATTACCCACTTAATCTTCATGGAAACCCACAGGTAACATTGTCTACCTTGTCACAGATGAGGTCCCATGGCTCTGGGGCTTAAGATACTAGTCCATGGTTACATTTGGGTGAGTGACTCAGCTCAAAGGCATTTAGAAGTCCCTCAGTGAAGGTTTGTTGAATGAATAAATGAACTTATATCCATGTATCTATGAGATCTACACCCTTGTCCCTTTACCCTGTTTACTGTTATTATTTATAGCCTTCTTTTTTTACTGCTTCTTTTGCAGTGTTGGGATCAAAACCAGGGCCTTCCATATGCAATGCGAACACTCTTCCACTGAGCTTGATCCCTAGGTGGTATTGTCATTATGCATTGAATTTTATTAACCATTCAAGCAGATGCAAGTGAGGGGGGGGCAGTTGCACAATTAACCAATTAATTTATGTTTCAAATTTTGAAGCAAAGAGGAGAACAGAGGAAAATCCGTGTCTGTATGCCACCCAGCAGTCACTGTTTCTGTCACAACAGGTAAGGACCAAAAGTATGTTGTTTTCACAAGTCAGGAGAGGAGCGTAACCAGGGTGTAGACTGAAAAGGTGCTCCCTCTGATGCAGTGTTCTGGCTCTCCCTGCCTTTTCCCACAAACAGGACAGAGTCTAAACCAAAAAGGAGCTTAACGAAGCCTTGGAAACCTCTGCACTGAGGGGTCTGTCCTGGGAGGAGCGTTGTGTAGTTAGTGCCCTGGGAGGACCCGGCTACTCCTCTTGAGTTTATAGCAACCCCCTTCCAGAGAGCCAAGAAGAGACAATCCGGAGCACCTGGGCACAAGCTGACGTCCCTATCATGGCTGTCCTTCCCCAAGAATCAGCTGCAGATATCCCCAACCCCAAGAAATCTTGAAAATTATTTTCACAGAAGTAGGCAATGCGCTATTGCAGCAAAACACTGTCATGACCTGGTGATGTGGGAACTGGGCAATGATCGACTACCCTGGTGCCAGACTCTAAATGTGTTTCAAGAGTGGGGCATGTGGGGAGAGAGAGGTCAATACTTCAAGTTTGTCCTGGTCGACGGGATGTGTGCTTTCTTTTCTACCCTAGCTGTTGTAGAAACTGTTTATCAAAAGGTTGGGCAAATATGATTAGTCAGCTCCAGGACCATTAATAATGTGCTAGATAGAGCCGGCTCCGAGGCAATTGATTTTTTTGAATTTTTGAAAATGTCAATGGGGCTGCAGAAGTAGATCAGTGGTAGAGCATTTGCCTAGCATGCATGAGATCCTGGGTTACATCCCCAGCACTGCGAAGAAGAAAAGATGGAAGGAAAGAAAAGAAAATGTTCAATATCATGAAGCAGAGTTGAAAGTCCCAGAAGTGTAGGCACCAAAGTGTAAGATCTCTGCCTCTGCTGGAGCTGACCACATGATTCAGGGGATGCAGCATTGATCAGGCCACTTGCTTGCCCCTGTGAATGAATCAGGGCTCCTGCAGCCACTCTGAAGAGGAAGAACCCATCACAATCAAATGCTCATGTGGCTTCTGCAAGATTTTGCAGCAGGTCAAAGGGACACTGTTAGTCTGAAGCCCTAAGGGGATCCAGATTAAGTGGGGCCCTGGGGATAGCCAGAGCATGCATCCAAGGCAAATCTTACACACCTAAAAGTCTCCCCACCATCCTTTCCTTTCAAAAATTATTAATTCAAATAGCCTGAGACGTGTCACAGAAGGTGAGCTGTAGGGGCACATGTAAGAGGTGGCTTGTGCTAATAGCTCAAACTTTGGGGCCAGAAAAGATGAATTTAAGTTCCAGCCTCCTGGGATATAATTGAGCAAATTATTCTCTTTGATGTCTTATGATAGTAACTATGCATTGAGGATTCATCATAACACATTTCTTATTTCAGAAAAAGCATTTTATTGGGATCTTGTTCATTTAAGAACTCAAATTCTAAACATAGAGACCACCAGAGCCAAGTCCCTATGACAGTCCAATGCCAACGACTTCATAAGCAGACGGACCACTGAAATTCCCACAATGCCCATCAAAAGAGCACCCACATCACCCAAAGACAAGCCGAGCTTCTTCACCATCATGTCAAGTCCCAAGCCCAAGGGTCACAGCCTACTGGTCCATTCATTCAGAGGGTCATTGTCCACAGTTCCATGGAGAATGATCCCTGAGGACCCTTACCTACCGGGCACCCTGCCCTCCAGGTCCTCCTTCATCTCGGGCACCCACCATCCAGAGCCCCTGGAATCCAATGGTCCCTGCTTCTCTGCTCCTCTCTTGAGGTTGTCTGTGTAAACACCCCTCTCCACCAGCAGTTCCCCGTCATGTTCTCATTTTCACCAGAAATGTGTGGCTCCAACCATGAGGTGTGCTAAGATGAAATTCAAAATGTACGAGGATCCTGCCGAATGAGAAAGATAGGAAGAGATGGGCTAGAATAAGAGATATCTGAGATTACTGCCAACTGTATCAACCTCTTCTAATGGATTCACGGAGCGTTTTTTACTTGGAATTGAATATGTTCTGTTGCCTTCAGAATCATACTGGATAAGAGTGTGTGTGTGTGTGTGTGTGTGTGCACCCATGCGCTAGGACTTTAAGCAACTCCTTAGGGCAATAAGTATAATTATATATATATATATATATATATATAAATATATAAAAAATTTATATAAATATATATATGTATGTATGTGTGTGTGTCTATATATATATATATATATATATATATATATATATATATATATATATGTAATTTGTAGTGTGCTTGTTAACATCCTTATTTCGAAAGAAAGCCATTTACAAATGAACCATTCCTGTGCAGACTGATGTCAGGGACCTGATCTTGTCAAAGGAAGACTTCATTTAGGGCCTAAATGAAGAAAAGTTCTTTGTTAATAGAAGCAACTTATCTAGAAATACAATGTGAATTTAAAGCTAGGTAATTTAAAAGTACACTGTGGGGCTGAAAGTGTAGCTCAATGGAAGAACACTTGCCCAGCAGGCATGAGGCCCTGGACTCAATCCCCACACCCTGAGGACACCTAGGGAGGGCCACACTGCAGCCACTGGCTCCAAGAGACAATGTCATCAAATGACACCACAATCTACCCATCCGCAGTTGGTGTGAAAATGGCTCTCTGACCTCCCAGGACCAGGCAAAACCTAGGGGATGAGAAACCATGAATGCTGCCTGCCCTACTCCTCCTGTCTGCCTGCCCTAGCATTCCACCCCAGGCACAGGTGAATGCGGACTCGCCTACAGGTGGAAATGGAACAGGGTGTCAGCAGCATGGCTTGGGGCTGAGGAGGGAAGCCAGGACAGACATAAAGGTGGCAGGAGTCTCAAGAGTTAATAAATGGGACAGCACCAAATTAAAAATCTTCACAGTAAAGGAAACAATTAGGGATATAATGAGAGAACCCACAGAATGGAAGAAAATCTTTGCTAGCTACTCTTCTGACAGAGGATTAATATCTAGAATATATAAATAGCTCAAAAACTTTATACAGAAAAATCAAATAACCCAATTAATAAATGAGCAAATGAACTAAACAGACATTTTTCAAAAGAAATACAAATGGCCAACAAATACATGAAAAAATGTTTAACATCAATAGCAATTAAGGAAATGCAAATCAAAACTACACTGAGTGGGGGCTGGGGTTGCGGCTCAGCGGTAGAGCACTTGCCTAGCATGTGTGAGGCACAAGGTTCGATTCTCAGCACCACATACAAATAAATAGATAAAATAAAAAATTTCATCAATAACTAATAAAAATATTTTTAAAAACCTACACTGATATTTCATTTCACACTCGTCAGAATGATCATCAGGAATACAAACAATAATAAATGCTGGGGAGGATGTGGAGGAAAAGGAACACTTTTACACTGTCGGTGAGACTGCAGATTAATACAACCACCATGGAAAGCAGTATGGAGGCTCCTCAAAAGACTAAGCATAGAACCACCATATGACCCAGATGTACCACCCCCTGGTATTTATCCTAAAGAACTGAAGTCATCTTACTACAGTGATACGTGCATACCCATGTTGATAGCAGAACAATTCACAATAGCCAAACTATGGAACCAGCCTAGGTGCCAATCAGTGGATGAATGGATAAAGAAAATGTGGTATATATACACAGTGGAGCTTTACTTAGCCATAATGAAAAAATAAAATTATGGTATTTTCAGGAAAATGGATGGACTCAGGGGCCATCATGTTAAGCGAAATAAGTCAAACTCAGAAGGGCACGGGTCATATGCTTTCTCTCATATGCAGAAGTTAGAGAGGAAAAAGGAAAAGAAAGGTGGAGGTGTATCTTATGAAAATCAAAAGGAGATCAGTAGAGGAAAGAGACCAAAGGTGGGAGGCTGGGGGGAGGGAGAGGAAATTCTGGGGAGTGATTTAAAATTGTGGGGGGAAAATGTGGCAGGAATTTAATATGGTCTAGGACAGGGTTGTGGGTATGGTGGGCTGGCCTGCCTTCCCTCTGCTGGTCTGGGAAGAAGTTCAGAATGCCCATCAGCACCCACACCTGCCAGGGCCTGTATGTGCTATGAATTATCAAAGGCAGTACAGAGCTGGCCACCATGAGTCCCCATGCCTGCCAGGCCAGGAGCAAAGTCTTGCTCTTGGCCATCAGCTTTTGTACAATTCCATGAATCATGCAGTAAAAAGGGTGGCTTCTAAGTGAACCAGAAGCCATTCTTCAAAGAAGATGTCACAGGAGTCATGAAGCATGGCCACTTGCTTCTTAAAAGGGCTTTCCAAGCCTTACACTGTCAGTGAGAATGCAGATTAGTACAACCAACAGCAGTGGTGAGAGAGAGGGCAGGAACCGTCTAACCTACGAGGTCATTGTGACACCCCATGCCCAGCTCTGGGCACTGTTCTGACACAAAGCCTGCAGGGCTTGGCTGAGAAGCGCTGGGGACACTCCAACCACAGCATGCCCAAGCCAACACCTAGCACCCTCTAGATCCTGATCACCAAGGGAGAAAGGGTGACAAATGACACACACACTCCCCAAAGTAGAAACAGGCTAATGAAGCTAGCTAAAAGGTGAGTCCTAAGAGCCAAGGATGTGAGCCGACTAGACAAGCACTAATTTCCTTCAGTAAGTGCCAGGATATGGATGAGCTCAGAGAGATCACTAGTTCACTCACACTTTTGTACTAAGACAAGTCTCTTCCCATCACAAGCCCTTCCCCGCCACCTTCAAGCGCACCTGCCCAGCTGGCACTTCATGCCTTGGGAGCTGGCGACATCTGCTGGCAGTTGCCCTTACTAAGGAAACAGCTTCCTCTCATTTAAAAGTTCTGAGAACAGCATAAACACAATAGTAAGACTTTTATCTGCCACCCCTCTCTGCCTTGGAGTACTTTTAGTTTCCAAAAACAGCAAAAAATAACTTAAGAAATATCCATACCAAAACACCCTTCCTCTTGTCACCCTGTATAGGGACACCAGGGCCTGTACACACACCCATCCCTTTACATTAGAAGCCAGAAAGGACCCAGCAGTAATTGATAATCTTGGGAAAGCTTGTTGGACAAGAATGTGGATCTCTACCCAGCAGAGTCCAGCCTCACTGCAGATCTACTCAGTGAGCTTTTATATCACACTCAATGAGCTCTCCGGAGACATGCCAATCCTTGTCATCAGCAGTCAAACGGCCTCCTACAAAATAAATGTTTAAAGAAGGGCACACACACATCTGTACAGTTCCTCTCCTTCCCTGGTCCATGGGCCAACACAGGTCAATGTGGGGTATTCAATGGGCAGGAGCCCAGTATTAAAGATGAAATTAATTCATTCGTTTAACAAATAGGCACTGAGTGCCTCCAGGGTTCAGGCAGTAAATACTGCCAATAAAGCAGAGAATAAGACAGAAGGACGTGGAAGGTAAATGATGCTCACATCGTATTTGGGAGACAGACAGCTGGGTGCACTCCTGTAGTCCCAGTGACTAGGAAGGCTGAGGCAGGGGTATCTCAAGTTCCAGGCCAGCCTCAGCATATTAGTGAGACTGAGTCAAAAAAATTGTTTAAATAAGAATAAATAAGAAGGGCTGAAGATATAAATCAGTGATAGAGCACCCCTGGGTTCAATCCCCAGTATCAGTAAAGAGAGAGGAGAGAGAGAGAGAGAGAGAGAGAGAGAGAGGAGAGAGAGAAGAGCTGGCAGGTGAACTGAGTGGGCTTCCTGTGCAAATAACATCCTGAAACATAACTTTTGGAAGCTTCCTTATAATTTAGAGGAGTACCAGATGTGTCACATTTATGCTGCTGAAATGGAATTTCAAAACCACGTCTTTCCGTCAGAAAAGAATAATTGCCCAGCATGAAAGTCTCATTAGGACCGAAATGGACATAACTTTTCCAGATGTCACAGTTTACTACAGAGGAAGTGAATTAGATGTTGTGTTTCGGTTTGAAATTACGGACTTGTTTCTTAAAATAAGAGAACAGTGAAAGCCAGAGCCACCGCAAGATAGGCTACCTGCAGGTGGAGCCACCAGGTGGCGCTGTAACCTCAAAAAGTGGGGCTCGGTCCGGAACTTTCCAGAGATGATGCCTGGAATCCTTGGTCTCTTTCTCTGGGTAGAAGGATAGGTTCTTACATATTTCATCTTAAATATTAAAAAAAATAATTGCTTTTGCCCTTTGCTCAGAAAGAACACGAGTTCTATATTGTCCCCTTTTCACACCACCTTGTGTCCCTGATCTCCTCCAGCCCCAAAGCCTCCATCAATTAGTCCAAGAGGCAGAGGAAGGAATGGAAAGTTTGATGAGCTCAGCCCTTCTGGTTACTGCCAAAAGGCTTTCAGGAAAGTGCTTGATGGAAATAGAAATTAGAGAGAAGAGATGATTGGATGCAAACTCTGGGGTGGAGGAAGAGTGATCTTAGTCATTAGGAGTCAGAGGAAGAGAAAAAGCAGCCAACATTTGAGTGCTTAACAACTTGCCCAGCCCCCTTGCCAAATGCTTTGCATACTTGCCAATTTTAACTTCCCAACTCCACGAGGAAGAGGGAGGCGTGTTATCGGCCCCAGTGCACAGAAGGGGAATCCGAGGGTCAAAGAGGATAAGTCAATCACCCAATGCCATGCATTTGAAAAGCCCATGAAATTAACTACCATGTGTGAAAACAGGCACAGCGTGGACCTTTGAGATGGGCACATTGGGCTATTAAATCAGCTAATGCACTCCTTGGGCAGGGAGAGTTCCAGAAAAGGCACATATTCACATATTGCAGTGTTAATCACACCCTTTGCTGAGCTGCTGTGCCTCTGGGTGTCATTTTTTTAATGTGACATTGAAACTATTAGTTTGCACGTACATCTCTCTTACTCTACCCAGCATTCCATAATGTATTGTTATTTTGTATACCCAGCTGCTATAATATCCCATATTATATATATATTATATATATTATATATATATATATATATATATTATATAGATATATCCCACCCAACTAATATGACATTTAAATTTTTAATTTTATTATAGAAATTTCAAATATATATAAAGCAAAAAGAAAGTTTAATAAACCCACATAAACACATCATTCAGTTTTAAAAATTACCCTCCTTTCATATCATGTATTTTTTAAGCAAAGAGAGAGATCGCTGCACACACACATTATCTGTTGAATGGTTATTTGGGGTGTTACATTGTTCTCAGCACTTTCACACTCATGAGTGCATTTGGGCCTCATAGCAACCCAACAGAGTAGTGCTTCTTCCTCTATGGCCTTGAACGAGAAAGCCCAAAGCCAGTGTTGTACAGCCAGAAAGCAGTGGGGGCGGGATTTGAACCCAGGCAGTTTCACTCCTGAAGTCCTGCTTGCAATTACCTTGACATACTGCTTTTCTCCTAGTGGACCCAAGGAGTAGTTTTTGAGCAGAATTTTATTGAAGTCTGATTGACACTTTAGGAAGGACCTTGACAAGTTAAAGGTGGTAATCAGGATCCTCACCTAAAAAATATGTAGGAGATGGTTAAAGAGAAGCCAAAGGAGGCAGTGCAAACGCACTTAGGGCTGAGATCCATCCCATGTGGCTAATGAGAGGAGGCCCAGGAGGATCTGGAAAGGCAGATTTTCATTCAATATAAATATTTTTCTAAGTAATTAGAGAGGATTGAAAATCAATCTGGAATATCCTTGATCTGAGCTGTTATTAAAGAGATTCCTGGGATTGTGGGCAAGTGGACTAGAAATGTCCAGGGTTCCAGGTTCCTTCCAATTCTATGCTTTGTCTTACGGGGCTGAGGGCCGTAAGACAGGAGGGGTGTGTATTTTCCATCCAGTGACAGGAAGCACAGCAGAGCCATGCCTAGAGACAGGAACATCATGAGGAAGAACTACTTTGGATAAGGAAGATAAATCTGATTCTGGACAAAGTGTGTTTTGATACAGCTGGAGAGGATGTTTGCTTTCTGAAGTCTAGGAAGCCTTTATGGGATCAAAGATGCACAGGGAGAGGGGCATGTCCCGTGGAGGTCCAGCCTGGAGAAGGATCTAAAGGGAGGACTAAGCCTGGAACAGGCCCTCAGGGGAGATCAAGTGAGCACTGTGCTGTCATAGGCACCTCCCTGTCTGTCCCAACTCAGTCGCCTTCAAGATGCCTGTGGTTTTGAATTTCCGATCCCCTCTAAGAGTTCTGAGAGCCTGCGCTGACTGAAGCAGAGATTTCCTAAAGGGCAGTGGCAGGGAGCTGCCTGACCATTGGTGGGAGCATTTTGGCCACCAATCAAGACATTATCCTAAACCCTAGAAGGGCTGGAACAGGAGAGGGACATGGAGGAAACCAGGTTTTAGGGAGAATAACCCCATTTCACATTTCGGTCTGCTTCACAGTGGGGTGAGACTGGAACCAGGGGCTGGCTGGAAGGATCTCTGAACTAGCCAGCGGCCTGTGATCTCCTGTCTGCAGTGCGCACGGGTTGCTCCTTCCAAAGGAAGCCCCTCCTTCCTGCCCCTCTGCTTTCCTAGTGGACCCAATTCATTTTATAGCCCCAGGGTTCAGTGTGGCATCTCATACAGTAAACACTGCATGAATGGTGGACAGTAAATAGAAGGGGGCTGGGTGAATGCATTCCATGGAGACAACTCTGAGTGACAGAGAGGTACAGGGAGGGCAGTAGGAAGCTTCCATCTGACCATGGTCAAGGATGCATTGGAACCCACCTTTGTGCTGGATCTTTCTGGATGCCAGGGAGACGTGAGCTGAATGCTGACCCCATCCACTGTTAGAAGCTGCTCCTGGAGACTGCTTCTCTCAGCAAGGAAAAGCTGCCAATGCACCCTGATTAAACCAGCTCACTGTAATAAAGTGTACGCAGCCTACCAGGCTCATGGGGCATGGGGGTTTTCTTCCTCTGGACTAGTGATCGGTTGGCTGATTGACTGATTTTAAGAAACAAATATAAATCGCTATTTCTACATCACGTCATCTATACTTCTTATATAAATCATGTAGCCCTTTTATTTTTTATTTGGAGACAGGGTCTCACTAAGTCACTGAGGCTGGCCTTGAGCTTGCTATCCTCCTGCCTCAGCCTCCTGAGTCTCTGCAATTGCAGATGTGCAGCACTGCCCCTGACTCACCGGGTTACTCTTAAATTTGTGTTACTGGCCTGGATGCTCTGTCTGTAAGCTGATCTGCACTTACATCTGTGGAGCCCAGTGCACACTATTTGAGCCCAGGCAATTGTGGCCAACATCTGTATCATTTCTTTCTCTAGGAAAAAGCAGAAAAAAAGAAGAAACTACCAGAATTGTATGTGGCCTTCACCAGCACAGACCCATGGCTTTTTTTTTTTTTTTAATTCTTGTCCCCCTGTTCCCTAGTTTTGAAGCCTCTCCTGGGAGGCGCCATAGAGTGGAGGGGACAGGCACTTATATCCTAGCTCTGCTAACCATTGGCTGTGTGCCTTGGGCAAGTTACTTAACCTCTCAGAGCCACAGCATTCTCATTGTTCAGACTTAAGACTGTTAGCACCCCCAGGGAGACAGTGTGCCTCCCATGCTTAGCAGAGTGCTTCACAAGAAGGGCACTCAGCATGGAGCTGTTCTTGTCTGTTCCCATCCTGGTTCTGAATCGCCCTGTCTTATTCCCACTCTGTTCCATGGCTGAAATGAGGCTGTCCCGGGTGGTGCAGACCGGTGACTGAAAAGAACTGTGAATTACAAAACCTCAGTCACCCAGAGCAGAACCTCTCAAGGGAAATGCAGGGAGGTTTTAAAGCTGGTCTGTGAAGTGGTTTCTTTCATGACTGTCACTCATGAGCCACACGGTTTGGGATCCTCTTGCTGGATTTCTACCTTTCCTCCATCCAGGCCAGGTTTCCCCTGAGGCACAAAAGACCTCTCTGGGACATTGTCCCTAAAGACCTGGCTCCTTTCTCCCAAATCTACATCTTCCACGAGAAACATCTCGCTCACCAGCCTTCTAAAATTCCACTGATGTGTTTGAGGCCGGGGTCCAACATGCATGAACAGCACACCACTGGTTCAGAGGATCAAGAAAACACAGGTCCTAAGTCAGCATCTGTAATCCCAGCAACTAGGGAGGCTGAGGCAGGAGGATCACAAGTTTGAGGCCAGCCTCAGCAACTTAGCAAGAACCTGTCTCAAAAGAAAAATAATTTTAAAGGGAGATAATGGGGTACCGGAGATGTAGCTCAGTACTAAAGTGCTCCTGGGTTCAATCCCCAGTACAAAAAAAAAAAAAAAAAAAAAACTCTCAGTCATGTTTGCTGAATGCACTGCAATGAAAAGCACAGTACTTGATTCCAGCCCTCTTCAGGAAAATAATCATTATTGCCCCAAACAGCAAGTCAGCTGCTATTGATCCTCTGTGTAATTTTTAAAACCAGGGTATGTTATACTTTCCCTTTATGGTGGTTAACTAACGCTCCACAATCCACTTTGGATTTCTTCCACCTGGCATAATCTCTTAAATTGGATTTTTGCCTCTTCGCCTCCTGACAACGCACGCACACAGGCATTTATTTTATTGCTTCTGTTTGTAATGCCTGAACCTTTGCACTCATTCCTCAGATTACTCCTTTGTCTCCCCCATTAACAAGCCTAGGGGGAGCCTGGCACAAGTGTGGCATGTCCATAGATGCTGGATCTGCTTTCCTGGCGATAAAATTCTCTCCTCTAACCAAGACTAGTCCGGAAGGATACGATGCCAGGGTGCACAGCAGTCTCTGCTGTGGCAAAACCAACCCTACAGACTCAGCGAGGCTGCGCTTCTTTCCCAGGGCGCATCCTCATCACCAAAAGGATCCAGGCAGCAGGAGAGCATGGGTTCCAGGAGCCAGACAGCCAGAAAGTGAGGCTTGGTCCATTGCCCCCAGCCTGGGGACCAGGGTAGGCACCATCACCTCCCCAGCCTCCACCTCCTCACCAGCAAATTGAGGGTCATGGAGAGCACCAGCCTCGCCAGCCGTTTCCCCAGATCAGCCATCATTGTATCTGGCACGCGTTTCCCAGGGCCATGGTTACTGGAGCTGTAAGCTCTCTCAAAATGGCAATCCCAGGCATTTCCTCCCCTCTCCCCTATTGGCTACTGTACTGAGAGGCATTGTGCCCCACACTGGGGTCCCCAGGGTGAGAAGGAAAAGGGTCGATCCAGTGGGAGGAGCACAGGGCGCTCCTGAAGTCGAGGATGGGGTCCCAGAGGCTCCCTGCCCCAGCAGCAAACGTGAGCAGCAGCTCTCTTAGCTCTAGGGAGCTCTTTCTCCAAGAGTCCTACACACAGAGCCCTGCAAGGTGCTAGAGCAGTCCTGCAGGCCAGCCCGGGGCGATTCCCAGACTTGAGTCCAGGGTGCCTGAAACCCAGGAGCGGTGGCCGGCACAGTGGCTGAGCCAGCAGGCAGTAAAATAGGACTCTTTTGCTAATGAGCTTTTAGCCAAAGATAAGAGGTTTGTAGAGCGGGACAACTGCCATTTACCAAACTGTCCTGCATTTTGTTTGGGGGAGGGACACAAAAATAAGGCCAGAGGGAGAGAAGCCTTGGGTTGGGGGTCCCAGGAAACGGCCTCGCCCCAAAGCATAAGCAAGGCACAGTTCCCTGGGGAACTAGGGGTCCCATCAAGAACTCTTCCTTTTCCCATTCCTCAAAACTGACCAGATGCTGATCACGGTGACCTCTTACTGTTCTCTTTTTCTGATAGAATCACAGGAACTCTCCTTTTCCATAGAAAGAAGCCTTTCTCTCTTCTCCTCTTATCTCCCTTGTTTGCCTCTTTATGTCTTTCTCTCTTCCCCCAACATCTCCTTCCTCTCCTCACTCGGAAGTAAAGCAAATTAATGGGATAGAAATTCTCTCCATGAAGAGGCGTCTTGTGACACCAGCTTGGAACAAAGAGAAATTTGCATCTCTTCAATTGCTCCTAATTATTCATTTCCTTTTTCCCCTTCTCATCTTGAACATAATTACTGCATGAGTAGTCTTCCCCTAGATAAGAACTTGAAGTGGCGAGGCTGTTGGCTGTGACTCAGCTTTTATTTTTCAGAATTTTGGGTGTCAACAGATTTGGGCCAAGCAACTCTAAGAGATGCTTCTCCCTGGCCCTGCTTCCTATGGAGAAGGACTACAGAACAAAGTGCACTGACCAATGCTCCTTCGTTAGGATGTTTTACGTTCAATATTTATTATCCACGTATATATAGAAGGTTTGCGTTAAGTGAAAACTATGAAAGTCCAAAGTTGAAACTGTTAAGTGAAACTACGAAAGTCCAAAGTCAGTAATAATAATAACAACAACATCCCCTTGAATGTGCAGTTCATAGTTTCCAATTTGGCTTCACATACATTTTGAAAATTATGGAGTGAAGTGACTCGATCAGATGTCAAAGCCAAGATTAGACTCAATTCCTTCGGAAGGCAGCTCCCAACTTGCCATCAGATTAAGGTCACAGTCTTGTTACCCCACGCAGTCCTCCAAACTGAAGCAACTATGTGTTGTCATGGTAACATTAGGATCCACTTCATCGTTTTGAAAAACTAGAACCTCAATTCTGAGGATTCTCAGTCACGACTGTCTCTGATTCAATCCTGTCTGTATGGTTTAGATGTGGTGTTCCTCAAAAGTTCACATGTGCAACAATGCAAGAAGGTTCAGAGGAGAAATGATGGGGTTGTGAGAGTCTTAACCCAATCAGTGAATTAATCCCCTGGTAGGAATTAACTGAGTAGGAACTGAAGTGGTAGAGTGTGGCTAGAGGACTTGAGAATGGGGGCGTGGCTTTGGGGATATATTTGTAGAGTCTCTCTCTCTCTCTGCCTCCTGATCACCACGATGTGATCTGCTTTCCACCACCACCTTCTCCTGCTATGATGTTCATCCTCACCTCAACCCCTGAGGAATGGAGCTGGCCTTCTGTGGACTAAAACCTCTGAAACCATGAGCCCTCAAATAATCTTTTCCTCCTCTAAAATTGTTCTGGTCAGATCCTTAGTCATAGCAAAGCTGACTAAAACACTGTCCCAAGCTGCCAACTTGTAGATACAATTGCTCCAGTGTTTCTCCATGATGCTTCTTAGCCATCTCAAATGCCATCTGCCCAAAGATAAACCAGAATCTTCCCCACTAAAACCTGCTACTCTCCCAGCTACAGACCTGTGAATTATCTTTAGCTACCATCTCTCCCTTGTTACTCTAGGAATGAAGGAGCTGGAACATAAACTGTGTCCAAAGACCCCTCGCCAAACCACTATGGTCTGAAGTTAAAGAAACTTCAAAACACTAAACCCTACGACTCCTGTCTCATTTACATCCCTAGGAGTAGTCATACCCTAAAAGGAGACTAGGGTAAATGGACTATTTTATGTGTGGCTCATTACTATTAAGTATAATGGAGTTAGAAGATAGAGTGCCTGCTCATGCTCTTAAAAAAAATTTTTTTTAAAGTCATGTAGTAAATTAGTGGAAGAGTAAAATGTGATTATAAGGAAACTGATAAGAGACAGCCAGCAAGGGCTAGGTGTGTTGTGCATGCTTAAAATGTCCGCATTGGTACCTGCATGAAAGCAAAGGGATTCAAAGGAATTGTGGCTTTCCTCATGGAAGAGTGGCCTTGGAAATGAGTCTCTGGAGGGCTGTGCACAATTGAGCTGCGGACAGCTGCTGACAGACAGCCATGTGCTCATTCTCACAGGCGTGTAGACACACCACGCATGGGGACCTGAGGGGCGGGGAAAGATGGAAGAGAAGTGGAAGGGGGAGAAGAGAAGCTGGTGGGAGAATTCCAGACCAGGACGGCTAACCCCTGAACAATCTGTTAGTCGTGACCTTGGTGCTGGCTCCCTGTCCACCTGTTGATCCCTGCCTGTCCCCCTGGAGTCCTAAGCAGTCTATTCCAGGGCCCCAGCAGTGCAACTGTGACATTCCCCGCCTAGAGTCTGACTCCAAGCCCCACACCTTCCACCCTCGTTGGCTCCACCTCTGATGCACAGCACCTGTTAAACCCTCACCTGATGGCCTACTGAGTGGCCCGCCTTCTCCCAAGGGACACTTTTGTCCACTAACCCTGGGGATTGCTTTTCCTATTCGCTTTGCTCTCCACAAACAGTACATTCATAGAGAAGGACACAACTCTGGGCGCATGGTACCCACAGTCCAGCGGGCTCAGGGCTGGGCTGACATGATCTCCAGCCAGTTTCCCTCTGATATCCGGCACCTTCACTACACAAAGGGAGAGGCTGATTTGCTAGAGAGGAGCAGAACGTGGGGCTGGGGCCCATCTGAAGTCTTAGGAGGGCTGCGTTTAATCCAATTAAGAAACCGAAGAAGGCAAGGGGGTCGGGAGGGATCAGCCCTCCGGCTTATTCCCTCTCCTCCTCCTGTCCCTCCTGGGATAGCTCAGGGTAGAACTGACAGACTGCAGTTCCAGCTCCCTCACCACCAAGGTTGTGAGGATGATCTCGGTTTGGACAGACCCATCCTACCTGTGGGCAAGCTCCGCATGGAGGCATGTGCTTTACTGCAGCAGCTAGAGAAGAGGTGTCATGATTTTTCTTTTCTTTTTTTCTTCTTCTTCTTTTTTTTTTTTTTGTACCAGGGATTGAACTCAGGGGCGCTTAACCACTGAGCCACACCCCCAGCCCTTTTAAAAAAGTTTTTTTATTTGCGACAGGGTCTCCTTAAGTTGCTTAGGGCCTCACTAAATTGCTGAGGCTAGACTTGAACTTGTGATCCTCCTGCCTCAGCCTCTGGAGCTACCAGGATTACAGGCATTCACCACCATGCCCGACTGAGGTGTCTGTGTTGATGGTGTGAATTGTGGCAGATGTTATGTGACTTTGGAACCAGTTGCAGCCTCTTTGTAAAAATATATCTTAAAATTTGAATTGACACAAAATAATTTGGACATTTTGGTGGGGGTACAGTGTGATATTTCAGTACATGTATACAGTGTGTAATGATAAGATCTGGGGAATTAGCATCTTCATCACCTTCAACATTTATCATGTTTTTTGTAATTGAGAACGTGCAACATCCTCTCTACCGGCTATTTTGAACTAGACAATTAAATTTTGTCAACCACAGTTATCCTACCATCTAATTAGAAGTTATTCCTCCTTTCCAAGTGCATCCCCAGACCCATCAGCCACCTTCACTCCACCTCGCCACCCTTTCTAGCCTTTGGTAGCCCTTCTACTCTCTAATTCCCTGAAATCAATTTTTAAACATTCACACACACAGGTGAGAGCATGTGATGTCTTTCTGTGCCTGGCTTCCTTCACCGGGTATAAGGTCCTCTGGTTCTGTCTGTGTTGCATGGCAACCGTGTAGTCAGGGCCTAGACATAAGATTCTGAAGCTGAGGCACGTCAGCTCTTAGAGGATGAGCCCAAGGGTGAGACTTAACAAACCGTGTCTTAGTTGTTGCAATGATTCCATAAACAAGGTAACACCATTTGCGAAATCCCTTTCTGCTGAAACTCATTACAATTTAGCCACCCAAATAGAGACACTGCCTTTTCTATCATGCCCCAGACTAAACTCTTCTGGGAGGGGACTGGCTTGTTTTGTAGTATGCCCCCACTCACTCACCCTTGGGCTAATTGGTTTTGGTGGGGAAGTGCATTGCAGGGTTAAAACCATGGCCACCTCCAAGGATGGAGGGATGGAATGGGGGTGGAATAATCCCTAAAAAGGGTCACTGGGAAGACCACTGGCTATGGTTTGTCCCCCTGAACTCATGCTAGAGTTTAATCCACAAAGTGATGTGTCAGTGGTATTAAGAGGGTGGAAACTTAATTCAACACCACATGGAGCATCTGGGAGATGGTTAAGATTAATTAAGGTCATTAGGGCAGAGCCCCCATGATTGAATCCTGATGACTCTATAAGAAGAGGGAGAGACACACACATACTTAAGTGTGCCCCCTGACCCTTGCCCTGTGCTGTCCTGGGACTCAGTCAGCAAGAAGGCCGCCACCAGATCGGGTGCCTACATCTGGCACTTCCAGAACAATGAGTCAAAAATAAATCTCTTTTTAAAAATAAAGTAGGCCTGACTCTGGTATTTTGTTAGAGTAACAGAAAGCTGACTAATATACCCCCCCAACAGAATGCAGACTGGCTGGGGTCTGGCAAGACAGGCTTGCTCATGGAGAAGCTGCAGAATCAGCAGACTTAATCATTGTTTCTGCTTAAGGTTTGCATCTTTGAACTTCGTTTTTAGTTGTGGGGTTGGAATCCAGGGCCTTGAGCATGGTAGGCCAGCACTGTACCACCAAGCTACATCCCCAGGCCGGTTTGAGCTATTTGGACAAAACCTGAGATGGGTTGTCACTAGGCATGTGATTGATAAAGAGCTGATTAAAGATCAAACCCTCTAAACTCAACCAAGACAGTCGGGGAAGCAAAGGACAAAATAAGGTGCTATCTTCTCTCTGGAATTCCACTTCTTAACATCCCTGCTCTTGCTGCTAAGTGAATACCTTGAAGGATGATGCTTCTTCGCGGCTTCCTTGCTCAGTGCCTGCCACTCAGAGTTGCCTGGGGCACTCCTTGAATGGAGGATACAGGGAGCATCCCGTCCCCATGATGGGAGAGGCAGGTAGTGAGGTCTGCTAGGGATCGAGGGATGGGGAAGAAAACAGAACTGGAGTGAGGAGGGAGGAGAGCAGCCCAGCGCTGTACCAAATGGCCCAGGTTAGACTCAGGACAGCCACTTCACCCACTAGAGCCAAGTCCTGAAAAGGTTCCAGCTCTGGAGAGTAGTGAGAGGTCTGCATGTTGGCACAGAGAGAAAAGAGCAGGGAGAGGGAGGAAGTATCAGGTGATCTGCCCTCGGGTGACCAGGTTTGTCCACTACCCACTGTCCCCAGGTCATTTTTGCGTTTTTAAAGGGCAAACCACAGGGCCTAATAAGCAGTCCCTTGTTCTTTTGTTTATTCATTCATTCATTTGCTGGATGTTTCACATTATTAAATGCTTGACACATACTAATTGTGTGCTATGAAGACTTCAGCAACAGTCAGGAGAGGATATGGACACGTAAGCCCTCCTGTGATTGATAATTGAAGATAAGCAGGAACAAAAGGGCCAGGGGCACAGAGAGAAGGTGGAGGCCCCTGCTGCTGAGTGGACTGAGCACCGCTCACAGAGGAGGAGTTTTGAGCTGGTCATGAGAGATAAGTTTGAAACAATCCACAAAGTGTGTGAGAGCAGAAGGGAACGCAGAGCAACAGCATCGACGTCCCTGGGTTGTTGTCCTGATTAGGGTCCATGGGTCCAGTAGGGCAAGACAAGCCTCTTGGAGACAGAATTGAAGGTAACTCCAGGGTCATGCAAGGTAGACTGGGAGCCCCTGAACTCATGAACCAGGTGCATCTCTTATCCCTGTCCCCTGGGCTCTCTGTCCAGCATTGTGACCTAAGCTCACCTCCCTGAGCTCAGATTCTTCACACACCGGGCTCTGGATTCTCAGTCATGTGAGGACAACTGTCTCTGGATGGCCCTCCCCAGTGCATCTGCACCACCAGCAGACGCAATTGGACAGCCCTGGATGTGTGCCCGAAGAGCAGAGGAACTCTTTGCCGCCTCCCTGGGATGTGAAACAGGCCCTGAGCAGGAATAAGTCTTCTGTTTTCTCTCATCTTCTCCCCTTTCCTGTTTACTGGTAGTTTTCGATGGCTCTCTCTCTCCCACTTAACTTGGGAAGCTGAAGTTATTGCATTGCCATTTGATAGAGAAGGAATTAGGTTTCTAATAAAGTTTAAATAGGAAATGAGCTTCTCAAGTACCCGGCTGAGTAGTTCCGCATTATAATCCAGGGAAAAGGAGCTTGAAAAATCATTAAACTGTGCTTAGGTAAAGAAAGATGAACCATGAGAGAAGGGCCACCCAGTGACTCAGACTGTAAAATCACCAGCCTGCTGGGGGTTTTCTGGGCCCTCCCGCCAAGGGGAATGAGTAACTACTTAGAATGATCTTCAGCAATAAAACAGTTTTTAAAGACAGCTGCCCACTGGTCCTGCAGAGCTCTGACCCTTGTGTCTAACTGACCACTAAACATGCCACTTCTTGTCCCCACGAGTAGCACAAACTCGATTTGCCCTTAACAAATTGTATCATCCCTTCCAACCCATCCCCTGGCCACTCTGTCCTCCTCGGATGGTTCCAAGACCCTGCAGGAAACCTGGGCATCGCTGGGTGTTCTAGACAATTCCCTGTCTCATTCAATGCCACCTCTGTTGCCAAGACCCCAGGTTCTACCTGCTGCTTGTTTTGTGAGGCCGTCCTCCGTCTCCATCCTCTCTGCCAGAGCCCCAGGACAGACCCTCAGCGCTTCTCACCTACTAACTCCTCCCCCTCTTCGAGTTGCTCTAGGCCACCCTCTCTACTGGCACTTTTGTTTTTATGCTCCTTTTTATTATGAAATATGATCTATATGTTAGAAAGTCAACGACAGAGTTAATCAGTGGAACACTATTCTGTCTTAGTCTGTTTTCTACTGATACCACAGAATCCCACAAGCAATAGTTTAATCACAGTAGAATTTTATTTGGCTCGTGGTTCTGGAGGCTTGGCAAGTCCGAGAGTGTGGCACCAGCTTCTGGTGGGCCTTTGCAGTTCTGCAGTATCACGAGGTCCAAGGCCAGTGGGCAAGCACAAGACTCCCCGCTTCAGGCCCACTCATCCTTTCATCAGGAGCCCCCTCCCACCATAATGGCTTAATCCATCTCTTGAGGGCTCCACCTCTCAACACCATTACTTGCCAATTAGATTTCAACATGAACTTTGGAAATGACTTGGGAAGCAATAGTACCTTTTCCTTGGAGCAACCCTGCAGGGAGCACCGGGGAGGCGCTGCAGGCAGGAGGACAACGAAAGTGAGCACAGGGAACGAAGGTGTTCCAGAGAACCCAGACGGACCTAAGAAGGTGACTTGGTTTTTTTTTTCTCTTTGAAGAATCTCTCTGTCTTGGGAGAATGCTCATGCTCATGGCCCAAAGCTGTATACCCATCCCTTAGTTACCAGCAATCTCCAGCTGCCCAGTAACTGGAGAAGTTGGAGACTTTGTCCCAAATGAAAGTTGAGAATGGGTACGGCCCCTTCCACCCGAAAAAGCAGAGCAGGATGAGGACACCCCCCCATCAACCTGTCTCCACACACCTGTGTCCTAAACACCGTGCGCCAGACAACACAGTAAGCACTCTAGACTGCTGGTTCTTATCTTCACCATTACACGTTGGTGTTTGTATAATTATTTTCACTTTGCAGATGAGGAAAATGAGGCTCCAGGGAAATTAAGCTACTTGTCCAAGGTGAACTGACTGTAAATAGCAGCGTTGGGATTCAAACCCAAATTGTGCTATTTCCTGTGTTACATGGTATCCTCGTGTAATATTAATTAAATATAAGAAAAGTTCCCAGAAGAAAATAAAATTAAGACATAACTTTCTTGACGATCAGTGTCAGTCAAATTCTCTTCAAGGTGAATTCTTCCTTTAGCCAGGACACCAAAAATGATGGCACCCACTTCCTTATATCTGAGAACGGCACACACGGGTGTGGTGTTTTACTGTGGTATGTGTTGTGATACGTGTGTGTGTGTGTGTGTGTGTGTGTTGTTGTGGGTGCATAGGTATGTGGTATGGGGGTTATATGTGATGTGAGAGTGTGTGTTGTGTGTGTGGTATGAGTGTGTGTTGTGTTATCATGCATGTTGTATGACTGTGTGATGTGTATGCACGTGTGTGCAGAGTGTTGGGTGTTTTACAAAGAAGAGTTCTCAAAATCAGGGCCAAAACCCGGGCACAGTGATACATGTCTTTCATCTCAGTGACTCAGGAAATCTGAGGCAGAAGGATCACAAAGTCAAGGTCAGCCTCAGCAACTTAGCAAGACCCTGTCTCAAAACAGAATTGTAAAGGGGCTTGGAGCATAGCTCAGAGATAGAGCAGGTGTCTAGCATGTATAAGACCTTGGGTTCCATCCCCCATATCAAGGGGGAAAAAGATAGGACCAGAGTGAATGGTAAACAGCTTTGATTGTTTCTAGACTGGAAATTTCTCCTAATCCAAGGATCATCCCCAACATCCAGGACCAATCAAATGGTCTTAAAGACTTTGCAGTGACATAGAGTCCCCACAGCACAGGGAGAAATAATCAGAAGCCTCTACATTGACCCGTCTACCCAGAGGTCCTCTAAGTTGTTTGCAGCCTGCAACTATGCACAGTGTCAGTTTGGGGCTGCATCTGAATTCAGGGTGCAAGTGGAAGTTCAGTGACCCCAGGAAGCTGAGCATATGGGCCCCAGCCTAGTGGAGATGGCACTGTTCAGGAGCAGAGCTGGGGCCCATGCTTCTGTTCTGTTAGCTACGGACGGCCCTTTCAGCAGCCCCAGAGCGCCAGGAACATGAGAAAGAAACTGGGTCATGCACTGCTGGAATGGGGACTTTATGTCAGATTCCTGGGAAAGAGAGACTGGCCTCAATGTAGCAGCGCAACCTGTCAGCACTTTCTTGAGGCTAATTATAAGTCGGAAACCAGAACATCACCAAATTTGGAATGTTCTCAGAGGAGAGCAGAAAGCTGACACAGGCTGATGTTCAGTTTAACTTTGGGCAAATGGTCCATCATGCCATGGCCCAGATTCCTCAGCTACAAATTAAGAATGTCAAACTAAATGTTTAACGCTGGGCTACAGTAATATTTTGGCTTTGGAGCTTATTTATTTTTTTTTTGTTTTTCTTTCTTTTTTTTTTTTTTTTTTTTTTTTTTTTTTTTTTGCAGTGCTGGGACTTGAACCCAGGATCTCACACATACTAAGCATGTGGAGCTATATTCCCAGACCCATACTCTGTGTGTGTGTGCATACATAAATATATACAAATTTTTTTAATACCAGGAATTGAACCTAGGGGCACTTAGCCACTGAGCCTCATCCCAGTCCATTTTATTTTTTTAATTTTGAAATAGAGTCTTGCTAAGTTGCTTAGAACCTTGTCAATAAGTTGCTGAAGCTGGCTTTGAACTTGCGATGTTCCTGCCTCAGCCTCCCGAGCTGCTGGAATCACAGGCATGTGCTGCCGCGCCAGGCTCCATAAAATATTTTGAAAAAGGTTGTGAACTCATAGGACCTCAGAAACCTAAGGAGATCCTTTGGTTTGTCCCCCTGCTTCCAAATAAACACACGTTTACATAGTCTGCCCAGATAAGGAAATATTCCCAATTTATAGTGTTTTGAAGAAGATTTTACTTTCATTAGCCTATTTTGATTACAAACAGCTTATTAATCAATCCCTCAGGTCTAGGTCTTGAAGGGTCTACCAGGCTTAGAGGATTCCTGGGGGTTACAAAAGGGCTGTCCAGGAACTGGTCCAAGAGACATCATCCTGCAGAGTGACCTCAAGACAGGCACGAGGCAGCTACGTCAGAACCTGGACCATCAGCTGCATATCATTAGATGTGATTTATAGTCCCCAAGCCTCCATTCAGGCCCCCCTAAGCTAAGCATTCCCTCTATCCTTGTCTTAGGAGGGATATTTTGATAACATTTTTGAATAACACTATATACAATTTCTTCTGTGAGGGATACAAGCCCACTGAAGAAATTTTTCTGTTCTCTTTATTCATCTTGTTGACCCAAATGTCTCTTTGTCCCTCTGTAATATCTTTCTTTATTCAGCGAACATTTACTGAGCACTTACAGCAGCCTGATACATAGCACCCGTCCTCATGACCTTCACAGAGATCTGTCCCCCAGTTCCTGAGGAAAGGCTCCTGCTCGCTGTCTATGTGGGGCTCTGCCCTTGTGCGGGAACATAACCTGTTGGGACCAGGTGAAGCATCCCCTCCCCTCCTTACCACTCACTGTGGATCCGAATGCTAGAGATCTCCCAGCAAGATGATCCTGTGCTCCTGCCAGGTGATGGTGCGTGGTCTGTGGGGTAGAGGAGGGCGATGAGGGGGATCAGATAAGAGAGGCCCTTACTATGTGTCAGGGTGGGTTCACTTATGGACCAGGGATTATCTATTTAAGAATGGCCAGGCTCACAAGGGTCAGATCTGATAAGGAAAGTCCACTTGGCTATATAAACTAGCCAGATGCCTATTCTCATTCCCGCTCAGAACTTGGCCATCTGCATTGAGTCAGACTTCAATGAAATAACAAATCTTGACAAATCCTTTGCTACCAAGAACAGCATGTGGTAAAATATGGAGCCTTCAAATTATGACCGGACTTCCTGGCTCCACTAAACCCTCTCCAGTTTGTCTCCCTCAAGCTACTGCCACAGAGAGGCCACCACTTTTACCAGGAGAGATGCAATAGTAGGGAGTCCAACTACTAAAGAGAAATGCTGACTGTTTTTCTTGACTCTCATCTGTTTTTAAGAAACAAAATTCTCTAAAAAGTAATCATAGTGCATCACAAAACCCCCAAGCATCTTATGTTTTGGAATAAACACATTCAGTGTAGTAAACCTGAAAACCAATTGTATTTAACTTTGACTAGCTTGGGCCTGGCTGAGGCTTCAGGGTTTCTCTAGTGAATCACAACTTCTGCTGTCAGCTCCGGGGTAATTCAGCATTGCATCAGGTTCTATAGCAATCATTTCCACACCAAACAAGAGGCACGGGTGCGGTGCGTGACAGGGCACCATTTGGTTTTTAATGTTCCATGAAATAAACATGCAATTTAATGCTTAAACAATTGCACTCCAGCCTGGATAACCTACTTGCTGGCTTCACTGCCCTGCAAGGCATCTGCAGAAGCAGCTGCCACTTTGCACATTAGCATGGGTGATTTCACGAAACTGCATCTCCTGAGTTGATTCCCATGTAGATATCACTTGCTCATCATGCCAGTGATGGAGGAGGAAGACAGTAGCCTTCAACTCCACCTTCAGCTTAGTCACCCCAAGTGATGTTCATGTATGTAACCTCACTCATCTCAAAATGAAATAAGAGAGGAAATCCGAAATTCATTGCATTGCTGCAGTATCTGCTTGCTACCTTACCCCTTTCAGGTTCCTTTTTGCTTCAATCTGATAAATCATTATTAATCCTTTTCCTCCCACTCAAAAATGTCCAGACTCTTGTTCCTCTCATAGTTTCCATTAGAAACATACTTATTCTCCAGAACCACATTTCTCCAATTGTTTGCCCCACAGCCTGAGTATTTGATTAAGTCAGAAGTAGTTCTACATTGCAGAACAAAAAGTTTCTGGTTTTCATAGAAATCAAAAGCTAAGGGTTTTTTTTTGTGAAATCATATGAGGATTCTCAGTTGTAGTTTTAATTTTGCCTGTTTAACTATAGGGCTTGTTTTGTTACTGCTCTAAAGAGATTTTTGTATCAATTAAAACAAGAGTGACGGGGCTGGGGGTGTGGCTCAAGCGGTAGCATGCTCACCTGGCATGGCGGCTCGCTGGGTTCGATCCTCAGCACCACATACAAATAAAATAAAGATGTTATGTCCACCGAAAACTAAAAAAATAAATGAATAAATATTTTAAAATTCTCTCTCTCTCAAAAAAATAAAAATAAAACAAGAGTAACAAGAAATAAAAGAGTATACGCACATCAAATAGCCAATGACACTAAATAGCAGTCAAAACATGGAGGTGAACACCACTATAACCAAAGTAGATAACCTGATCTCAACTCCGTAGGCTTATGGAGTATATATGAAGTGTGTGGTGGAGCCTACATGTCAAAGTGCTTCAAACACATAGAAAGAGGACTAGTGAATCATTGAACATGAAGCAAGTCACTATGGGAGCAGGTGTTTTGCTTTGAATATTTTCATATCCCTGGATCTATTATGAGAATGTGATACTTATGTAATATGTATGTATTTATGTACATGTGCACCTGAATATAAAAGAGGACAGTGGCTTCAAATTGTATTCACTTCCCCACGGATTTTATGTACACTTTCACAGTCTACATAGCACTCCTAGAGACTGAAGATGTTACTGCTCCTAAGTTTATAGCTCTCTGAGGGCTTTGTCTTTTTTTGTTTTGCTTTGTTTTGTTTTAATTAGTTATACATGACAGTAGAATGCACTTTGATACATCATATATGATGGAGTTTAATTTCTCATTCTCCTGGTTGTACATAATATAGAATCCCACTGGTCGTATAGTTATACACACACACACACACACACACACACACACACACACACACATAGGGAAATAATGTCTGATTCATTATCCTTCCAACCCTCATACCCTCTCCTCTCCCTTCACTCCCCTCTGTCTAATCTAAAGTAACTCTATTCTTCCCTAGCATCCCCCTGATAGTGAATTAGCATCCGCATACCAGAGAAAACATTCAGCCTTTGTTTTGAGGGGCATTGGCTTATTTCACTTAGCATGATATTCTCTAGCTCCATCTATTTACTGGAAAATGCCTTTTTTTACTGCAATGCACATTAGAACCACTCAGGAGTTTTCAAGTCTTTGTAGTTACAGCATATTCTGGACCCAAATTAGTCAGAACCTCTGCTCAGTGAGACCAGGACCACCATTTCTTAAAGGTCCCCAGGCAGTTTCAAGGCATAATCAAGGTCTCCACTACTTTATTTTCTGAATTCCTCCAGATCAAGATCTTTATCTGGTTCATCATTTTGCTCTCTGAGCGCCTAAGTTAGTGATTTCATATTACTATAATGAAGAGGTCTGGACCTTGCTATATTCTCAAATGGATAGAGGTACCCATGGATTCATAGAATCCAACAAACAGCATTATATACTGTGGACATCTCTGGCAAGCCAGTTGAACTCCTGAATATGCATCTTTGCACATGCTTATGCATGCTCTCTCTCTCTCTCTCTCTCTCTCTCTCTCTCTCTCTCTCTCTCACACACACACACACACACACACACACACACACACACCACTTATGCTGAGTTCTGTCACCAAGAATTTGGTGGGAGGTTTCTTGGGTCAAGACATAATCCAGCAGAGAAAAATGGAAGTCCTCAACCAGAGAGGAGCAGAAGTCCACTTTGGAGGAATCCTTTCCCTCCTCATTACTGTGTCCCACAGTTGATAGCATTATTCCTGCAACACTTTCAAATTATAGCTGACCTTTCCTTGGGACTCACTCACAATACAACACAAAGAGAACTTGGAACATCTGAAGTTCTTCAGGTGTATTTTGGTGTTTTCTGGAAGATGGAGCCCCAGGCTACTTCCTTCCCCTATTTTGCAACTGTTTCTGACTCCAGTGCCCTCACGTAAAACTCAGTATCATTAAATGATCATCCATCCTTGGCCTCACCATGCATGTTCATAAAGAGCTAATGCTGAGGGAACGGGGTCCATTTTTATTGAGAGTCACCTAGAATAAAGCATGCAAAATGTGGTCCTCTCTCTGGGCAGTGCAAGTGGTTACATTAATTCTTTAACTGTGGATCCCTTGATGACAGGATTTCAGGGGCAGAATATTTAGTGCATAAATGAATTATAATTACATTATAAATATCATGAAATACATGAATAAGGTAATTTCTAAAATAATCCATGTAACATTCTGAATTGACCTTGTGCCCTTTAATTGTTTTAGGATGCTTGGAGTATAGTTCCAATTTTGAACAGGATGCTATTATTTTATAAATCCCATAAGGTCATAGCAGCCCAACAGGTTTTGTGAAATTTTATCACGTAACTAAAACTCTAAAATGAATGATCCTACATAATTGAAAAATCAAGAAACTCTTTTGTTAGGCTGCCAGTTAACCCATTAATTCACTGACAGATTCACAGCTAAATGGACAACTGGGAGGTGGTGGAAATTGTAGGATGTGAAACCTTGTTGGAGGGAATAGGGCCTTGTGGGTGAAACCTTGGGCCTGTGTGTTGTTCCTAACCCACCTCATCTCTCTGTGTTTCCTGGCTACTATGAGCTGAGCAGCTTGGCTCCGTCACTTTCTGCCCTGATGTTCTGCCTCAGCTCAGGCCCAAAGCAATGGAGCTGGCTGAGTGTGGACTGAGACCTCTGAAACTATGAGCCAAAATCGGTCTTTCTTCCTGTAAGTTGATTTTCTCTGGTATTTTGTCAAAGACAGAAAGCCAACTAACACACTGACCATACACTAGTCCCCCCTAATCTGGGGGTATTTGTTCCATGATGTTCCTTGGATTCCTAAACCAAAAGATGTCTGAAACTGTAGATAGTACCCTATCCTAGACATGCAATGGGTTTTTAAAAAATATATATCCATAGCTATGATAAAGATTAAGTTATAAATTAGGCACAATAACAATAATAAAATACAATAATTATAACAATACTATAGTAAATGTCACTTAAAGCTTATGAATTGTTTATTTCTGGAATTTTCCATTTAATGTTTTTAGACCATGGTTGCCTTCAGGAAAATGAAACCTTAGAAAGCAACGCCCCAGATAAGGGAAAACTACTTACTCATTTCAAGATAACAATATACTTTTACAAAGAAGAACCCTGATGATCAATAGCTCACCCAAGGGAGCAAGCTGAGTGTCCCTACCAATGGCACACCCTGGTTTCATATGCCTCCCAGAGTGATGCTACAGGAGGTATTTGGTATCACCTATGAAGTCTTCTTTTCCATGTGCATTTTACTTGCAATTAGCCAAATGTTTAGACTTAACATCCTGTGCACAGGAAATACAATAGCTAGGGTATCAGGTTAATGACACTACAAGGAAACAATTGGACATGTGAGATGTTCTACAAGACAAGCCAACCAATCTGCAGAAAATCAATATGATAATGTGAAAGCAGATCAATGGTTTCCTGGGACCAGGAGCAGAGAGAGGACTATAGAGAGATACCCATGAGCTTTCAGGGTGACAGAAATTATCTTGCCAGGGATGATGGTTACATTGGTTTAGACAATTATGTATAACTTATGAACATATGAAAATGCCTGCATTTTATTGTATTTTGGTTATATCTCAACATTGTTGATTTTTAAAACAAAATGTGTCATGCAAAAAAAAAGGCAAAAGTTACATGTTTAAAAAACTTAAAGAATCATAATAGCCAGGCACAACGGGAGAGACTGGATATGGATTCAAAGAAAATGAACATCTAAGAAAGACATTTTGGGGACAGTTGCAGGAATTTAAACACGGACTGGATACTAGGTCACACTGAGGAATTTTTAAAACTCTCTTGCAGTTATGTAGGACAGTGTATTTATAGTTATGAGATGCTTTTCGAAATATAAACAGATGTGTCATGGTGTCTATAACTCAATTTCCTCTATATCCAAAGACATATAAATGTGTCGAAAGTCAAAGCAATGCAATCTGGGTAGAGGGAGTACAGGGGTCCATTGTACTGGTCTTTCAATAATTCTGGACTTTTTCCTTATTTCAGTACTGGAGATGGAACCCAGGTCCTTGCATATGCCAGGCAAGTGCTCTATCAGTAAGCTACACATTCAATCTTGATCCTATACTTTTACATTTTTTAAGACATGTTTTTTAGAGACATTTCAAGTTCACATGAAAATTAAAAGAAAGGTACAGAGATTTTTCCATACTCCTGCCCCACACATGAATAGCCTTCTCCATTACCAACATTCCCCCATCTTAGGTGTATATTTATTACAGTTGATGAACTTACATTAATACATCACCATCATCCAGAGTCGGTTGTTAACCTCAGGGTGCACTCTTGGTGGCATCTCTTGGGTTTGGACAAATGTATGATGGCATGTATCCACCATAACGATATCACACAGAGTATTTTCACTGCCCTAAAAATTCTCTGTGCTCTGTTTTTTCATCCCTTCCTCCTCCTCCTCCTAACCCCTGACAGCCACTGATATTTATACTGATCTTTTCCCATAGTTTTGCCTTTTCCAGAATGCCATAAAGTTGAAATCATACAGTATGTAGCCTTTTCAGATTGGCTTCTTTCATTTAATAATAGGCATTTAAAGGTCTCTTTATGTCTTTTTGTGACTTGATAGTGCCCTCGCTTTCCCCTCCCACTCTCTATTTTGTGATGAAAATATTCCATTGTCTGGCTGTGCCACAGTTTGTTTATCCATTCACCTACTGAAGAACATCTTAGTTGCTTGCAATCTTTGACAGTGATAAATAAAGCCACGGTAAGCACTCCTGGGTGGGTATTTGTGTTGACCCAAGTTTTTGACTCCTTTGGGGAAATATCAAGGAGCACAAATGCTGGACTGTATGCTAAGGGCATGTTTTGTTTTGTAAGTAAGAAACGGCCAAACTGCCTTCTAACATGGCTAGATCATTAAATTCCCACCAGCAATGAGTGAGAGTTCCTGCTGTCGTGAATCCTAGACAGCATTCAGTGTTGTCAGTGTTTTGGATTTGGGCTGTTTAATTCAAGTGCAGTGGTACCTCGTTGTTTTAATTTGCATTTCCCTGATAACATATTATATGGGGCATCTTTTCATAGGCTTACTTGCCATCTTGTGAATCTTTTTTGGTGAAGAGTCTGTTAAAGGCCTTGGTTCACTTCTAGTCGGGTTGTTTCTTATCATCTAGAGTTTTGCATGCTTTGGATAGCAGGCTTTGATCAGATACGTGTCGTGAACATACCTTATCCCAAGTTGGTGGCTTTTCTTTTTATTCTCTTGAACTTTTGAAATTTTTAAGAGTGAAAATGTGGAAGTTAAGATTGCCTTTTGTGGGGTGATGCCCCTGTGGTTCAGAGTCAAAATTCAGAAACTCCGGCCTATTGCTGAGGTGCCTTTTATATCAAGGAGCCATCATTTTCCATTACTTCTTCTAAAGTAAAAAGGATGCTAAGAGATTCCCAGGAGCCTTTTCCACAGTACTCCCATGGAAACCATGACCTGAGAGGATGCTGGGCTCCTCTGACAATCTGTCGCTCATACTGGGTCACAACATTGTAGGGTGAATGGCTACATTATTCCTTGAACAAATATCTCAAGACTAAAAGCTAAGACAAATTCACTCCCAGGATTTCTTCACTAGAAAAGAGAAGAGAAAAACATAGGACTTTTAGTATGTGCCTAACAAAGCTGAATGAAAACATGTAGTAAGTCATTGAAGGTTAACTTCTCTTTACTCCAAGGAAATGGATGCTGTTACTAGGGTTCTAAATGTGGACCATGTTCTTTTTAGTATGGGGAGGTCTATGGGTTGCTTCTCCTCAGGCAGATGATCCCCATTCAAATCCTCCTCTCAGAAAGCCCAGTTCAAACTGTTCCTTCTGCACAAAGTCTTTGCAAACTAATCCAACCCATGACAACTGCTCCACTTCCTGGAACCCACGTGCTCTCATCATCTCCTTCACGCTGGTTGGTCTGCTCCTGAATCACTGTGATCATTTGAATGTGCCCCACCCACAAAATTTATGTGTTGAGATTTGGTTGACATTGTAATGGAATTAAGAGAGTGGAAAATCCTACTGACATTCATAGGTTGATAGGATTTGGAAATGGGGCCTCAGGAGGTAACTAGGGTTAGCTGAGGTGGTGAGAGTGGATCCCTATGATGAGATTAGTGGCTTTATAAAAAGAAAGAGATCTGAGCTGACACTGCTCTAGCCAGTGACACCCTGCACTATATTGTGCTATAGCATGAAGGCCCTCACCAAGTGCATCCCCTCAACTTTAGACTCCGTAGCCTACCAGAATGTAAGAAGCAAATCTCTTTTCTTTATAAATTATCCAGGCTGTGGCATTATGTAATGGAAAAGGACTAAATTATTCACTATAAATTATTTAAAATAGCATGCATTTTTGCCTCTCTTCCCCTTAAAGCCAGGACTGGCTTTGACTGGGATGCCCCAGCCTTGACTCCCTGGAACCCCCAGCCTGCTTCTGTCTACATATATCCCCACACACAGGAGGTGTTCAAGGGCAGAGACATGACTAAGCCCCTTAGTTATTCCATGTCCAGGTCCATAAAGATGTGACAAGTGAATCCTTGCTTTCTTCCTATCCCTCCTTATGGTCCAGAGCATATACCAAGACCTAGTGGAGCTTCTTCATTAATGAGTTAAGTTATCTGAGATCAGGAGACTCAGCAACAGTATCTCCTGACTTGGCCTGTTACCTCAGGTAAGACCCTTTATTTCCTGTGACTTGGTCTGTATGCCCAAACACAATTTACTCTCCACTTCCTTACTTGGTCACACCACTGAAGAAAAAAAAAATTAGCTAGCAGGGTTGTTTTCTTTTTCAATTTCCAAGTAACATTTGAAAGACCAGAAAAATTTTTCCTGCATGTTGGTACACAGGGAGGAGAGGGAGTCCATTAAGCCATTTCCCCATAGCATTTCCTTCTTATCCTGCTAACCCACATAGGGGACACAGTGGTAGATGCTGCCCATTTTGTGGGGCACGGAGAGTATCCTAAAGGGGAAAGAGTCCATCAGACTATAAACTGTCACATCATGGCTTCCCTGGAGTTTTGATCACCATGAATGTATTGAAAGATGGAGGTTGGTTGTCATTGGTGACCTGAGGACCAACATCCTCCCCCTCCAGCCAGGGCCATGGGGCACGTGGTCCCCTCTCCACATGGGCAGGGCTCACTCACCTTAGCTCCCTTCTTTAAGCTGTATTCCTGGGGACCTGGAATTTGAGGCCACAAGCTGCATGTGAGGACCAATTACACCGCAAAACACATCAGCCAACATTGAAAATTACTTCTCAAGGCCAAGAGGAAGAAAAACATGCTGTATAGCACTATTGCCTCCTGGGCTTGGGAACATTTTTTAAAAGATAATGGAAAACTTAGGGAACATTCAGAGCACTTTTTCCCTCTTAGCGCCACAGAATGTTAGCATTATTCATTCTTAGGAATATTTCCTTAGAATAATTATCTTAAGGCCCCATGAAACACATTTCAAAGACGCTCCTCAATGGGTTCTGTGCTTCCATTTTCCTTGCCACTCAGCCTATTCCTTTTCCATTTCCCCTCCTTGCCAGTCTTTACCAAGCCCCCATACCATGCCAGGCTTTGCTCTCTCCACTGTCGCTGCACCAGCCTGGCCACAGGTGCAACCTCTCTTCTCACTGTATTTCTCATTAGCAAGCTTTCTCTTACACTGACCAAGACAAGCACACGTGTATCCTCCTCATTCACACTCACCCTCTCCAGACCTGGCCTGTCACCCCCACAAGCCACAGGGGGTGCACACACGTGCATACACGCACTGGGCCTCCTTTCCTCAGCTCCCCATTCCCTCCTTCTTGAGACAGTGTCTCCTCTTAGCTTTCACTCTCCTGATTTTTTCCTACTGCACTGGCCTGAGGCAGAGTGATCTGGGATCAGAAGACTGAACACAGGAAGTAGAGAGGCCTCAAAAGCTCTCCTGGAAGTTTACTGCTTCCTGTCAAGGATGTAAAGATTTTCCCTCCTCTTGAACTTGTGCCTGCACTGACCAGTGGGGTATGGTAGAAGTAATGTTATGGGACTTTGGAGGCGAGGTCATAAAAATGATACAGTTTCTACCTGATGGGGTCATTCTCTCCATCCTCCCCTTTCTTCTTCCTTCTCTCTCTCTCCCTCCCACCCCCCCACCCCCGACCTTCTCTTTTTCACCCTTGGAAACCATCCACCATATTGGAAGAAAGCCCAGGTCACATACAGAGGCCACACAGAGAGGCTCCAGCTGATGGCCCTAACTAAAATGACAACCAACTGCCAGCATCCATCATCATGTGCGTCCACAAATATCCAGATGACTCTAGTGCCCAGCTTCCCAGTCTTCCCACTGAGGCCCCAGACATCATGGAGCAGAGGCAAGCCATACCTACTATGCCCTGTTCAAATTCGTGACACACAGCGTCTGTGAGCATAATAAGGCATTATTTTATGGGGTTGTGTTCTGGAGAATTTGGCTACACAGCCACACATTGCCTTTTCTTTTCCTTCTCTGCTTGTCATCTAAACACAGAAATACCTTAGATAGAGTTGCCAAATAAATTACAATGATGCTCAATAAAATATGAGTTTCAGATAAGCAGCAAATGATTTTTAAGCGTATGCATATCCCAAACAACAAATGATTTTTAAGCATATTCTTGGAACATATTTTTTAAAGTATTAATGTCTTATCTGAGATTCAAGTTCAACTTAGTATCTTCTATTTTTATTTGCTAATTCTAGAAACCCTAATCTCAAGCCTCCACCTAGACATCTTCGCCATCTATACTCACTCCTTAAGTGAGTGTACCCAGTCCAATCTATATTCTGACAGCTCTCAATTTATATCTGTCATGCAGAACTCTGCACTAACCTCCACCCTGAAGCATCTTACTACCTGCTTGACAATTCAGCTTTTATAGCTAATAGTCATTTCAAACTTAAACAGAATTGTTGATTGCAACAACCACCTGATCTGAAGCTCCTCAAACTTCCGCATCTCACTGCCATTGCTCAAACCCCTTGTCTGAGAGTCAGCCTCCATCTCTCCCTTTCAGGAACTCTTATCCAATATAGCACATCCTGTTGGCTCAACTGCCCAGATATATTTCCAACCTGTCCATGTCTCTGTCTGCCCACTACAAACTGCTGGATCAAGTCAGACCTTTCTCTCACTTGAGTAACTGCACTGGCCCCCCAGGAACTTCCTGTTTCCCTCTCGCTTCCAACTCCCTGATAATGCATTCTGCACACCACAGCCAGAATGACATATGATGAATGGGAATGTTGGGGTGCTGGGGATGGAATCTGGGGCCTCATACATGCTAACTGCATACTCCCCCACAGAGCTGTTACCCCCACCCCAGCTCACACAGCAGCCAAAATTATCTTTATAAAGACAGATTGTGTAACTCACGTGCAAGAAACTCTCCAATTGTTCTTTATGGCAGTAAAAACAAAATGCAAGTATCCTTCTGTGGCCTTCAAGCTCCTCCATGAGCTGTTTCTTACACTTTCAGGTTTGCTGAACTTTCTGTTCCTCACACATGCCAAACTTCTGCTCTTGGGACTGTGGAATGTTCTGCCTGAAAAACTGCACATGGCTGGCTCGCGCTGTCATTTCCTACTCAAATCTCACATCATTTCCTCAATTAGGCCTTGTTTTCCCCCACCAAAGATCATCATCCTGAAAGGTTTCCAACTCTGTATGAACCCTGCTGGAGCAGCTTTCCTTAATCATTATTTTTTAATGGGATGCATAATAATTGCACATATTTCTGAGGTACCATGTGAAGTTTCTATTCATGCATACATTGGGTAATGATAAAATTAAGATTATCATCATGTCTATCTCCCCCAACATTTATCATTTCTACATCATGAAAACATTCAAAATCCTTTCTTCCAGGGGGCTGGGATTGTTTGCTCAGCGATAGAGCACTTGCCTCGCATATGTGAGGCACTGGGTTCGATCCTCAGTACCACATAAAAATTAGTAAATAAAGATATTGTACCCTTCTACAAATATATATATATATATATATATATATATATATATATATATATATTCTCTCTTCTAGCATTTTTGAAATAATGCATTAGTGTTAACTCTTTACACCCGGCTCTGCAATAGGATACAACATACCTACAAGGTCACACCCCCACGTAGGCTTTACCTATTAAACTTTCCACTCCCCATAGTGCATAGCTGGGAACCAACCTTTTATCACATGAGCCTTTAGGCAACTTCATCTGAACCACAGCAACCTCTGAATTAGCTTTTTTGTGTGTGTGTTTACAGCTAAGGCTATTGTAGATTTTCCAAAATGTTGACTAGTTTTTTTATTCACCCTAGATTTTTGATTCCCATTCATTCCTTGTGGATCAAATTTCCTTTTGCTGGAAAATATCCATGGTAGCTTGTCTACTGAGGTTTGTGAGGGCTAAACTCTTTGGTCTCTATGTCTAAAAATGATTTTATTTCACTCTAAATCTTGGGTGTAATTCATGGGTAAGGAATTCTGCTTTATTTAGTTGTTTTCCCTCAGCAGTTTGAAGATACCATGCAGGTACTTGTAGGTATCCATTATTGCTGATAAATCGCCTGTCAGTTAAAGGATTGCTTTTAAGTACTTATCTTTCTTGTGGTTTTGACATTTTTTTCTATATTTTTTTGTTTACTGCTATTCTCTGCTATGCCTATGTTTGGATTTATTTCTCTCTCTTCTACTTAAGACTTGGTGCACTCCTTCAATCTAAATGTCCATCTCTTCTTTGATTTTTTTTTATTATTTTTGTGACTACGTTCTATATTCAAGAGTGCATGAACTAGATGTGTGCAGATTTAAGAGTAATAAAAGAAACACCTATGTATCCACCAACCAGCTTAAGAAATAAACTTTCACCAATATCTAGGAAGCCCTTGTATGCTCTTCCCTGAGCCCCACCCTCTCCTCCTGCCACACAACTGAGCTTTACACCAATCATTTCCTTGTCCCTTTGTCTCATGTTTTTGTGCTACTTCCCCAGCCCCTCCTTGTTTAATCTTGGATGGACTATCATAACTGTATGCATTTCTACATAACATATTATTTAATTTTGCCTATTTTTTTTACTTTATATTATTGGAATCATAATTTTCTGTACTTTCTATGGCTTGATTTTTTTTTTACTCAGCATTATGCTTTTTAAATACATCCAAGTTGATGTACACAGCTGTAGTTCATTTATTTTTAACGACTGTATATCATTCCATCCTATAAATACAACACCAAATAAGCCATTATGGAATAGATGGGTAAGTTAATAAGTATATCCATCTTTGCACATAGCCCTATTTCTGACAACTGATTTTTTTTCTGGACATCAGTGTTAGTTCTCTCAACGTGACCCTTTTCTAACTAAAAGCGCTAACACTCCTCCTGCTCCCTCATGTCTTGTTTTTCAACTGGAGTCTGGCCCTGTTCCTCTCCCACTGTACTGAATTCCAGGAGATTCTTTCATTCTGGAGCTAAGTTACCCTTCTTTGGGAAATCTTCTGCAACTAATCCCTCAGTTAGTCAATTACTTTCAGAAGCAGGAAAGACCTGTAAGTAGATGCCCATCTGTGCCCTGCCAGGTGGACACCCAGGTCACTTGAGGACAGGAAATGTGAAGGAGACCACTTCCCTAGGAGAACACCCCACCATGGTTTGCTTTTCTTTTGAAAAGTCTTTCTTCCATTGAGTGAAACCCGTTCCCTATTATTTCTACTTAAGGCTCGTTGTCCCGGATTCTGGAGAAACACACAAGAAATGTAGTTTCCTTTCCACATACCTCCTCAAATGCTTGCAAATATGAGCAGGTCCCCTTTGTCCCATTTCCTAACTCCCAACATTCTTACTCCAAGTTTCTCACTCTTCTAAGTTCACCATTCTCTGTCCCTTTTGTCATTTCTTATTTAATATGATGTCTGGTCCTTTTAGTAGATTGATCACTATTTTCTGGTCTCCTTCCTATTTATGAATGAATATGCTACACAAAATCATCTTAGACAATAATTCCCTACTCTCAGAGGAGTCTCACTACATTCAGCATTTCTATCCCGTATTGATGTCTTATTTCGACTTATTGTGGTAGAATGTTTCCAATGTGAACATATGTAAGACACACTAGAATGCGGAGTACTCTGCAGTCAAACCTTGGATATCCTATGCTAGGTACATGTCTATGAAAAAGGAACACACATTTGAAAATTCCAAGGGGTAGGGTGGCACGATGCACTCTCATAATCCCAGCAGCTCCAGAGGCTGAGATAGGAGGATCTAAAGTTCTAGGTCAGCGTCAACAGCTGAGTGAGACACTGTCTCAAAACAAAAGTTTAAAAGGGCTGGGGATGTAGCTCAGTGGTAGATCACCCCAGGGTTCAATCCTAGTACCTATCAGCACTATCGCTCCTCCTGCTTCCTCATGTCCCAATCTTGTTCTTCACCTGGAGTCTGGTCCTGTTCCTCTCCCACTATACTGAATTCCAGACGTTTCTTTCATTCTGGAACTATGTTACCCTTCTTTGGGAAATCTTCTGCAACTAATCTTCTGCGACTAATCTTCTGAGACTAAACTTGCAGTGTTCCATGCTGGGAAGCTATGATGTAGTTCTTGCTCTAAGTGATTTTGCATGAAATAATTCCTAGTTTATTTATATTTAATCAATGTGCCATCTCATTTCTCCACCAGAATTTCAGGTTCACAAAAGGCTGGGATATTAAAAACAATTCTGAGGGGAACTTCTTCATGATTTGGGAGAAGGCAAAGATTTCTTAAATAAGGAACCAAGGTAATAATAATAATAATAATAGAAAAAATAATGAGTAACTACATTAACATGAAGAATTTTGTTAATCAAAAACACTATTAACAGCAAAAAGAAAACAAATTGGGAGAAGTGTTTGCATGATCAACAAAGCACTTGTGCTCTAAATATAAAAAGAACTACAAATCAATAAAAAAAGAATATTCAAGAAAATATTTAATGTGGCATTGGGGAAATAATAGACAAATGGGTCATTGGGACACAACAGAGAACCTAGAAATAAACCCACATTGTATAGTCACTTTAGCTTTGACAAAGGTGCCAAAGCAAGAGCCTTTTCAACAAAATAATCTCTTAAACTAACAATGGTGCTGGAACAACAGGACATCTGCATGCAAAAAAATTAATCTAGACACAGATTTTATACCACTTATAAAAACTAAAATAAAACAGACTTAAATCCAAACATGCAAGACTGTAAAACGCCTATAAGAAGTCTGGGAACGTAGCTCAATGGTAGAGCATTTGCCTAGCAGTGCAAGTCCCTGGGTTCTAAGCCCAGCACCATAAACAAATAAATAAAACCCCTAGAAGGAAGAAATCCAGACAACCTTGGGTTTGGCAATGGCTTTTTAGATAGAACAGCAAAGGCACAATTCATGGAAGAATTGATAAATCCAACTTTGTTAAAATTAAGTACTTCTATAAAAGATAATGTCAAGAGAATGAGAAAACAAGCCACCACCAGAACAGGGAAGCAATCAAGATGGCCTTCAGTAGGTGAATGGATGAAGACACTTGGTACATCCAGACAAGAGGGTCTTACCCAACAGTAGAAAAAAATGAGCCCAAACCACAAAAAGACATGGAGGAAACCTAAATGCAGGTTACTACATGAAAGCTGATAATCTGAAATGGATACCTACTCTGTGGTTCCAACTGTGAGAAATGGAAAGTCTGGTGGTTCATTTTCAGAATATAGTATTTAGCCTTAGATGTAAAGTTGGGATGCAAGAAAGACAGTTGAGTCTATGGCCATACCACCCAGAACACACACAATCTTGTCGGATCTTGGAAGCAAGGCAGGGTTGGGCCTGGTTAGTACTCTCCATTCAGAAAGGAAATGGAGCAGAAGGGAAAGTTACATAATAGCATCCTAACCTATGGATGTGGCAGATCCAGGCACCTGAACAGTCCTTTCACAAACAGGAGGGCCTAACCGAGATAGAAACAGCTCTCTGTTAAGAAAGAGTAACTCAGGTAAAGAAGTAAGAGCTGCGTATGTGTCAGAGTGCATTCACCCCAAGAAGACTATCTCACCACAAGAGAACAAAGAGTTGTGGGGACAACTTTAAATAACCCAATAGGAGACAGTAAAACCTAGGTGACATTCAGGAAGTCTGTACACCCCATAGTACTCAGCCAATGAGGATCCAGAGTGGGACCTTGCACTCTAAGGGATAAAATGCTGGTTGTGCCCAATCTCTGTGTGCCTGCTCCCCCAACACACCCCATCTTGCAAGACACACCCATTAAAGTAAAGCCTTGCTTTTTGCTGTACATTGTGCTCTTAGTTCATTCCTGGGGTTTGGACAGGTAAGCATATTTCTTATACAACTACATGAAGTTTTGGGAAAGAAAACTAAAAACATGAGTGATTTCCAGCAGTTAAGCTGAGGGAGGGGTGGATATGAGAAGCATAGAAGATTTTTAGGTGAATGACATGATTCTGTATGATTCTATAATGGAGGATACATGACCTTTTACCTTTGTCAAAACCTGTAGAATGTGCAACATCAGAAGTAGACCTTAATGATAATTGTGGACTTTGAAAAATTATAATTGCATATAAATGTAGGTTTATCCATTATAGCAAAATTGCTATCCTGTGCAGGAAGTTGATAGTGGGGAAGGCTATTCACGTGCAAGGAGAGTATATGGAAACTCTATTTTCTGCTCATTTTTTTTCTGTGAACCTAAAATTGTTCTATTTTAAATTTTTTTTAACTAGATGAAACTGTCAACTTTTGTTTTAATCATTAAGGATGGACAGCACCCTTATCCCAAGACTGACAGAATACCACCCTAAAGTGGTGTTATCCTCATGGAAACCTTCAAAATGACAATATAAAATGCAGCTTTCCGTGTCTGATAAGTGCAAAAATGCAGAGCCTACTGCCCAGTCTGTGTTTACAGTGAACACCGGATGATAAAATTGACAGCTTGGGGTGATAGAGAGGGGGATCGTTTGTCAAGGAAAAATCTCAGGTGCAGTGGCTGCCTTGACAGCTGGTACGTTTGCTGGGGATCTTGCAATTTAGTTCTCATTCATCTCAAAATTTCCTTCCATTCTGTTTTCCCTTTTTTCTGCAGGATGTTTCAAAGTGTTCTGATTGCCACAAAGCACTCTTTCAGTGATTCAAAGGGAATGCCACTTGTGCCACTTTGAGACTTCATCACAGTGTCATCGGTATCTGTCTTCACTGCCTTTGGAAAAACAAACAGCAGAAAGCAGAGCCAACACATGCATCTTTTGGCTGAGTGCTGCCAACCCCAAGGCTCTTAAAGGCTTCTAGAAGATTCTGTATATAGGTAAAATGTCCTAGCCAGAAGCATAGATGTTGCATATTGATAATGGGGAGAGGACTTGGGGAATACAAAAGCTCTTTGGGAGAAATTGGGTTGTGGTGAGTTTGGTTATCTTTCATCTCTAGACTAGTCCCTCAGGCTGGGAAGAAGGGAAGAGGGGACAGTGGAGCCACAGGCTGTCTGGTCTGTGGGTGGGGGTGGGGGTGGAGTGGCAGCTGGACCCTGGAGAGGAAATGGCAGATGGCTCAGAGAGTTTTTCTGGAAGATGGTATTTCCAGCCTGACCAGAAAGTTCGGAGGCCAGGCTTCCCACAAGGATGGCCATCTCCACAGTCCCCAGAGTAGGCAGGTCACTGGGGATCCAGTGACCTCAAAGCCAACTCCTTTTACTTTCCCTCTCTTAATTGGCAAAACAACAAAATTCCTGGCACAAAGCAAATGTTCATTCAGTACATTTTAAATGAAGTAAATGAAAAAAAAAAAAAAAAAAAAAAAAATATATATATATATATATATATATATATATATATATTGTGCAACAGTGAGTTTGCGGGGCGGGGAGTGACTTTTTGGAACTGACCTCTTTCAACCAAGTTTCTTTCTCTCATTTGATATATAAACACAAAATGGCTACTAAGAAATACAAACTGGTCTGCTTACTAAATTTCCTCTGCTCCCTGAAGTTTTCAAATCTTGGACTTTGGCAGAAATGTGCTTCTAAGAAACTCTGACTCTTTCCCTGTTGGCAAACATTATATTTAAGCAGGTGTACAGTGGTCTTAGAACAACACGTTTCCTCCCAAAGGGGAAAAACAGAAGATCGTCAACCTTAATTCTCTGGAGTCTGGTTCCTGTAGTCCAAGGAGCCTCTAATTATCTGACCAGCCAAGGGGAAAGGCAGACCAGGAGCAGGGCCCCACTTACTGGAAAGCTGAGCTGCTCTGTGTGCAAGCCGCACGCTTGTGCTCCCCGGCCCTGCGGCTGGTGTTTCAGAGGCCCTGCCAGCCAGAGCTGACAGCTATGAGTATTAATGGGTAGTTGCAGAAGCCTATAACCCCATTAACAAACTGCAGGAGGAAAGACGCAACACCGACGTCAGGAGTTGGCCGTGACCCGGTGTCCCCGTGGCTTTCATCCACTCTACTTTCCCTGTCTGGCCTTGCCGGCTTCTCTGCCCTCTGGTGCTTATGAAGTCATTTAAAGGCATGAGCAAAGCATCCGCTGCCCCCAGAAGGCCCCCATGTGTCGTCAGACAGAAGCTGCATCAGTTCTGCATGAGTGTTCCCGCTCTGCCCTGAGAGGGCTTGGGGTGATTCTTTCATGCGGAAGGTCCCCCAGCCTGGCATAAGGAGTTGGGACCCTGTGACAGCTGTGACAGCTCTCTGCTGGACAGAAAGCAAGTGGATGATATCTTGCTGTCCCTGCTCCTGAATGCCACCCAGCCTGTACACAAGCAGGCTCTTCCCTGGTTGAAAGGAGATATGCTGTGCTTCACCGATGCCATTAATGTCACTACCCTGGTCATTGTTGGGGCAGTCCCACTTCCATCCCAATATCAGGGTAGAAAAGTGAGGTCAGCAAGCTGCCTAGTGAGCCTTCAATTGAAGGGGCTAGTGGTAGGATTCCTCCTCAGCACCTGACTCCATTGAGCAATCAACACACACCTCCCCACCAGCCAGGAATTCCTTCTGGAAGGTCTCTGGGGTGGGGAAAACTAAGCAGTGTCACTGAGAAATTGCAAGGCTTCTTTAAAAGGCTAAGCCCTATGCTTCAAGAACAGCAGCACCTTCCTGAGGTAGACAAAGCCCAACACCCATTCTCCTATTTTCCCTTAGTAAGAGAATCCCTAGGATGGCGATTGACCCAGAGCAAAAGACTACCTCCCCCCGTCCTGTTAGTCAGCTTTCCATCCCAGCAAATCCCTGAGACAAACGTAAAAGGAGGAAACATGTCATTAATACCCTATGTCCATGGATGATCACACGACTGGGGTGGCCCTGAACCGTGGTCAACCAGAGGAAGGAGAAGCTGGGCTCCATTTGTGTGCAATGTGTCAAAATGCATTCTACTATAAAATTAATTAATTAAGCAATTTTTTAAGGGAGGAAACATCTATTTTGGCTCATGGTTTCAGAGGTTTCAGTCCCTGGTTGGTTGTGTCCATAGTTTTGGAACCTGTGGCAAGGCACCGAGTCATGGTAGGGATCAGGTGGCGGAGCAAAGCTGTTCACCACATGGCAGCCAGGAAGCAGAGAGAGAGAAAGGAAGGGGCCAGTGTTCCGATATCCCCCTCCCGGGCATGCCCTGTGACGTAACTTCTTTTCACCAGGCCCAGGGCTGTAGGCTGGCCACCAAGCCTTGAACACAGGAACCTGTGTGGGATACTTCAGTTCCAAACCACAGCACCCAGCTTCCCTCGCAGCTACATGGTGCCACATGAGTAGTGATACATACCCGCAAATGTTGCAAAGCACTTCCCACAAAGGTGCCTTAATAAATGTGGACTCCTGTGCAGTGTTCTTTCCTGCTCCCTGAACCACTGATAATGGATATTCCACTGGGCATTCTGAGCATAGAGAATGGAAGCCACACTAGCTGGTAGGGCAGAAAGACAGCAGGTTCCTGGGTCTCAGATCACTGTGAAGCTATCGTTCCGGGCTGAGATTGCCTAACCTAGACATTGTTTTTAATTAATTTTTTAAATTAATTAATTGAGTTTTGGGATCCTTTTTAGGTTTACAGAAAAGTGAAGTGGAGAGAGCAAAGAGCTACCATATACCTTCTCGGTATACCCCCAAAAGCTCCCCCTATGTTTAACAAATTACACTGTTGTGTTACTTTTGCTATAATCAATGAATGAATATGGATACATTTTTATTAACTAAAATCTACATTTGACATTAAGTTTCACTCTTTGTGTTATACATTAGTATATTGCACTAGTTTGACACATGTATTGTTATAGTTAAAGCTTCGTTCCAGGGTTTCATAAACTGACTTCCAGACCACTCACGTATCATCAAATCAAGCCTTTATTGAAGCACACCGGTGGCGGCTGACCAGAACATAAAGCTGTTCCCCTGATCAGCCACGAACAACTGCAAGGGCACTCCTTATAAGCCTGAAAACCGCAAAAGGGATGTTCAGGGGGTCTAGCCAATGCAAGCAAGCCAGGTTACAGAAGCGGGACAGTGCAGTCAAGCAGAGGGAAGCCTAACCAATCACAGTTAGCCCAGTCACCCCAGTTACAGAAACAGAGCCCCGTTACCCTAGTTACAGAAACAATACCCCATTAGGTAGTTTTGTGTTCTTAAAGGTTTCTATAGCAAAAGGAAAAGAACATCTTGCCCCAGTCATGACTCTTCTACTTGGCATGGTTGTTTTACAGGATGAAGTCACAAAACAAAATGGAGTCACATTTGCTCCTACTACCACAGTATAATGACATGTATCCACCATGATAATGTGTCTTGCAGAACTAAAAGTCCTCTGGATTCCACATATTCATCTCTCTCTCCCTCTCCTGGAATTCTTCACAATTGATCTTCTTACTGTCTGCATAGTTTTCCCTTTCCCAGAATGTCATATGCTTGGAACTGTACAGCATGGAGGTTTTTCAGACTGGCTTCTTCTGTTTGTAGTATACATTTAATTTTCTTTCAGGTCTCTTTGTAGCTTGATAGCTTATTTCTTTTGAGCTGTGAATAATTAAATTGACTGGATGTATCACAGTTTCTTTATCCATTCACCTACTGAGGGACATCTTGGTTGCTTCCAAGTATGAGTCATTACGAATAAAATTGCCAGAAACATTTGTGTTTTAGTCAGATTTTCATTGCTGTGACCAAAAGACCTGACAAGAACAATTAGAGAAGGAAGAGTTTGTTTGGCTTATGGTTTCAGAGGTCTCAGTCCATAGACGGCCACCTCCGTAGTTCTGGGCACAAGGTAAGACGGGCAACATGGTGGAAGGGTGGGATGAAGGAAAGCAGATGAGGACATGCAAATCAGGAGCTAGAAAGCAACGCTCACCAGGGACAAAATATCAATCCCAAAGGCACGTCCCCAGGGACTTACCTCCTCCAGCCACACCCTGCCTGCCTACAGTCCACTGCCCAGTTAATCCGTATCAGTGGATTAATCCACTGATTAGGTTAAGGCTCTAAAAATGGAATCATTTCACCTCTGGACATTGTTGCATGATCTATCCCATGAGCTTTGGGGGCTACCTCACATCTAAACCATAATTAATTGTGTGTATGTTTTTATGGACACACAAGTTTTCAACCCTGAACTTTTCATGTCAGAGAAAACTCCCATCTTGCCTAAGCCACTGTTATTTTGGAGTTTCTACAAATCGCAGCCAAAATCACTCCTAACAGCACACTTCTGTGCAGAATGACTGGTGAGGCCCAGGAGCCTCTGTGCTCCTCCCTGCCGTCCTTCCCGACATCTGCAGGGTCCTGAGTGAGGGGGAGCTCATTGCTGAATCCTGAAACCCAGGTGAATAAGAACGGCCACTGGGGAGAGAAGGTTTCCAGAAATCCCATGATGAAACCGCAAGCTTCCGCTTCCCTTTGCCTGAGGACCTGAGAGCTCCATTATGTCAAAGTACAACCAGGACAAGTCACTTCCTTTCAGAAAATCACTGGTTTTTCCCAACCTGAATTCCTCACCCTAGGGAGTGGGGGGAAGTGAGTCAAGGGAAAAGAAGGGCCCCGTGGAGAGGCCCCGAGTGTCTCCTTGCTGGATGAGGACTGGCGGAGGGGCTAATCTGAACAGTGTCTGTAACTCAGCTCCCGTGTGCTTTGCAGGGTGTGAAATGGATTAAGGATCTTTCTTCCCGTGTTTTAAAAGTACACTGTGTGCAAGGCCCTGGGCAAATGACTCCCGGGTCCTTGTCCTTGCAGCTGTGTCAGAATCACTCTCTAGCTGCATGTTAGGGACACCAGCTCCTGCCCTCCTCTGGTGGCCTTCTCACTTGGCATGTATGCCCACTTCTTCTCCTCCTTGGCCCCCGTCTGATTGTTTCTAATGGTTCCTGTCACTAGGGGAAGTATCCTTGCCTGACCAAGGGCCTATTTCCCATATTGAGACCCTCCTAGGTGCTGGAGTTCCTGATTTCTTTGTAAACTCACATCTCCTAACCCTGCACACCCGGAGGACCTCCCCAGCTCTGACTGGCAGCAGCTACCTCTAACGTTCCCTCCTGGTGTGTGTGAGATGCCCTCTCTGTGTATTCTGACTATTAGTAGTAGTAGTAGTAGTAGTAGTTTTAGGTGGACACAATATCTTTATTTTATTTTTACGTGGTGCTGAAGATCAAACCCAGTGCTTCATGCATGCTAGGCGAGCGCTCTACCACCGAGCCACAACCCCTGCCCTGTATTCTGACTTTTACTGGTCCCATCTCTATCTGGCTCTCACTTTTTGAACTTCATTTCACTCCAGTCCAGACCACATACCCGTCACTGCTCTACCTCGAAGGTCAGTTTGCTGAGTCCAGCATGCACTTGGTCTACTTTCCTCTCTGACCTGCATTCACATCTGGTGGCCAATGCTGTACAATCTCTATCATCCTTGTGCCAGCAGCATGTCGATATGAAGAGCTCACAACAATCTGAGGAAGGAAAACAAGAGGTGAGATATTTTGGAAAATGGACATTGGTAAAACCTTGGCAAGACTTTTACCAGCAAGGAGTAAAACAGTGCCACATGAGAGCAGATTCTCTTGGGAGGAAATCTCAAACATTGATCCATGTTGTACTACAGGATGCGGTTCTATGGGATGGTCATTTTATTTTATTTTATTTTTCAACAGGAGGATGGAACCTAGGACCTTGGACATGCTAGGCAGGCACTCTGCCCCTGAGCTATATCTTCAACCCTCTTTTCTTTTAGGACAAGTTCTAAGTTGCCCAGGCTTGCCATCCCTCCTGCCTCAACCTTCCCAGTTGCTGGAATCATAGACATGTGCTACTGAGCCCGGCTTGGATGGCCAACTTATGAACTTTGGTCCAAACACATGTTATAGCTATTAACAATAGATATGAAGCCAACCAGAGTCATTAAGAGGTGATCTCAACAATGGTAATAACAACTCAAGTTTATTGGACACGTAGTTTATGTCACACAACTTGCTCTGCCCTTTTGGTGTCATCTCACATAATCCTCACCCGAAAAATATGTAAACCAAAGCACAAGCTCAAGTTCATGGGGTAACTGATAGAGCAGGAACTTCAACACAGACTTGTCTCCCAGAGTCCACCTCCATTAGGTCAGCATGAGCAGGCCCTCAAGTGACTAGAACCAGCCAGCCGGCCCCAGAGAGGCAGAAACCTCCCTGGTTCAGTGCACTCTGCTTGACCATCTGCTCCGGTGATGTTCTTCAATGTCCTGGAGGCCTCCTGCATCAGAACCATGGGTGGTGGTTGTTAGAAAGCTCAACTAATGAATCAGAATGTCTGAAACTGCCAATGGGGGAAAGTTCAAATAGCTTCTTCCAGACTTTAACAAAAATGCAGAAACTGATGCTGATTTGGAGTGGTCAAACCATCCAAATAAGGCTTCAAGCCTCGATGAGGCCAGAGCCATAAATTCCACCATCTCTGACTCAGAGAACTGATGGAGAGAAAAAAAAAATACCTATTTCCTGTCCCTGATGATTTCCATTCCTCCTCTTCCACCCAGGCAACTTCGTTCTCGATGACTTTTCTGAATGTAAATGATGTATATCCCATCCTGTTGAGCGGCTCTGCCACCATCAAGGCTCAAAGACGAAACTTTTGAAACTTTTGTATTGACACCAGAAAATTCGTTCTCCCTTTGTGAAGGACACCCAACACCTGCTAATGCTGGTCTTTGAAGTAAGCCAAGGGGCTGGTACTTCAAAGTACTTATTCATACACAACTACAAAATGAGAGTTGACGAGGGGCTCAGTTGGGGCAGTATTCTTGGTGTCCTTGCCTAACCAAGGGTATTTAGACCCTGAGTGAAAGAAAGAAAAAGAGAAGATTTCACACGAACCAAATGATTCAGGCAAGACAGTCTCTCCCTGGTCTTCTCGCTGACAGCCTATGCAGGGATGGGGGAGATGGAAGAGCACACACGTATGAACACACTTGGCACACACACACACACACACACACACACACACACTAAGCACCTCTTGCTCCCCGACTTCTGTGGCATGCTGATGGCCTTAGTACTGGCCAGCCGTTTGTCTGCCATTCCACGTGGTTTTCCACTCTGCGCGGGCTAAAGCCTTTTTTGTCCTGAATTCACGGCCTTTATTGCAGCTAGACATTACCTTCAGCAAGGAAGTGTTCTTACCATCTATTTTTTTTTCTGCTATGTTTGTAGTACATTTTGTGTATTATTTTTTTTTTCTCACCTGTTTTTGCTATTTTTTCCAGGCATGACTAGCCCCATTGAAATTTTTCCTTTGTAAAACTGAATAACCCCAACAAAGGAAATTATACTTCACAAAGAGAACTAAGTCATTCAATGTTCCTCCCTGGAAGAAAAAAAAAGGCAATCATATAACAAATTCCCACCTCATTTTTTAAAAAATCAATTGCTGTTAGTTTTATCTCAGGGATTAATACTCATAGAACCTTCTAATGGAGGGTCTTTTGAAGAATCTATTATCCAATAAGGTCCAACTCTGAACTAGGGGAAAATATCATGAGCACAGAGTCACAGTCCCTATGTTTTGGGCCTTGGCTGCCAGTTCTGCATGACTTTGGTGAAGCAGACTGAGTTCCTCCACATTCTCCACATCTGTTAAGTGTGAGGCATTCCTCTGCCCCTACCTAGAATCTTCATGGGAAGTTGGGAATTTTAAAAGATAAAGGTGTTCTCAGGCCCATAGTAAGTGTTCAAACTTCTTCAAGAAATTAAATCTCACTCATAAAAATAAACTTCACTGACCATCTCCTCAAATGTTTCGTGGATTGAAACCACAATGATGATCACTTTTATATTTGCTATTGTTTTGTTGTTGCAAGTTTTTAAATCATAAATAGCAACAAGTACCCAATGGAAATCCCCAAAGCTTCTGTATTCTAATTGAAAGTCACACAATGCAGGATTTTTCCCTCATTGAAATTTTTCTTTAAAAATTATTTTAATTAAGAAACATCAATTTTAAGTGTGAGAAGTTAATGTCAAATACAAAGTAACATCTAGAGTAACAGAAATTTCTCACTCAAAAAAATTTCCCCAAACAAAAACACAACCAAGGAGTAAAACATAGCAACAAGATTTTCCATGTGTTGAAGATGTTAATCATGTCACCCATGAAGAATGGTTCAAGTTCTATTCTCAGCCTAATAATTCCTACTTTAAATTTCTCTTTAAATGCATGTTTAGGGAAAAAAAAAAGAGTGGCAGTTCATTTCACTTAGATTCAAACTCTCACTTAAAAGGATAGAGGCAGAGTGGACCAGCAGATTACCGACAGCAATGTCACAAGAATCCAATCCCTTTAGGAACAGGGTTGCCACCCTTTTGTATTTGCAGTCAGTTTTGTCAACTTTTTATTTTACATAGTTGACTAGGCTGTAATACCAGTTGTTTAGACAAATAGATTAAATCTAGATATTGCTCTTAAGGTCCTTTTTTAGGTGTGAATAGCAATTAAATCAATAGACTGTGAGTAAAGCCAATTGGGGGAAGGCTATTGGTCAGCATTCCGACACTATAACAAAATACCTGAGATAATTAACTTATAAGACAAGAGGCTTATTTTGGCTCACAGTTGCAAATTTTCCAGTCTATGATCAGTTGGTCCCATATCGTTGGGCCTGTGGTGAGGCAGCACATCATGGCAGGACTGCATGTCAGAGCAAAAGTACACACCTCATGGCCAGGAAGAAAAAGAGAGGGAGAGGAAGGGGCTGGGATCCCACTGTCTCCTTCAATGGCAGCCTCCAATGACTTGATGACTTCCTTCTAGGAAGCCATCTTGGGGACTAAGCCTTAAACTCACAGACCTTTGGGGAATATTCAAGATCCAAACTATAGCAAAAGCCTTAAGAGCAGAACTGAGATTTCCCAAAGAAGAAGGCATCAACCTCAAGAATGTCACATGTAAACCCTATCTGAATTGTTTCCAGCTTTCTGACTCAGTACTATGATGTCAATTCTTACATCTGAATCTCATCCTGATGGATGGATGGATGGATAGATAGATAGATAGATAGATAGATAGATAGATAGATAGATAGATAGATAGATAGACACACAGGTAGATAGATCAATAGACTGACAGCTCTCCTATTAATTCTGTTTCCTGGGCAAACCCCAACAGATACATGTTCTGTGTAACACTTAGAAAGATCTTCCTCATTCTGAGACTTCTGAAACAATTTCCTTTCACAATTTCTTGTCATGCTTTCATGTTTTTAATTTTTAAAATGTTTATTATTATTCCTTTTTTATTTTGCTCTATATAACATATGAATAGGAATATAACAATGTTATTCCCAGATAGGGAAAAGCCATTGTGATTTATATATTTTTGCATAAATATTAAGTAAAGAGTCTGGTTTTCTGATACAGTTTGTAAACTGGCCCAGGGATCAATTAAAAAAGAAAGGTTTCAAAAACACGCCAGGAGAATATGAACATCTTTGGGAAGTGGATTTCGTCATAGGAACTACTTTAGAGGACAAAACTCGCTTGGATACACAAGTCCTGAACTGTTTGCTTAATAAAAATTAGCAACTAGTGAGTGATACCTCAGACATCAAACTATATCACCAAAATTAAATTAGTCTGAGGGACTCCTGACACAGGCATTGATCCGGGGCCAAGATCACCAATTTGCCCACCAACCCTCACTATCACTGTGTGTCTTGCAATTTTGGTTTTGCATTAGAGCAGTGAGTGATGCCCTGACTCATACCTGCTGGGGACTTCATACTCCATATTTCATTCTGCCTTTTATTGAAATCTTAACACACACAGCAAAATTGCCCTATTGCAAAAAAAAAAAAAATGCAGCTTAATAGGAAGATTAGCTATTGGGGAAAGTCCTCAAGATGCTGACTCAAGAAGTCTGAGTCATCCTTCCTTCCTTGGGTGAATTTAGTTTGTTCACAAGGTCCTTTGAACACAATGAATAGTTTGGAGCTGCTTTCCCCATAGAGGAGAAAGAGGATCCCGAGTCTATAATTAAACCGACACAAAAATGCTACTCTCAGAGTTTACAATAACATCTTGGATGTGTGTGCAAAGCAATTCAAAGTTGAACCAGCCTCAACATGGGTGCTTTTCCTCACTAAGTATTTGATGTGGCCGAATAAAACCATAGTCCAGGAAAAAGAAAAAGAAAACAAAAAAAAAAAAAGTCCTCAAATCAAGCATGGTCTGAATGTAATACATTTGAAATAATCAACAAACACACCCAGTTCACAGAGGAGTGGGCCACAGCAGGGTTGTTCCAGCACAGGTAGCCCTGGGCAGCACCTCTGTCCCTCCTGTCCAGGGTTTCATCCACCCTCAGTGAACACCTGGTGAGCACAGAACAGTACAATGTTCTGAGAGAGAGAAAACTAGAGCCCATATTCCCATAACCTGTGGTACAGTGTATTATTGTCATTGTTCTTTTAGTCATCATGGTTAATCTCTTCCTGTGATTAATTTGTAAACTATTATGGGCACATATGTTTAGGAAAAATCATCATGTACTAAGTTTCCTTGCTCTCTGCAGTTTTAGACATCCACTAGAATGTACCACTTGTGGATAAGGGAAGAACCACTATAGTTTCTTTTCAAATTATCATTTTACAAAACTAGTCCTTTTTTTTTCCTTTAAGAAAGAGCATAGAACAGGAGCAGGGTTACAAATGGGTCGAGTGCTCTTGTAAAGAATGTCTGTGGGGTAAATATTTGATAGGCCATGACTGGATTCAATTTTATTGCCTTTATTACCTGTTTGAAATTACATGATCAATGATTTGGATTTTATTTTCTATTTGGAGGGCTTGCTGTTAATAATGATTAGCATTTAAATCTGATGGATCACATATATTTGTCCCTCAAACAAATAAAAACTTTCCTCTTGTTTGCCCTATACATCCTTTGGCACAATTAGAAGTTGATTTCCATTTTTCATAAATAGTGCTACTTTTTAGTGTTTTAAATTTCAACAATTTCTTGCACCCATGAAGCTGTAAATCATTATTTTTAGTTTTTCCCAGATGGACGGCTCTTGACTAACGTTTCTTTGGAATCATGCCTCTGTGGGTCTGTGCCAGATGTACTGTCCTTTCCAATATGATTTCCTGTTGCACTTGTAGTGGAATCTGCATATCATCTTTCCCACATGAAAGTATCTGAATGCTTACACAAATGAATTTTATTAACATGCTTTGAAGAGCTGGAGGAACTGGGGGAAGCTCAGTGGTCAAGCATTTGCCCTGGGTTCCCTTCCCAGCACTGCAAAAACAAGCTAAGAATACAAAGATTGAAAAAAGAAATAAACAAGATCATGGTATTCATATTACTTTGAACCTACTGTTCCTCTTTAGCAACATTTCCCCATGTGACTAAATTATCTCCTGTACCATCCTTTTGATAGTTCTGATCCACATTTTTGGCATGCACCTAGCAACATGGGAAATAAAATTCTGTTACATGAAAGAGAACAATGACCTGATTCAATGATAAATCAGTCAAAACTCCTGGACTGCTCTTGCCCCTGTTCAAATGTGGGGCTGGTAAAAACTACACATGTCCTTGGGTCACTATATAATCAAGAGCTTCTAGAAGGTGCTGCCACTGGGAAGCCCTCCCCTTCCTGCTTATGGTCAGAAGATCCCTCCCTTCCTAAAACCAGCCTTCTCCCTGCCGTGAGTCCTCTGCTCTAAGAGAATCTCTCAGTTCTGGAAATCTGCTGCTATCCAAAGCCATCTGAGGGCTTGCAGGAACTGAGCCACAGGGGTCACAAGATTGGGCATCAGACAAAGCCCTCCTGCTTAATTTCTTCATGGCAAGAAACAGTACACTCCTTGTTCCTCAGTTTCCTTATCTATACTATAAGGATAATACTAGTGCAGCCTTACTAGGTGGGCTAGTAAACAATGTAAAGTGGTGGGCTACCAAGCAAATGTAAAGTTCTCAGTTCCGTGTCTGGCAAAATTAGGCTCACTAATTTAAGCCATTATTACTTGCTGGATGAAATCCTTGTAGAGTAATCCATTCAACAAACACTAAGACTCTGCAAGGTACCTGTGTTAGTCAGCTTTCTGACACTGTGACAAAATACCTGAGACAAATAACTTAAAAAGAGGAAAGGTTTATTTGGTCTCACAGTTTCAGAGGTTTCAATCCTTGGTTGGCTGGCTCTTTAACTTTTGGGCCTATGGTGAGGCAGCACACCACAGTGTGGTGGAGCAAAGCTGTTCACTTCGTGGCAACTGGAAAGCAGAGAGAGAGAAAGAGAGGAAAGGGTGAGGGTCCCAGTATGTCCCAGTAATCCCTTCAAGGACCCAATCCAAGTGACCCAACTTTCTTCTCAATAGTGCCAAGGGCTACTGGGCAAATCTTGAGCACATGAGCCTGTGGAGAGCATTTAACCCCTACTGGTGTCATAAGGTGCTAAGGTAAAGAAGCCAGAGGAGATGGTCACACACAGTAGAACAGGGGTCAGCAAACTGAGTTTGTAGGACAAATTTGGTCACTTCCTGTTTTTGTATAAATTGTGAGCTGAGATTTTTAAATGTTAAAATATTTTTAATAAAAAAAGAATATTTTGTTTCATGTAAAAGTACATGGAATTCAAATTTCAATGTCTATAAATATTTATGGTATTCTCCTCATTAGTTAGCCTATATTACAAAAAACATTATACTCAATTATTGTTATTATATTTTGAATTTAATCAGCAAAAGTGTGCATAAATCTTTTTCTCTTTTATTATATAAATATCTACATAATATCCTCCACTTTGCCTCTCGCCCTGCAAAAGCTAATTATCTACTATCTAGTCCTTCATGGGAAACATTTGTTCATCCTTGCTTTTAAGACATGTAAGTAGGGGCTGGGGAGGTGGCTCAAGCGGTAGCGTGCTCGCCTGGCATGCGTGCGGCCCAGGTTCGATCCTCAGCACCACATACAAACAAAGATGTTGTGTCTGCCGAAAACTAAAAAATAAAAAAAAAATAAAAAATAAATAAAAAGACATGTAAGTAAACAACTTATTTGATTATAATACAGTGTAAGCTAGAATAATGGCTCTTTCAAAGGCACAGTAAAATGATTAAGGGAGTTGGAGAAAGGAGAGATGGGGTGCCCAGGGAGAATTAGACATTGATCCATGGAGAACAGGCTATTATAGTACTTAACCTGGAAACTAGTACAAGTGGTTACTTGGAGGTACATGGGGAAGGGGGTACAAATTGGGCAGATGGACATGGAGATTGATGTGAAGATTTTTTATTTTATACCTTTTTTATATTTTTTATATTTTTTTATATTTTTTATATTTTGTAATTTTATCAATTACAAATACTTTAATTGTACAGATTTATGAGGTAGAGTGTGAATTCACTACTTGTACACAATATGTAATGATCAAATCAAAGTAATTAGCATTTCTGTCTCCTTAAACATTAAAAAAAAATGTTCATTAACTCTGTGCACACTTAGGTAGGACAGTACATTATTTCAATAGTATGTATTATTAAAATTGCCAAATCATATAAAAATACACATATTTAAAAAAAAAAAAAACATTTTGAGAACTGGCTCAAGCCTCTTGGCTCTTACCCCCGCCCCCATGCAGAAAGCCCCATGCAGGGTCCAGGTGAGGGCGGGAGAGTGAAAGCCTGAAGCTTCCCTGGGGACCTGGGAGAAGACGGCAGGTGGAAATGGCAGGTCTGTTCCCCGCTGGGATGGCGAGGCCATGCCCTGCTCTCGTGGACGGCAATGACGCCTGTTAAAGTGCTTGTGTGCTTCGACTTTGTTCAATGTTGAAAGCTGCCATCATAAAAAGACTACCTCCCTGGGGAAGGAATTCAAGTGAGCCATCTTGTGAACACTGGGAAGAGGGCACAGCAAGCCTGAATGATAAAATTATCTTAGTAAAAATAGCAGAAGAGAGAGGAGGAAAAAGCCAAAGAGGGAGCTAAAAGCCTCTGGCGTTAACCCTGTCACTGCAGTGTAAGAGTCGTCTCAAAGGTGTTCACAAGGGACAATCGAACATATAGAAAAACACGGGGCAACTGAAGGCAGGCAGTGTCACCTGGTACAGGGAGGGTCAATGGCCTTCCTTTGGGCTTGTTTTCCATCCCAGTCTCAGTGCAATCAAGTTTGGAGAGGGGCCATTTAGAATGAGTTAAGACCGAGCAGGCAGCTCCCATGTTAAACAAAAGTGTGATTTCTTACTGGCCAAGGCTCTTCCAGAGTTACTGTTCAGAGTCCACAAGGAAGTTTGTAGGTACCTCGGACCTCCTCCATGTTGTTGGCTTGAATCAGAACTCCAAGCATGCTCTTGGGCTTGTAGCGAGAAGGTTTGAATGGAAAGGACAGATGGCCAGCCAGAAAGAAAGAGAAGGGGGACTCTAACCCTCAACCCCTAATCCAAGGTGTCTCTTTGGGGGCTTCTAACTCCAAGAAAACCTTAGACTACAAATTCTGTAGTCCAGAATTCTCACCCCAGATGGCAATAATGTCCATGAACTTGGGATATCCAAGGGTGGATGTGATATAACTTCTCTGGGAACTTCAACCTCAGAAGGTTTGACTTTTCCTCTGGGAACTCTAACTCCATGAAGAGATGGGGATTCTAACTGTATATTATGGTTTGAATCGGAGGTGAACCCCAGAAAATTCATGTTCACCAATGCAGGACTGTTCAGATGTGAAATGATTGATTATGAGAGTTGTAACCTAATCAGTGGATGAATCCATTTGGTGGATCCCTAATTTGGATGGATTACTGGGTGGTGACTATAGGAGGCAGGTGGGGCATGGAGAGAGGAAGCAGGTCACTGGGGGCTTGCTCTTGGGGACTATATTTTGTCTTTGTCTCTTTGCTTGCTGGCTGGCATGAGTTCGGCAACTTTCCTCTGCCACACCCCTCTGCCATGATGCGCTGTCTCACCTGAGGCCCAGAGTAATGGAGTCAGTCAGCTGATGATGGACTAAACCTCTGAAACTGTAAACCCAAAGTAAGCTTTTCCTTATTAAGTTGTTAGGGATTTTGATCACAGTGATGAAAAAGTTGACTAACACACCCTGTGAAGATCTGGATATCCTAACCCTGTGAATCATTCTGAAAAGATAAGAATAGTCCAGGCAAGAGGCTGAAAGTCTGACTAGTTTGTTCCCCAGCCATCTAGGACATCCAAGAGACAGGACGGGGCAGAACATTAATTATAAGCACTGTTTTCACTTCCCAGATTGAAAGAAGAGAGAAGGAAAAAAATGAAGGGAGAGGAAAGACCAGTTGAGATTTGGATGACACTGCAGATCTGGGTCTCCACCAAATCTTGAGAGTGATGTCTCTCCCTGCCCACCAGCCCCTTGAATACCCATGATTCAGAAGTTCTCAGCCACCATCCAAAGAGGGGACCCCGAACTTGAGCAGATAGATTAAGATTGTGTCCTATTAGTCAGAAGGGAAAAAAAAACAGAAGGAAAGGGGTGGAAATCAGAGGCCAAAGAACAAAGGGAGGGTAGAGAGGGAGCCGTCCCAGGGCACAGCTAGGGGTGCAGACCCACCTATGTGAAGACTCGGAAACAAGTGGTCAGGTAGCTGCTTTAGTCGATCACAAGGAAAGTCCAGGTCAGCTGTCTCCACTATCAGCGTTCACCTATGGAAACTCCTCAAGGTGGATGTCCCTTCGTGGTCAGCACTTACGTCACCAGCTCAGTGGCTTCTTGTGCTCTTTACCAGAAGAATCAGACAGAAGCACAGACCCATAGGAACAAAGCTCTTTATTGGGGGCAAAGAGAGTTTCTGTTGGAGCCAGAAGGATGACCCAGCACTGATCCAGAGTGTCAGCCTGGTTCCAGCACAGGACAAAGGTGGGGTTTTAGCTGTGCCTGCACTCTTCTGTATGCTTCCCCACGTGCTCCACGTCTCATTACCATCTGAAGTCTCCACCTAGTGGTGCACATTTTACTATGTTAATCAGGTAAAGGCCACAGTAGGTCACTTTTGTGTCTATGGTACATCACCTGGAGTTTACCCTTGTCTTCTGGGAAAGTCCCTAATATTATTATTTTCTGAATAAGGCAGACCCTGCTTTGTCTGGCTTTGGTTGGCATTTTCTGCTGAGCACATAATCTCAAAGAGGCTGAGTGGACTTTCCCAGTCTCCTGTCTCCTGGTGTGTGATCTCTCACTCCCACAGGCTTGAAGACTGGTGCACCCTTAACTCCTAATTTTCTGGTAAGACTGAGAGCTAACAAGGCTGTCTTAGTCCTGAGGGGTTCATTGGATGGTGCCCCTGACTGTGTCACAAGGACCTGGCAAAAGAGGATTGGCTCTGGGGTGTGAGTCCTGGTGGTTAGAGTCAAAACTAAGAGAATGTCTTGCCTTTCACTCTATCAAAAAGAAATAAAAGGAGGAATTCTGTATTAGGGGGGAAAAAACGCTGCTGAAGATCGGGTGACTTCTCAGGCTGACCTGGATGCTGTGACCACGCCCCGTGGCCTGGCACGCCGACCTTCCTTGACTTCCAGGACAGCCCTCTCTTTGGTTCTGCCCTACCCCCACTGATGCTCCTCCACGGCCCTATCATGGGCTCTCTCTTCTTTGTCCCCATCATTCCCACAGTCCTGCCGCCCACTCTGATCTATCCTGAGTTTGTCTTCCCATCACACTCCTCAATTTGGACAATATCCTTCACTCCCAAAGGCTGGCTCCCAAATTGGTCCCCAAGCCCCAGGTAGATCTACCTAAGAGACCTGATAGCTCAGTCTAAACAAGCTCACCTCCAAAAACCAGAGGAAGACCCCTGAGGGTCTCCACGTGGGGCTCGCTGGGAGGCCACAGAACATGTCATGTTCACGGTTCTACCCCTGACATGTGTTATGGGCTCTAATGTCTGCCAAGAGGAAGAAAGAGGAAAAAAGAAAGGGGGAGAGACAGAAAGACAGAAGGGAGAGAAAGAATGAAGAAACAGCCTTGGCTCAAACCCCCTCTGTTAACTCAGTGTCTGACCGTAGGCCCACCACTCAGCTCCCTGTCCCAGAGAGCCTCGGTGTCCTTACCGCAGAACAAGGTGCCCTCTCAGGCTGGTTGTGAGGGAAGAATGAGATGATATATACAAGTTTAACATAGCTGGGTATGGTGGCATAGACCTGTCATCACAGTGACTTGGGAGGCTGCCGTGTCCTGCACGGCCGCGAATTCAGGTAACTAACCCGTCGGTGAGGGGATGAAGAAAAGACAAACAGACACACACATAGAGAAAAAGCTGGGTCCCAGTGGCTCATTAACAGCCCTGGCAGGGAGGCAGGGACCGTGAACAAGCTCTGCGTGTTTATTATGTAGGTTTTAACATCCAAAGGATTTATTGAGAAAGTTTCTTCAAGATAAAACAGAACCAAAGTTGAGGGTATAAACAGCCCAATTAGAACTATCAGCTTGCATCCATAATTCTCTACCCCAGGCAGATGGCATATAAATCCAAGGTGAAGAACTGATAAACCTGTGGCTGGCACAGAATTTCCCTTTGAACAGGGCATCACCACAGCAGCTGGGCAGTTTCAAATCAACCCTTTTGCTCTGGGAGTTCCCAGGCAGGGCATTGCCTCTGTTTCCGGACAACTCAAGGACTAGGATTCATTTGCCACTCCTGACAGGACATGAGGTATCCCCCAAAAGCTCCCGTGTGAGACAGTGCAAGAAGATTCAGAGAAGAAATGATTGGATCATAGAGCCTTGACCCAATCAGTGAAATTAATCACCTGATGGGATTAATTGAGTGGTAACTGAAGGCAGGTGGGGTGTGTGACTGGAGGGGGTGGGGGATTGGGGGCATGGCTTTGGGAATATATATTTGTATTTGGCAAGAGGAGATCCCTCTTTCTCTCCATTTCTTTTTTTAAAAAAATATTTATTTTTCAATTGTAGTTGGACACAATACCTTTATCTTATTTATTTATTTTTTTTAATGTGGTGCTGAGGTTCGAACCCAGGGTCTGGCACAGGCTAGGCCAGCACTCTACCGTTGAGCCACATCCCCAGCCCCTCTCTCTGTTTCTTGATCATCATGTGAGCAGCTTCCCTCTGCTAATACTCTTCCTCCATGATGTTCTGCCTCATCTTGAACCCTGAGGAATGGAGCCAGACTTCTATGGACTGAGACCTCTGAAACTGTGAGCCCTCAAGTAGACTTTTCCTCCTCTACAGTTGTTCTAGTTGGGTCTTTTAGCCTCAGCAGCAAAAAACAACAACAACAAAAAAAAAAAAAACTGACTAACAAGAGGCTAGGGCAGTAGGATCACAAGTTTAAGGCCAGCCTGGACATCTTAATAAGACCCTGTCACAAAAGAAAAAAAGAAAAAGGACTAGGGATGTAACTCAATGATAGAGCACCGCTGGGTTTAATCCCCATAGGGAAAAAAATTATTAAAGCTTATATCACAGAGTCCAGCCCATAATGAGTGTCCTGGGCATGCTACTGTAATTACTGCTATTGAGGGTCATGGAGCTGGTGAGAAGCAAAATCCAGAAATAGTTGTTCTCTCCGCAGTCGCTTCCATACATGGCTGCATGTTCCACGGAAGCTCTCCTGGCACCCCAGGGGCTCACTCACCTCCCGAGAGCCTGCCCCTCCCCTGAGTGCTGCCAGACACACAATTACAGTTTCTGGGAGCTGGAGAAAACCTCTTTAGCAGAACAGCAGTTTCTGACACACACAAAGGAGGAGTAGGCAGAGCCATTAAGACACACTCAGAGCTGTTCTGAAGCCCAAGGAACTCAGCCTGAATCACTGTCCTTGTCAGCAGGTCCTTTCCTCAGCATCAGAAGACTTTGTTCCCAGCCTCAGGACCAGATTGCTCAGGGAGTGAGAGGAAGCAGGAAGACTGGGCTGCCTGCTTCTGCTGCTGCTGACCCAGTGCCCACTGTGTGGGGAACACTCAGCCACAGCAGATGGAGGGACACTAAGAATAGCCAGTGCTTGCAGAAGGAGGATGAGAGCAAGGAGGCCCGGCTTGGTTCTGGACACAGCACTCACTGGGTAGAGGAGGTAGCAGGTTTCTTAGCTCAGCTGCTGTAACAGAATGCCATAGACTAGGTGGCTTAAACAGTAGAAAATTTCCATCATATTTCCAGGACTGAGAAGTCCAACATCAAGAAGCCAGCAGATTTGATGAACTGGTTCCTGGTTCATGGATAATGCCTTCCTCTCCTCATATGGCAGATAAAGGAATCCAACTCTGGTGTCTGTTCTATAGGGACACTAATCCCATCATGAGGACCCCACTGTCATGACCCTGAGGATCCATCTAATGCTAATCACTTCCCAAAGCCTCACCTCCTACTATGTCACATTGGTGGGTGGGGGCTTGACATGTAAATTTGGAGTGGGAGACACACAGCATTCAGTTCATATGGCAGGTGATGACCTTCCCGGTCTCCATATAGTGCTGATCCCCTTTACAAGGCCTCTTGGTGAGAGCCAGTTATGGCACAGTAGCTAAGAGAGGTGAGCCTGGAGCCGAATCACCTGAGTTTGAATTTGGAACCTGCCTCTTGCCAGTTATGTGACTTTGAGCATATTATTGAATTCCTGTACCTCAGTCTTCACATCTGTAAAGTGTGAGTGAGAGTAACAGGACCTGCCTCACAAGGGTGTGAGACATTAATCCATGCCCAGCACTTACTTAGAACAGGGCCTGGTGCTACATTAGTGTTTGCTATTTTCATTATCACCGGATAAGTTGATTCCATCCAATTAAGAACAGTCCATGACACAATGTTCCTAAGCACAGAGTCCAGCACAAGTCAGTGTCGTGGGGTGGAGAGAGCATTGGAATGGTAATTAAAAGAAGGCTCATCTCTGAGCCACCACATCCTCGTTAGGTGACCCTGAACACATAATCCCTCTGAGCCTCAGTTCCTCCTATAAATGAAAATGCTGTAGTGGCTGTGCTCTGCCTAAGTCTCAAGATTTCTTGGATGACTGAATGGAGTCACCGTGAGAAATGTCTGAGCATTCTAGAATGCCAACCGTGATCATCAACCTGCAGTTCCTTTGGCCTCTAAGGGGGAGCCATGCCAAGGCAAGTCAACATCCTGTGCCCTCAAAGGTGGCAGTGTGTGTGCGAGTACACATGTTGGAGTGATGAGAAAAGCCAGCAAAGACAGGGGCCAGGGACACTTTGCTGAGGACGTGGGAGCTGAGTGGGTGGAGCTAGAGAAGCACACATCTGTAATCTTCAGTGGAACAAAGGCATTGAGCAAATAAAAAACTGCATAAAGAAAACACATGGCCATTATTAAAGGTTTAATGACAAAATCTTACAGTCCATCTTCATTTCAGAGCGGAAACAGAACACTCACATCCATTCTATCAGGGAAGAATGCACCCAGCGTGCCCTACGCCGCATCCTGGAGGCCGGGGAGGAGGAAATGGCTGTCACAGAGCTCTGCACAGCAGTCCTAATAAGAAGGACATTGGGGGGCTGGGGTTGGAGCCCAGTTGGTAGAGGACTTGCCCAGCATGTGTGAGGCATCGGGTTCAATCCTCAGCACTACATAAAAAATAAATAATTTTTTTTAAAGGACTGCTTAGCCTGCCATGACAAAGTGCCACAGATGAGAAGCTTAAACAACAGAAATCGATTGTCTCAGTTCTGGAGACGAGAAGACCAAGACCAAAGTGTTGGCAGAGCAGGTTTCTTCTGAGGTCCCCCCTCCTTGGTAGTCGATGGTCATCTCTTCCCAGTGTCTTCACCCTGTGTGTCTCTTTTTGGATCTCTTTTTCTTATAAGAAGAGTAGTCATATTGGATCAGGACCCACGTTCATTATAATGATTTAACTTCATCATCTCTTGAAAGACCCAGTCTTCAAGTACAGTCACATTCTGAGATACCGAGAGTTAGGACTTCAGGATGTGAGTTTGTGGGGACACAATTCAGCACATAACAGAGGGCACCATTTCTGGAGAAGAAATCCAAATAAATGCTATAGGTGCCCAATAGAATTGTCCACAGTTATGAAAACTTAGAGCAATTAGGACTTAACCCAGAGCAGCTTCTCTGAGCCCCCAGGGCAGGGGTGGCGGATAGGGGGCTGGAGGAGGGGAAGCAGGAGGGAGGTATAGCTGGCCCGTATGCTCATCACACCAGGCAGGGTACTCCTCAGTCTGAGAACCCTGATTTTGATCCCTGCCATAGTCACGTTGTACTTGGGCTCTCTGCCCCTTTCAAGAAGAACTTAAACAAACAGTCAGCGCTTTACTGCTTCCATTGAGAGGAATATCTACAAACATCAGACTGCTGGTTCCTTGAACAAACCCAGGGTCAGCAAGGCCGGTCATCTACGTGAGACAGAAGAGTCACAGCTACTAGAGCCCTGTGAAGCATAGCTCTGTCCCCAGCTTCCTAGCACAGACGGAATAAGAAAATGTAAATAGTTCAAATTAATCCAGTTTGACCTCTGACTAGAACCATTTGCACTCTTGCCCTGACTCAGAATCCAGCCACCTCCTTGGGACTGCATGCGCCCCAAGGCTACTAATGCCCTAACATTCTGTGAGGCTAACAAATTAGTGTCAGTGAGAACAACAGAGGATACAAATGTTTTTCACTTCCGTTTTTCATTCATTCACTCATTGAACACAGGTTGCTCAAGTACCTACTATGTATTGGGTGCTCAAGGAAGGGGCAGAGAGATCATAGGAGGCTGCGTGGAGGAAGTGACATTTAATTTGCCTTTGCAGACTAAGACTCTGGTGGGTGAAGGAATCCTGGGTGAAGGAATGGCATGAATAAAAGCCAGTAAACACAAAAGACAAACCCTATTTTTGGTTGACAAGCAGCTAACCTCTCATAGGAACTGAAAAACGATTGTTGTCAGGAATGCATGAGCTGATCTGGATGTGTAGGTAAGAACTGAGCCTACAAGGGAGGACTCCATTTCACCTGTGCTTTGCCTCTGAGAGGCTTGAAATCAATCTACAGAGCCCAAAGAAAGGGGGAGGAAGAATGGGGAGGGTAGCAGATCACTCTTTCTTCCGGTGAAAGGATGCCAAGAGGAAGGATACAGTGATGACTACCGGCTGCTATCTTCTAGTTGCTCTTGATTCAAGCCATGGGAGTGGGTGTTCAGATCTGCATGTCAGTATGGAAAAGTCACTTGACTGATGCCTATTTCTGAGCATCTAAATCTGCTGGGGTTGAGTGGTTTTGTTTGTATACCATTCACAGGATGAGTCTTATTGCTTATGCAAATACTTCCTTTCAGGCACGGATGGTGGGAGTCAAAGAAGCTTCTACTGCATCTCAAGATGGTGCCCCAGATGGGAGTTAGCGCCTACTGCCAGATTCTATAAAAGAGAATCACAGGTGAACAAATTGACTTCCTCAAGTACTGGGGCAAGGGACAATGAAGAAATCCCAAGCCAAGAAAAGAAAGGTGGCCTCTAGAAGGTGGAGAAGATGAGGAAACAGGTGAAATATGTTCACACTCTTTGAAACCACCAAGGTCGTAGTAATGTGTCATAGTAGTCGTGGAGAACAAAACACAATGGCATTATCTTCCTAAATGCACCATGGTTATCTACAAGGATAACAATAAGAGGAGTTGGGTGAAGACCACATGGGAAGCCTTGTTAGTAACTTTGTAATTGTTCTTTAAATCTAAAATTATTCTCATTAAAGCAAAAAATTTTAAAGAGACTAAGACTTAACCAAAAATGAGCAAGCAAGGCCATTCGTGCCCTGGTCCCTGGAGACTTTCTCCTTCCATCCTCCATTTCTCCTCCTCACATAAGAATCCCAAGCAGAGAAATCAGGGAGAAAAGAAAACCAACAATTTCTTGTAGGGAATGTCTAGAGAAAACTTAAAAGAATGATGTGCTAGTATTAAAGAAGAGGCAGCCTCTTCGTAACAGGGGCCCACAAGCTACTTGGAAGAAATTCAAGGATTTAGAGGCAGAGCAGTAACAAAATAGAGAATGTACTGAGCAACTGGAATATGCTCGATAAATACGCATCATGGAAAACAAACACGCTGTGCCACCTCTAGGTGGTGGTACCCAGAAAATGCAGAAATTGTTTCTAGATTTAGAAGCAAAACAAAAAACACCACTTTTTGTTTTGTGTGCCTATTCCTTTGGCTGAGAAAAGCAGAGTCCTTAACAATGCATATTCTCCTTTTTTAAGGCTGTATTGTTAATATTATGAAATGAAGCAACTTTATAGGAAAAAAATAATTCATGTTAAATTCTAAGGCATTTGCATTCTCCTTCAGAGGAAGGGGTGTTACATTACAGAGCAATTACCTCCATTCAAAGGACTTCAGAAGTACTCTCTTCACACCTCCCTGCACCTCCAGAATCTCCTCCCACCAGGCTTATCCTCTACATTGAGGCATCTCGGATTTCTTTGATGTGACATCCTCGGCCCTGCCCTCCACTGGGGTTTCCTCCTTGGGTAAAGAACATTTCTTTCTCTTCACCCAATTCTCCCACACTGAAGAATCTGAGTCACCTTGGACATCTCTGTCCTTTCACTCTGAACCTCCAGGTTCAGACCCCTCTTTCCTTTGAATTTTGTCTTTGAACTGTTGTTCCTGCATCTGCCATGTCCCGTCTGTCCCCTCTGATGCTGTCCTGGTCCAGGGGACTGTTGAAATGGCTGCAGCGTCCTCATCCCCTAACATGTCCTACAGCTGCAGCCTGTGGTCCTGTTATGGTTTAGATGTGGTATCCCCCAAAAACTCACATGTGAGACAATGCAAGGTTTAGAGGAGAAGTAATTGGGTTATAGCCTTAACCTAATCAGTGAACTAATCCCTGATGAGATTAACTGAGTGGTAACTGGAGGCAGGTGGGGCGTGGCCGGAGGAGGTGGAAACTGGAGTCGTGACTATGGAGTATATATTTTGTACCTGGAGAGTGGAGTCTCTCTCTCTGCTTCCCAATCACCACGTAAGCTGCTGCTTCCCTCTGCCACATTCTTCAGCCATGATGTCCCGCCTCACCTTGAGCCCCAAGGAATGGATCCAGCCACTTATGAGACCTCTGAAACCTTAAGCCCCTAAATAAACCTTTCCTTCTCTACAGTTGTTCTGATTGGGTATTTCAGTTGCAGCAGCGAAAAAGCTGACTAAAACAGATCCCTCAATCAACAGTTCCCTCTGAGGTTCCCGCCACCTGAAAATGAAGCCTGCCTCCTCCTGCCTTGGAGGAACACCGATGTTCCTGCAGACCTGCTCTGCCTCCCATGGACCCCTCTCTTACATGTGCTCCCACAGGCAGGCCAAGCAAAGGCCCAGTCACCTGAGTACCTGGTCCTCTGTGCTGGGGCCACACCCTCAGCCTGGAAGTTGCTGCTACCCTCACCAAGGACAGCTCCTCATTGTCAGGGCCACATGAAGTGCTTCTGGGATGCTCCCGCCAGAAGAACTGGATTTCCGCCTCTAACCACCCACTCACTCTGCTCCATAGCCCAGTGCTAATTCCCTTCTTGCAGCTTCTATGCATTTGTCATATATTCTATGATTTGGGTGTTCAAATTTGCTTCTTTACTAAATTACAAGTTCCAGAAGGGCAACTATTGATTTGTGCATCCATCAGAAAGGCTAGCTGATCATGGATGACAGCCTCTTGTTCAAACAGTAGCCAAGAACACGGGATTGGCCCCCAAGGTTGCTGGTCCCACTTCTCAGCTCTGCTGCTCCTGAACTGTGTGACCTGGGAAAAGTCATGTAGTTACCATGGGCCTCAATTTACATTATCTGTAATGGGGAAAATAATGGTATAGCCCTCATAGGATTATTACAGGATAAAATGAATGAATCCACAAAACCCTCTTTGAGAATGGTATGCAGTCAAGTGCTTGATAGATTGTAGGTGTTCTTATTTGTGGGCACCACCTGGAATTGCTGTGTCAGAGGCTCTAAGGGTGGGGCCACATTTTCAAGGAGTAGTACCAGACAATTCCATCATATGCTAGATTCTGGGCACCACTAATGCAACTCAAACCTCTCATGGACTTTCACATTTCACTATATAGTCTACCATTACTCATTTATTGGCTTGATCAAGGCTAAGCAGTGCCAACTAAGTTTAATTTTTAGATATCTTCCCCACCCAGGGGTGCTTTTACCTCCTGGGCACCCTGGAGGATACCAGAGCCACAGAACTGGCACAGGTGAGAAGCTCAGCTTGAGTCATCTTATCCAACTGCTTTTATGCCTGAAGTTAGAGGAGCAAACCTATGAATTACCACTTCTTTCATTTCCTCCATCCCAAAACTCCTCAAGTTCATAAGTAAGGATGACCTTGATCATTAGATTTGTTCTCCAGTCTGACCAGAGGCAGCCAAGGTAGGAGACATCACTGTGATTTGTGAGGATAACTCAAGAGGAGCTCAGACAGACTCCCTGGCGTCTCCAGGCTTCTCAGACACCAGGAATGGAGAAGCCACTGGGACTACACACAGCAGAACCATCTGGGAACTGACTTCCTCTTCCTCCCACAGCCAGACTTGAAGAAAAAGCTCCCTTTCTCTTCCTCATCTCCTATCAATCTGTAAACCCCAGAAGCCCTATCACGATATGGTCTCCTCCTCACATAAATAATAGTAGTAGAAGTTTTAGTGGGACACAAGTGCCTAAATAAGGACTTCCATCATGGAATGTGAACAGAAAGGATGTGGCCAGTCTCAGGGCCCCAGCCTGAAAAGAAAGGAGCCTGCACCAACCCCCCACCCCTGCGACCTCTTTCTGCTTCCTGGAACATGGACATGGCCAAGAATCAGACCCCAGGGAGCAGGATGGTGCCTGGGAATGGCAAAAGACAGAGAGGGGGCTCTTGCACCCCTGCAAAGGAATTCTTCTCTAGGAAGAGCAGAGCCAGGAGGCCCCGCCTGAACTGTGCACATGGGAGAAAGTCACTTGTCCCATATTTAAGCCATTTAGATTTTGTATCAGTTAAAGCCCCCTCCTAATTCAAAATTCATGAATTCAATACAGACTAGGAGTGTACCCAGAGGTACAGCCTCTGTTTAGCATGCACGAGGTCCTGGGGAGCACTGCAAAAAAAAAAAAAAAAAAAAAAGCTAGTCAGTCTAGTATCTTATTTCCTTCCACTCTGGGCTACCCATAAGAGGCAGCAGTGTGGGCAGTGGGTAGTGCACTGGCTTTGGGTCCAGACAGACTTGGGCTTGATTGTGTACTCTGCCATGTGCTAGTCTCAGTCGACTAGGGCTGTGTAACAAAGTACCACAGCCTAAATGGCTTAAAGGACAGAAATTCATTTTTGCTCTTTCTGGAGACTGGAAGTCTGAATGTGTGCAGAGCTGTGTCTCTCTGTTGGCACAAGGGAAGGGGCTGGTCCAGGCTGTTCTTTGGCTTCTGGTAGCTGCTTGGCCTGTAGGTGCATCACCCAATCTCCACCTTCAGACTTGACGTCCTCCCTGGTCTCACTTAGCCTTCCCTTTGTCTCTGTGCCTCAATCTCCCCTTTTTATGAGAATGTGACTCATATTGATTACAGCCCAACCCACTAACCTCTTTTTTTGTTGTTCTTTTTAGATATACGTGATAGTAGACTGTATTTTGCCATATTATACATACATGGAGTATAATTTGTTCTAATTAGGATCCCATTCTTATGATTGTACATGATATGGAGTTACACTGGTTGTGACATATCCATACATGAAAGTAGAAAAGTTATGTCTGATTCATTCAACTTTCTTTCCTATTCCCATCCATTTCCCCTTCCTTTCATTCCCCTTTGTCTGATCCAATAAACTTCTATTCTTCCCTCCCCACCCCTCTTATTATGTGTTAGCATTCACATATCAGAGAGAACATTCAGCCTTTGGGTTTTTTTGGGGGGATTGGCTAATTTCACTTAGCATGATAGTCTCCAGTTCCATCCATTTACTAGCAAATGCCATAATTTCATTCTGCTTTATGGCTGAGTAATATTCCATTGTGTATATATAATACATTTTTTTATCCATTCATCTGTTGAAGGGCACCTAGGTTGGTTCCATCGCTTTGCTATTGTGAATTGAGCCATTGACCTCTGTTTAACTTGATTACCTCTGTAAAGACCCATCTCCAGATGAGCGCACATTTGAGGTACTTCGGGTCAAGTTCAACAAAGCTATTTGGGAGAAATAAAACAATTCAACCCATTATACCAACTCTCCTTAAAACAGATTTGGGACATTAACCTATTAGCTTAGAACCTCAGTTTCCCCAATGGAAGTCCCTGGGACACAGCTTGGACCTGGACTTTGCACTACCATGATTAGTTGTGAAGGTAGGAGCCGTCTCCCATCAGTCACTCCTCACCGAATGTGTGCAATAGTCATGGCCATTTTTTTCTGGCTACTCTCAGTATCCAAAGCCCTTCAAACACCTGAAGTAAGCCTTTGCCTGGAGAGTCTGCATGAGACCAAGGACCCCTGAACCCCACAGATGCTGAACATGCCAGATGCTCATTTACTCAGCTTCCCTCACAGCTACTCAGCCCCAATTGTGGTTCTCCACCTCTTTTCAGTGATCCCATGAGTTAATAAAACACTTTTTACTAAATAAGACAGGGTATCCTACTGCTTACAAATGACACCCTTGATGAATACTGTGTAGTGTTCACGGCAACTGGGTGATTAGGAGGAAGGAGTCATATGGCCCAGGAGGGTGTGTATGGTGGGATGACAGAACCAATGCAGTATAGTGGTTTTCAAATCAGAAACACTGATTTCTGTTGCTGTGTGTCTCAGCCTTGGGGGAGGAATCTGTTCTAATGAGCTCTTTATGAAAAGAAGTCTTTATTTAGGCACCTTGTGTCCCACTGAAATTTCTACTACTATTATTTATGTGAGGAGGAGACCTTATTGTGATGGGGTTCCTGGGGTTTACAGATTGATAGGAGATGAGGAGGGTGTGCATGGCCCAGGAGGGTGGGTATGGTGGGACAACAGAAACAATGCAGTATAGTAGCTTTCAAATCAGAAAGACTCAGGTATAATTCTTAGCTATGCCACTTTACTAGCTGAGAGACCATGAGAAAGCTAATTAACCTCTCACTGCCTTATCTGTCAAATGGTGATGACAATGAGGAGACTGAGGCAGGAGGATCACAAGTTCCAGGCCAGTCTGGGCAAATTTGCAAGATCTTGTCTCAAAATAAAAAATAAAAGGACTGAGGAAGTAGCTCAGTGGTATAATGTTCCTAGGTTCAAACCCCAATACCACAAACAAACAAGACCAAAAAAAAAAAAAAAAAAAAAAGATCAGCTACTTGATAGACGTATTGAGAAGCTTAAATAAGACAATACATCTAAAACTCTCTTATTATATGTGATGATTCATGTTATACATCAACATAATTGGGCCACATGGTACCCAGATTTTTGTTCAAACACCATTCTGAGTTTGTCTGTTGGGGAGGTGTTTTTGGATGACATTAACATTTTGAATCAGACTAAGTAAAACAGATTGCCCTCCGGAAGTGGGTGGACTTCTTCCAATCCTTCAGAGGCCTGAATAGAACAAAAGGTTGACCTCCCCCAAGAAACACAGACTCCTGCCAGCAGATGCCTTTGGACTCACCATCCACTCTCCTAGTCTCCAGCTTGCTGATGGGCAGACCTTGAGACTTGTCACCCTGAATGATCACATGAGCTAATTCCTTACAGTAAATCTCTATGTAGGTCTGTGTATACCTAGATACTGATTTAGGTCTAGGTCTAGGTTAGGATATATATATGGATATTATATACACATACATATATACATATACGTGTGTGTGTGTGTGTGTGTGTGTGTGTGTGTGTGTGTCCTGTCTGTACTCTGTTTCTCTGGAGAGTTCTCATTGATACAATTATCACATGAACCAAGAGTGCATGCTTAGTAGCTATGGTAACAGATTATTGTTGTTAGCTTTATTATTATGTTACAAGGATGGGACCAGCACACAGGCCCCAGCTAGGACCTCTCAAATATTGTGCCTCCTCCTCCTACTTTCTCCAAATGTGGGGAAATTTGCTGGCCTTTCTTTACTCTCCCAGCGTATGTACAGATACACACACACACACACACACACACACACACGCATGCAATTCCTAAAGACAGCTCTGGACTAGACTGGTAGCAGGAGACGGACTTAGTTCTTGAATGTGCACTGTGAGTTTCTGTTTTGACCTTGATCCTCCTCTGTGGTAAACCATCCACTCCCACTCCGGGGTTACATTCAGTCATCCTCCTCCTCCCCCGCAGGGTGCTAACCTGCTATCTCCCCACGTATGAATCACTAGGGTCTGCTTCTCAGGGCACTGGTCATAGGAGAGTCTAAGGACAGAATGAGGCAAGCGGGAGGGTGTCCCTGGGACAGGCTGACTTAATGCCCACCACCTCCATCTCCCACCTACTGTCCTCACCCCAAGATGACTCTCAAAGTGGTGTCTCCGATTCACAGAGAGGGACGCGGCTCTGATGGGTGGTGCGGAGAAAGACTGGACGCAGCTCCACGAGGTCAACGCACGAGTGCCCAGCTTCAGAAGCACGCTGGACCATGCGCACATGTCCTCTCATCAAGGATTTTGCTTCCTTCTTAGTCTAGCTGCTTCCCTGGGTAAACAGGGAGCCTGGGATGCATCCATGCTGTGATTTTGCTGGCAATTTCAAACTTAAGACACCCAGAGCTCGTTAGAACAGATTCCTCCCCCAAGGCTGAGACACACAGCAACAGAATCCCTGGGATTGAACCCCAGAATTGCCTTTTAACAAGTTTCTCAAAAGATCCTAGCATGCCCAGAGATCTGGCTAGAAGAAACAGGCCTGAGCTAAAGAGAATTCTTGTCCCACCCTGGAGCCACATCTTCTGGTTTCTTGACTTCTGTGACTTTAGACCATTACTTGATCTTTCTGAGCCTCAGTTTCCTCAACTGAAATATGAGAGTGATAATAATTCTGTCTCAATGAACATTCAAAAAAAATTAAGGGCCTGGTTGCTATGGTTTGAACATCTCCACCAAAACTCATGTTGAAATTTAATCCCTATTGTGAGGTTTTAAAAGGGTGGAAACTTAATCTACCCTGGCATCTGGAGGTGAGAAATTTGGTAGAGGTTAAGGCTAATAAGGCATGGGTGGGGCCCTGATGCAGGAGTCCTGTTGTTTAATAAGAAGAGGAGAGACCTGAGCTAGGACATGGTCCCTGTGCCACTATGGAACTCTAAAGAGAGTTCCCCACTAGCCCAGCACGGTGGTGCCCAGAGGCTTGGGAGGCTGAGGCAGGAGGATCGCTAGTTCAAAGCCAGCTTCAGCAACTTAGCAAGGCCCTGAGCAACTCAGCAAGACCCTCTCTCTAAATACAATATAAAAAAAGACTGGGGATGTGGCTCAGTGATTAAGCACCCCTAAGTTCAATCCCTGGTATAAGAAAAGAGAGAGAGCGCGAGTCCTCACCAGCAAGGAGTCCCTCACCTAGCTAGGAGTGTGGCTCCACGGTAGAGTGCTTGCCTAACATGCTGGAGGCCCCAAGTTTCATCCCCAGCACTGCTGAACAAATAAATAAAAGGAAGACCTTCAGAGATGGCTGCCTGGTCTTGACCCTCCCAGCGCTCAGATCTATGAGCTATATAAGTGCCTTTTCCTTATAAACCACTCCGCCTGTGGCAATAGCAACAGAAAGTGGACTCAGTCACCAGCATATAGTAAAGAGTCAATAATTGTTAGGTATTATTATTGAAGAAATAACTGCTCCTGCTCCCCCGAAAACCTTCTTCATCACAGATAAAAATTGGGAAAAATTATCTCTCTAAGCAAGTACTGCATGTTTTAGACATGCAAGCAAGACCGAGAAGTATTCTTTTTTCAACAAGAGCTTCATAATGTACTCATATGTCTTTTTTTTTAAGAGAGAGAGAGAATTTTTAAATATTTATTTTTCAGTTTTCGGTGGACACAACATCTTTATTTTATTTTTATGCGGTGCTGAGGATCAAACCCAGCGCCTTGCACATGCCAGGCGAGCACGTTACCGCTTGAGCCACATCTCCAGCCCAACTCATGTGTCTTTAAAAATATATACAGCTCCAACTTACTGAGCACCATCTGTGTCAGATTTTTACCAAGAATTCTACCTGATGGACAGTATTACATCCACTTTAAGGTAAGGAAACCTCATTTGTAGGAAAAATGGTTGGAAGATCAGATTGTTAAGAAAAATAAACTTGGGGGTTGGGGCTGTGGCTCAGAGGTAGAGCGCTCACCTACCATGTGTGAGGCACTGGGTTCCATCCCCAGCACCACATACAAATAAAATAAAGATATTGTGTCCACCTATAACTAAAAAATAAATATCAAAAAAAAGAAAAAGAAACCTGATTTAGAAAGACAGGTAGTATGTGTTTTCTCTCACACGAGGAGTCTAGAATACAAAAAATTAAGTGGAAGTAGAAGGGAGCCTATTAGGAAAGAAGGAGATCAAGAGGGGAGGGTAACAGGAGGAGTAAAAATGATTGAAATATGTTATAGGCACATATTAAATCCATTGTTTGGTATAATAAATATACTCTAATAAAAATAGGCTATATCTTAAGTTTTAAAAGAATTATAAAGTTTTTAAGTTAAAAAAAAAGAATAAAAGTTTAAGTTAAAACTTATTCATTAAAAGTTTAAAAAAGAATAAAAATAGTTTTATTAAAAAATAACAATACTGGGTGTGGTGGTGCACACCTAATTCCCACAATCCAAGAGGCTGAGGCAGGAAGATCACAAGTTATAGAACAGTCTGGACAACTAAGTGAGGCCCTAAGCAGCTTAGTGAGACCCTATCTCAAAATACAAAATTAAAAGGGCTGGGGATATGGCTCAAGTGCTAAAGTACCCCTGAGTTCCATCCCAATACACAATATATAAATATATATATATATTTATATTTAAATATAAATAGGATTATTTCAATTCATTAATTTTCACTGAGCATATGCCTTAAAGAAAATAAGGCTTTATTAAGAGTAATTTCACACTCTGGGGTATTCTCACTCCCCATGCAGCTCTGTGATCTGCATTCTTCATGGATTTTGCCAACACCCTCAGATGGGCGTCAGAGTCTCAAATCCACATCTTACCCCACAGAGTCACACCCTCAGAGCTGGGCCCCCAGATCTCCACTGAACTGAGTTCCTGGGAAAGTAGGGCTGTCTTGACCACAGCAATGCCAAGCACACACCAATGCATGAAGCAGGTGTTCCATGAATGTGATTTGAAATCATGCAAATCACAATTTTAGTGGTCTTTCTAGAAAATTGAAGGCACCCTTTGTGTTCAAGTAGCCCATCTCTGGTGAATGTTTGCTCTCCAACACAAGAAGGGAAGAGGAGCTGTCTTGGATAATTCAATGGAAGGAACTCAGAATGTAGGTTTATATGTCTGAATTCATAAGTGATCCAAAAATAACTTCAGGGACTCTAATTTTTCTAATGGTTCAGCTTAGCAAATATTTTCAAGAATCCTGTTGTGTATTTGACACTCCAGCAGGTGCTATGAAGTCAAGGATGAATAACGATCTGTCCCAACCTTAATGGAGAAGACGTCCTACCTGGCCAAAGTACGCAATGGCATCCAGGCATAAGAGCTGACTCTATTCTGTCTGGGATAGGCAAATTTCTACTCTTACGCGGTAAACTATCCTGCTATTGCAAACAAATCATCACTTACATAGATTAAATTTTCCTACAGCCCTTCACTAACTGCAGGGTTTAGAAAATAATCTTTTTTTTTCCCATTATGACATCTTTCAAAGCAGCTTGAGACTAATTTTAACAAAGGCCTTCAAAAACATTCCACCTTTTAGAGAGCAATCAAATGGTAAGAATAGCTTATTCATTGCACACAATATCTTTGCACTGTAAATTTGAATTAGTAACTTTGCACAATGAGATGTTCAAATTGCAACGTATGCAAGGAGCAAAAAAGCCATTTGAGCCCAAAATTAATGACTAAATAGTCGCCTCATCTTTCCTACTCACTCTATTGTTTCCCTCCGCCTTCCACAGATGTTTATTTAATTCCTTTCTCTAAACACATATTATTAAACTTTAGAACTTCCGTTGTGCCCTTCACCTCGACATAAGCAAAACAAATTTGTTTTCTTCTGTTATGATTGATTTATTTTTCCGTTATTCCAGTTTGCTTCTCTTGAGTTGCATGTGAAGTACAGAATGTTTGCAGGATGTACAATCCAGCCATTTGGCTTTCGTCCATTTCTCTGGGACTACACTGGTTGCAACATTAATTAAATCATGCAGAGGTGTTTAGAGCAAAATTATTAACTGAGGTTTGACCAGAGAAAGACGAGTGAATGGAAATATCAAAGACAGAGGGGCTGGGAGTGTAACTGCAGAGTATAGCACTTGCCTAGCATGTGAGAGGCCCTGGATTCTGTCCCCAGCGTCACACACGTGCACACATACAATTCTTATTACTGAGGCAGAGACGGCTGGGAAGTAAAGAAGTTCTATGCCGGTCAGCTTTCGGTTATTCTAATCAACTTATAAAGAGAAAAGGTTTATTTGGACTCACAGAGGTTTCAGTCTATGATCAGCTGGACCCATTACTTTTTTTGGCCTGCGGTGACACAGCACATCACAGCAGAAGCTTGTGGCAGAGGAAAATTGTTCCCCTATTGGCAGGGACCCAAAAAAAGGAATATAAAGAAATTAGGGTCCCACCAGACCCTTTGAGGTCATACCCTGATGACCTAAAGATTTCTCCCACCTCTTACGTGTTCCACCACCTCCCAATAGTGCCAAGCTGAGGACAAATCCTTTTATACCTTTTGGCTTTTGGTAAATATTCCAGATCCAAACTATAGCAGAGACGAAGGGAGGCTGTGGTTCCACCTGCCTCCTGAAGATGGAGGTGATTCTCACCCCAGATAGAACACCTCAGAGGCCAGGCAGATCTATGGGTAAAAGAAATGTACAGGCACTGTCCTTTCCACATGCACCCAAGTTGCCAATGTTCTTCCCAATGTTTCTTTCCAGTGCTTCAGAGGAAAATGATGGCACCCAAATCTTTAATGGCTCTTCCCTTTCCATTTTGGGGGTATAGTTGGACACTGGAGTTGAACACAGGGCCTCATGCATGCTAGGCAAGCACTCCACCACTGAGCTACACCCCCAGCCCTTTTCGTTTCACTTTGAGACAGGGTCTCATTAAGTTACCCAGGTTGGCCTTGAATTTGCAGTCCTCCTGCCTCAGCCTCCCAAGTATCAGGGATCACACGCATGTGCTTCTCTCTCCACTTTTGAGGGGAGGGGTTGAGTTGGCTTAGCGTTCGGCTTCCCCTCAAAGGGTCCTCTTCTTTACACACAAATCCAACCACTTCCTGTTCTGTTTCCTGATAACTGCATGTTTATATCTTCCACTTTCAAGGCTACCATCCCAAGAGCCTTCCAGATGTTCCCTAAGTACCATTAGCCCCAAGAGACTTCACTGCCAATCAGCAGGAGGCTGAGAAAGAGACAGCAGGCAACAAGCTCCCTCTGGGACCAGCACCGGCCAGCAGCTTTCTTCGTGCTGGGTGGATTCTGGCCTAAAGACAGCACTTTCTGCTAGGCCCATCTGCTCATCTGAGCCTCCAGAGGCTGCCCTGGGACTCAACTTCTGATCTCTCAGGTCAGGGGACTTTCTGTTCTTACCATTCACTCCTGGAAACTTGATCAGAGGCTTCCTGAAATGACTTGTGCATTGTTTAGCTTTTACATTATGGTTTAAATTTTCCCCATGGGATATTTGATCTCAGATCCTTGAGAGCAGAGAAGCCTCTGGCACCAGCTAGTAATCTGGATACCTTTAGACTGCAGCCATGAATCAGAGAATCAGTTGTTCTTTTGTCTATGTTAGAATGGATAATGATAGAACTCCTTTTGTTCTGAGAGCATGCAAACCAACAAAGAGAAGGCCCTATTTAAAAGATGATAGAATCCCCAAAAATATATATTTTTAAGTATTTTGACACTCCTTTAGATATATTATTTAATTTTTTTAAACCTTTGTGCCATTTTGTATAGGTGAGCACCCCTCGATACCACAGGTAGGGACAGAGCTGTCCTTGGATGGAAAGATAATGATCTGCAATCGCCACAAGCTGTGATATCAATCAGTTCCATTCTGTCACTGCTAGTGAAAAGTCTTTATGCAAAAACCCTAGAGTTGGGGCCGGGGTTATGGCTCAGTGGTAGAGCGCTCACCTTGCACGTGCAAGGTCCTGGGTTCAATCCTCAGCACCACATAAAAATAGTTATTGTGTTCAACTACAACTACAAAAATAAATATAAAAAAAGCCCTAGAGTCTTTATTTTGCAAAGTAATAATTTATTTCACTATAATCTCCTATTATTGTCCCTTAGCACCAAAAAAATAGTTCATTTATTTATTCATCATGTTTACTGAAAAATGACCACTCTATTCATAAGCCCTGGACTAGAAGCTGGGAATACAAAGTCATAAAATGAAGTTATTGCTCTCAAGGGATACTCCCTACATAGTGGGGTAACAAATAACTATGTGACATAGTTGGGTTATAATACAAATGCAGAGGTAGAGAGGGACAATTAGAGAGGGCATCCTGGAGCTGAATCTAGCATGTGACTTTAGTCTTGGAAGATGAGTTAGCCAGACCTAAGGTGTAGAACAGGAAAAAAATATTGTGTTTGTTTGTGGCAGAGGTCTGCCAATAGGTTCGTTTATGCCAAGGTAGGAGGTATAAAAGAGACTGGTATGCACTGAGAAAGGAAGACGGTTCTGTTGGTATGGAGTGTTTGCTGGGTATGTGTGTTTGCTTTTGGAGAGGTGATAAAAATTCTGATGGCACATCTCATGTGTATTTTATAGATAGGGAAGCCAGCTGAATATTTTTTTCAATCATGAAAACAAAATTATTAGGGTTGGTATAGGTAAGGTTGTTCTGGTGTGAAGAAAGAATTGGAGGGCCTGTAATCCCAGCAGCTCGGGAGGCTAAGGCAGAAGTATTGCAAATTCAAAGCTGGCCTCAGCAATTTAGCAAGGCCCTAAGCAATTCAGTGAGATCCTGTCTCTAAATAAAATACAAAAAAGGGCTGGTCAGTGGCTCAGTGGTTAAGTGCCTCTGGGTTCAATCCCCAGTACCACAAAAAAAGAAAAGAAAAGAATTGGAGGGATATCAATTGCTGGAAGCCAAGAAAACCGAGGCTTGCTTAGCTGCTTGCCTCCCAGTCTAGACAAGAGCTACAAAAACCCATATTAAGGCAGAGGAGTCTAGAGAAAAACAGGAGAGAGACTGACAGAACTGGAGCCTGGATGGATGTGAGGGTGATATACAGCTTTGAAATGATTCCAAACACTTACACGGCTTCCTATGCCAGGTCTCTTTTTGGAGTGTATTCCTCTTGTCTTTGAAAGTACAACATCATACCAGAACCCACATGGGAGAACTTGGAGGGAACTCCCTCTTCCCTAGGGAATGTGATATCCAACCTTATCAGACACCATATGTGAGTTACTGTCCTAGTTACTGACCTCAATTACTGGACTTTGAAATACATACACTCAAGAGCTTGACATGCAATGACAAGGCTACAGTCTGCAGGCTGCTTCTCTGAAAACCTAGAGCTCAGGCTGTAATAAGGTGATACCCTGTTAACATTGGAGGGAGTTTCCAAAGCCTTACCCACTGCTGTGGTCTGGATGTAAGGTGTCCCCTGAAAGCTCCTGTAACAATTCAGAAATATTCAGAGGAGAAATGATCCGATTTTGAGACCTGTAACCTAATCAGTCCTAGTTTGAATGGACGCTAACTGTAGGTAGGTGAGGTGTGGCTAGAGGAGGTGGGTCACTGAGGGCATGTCCTGAAAGGTTGCCTCTTTTCCTGGCCCCTTCCTCTTACTGTCTCTGCTTCCTGGCCCTGCATGATTGAAGAAGTGCTGCTCCACCACACTCTGCTGCGATGATGTTCGGCCTCATCTTGGGCCTAGAAATATGGACTCAGCCCACCCTTGAAACCATGAGCCAAAATGAACTTGGCCTATTCTGTGTTGTTCTTGTCCAGTATTTTGGTCATAGTGAGGAAAACCTATCACACCCACCAACACCTGCACCTCCCTCTAGATTGAGAGACCTCACATGTCTTGTACTTCACTTCATTAAACAGCTGCTCCAGATAATTGTATAAAGACACACACCTCAGGAGCTGGACATATAGTTCAGTGGTAGAGTGCTAGGCCTTGGATGCAATCCCCATTACCCTCCTCTGAAAAAGGATTCACCTCAAACTTTAATTAGACTTTTCTTTCCATACAGGCCTGTTCCCATTCTAATTGAGCAATGAGCTCCAACAATTTTGGAGCTCACTCACTGTGGATTAATGTACCTCATCTATGGAAGTTGTTCCTTGGAAGATTAGTTCACATTATTTCCTTAAGCATTGTAAACTTAAGAAAAATTTTCTTTGGATACAATATACATAATTCATGAAACCATATTTTGATCATCTCCTTATTTCCACCTTATTCAACAGAGGGTCAAGGAGACAAGAAGGGAAGGAAAATTTCAAGTCAACTCCTGGATGGTAAGGCCCACTTACTGATTTAAGGAATTCTAGATTTTTTTTTTAATTGCTGTTGTTTTTTCTTTTTAATGGGTAGAAAGACTGCACTTGTATTTGTACCAATAAATAATAATATTCATGATTTGTAACTTTTTAGCATCAGCTCACAATGTACCCCTTCCTGTGAAAATCACAGTGTCAATTTCATGACTGTGGCAAAGTGCCCAAATTAAAGCTATCCTGCAGTTATTCAAATCCCTTTCCTCCTGCACATACTTTCTTTCACCCACAGCAGACTCCCTCTACATAACCCACTCCCTACTGAAAGACACCAATCAGAGTTCAAACTCAAGGCAAGCATTGAGCAGTTCTGGGCTCTGGTGCAAGTATGATTTCTATAAAAAGACATTAGAAAATAAGGAGCAATGTTGCCATTTTGCCTTTAATGGAAAAGTGGCTAGCAGTTACAGTTAAAAAAAAAAATCTTTTATTTTAAAAAACTACCCAACTTCTAGGCATTCAGTTTGAATTTTTAGTAACACACATACACTTGGAAACCAATAAAGTCTTTATAAAAATAAACTCTGAATGTGTGATTAAAAAGGGAGAGGTCCAGTCTTTGTAGCTGCACAAATGCATAATAAAAAAGGACGTCAGTCTGTCTGAGATGTTTTACCCCAAGGTGGAGGGTGCTTTTACTTTGGAAGACAGAGCCTGCTTGAAACGTCTCTTCAGGTCCTGCATGTTGGGAGAGCGTGGCCGGGGGATGATGGAGGTCCTTCTCCGCTCCCCACTGAGGCTGTGCAGCTTGCTCACTTCTTTGCAAAGATGCTGAAACACATCACAGACGTCTTCGTAGTTTTCACTAGTGGAAATTTCAAGGAATAGGCTGCCCAGCTCATTGGCTAGCTGAATACCATCATGCGTTTGTACCTGCCGGGCATGCAGAAGGTCCCCCTTATTGCCCACTATGATGACAGGGGCTTTAGAATCAGGATGAACCTTCCGGATATGCTGATAAAGGGGCCGGATGGACTGGTAGCTGTCATAGTCTGTGATGGAATAGACAAGAAGAAAGCCCTCGGCCCACTGCACGCACTTGGATAGAGAATCAATGGCCTGGCTGAGGTTGTCTTGGGCCTGAAGAAGATCAAAATGAGATCAGTCAAGGAAGCCCTCGATGAGAGGCAAGCTCAACTATGACATCAAAGTAACCCTTGAAGAAACACTGGGAAAAGAAAAACACTAAATATAGTTTTCAGGTTCTACTCAGCTTCTGCTAAAGGAGACTTTTGACAGGGAGAGTGCAAATTCTTAAACTCCCTGCTTGGCTTATTTTATTTGCTGATATCCATGGGATATTTTTAAACCCTCTGCTTGACAGGCAATCTCTGGTGAACCCTGGCTGACTGAAGAATTACTTCAAACCAGAATGGCTCAATTTTTAGGGAACTAATTCATAATAAACAAAATTTTGAAAAGAAGCCAAGATAAATATCTATTCCCAAATCTATGAAAATATTTTTAGCAAGCAACTTCTTGAGAATGTTACAGAAACAAATTCCTCTCTTTGGGTTCTTTCACAGACCTCTCCTCCCTAGAAGGGATTAGCAATTAGTAACTTGTTAGTTAAGTTATATTCTAGAACTGGCCAAGGGGTTATCTGATTGCAATTACTGACTTGGGGGAACAGCCAGTAACAGAAGCACTCCAGGAGAACTTGCTAGCCCGAAAGACCCTCTCCCACCAGAATCCCACCAGTTTTTCTGTTTTATTTTGTTTTATGTGATGCTGGGGATGGAACCCAGGACTTCATACATGCTAAGCACATTCTTTACCACTGAGCTATAGCCTGAGGCTGGGTTTGCTTTTTTAATTGTTTCATGGTTGATCTCTGAAACTGGTAAGACCCATCTAAGTAGTGATAGTCTGCCAGGGCAGCAGAGAAAAGTGTCAGGGAGCTAAGAGGAAGCTACTTCTAACCAACCCCACCTTGGAGGACTTCCAACACTACAATTCCCAGTCCCACACTTGTAGATGGTTGACTCTTACATTTAAATGTATACCTTTAGCATGTCACTGGGACCAATAGCACAGCCTCTGACCAGCTATATGCTGGTCTCCCCTCACCCCCACCCTGGCCCTACTTCCATCCCCCACCCCAGAATGTTCTAGCAGGGGCTCTTTGCTCCTGGCAGTCTTTACCTGGATGCCCCCAGGAGTGTCCTGGATCTGCAGAGATAGCTGGTCTCCCTCCACATAGACGAGACGTGAATACAACTTGCCTAGAGAAGGAAAGAGAGTTTGCTTTTAAATTCCCACACTCGGATCAGCAAAAAGAAACATGAACGCACAAAAATATTGATTATAAAATTATTTTAACCTGTATTCGGCTCATAGTCGCCAATGAATCTCTTGGTGAGGAAGCGCACAATCATTGCTGAAAAGGAAATAGGCAAAATCAATTCAAAGAGTAGAAGACAACAGCAACGGGCCTCTGAGCCGCATGCACTCCCTGAAGCCCAAGGTTCTGCAAGACCGAAGGTGCCATAAGTTGGTCTCCCTCAGCTTTTATGAAGGGACATACTGGAGGGACAATTCCATTCTCAAACAGGCGTCCACCCCAGCGAAAGTCTTGGAGTATGCGCCCAGAAGAGGCAGGCGGGCGTAACCGTGCCGGGACTGAAGGGAGACCCTCTTAGCACCAAAACGGCCAGATTCACCCGGTCCCCAGCCCTCCAACCTCCACCAAAGCTCCCTCCCTGGAGGACCTCCAGTTGTCGCTGCACAGGTCTCCGCCACACTCACCGCTCTTTCCTACACGCCCGGCTCCCAACACCGCTAGCTTGATGTCTTTGGGTAGGAGGTAGTCGGAGGAGCACTCAGGAATGGGAGCCAGCAGAAAGTGCCCCGACATGTTGAGCGGCCGCATGGAGCGCGTCGGGCAGTGAAGCGCGCAAGCCGAGCGGTCCCGGCCTCCACCGCACCTGGAATCGGCTCGCGAGCAGAGAGCGCGGGAACACCGGGCGCCAGGACTGTGGCGGAGGCCAGCCTAGCTGTCAAGTTCCGCGGCTTTAAAAGCGCTCGGCTTGCGGGGGAGCGCGGTGGCCGCCTCCAGCTCCTCCTATTCCCCGCCCCTTCCCGTAGCGGCGAGCTGGGGCGGGAGCAGGGTGATCCAAAGGGACCGTCACCGCAGGCGTGCGCACCATTTCGCAGTCTGACGCGCAGTGCTAGGGAACCTGCACCGCTCTGAGCTCGCGAACCCTGGAAATACGGCCACCAGCCATAGAGACCATCTTCCTGGCTTTCAGGCTGTATCTGGCACTTCCGCGGCCCTCTCCGCCCCACAGTGGCCAATTTTGGTCACTAGCTCTGTAGATCAACCTGAGATTAGAGCTAATGGAGGAAAGAAAAAGGGAAAAACGCAATTGGTCGGATACTTCTGCAACAATGGAAGGGATAGAATCCTGTGGAATGTTGCTCTTTTATTTTCAAAAGGTGCTGAGGTGTGACATTCTTTTGGAAAAAGGGACAGAGGAGGCAAGAGCCACCCCGCCCCCCAACCCCTCCAAGTATCACTCGAGATAACTACAGTCACTTACATGTGAAGTCCCCTTGGGGGCAGTCGTTTGCAGCTCAGCATCCAAACCCTGGCAGCCCCTTCCCTGCTGGCGCAGGCTGAATTGACTCATTGGTAAACAATGAGCATTCCACCTGCTGAGAGCTCTGGTTCTGGACTAATTCTCCATCATTAATTCTGTTTATGCACTTGAGTCATGGATTTACTTCATTGTTCAAGTATTTACTTCTAGATACACGGTGGAGTTTAAAGAGGGGGCAGGGGAAAGGGAGGAAGAGGACACAGAAGAGAAAAATGGCCTAGTTCTTGGAATTCAGGAGCCCACCATAGTAAGGCAGGAGCCTAATAAAGACCTCATGCTTTTGATCTGCTGTTTTCCAGACTCTTCTGTCCAACTGCCTATTAGCCGCACCCTATTCATTCCCTTGCTCTATCCTGGCTTTATCAGTTTTTGCTGCTTGACAAACCACACAAAATTTAATAGCACAGGACAACAATCACTGCTTGCTATTGCTCACAAGGCTATAGGGTCAGTGGGTGAGTCATTTAATCTAGGCCAGGCTCTGAAGATCTTGGCTGAGCTCTTTGCTGTAGTAGCAGAGTTCCTGGTCTTGGGAGAGGCAGAGAGCTGGCTACTGTGCTCCTGCATTGCTCAAGTCTGACAACTAACTGGCTAAAGGCAATAATGGGGGAGGAGCAGTGACAAAATCACATGTGTTATATCCAGCAGTTTGGAGGGCTTATTCTCATGTGGCAAGTTCCAAGGAGTGAGTGGAAGTGGACAAGACCTCTTGAAGCCTTGGCTCCAAAGTAAAACAAATCACTTCTGTTGCCTTCTGCCAGCCAAAGTAAGTCATGAGGTCAGCACAAATTCAAGGGGTGAGGAAATGCACTCCACAGCTTTATGGAAGCAGCAGCAAATTTGCATTTGAAATAGGACAGAAAGCAGTAGAGAATGGGATCCATTTTTGGAATTGAACACACTGATGAAGGTGCCTCCATGCACCCAGCAGCCTTAGCAGGCCTGTGGAGCTGTCCTTGACCTCAACCTCTCACATTATGGGTTAATCACCACCTTCTATTATTTCTACTGCCATGTTTCTTGCTGTCTCCTCTTTCCCATCTTTACTGCTCTTCTCATTTTTCAACTGAAGAATTCTGAATAATCATGAAATAGACTATAAATGGTAATTCAGTTTACTTGTTGCAGAGTCTTCTCTGATCACTGCCACCATCCCCACCCCTATCTTGCAATTAGTTACTCACTCTCAGGGCACCCTTGGCAGCATTGATCACAACTGTCATTACTTTCTGGTGGAATGTTTGTTTCATGTCTGTCTGTAGAGGGCAAGAACCCTAGCTTACTTCTATCGCTAGTGCCCAGCATGTAGTAGTACCTGGGACTTTCAAGGACCTCAATAGATGTTTGTTTATTGGCTGACTTTCTGAATGAATAAATGGATGAATGATGGCTTCACTGTAGGAACTAGAAAAAACAGAAGTCATACTTATGATCATCATCCCTTTCATTTGTAAGCAACCTGCTCTCAGGAGGAAGCATCCCAGGAAACATTTGAGGTAACTGGCCCTATTTAAGTTGTACTGACTTTTGGCTGTTCACAAGGCAATCTTCTTCCATTATACTTCAGTTTAACAGGAAATACCTGAAACAGGGCACCTTCCTCCCTGACAGAGGAAGAGGCACTAAAAAGGAAAAAACTGTTTAGGAAGCCACTGTGAAGCTGTTAGGAGTTGTTGGGTAATTCCATGATGGGGTCTGGCACTGTTTACAAGATGGCTCTGCAGCACTGAGTTTTCACCCAAACCGAAAGGGAAGGATTATCTTGCTTTGTCTCTTTTATTGTGAAATAAAACAGTTCTCACAAGAACTCAATCGATTTTCCCTTACATTTCATGGGCCAGAGCAAAGAAATCAAGAAAGAGATGATCCATGAAGGTTGGGATTGCCATGACTAGCTTAGGTGATCATGGGTACTCCCTGGGGATGGACACAGTGCTGCTCCCATTCAAAATTAAGAAATAGAAGAGAGCATGGCTGCTGGGTAGCGCCTCAGGGGATCTGCCGCAAACCCACTTCACTTTTCTGGGGTGAAAATGCAGAACTTTCAAGGGAAAAAAATGAGTCATTTTTTATTAAATCTTGAGCATATCTGTTTACCTCATTCCCTACTTTACATCCCCTCTCTGGAATAAGATTATTTTAGTTTAAGATCACCCAACAGTGAAGATTCCTAAGACTATCCTTTGCTCAGTGGCAATTATCCTCCATTTCGCACTTACCCTGCACCTTTGCTTAGAAGAACTCAAAATGTTATTCTATCTTCCTTTCATTTACAAATACAGATAATCTGTGACCTTTTAGAGGAGACAATAAGCTACTAAAATGAAGAATTATAAATAGCATTTCTCAAGTGTTGCTGCTTGTGTTCTGCTATTTCATTTTAGATTTCTTTGTGTCCAGAGTTATGTAAAATTGTGGTGCAACCATTATAACACAGGCATGCTGAAGTAGTTTTTAAAAGATAATAGAAATGCATAGGCAAAGACTCAAATACACAAATCTGTGGGTGTTTAGAATGAGTGTGAAGGTCAGAATTTAGTAATACACAAATAACATCAGACTTGGGAAATTATTAACTCTTTACCAGTCCAACAAGAGCTTGAATTCTAGCCCTTGGGAAAAAGGGTCCTCCTCTAATTCATGAACATCGCACACCCCACCATCCATAACCCAATATCAACTATCTTTACTGTGTATCCTAAATCCATCGATAATGAGTTTCTGGTGCTTCAGACTCTGCTTTTGAGGTACTTTCCCCAGAATAGGAATGATGCTTCTGTCCTCTACTAATTCCCTATATTATTTTAACAATAGTCAAAACTGTTGAAAATCTACTGTCTGCAAGGCTCTAGTACAGAACACAAAGAACAGCTAACTTTATATTATTAAACATACAAAGTACCAGACACTCCTGCCTGCCTTCACAGACATCCCTGTTGTAGTGAAATTAATTATCATTTATAAATTACTGAATTTAGCAATAAAAATTCTCAAATATTATCTCAATTCTTAATATTTAAGTCTTTATCAAACCTGTGTAACAGGTTAAAAAAACCCAAAAACTTCTAAATTAGGGTTCAGACAAGCTACATTTAGTAGTAGAGACCCTAAGCCCTCTGACTGTAAATCTGCCCCTTTCCTCTGGTGTGGAGAGCAGGATGAAGAATACTCTGGACAGGTAAATGCAAGGACAAAGCAGATCAGGTGTAAGCTCCAATAGGACAGCTACAGGGAGATCAAATCTGAGATGAGGGAGATATCAGGGAGTTACAGGGAAAGAACAACTGATCTCCAAGCCTGAGTAGTATTTGATAGATGAAGGCTCAGAGGGAGGATAAAGGCATATGAAGTTGAGTGAAGAGTATGTGCAAAAGGTAAGAAGGTAAATGGCAAGTTTGAGGAAATATGAGTAGCCTCATAGAGGAGAGACATGGTGGGGACCACAAGATTGGGGGCCAGCCTGTGGATCGCAACATGCACCATGCTAAGAAGTTTACCAGGAAGCTCTGAAAAGGTATTGACTGTTCTTCCAAAGGGCGACTTTTCACAGGCAACAGTGTTAGCGCTAGGAGCTACAAAGAACAGATATGGTTTCTCTTCTCAAGGATTTTAAAACAATTTACTTACTCATCTCCCATGAGCAATTAATTTTCTTTTCCTGCTCAGGTGGAGCAAAAGTAAAAATCCAATTGCATCTTGAATTGAGCTATCACCTCATTTTCCAGAAACTAACTAAAGAGTACCCCACTGGATTTATTTTCCAAGCCAAATAATTTCATAAAGCTCTAATCTTGATGGAAAAGTATGTATGAGAGCAATTTCTCTGAGCCCTTTCCATTAATGGCTTATGAGATGGTCTGTCCGGTGCTCCCTCACCACACACTTTTCACTATTTGGAAAGAAACACAATACAGAAGCTCAGTTGTTTATTCATTTCTCTATACATATTTTCCACCTTAGCATAACAGCTGCAGATTCTGCCTATTGTAATGAAAAACTATGAACCTAATAGATTTTTGTGCTGAGTTTTTTGCATGCATAATACAATTTTCTCCCCTTAAGTAGGGCTGGGAATGGAGAAATATGGCATAAACACTCATTGCAAGTAAACCCAGTTTCAAATTATTATTCTTGTGCTCAGAAAAGAATAAGTCCACCTTGTTTGTATTTTAGCAATTCTATCACTAAATTTTAGGAATTGCTTTATAATATTTTAGCATTTTTCTATCCCAATACAGAGAAATTGTTAATGCTATACTAGTGGGAATATGGAAGAGATATGAACCGTTTTTTTTTTTTAAGAGAGAGATTGGGGGGAGGGGGGTATTTTTTAATATTCATTTTTTAGTTTTCGGCGGACACAACATCTTTATTTGTATGTGGTGCTGAGGATCAAACCCAGGCCGCACGCATGCCAGGTAAGCGCTATAACTTGAGCCACATCCCCAGCCCCTGAACCTGTTTCTTTGTTTTTGCCACAATAGAGGAAAACTTCAAAGGATATAAGTTTGGGATTGGGTTCAACTGAACAAAAACAGAAGACCTCAGAAGATACCAGGCCAGATAAAGAGACAGAATTCAATATTTCAAGGGGCTATGCAGTCTCATTTAGTGTCATGGCTCTAACAGGCTTAAAAAAAAATAGGTGAGAAGTTTTATAGTTAGAATATTTTTCTTAACAAAAGGGAATTGTCTGGTAAGAGGTGAACTTATAAATTCACAATTTGTGGTGGTTGCTCATTATTTTAAAAACTTGCATTTCAAGGCAGACACATAATTTTGTCAGCACACATAAACACACATTGCTCAAATCTCAGATTTTTAATTCGTCTTTCCTTTTACACAACCTTCTAAATTAATTGTATAATATTTGTAGGACATCCACAGGGGCTGGTCAAGAGAGAGTTTAAGCTTCAGCAAATGTGAGCTCTGTTACTCAAGTCTCGAGTGTATCAGAGAAAGTTAAAGACAAAGATAGGTGGTTCTCAAGCATGTTACTTAATTAGCCAGAGAGCTTATTATATTGCCATTCTGGGCCCTATCCCCAGAATTTCAAATTCAGTAGGGGTAGATCTGCTCCCTCCCACCTTCTGTGCTGGGGATTGAATCCAGGGCCTCTGGCATGCAGGCAAGCACTGTGGCACTGAACAACTTTACCAGCCCTCCATCTGCACTTTTATCAAGTATACCCAGATAATGCTGTGCAGCTAGGTAGGGGACTATACTTTGAGAACCACTGGCTTAGATCACCCGGAAAGAACTTATAGAGAAGGAAGACAGTAGCAAATGTGGAACATCAAGGATGTGCCAAATGGGTAGAAGAACCTGAATAAAGATGATAGAATCCTCTGGTAGAAAAGGAAAATTTGTTGGTCTGGTTTAATATTAGGGAGCTGCAGATTAAACTGGAAAAAGATCTCCAAGTTTTTTAACTAACAAGTTCTGAGAATACAGTTGCTTCAGAGTGGTGGAGGTGGAAACCAAATTTGTCACTGGCAACCAGGAAATTTAGTTAGGAAAGAGACCAGGAAAGCACAGGAGACTGCTTAGTTGATTTGCTAGTTTTCTGAGTCTGTTGGCTTAAGTCAATGAAGACAGGAATGAGTTATCAAGAAGAGGACAAAAACAAGAGCCCTGTGGACACTGACTCCCCACTTCCATTCCCCTTTACACTCCCCCATAACTTCTGGCTTGTTTTGTGTAAGTATTCATGTCTTTCTGTCCCTCCTATATTGTCACCTCCTTAAGAATGGTGTTTTATTTGGCTAAGAAGAACCTTTCAGTTTGAATCAATCCCATTTATTGATTCTTGATTTTTATTTATTGTGCTTTAAGAGTCTTATTTAAGGCAGGCAGAGCCAACTCCTACAAGATGAAGATTTGGGACTACTTTTTCTTCTATTAGGTGCAGGGCCTCTGGTTTAATTCCTAGGTCCTTGATTCACTTTTGAGTTTTGTGCATGGTGAGAGACAGGGGCTTAATTTCAATTTTGCTGCATATGGATTTCCAGTTTTCCCAGCACCATTTGTTTAAGAGGCTATCTTTTCTCCAATATGTGTTTTGGATTCCTTTGTCTAGTAAGTATGAGATAACCGTATTTATATGGGTTTTTCTCTGTGTTCTCTATTCTGTACCATTGGTCTACAAGTCTATTTTGGTGCCAATACCATGCAATTTTTGTTACTATTGCTCAATAGTATAGTTTAAGGTCTGGTATGATGATGCCACCTACTTCACTCTTGTTGCCAAAGATTGCTTTGGCTATTCTGGGTCTATGAGGAATGTCACTGGAATTTTGATTGGGATTGCATTGAATCTGTATAGCACTTTTGGTAGTATGGTCATTTTGATAATATATATTCTACCTACCCAAGAACAAGGGAGATCTTTCCATTTTCTAAGGTCTTCTTTAATTTCTTTCTTTAGCATTCTGTAGTTTTCATTGTAGAGGTCTTTCCCCTCTTTCACTAAATTGATTCCCAAGCTTATGTTTGGATTTTATATCCTGCTACTTTACTGAATTCATTTATTAGGTTCTAGAAGTTTTCTGGTGGAATTTTTGGATCCTCTAGGCATAGAATCATCATCGGCAAATAGTGATAGTTTGAATTTTTCTTTTCCTATCTGTTTCCCTTTAATTTCTTCGTCGAATTGCTCTAGCTAAAGTTTCAAGATCTATGTTAAATAGAAGTGGTGAAAGAGGGAATCCCTGTCTTGTTCTAGTTTTTAGAAGGAATGCTTTCAATTTTTCTGCATTTAGAATGTTAGCCTGGGGCTTAGCATAGTTTTTACAATGTTGAGATAAAAAACAATCCAGTGAGGTGAATAGAGTGCCTACAGAATGGGAGCAAATTTTTACCACATGCATATCAGATAGAGCACTTATCTCTATGATATATCAACAACTCAAAAAACTTAACACCAAAAGAAAACCAAATCAGTATATGGGCCAAGGAACTGACAGATTCTTCTCGAACATGATATATACAATCAATCAACAAATATACAAAAAAAAAGTTCAACATCTCTAGCAATTAGAGAAATGCAAATCAAAGATTTTATCTCACTCCAATCAGAATGTTAGCTATTAAGAATACAAACAGCTGGGCACCCGTTGTGCCTGCCTGTAATCCCAGCAATTTGAGAGGCTGAGATAGGAGAATCACGAATTCAAAACCAGCCTCAGCATCTTTAGTCACTAAGCAACTCAGTGAGACACTGTCTCTAAATAAAATACAAAATAGGGCTAGGGATGTGGCTCAGTGGTCAAGTATCCTGAGTTCAATCCCTGGTACAAAACAAACAAACAAACAATAAGTGTGAGGATGTGGGGAAAAGGCACACTCATACATTGCTCATGGAACTACAAACTGGTGCAGTCAATCTGGAAAGCAGTATGGAAAAAAACTTGGAATGGAACAACCATTTGACCTAGCTATCCCACTTCTCGGTTTATACCCAAAGAACTTAAAAACAGCATACTACAGGGAAGCAGCCACATCACAGTTTATAGCAGCACAATTCACAATAGCTAAACTGTAGAACCAACCTAGATACCCTTCAGTAGACGGATAAAGAAAAAGTGGTATATGTACACAATGGACTATTACTCAGCATTAAAAAAGAACAAAATCATGGCACTTGCAAGTTAAGTGGATAGAGTTGGAGAATATTATGCTGAGTAAGCCAATCCTAAAAAACCAAAAGCTGAGTGTTTTCTCTGATAATGTGGATGTTGATTCACAATGGGGATGGTTGGGGGGAGCTTGAGAAGAATGGAAGAACTTTAGATAGGGCAAAGGGGAGGAAGGGGGAAGGGAGGAGGCATGGGGATAGGAAAGATGGTGGAATGAGATGGACATAATTACACCAAGTACATGTATATAGACGAGAATGATGACTCTACTTTGTAAACAACCAGTCATGAAAAATTGTGCTCTATGTGTACTATGAATTGAAATGCATTCTGCTGTCATTTATAACAAATTACAGAAATAAATACATTTTTAAAAAATGGTGCTTTATGCTGTTGTTCTTCTGCCCTTCTTCCCCAGTAGAGTAGGTACCAGTAAATATTCCCTAATGTGCTAAAAGTATCTATAATTTCATAAAACCTCAGACCCCTTTCCCAACAAAACATATATTGGGTTATGGTAAATACTATAAGGATAATAAGGGATAGAAAATAATATATAGGATACAAAGAGACAGACTTGATAAAATCTGAGCAAAGGCTGAATACTAGGATGAAACCAATGGGACCTATGAAGAAGCATTCCCTACAGAGGAAACGTCCAAGTACAAAACTTCTGAAGCAAAAATGTGCTTGGCATAGCAAAGGCACAGCAAGAAGGCTATAAGTGTAATTGAATCATCCTTAGGGGCAGAATGTTGTACAAGTCAAAGAGGCTGCCACAGCCAGAAGATGCAGTGTTTTGCAGGGCAGCATCATTGTTCAAACAATGAGGCTGAATACCACCCAGAATATAAAAGTATTCAATATTGAGAGAGGTCAGAAAGATCTAAGAAAGCTTGCAAAGAGCAGATAAAATGAAACCAGGAAAGTGTTCAAGAAGCCAAACCCACTAATAAAGAAATGTCACATTTTCTCCAACCAAATTAGCAGTCTATAATAATCAATGCTTTATGAGAGTGATGAGACAAGCATTTTCATGCACTGAAGATTGAATGCACTCTGTACAACACATTATGAAATCAATTTATCAAAACCAATAAAAAATCTATAAGGTACACATATTTTTAAATCTTGTGCTGTGCTTGTGAGAAACTGTTTAATTAAAAAACACTAAAAACACACAAATTCATAGCATTTCCACTGATGTTTTAAAAATAGTGGTGCTGTACATAAACAAATTCTTATTTTCTGAATATGTGCCCAAATGATAGTGGCTCTCTAAGCCATCACCCTTCCTTCCTTCCTTCTTCCACATCCAGCTTCACCAGCCCTCTTGAACTGAAGTATTACATTCCATTTCCTTTTTGTTGTGTAGTACTAGGGATTGAACCCAGGGTCCAAGCGTTGAAACTGAGCTACACTCCCAGCCCTCATTTCCTTTTTGAAAAGTCACAATTATACTTCTTTTCATGAGATTGTGGTAAAACAGAATCATAGCCCTTAAGGACATAAAGAACCTCCAAGTGAGAGTAATGATTCACTGGGCAATGAACAAAGTAATTTGTCTCCTGATGCTTCCACATAACACAGGTGACTGAATAATCCCAATTACTCATGAAGCAAGTATTTACCTGAACCTCAAAATTTAGGGAAACGCTTGTCTTCTTAAATCCATATGTAAATAAAATTAAACAGAAATTAGAATTAAAATATCTATTCATTTTTAAAAATAGTGTTTCCTATTACTCCTCTAATTCAGAGAGCATTTATTGAATATGCAATGTGCTAGGAACTAAGAATGCAAAGTTGAATGACAGAATTTAACCATGGCAAAGGGAAGATAAGTAGCAAAACATCTAACATGGGAATAATGTTGTTGGAGCCTTTTAGAGCTAGTCTTTCTCTGATCCCAAGTACTTTGTTCATTTCTCTTCTTGCATCAGGGATGCTAACTCCTATAACACTTAAGCTATATTGAACAAGCAGGAATTCACCACTGAAGCAAGGAAAAGGCAAGCACATGTGCAAAGGAACTTGAAAAAACAAGTTTTTCTTAAGAGATAAAAGGCATAAAGTAGAAAAATTATAACTGGAAATTAAAAGGAAAACAATTTAGTAGGAACTGTTACAAAGGATTAGATGTATGGTACTGTGAGGGTTTCTACATGGAACTCCTTGAATTGTAACCTAAAGAATTTAGAAAGACCAATTCACCCTACCTATCAGAATCATCAACCTCCATTTTATAGTTTAGGGGTACAATGGCATAAGGATCATTGGTTAAAGTGTTTAAGTAACTGCTGTATTATATTCTCCCGAGTCATTTTTTTAAATGAATAAAACATGGTAATCCCTTCTCAAACCTATCATTAAGGTGGCTGTCATGAGCCCTTTAAGTGTCCCACTGAATATAAATAAAAAGTAAAGAGAGTTGGGGATGAGGTTCACAGTATAGGATCCCAGTATTGCTAAAAAAAAAAAAATAATAAAAATTTCAACTTCATATAGTACTTAATCCTAAGAATATATAAAAAGGGGTGGGGGATCATGTGCATCCTTAAAAACTATACTTCTCTACTCAGTTGCAGTGAAAAATATGAATATGCAGATAATAAAAAGCTGGCAGTTACTGAATGTAAGAGCATGTTAAGTGCATTATAAATTATTCCCATCTTTTAATAATCCCCTTTACAAAAAGGGAACCGAGTCACACAGGTCAAGTAATTTGCAGCATATAACAGTAACTTCTGAACTTGGTAGCTGATGGAAGAATTAGATGAACAGAGACAGAAATAAATAGGTATGAAAGATAGTCAATTTTAAAATATACAAAGTGGGGGACATGTAAATTTAAGCTGACTTCAATTTGGTGCACAGTAGCCCACTAAGACCCATCAGAAAACATAAGACAGGAACTCCAGTTAATCCAAGTTTTGTTGCTTTTGGACGTGGTGGTGAAAAATGAATTTCAAATACAATAATCATCCACTTAAAGGCAACCCTCTAGAAAGTGAATTCCCCCGTTCCAGATGTTAAGCATTCAGAGAGATCCAAATCCAGGTCTGCTTAGACAAAAGCAGTACCTATTTCCTATCCTATAAGGAGAGAAAACTATAGGCCACCAATTAGGCTCTTTTCTACAACCACAGCATTTGCTAAATAGGCTACAAAAAGGAAGATGGTCAAGTCCGGAAGCATGTACAGAACACTACTTAAAAGCAGTTACAAATACAAAATAATACCCTGCATCCCACCAGATCATAATGGAATAAAATTAAAAGCAGCTACAAACACAGTTAAGTACAAACTACATTAGCAGAACTAGAAACATGTGGCAAACCTAGTTAGAAATAAAACAGACTGGGGCTAAGAAAAAACAATTTCAGGAATACCAATATTTCAAGGATGAAGACTAATGGAGTAAAAACGCACAAACCCAGGTAAATATAGTTAAGTTGGGTAAACTGAATAGTGCTGTCGTTTAATGGGTCTCTTCTGAAATTCATGCTGAAACTCCTTCACAAGAAGTCCTTGGGAAATCCTAGGAAAAGAGCCTAGACTTTCCTCTCCTGAATATAATGGCTAGAGAAACTAGCCCAACCCCACTGGCTACTAATTTTTCTCTTCTGGACTTGTCCCCCCAGGAGAATAACAGCAAAAAGAAACCAACTTCAAGTGCAGACCAAGAGGAAAAAAAAAAGAAAACAAAACCTAAGTGCAGACCAGGACCTTAAACACAAAACCTGCCAGCATCTGGACTTGGGACTTCCCAGTCTCCAAAACTCTGAAAAATTTTGTTTACAAAATTAGTAAAGTCTGTATTATTTTGTTACAGTAGGAGAAAGACAAATGTTTTTACACTATTGTTGAAATCGATTCATAACTAGTAACACCCAAAGAACAGGTTACTATTTTTTTTAAGGAAGTTGGCTTCAAAGGTAAATTCATAATCCTTAAAATCAAGCTATTTATAATTATAACCAATCAACTTTTCCTAAGCTTAACTGTAATTACAGTTTTCCTTTCACTTATTTTGTGTATCTTTCTTCAAGGTAATTTAGAGACCAAGCAACTAAATTTCATAAATAATCTTTGGCCATTTCTTAATCAATTGAGTATATACTTGATACACCACCATAATTCATTTCACATTATTTTGCAATAAAAATACTAAATTTGAACGGCAGAGAAACAACACAAACAAACTGGGACACAATTAAATACACACTTCTGCTCAATTAAAAAAAAAACATTTTTGTAGTCCACGGGCCTTTAATTTTTTTTTTTACATTTATTATGCCATGAATTCATAGGGAATAGGTTCCAGCAGTTCAGGCTCCTTTCCATTTGTTCTCACAAAATGTGCTTCTCTGGGTGGGGCAGGCTATTGAAGGGGAAAAGAGAAAATAAACTTTAAATATACATTCAATTCTTAAACTCCAATAAAAAATATCTGAGCAACAGTTTTAATAGTTCCCCAAGATTAATACCAATAAACCCTGCCAAGTCAAGCTCTCACCTGGCGCTTCAGCTGAACCCAGGTACCTTTCTCTTTGGCTTCCTTCTTTTTCTGATCATTTTCCTTCACACGTTTCAGGAAGCTGTCTCGGCTCTTAGAGTGCTTAATATGCTCAATACGCACATTAATTCTCTTGGCAAGAATCTTGCCCCTGGTGAGAGCAGAAATTCTCATAAGTGTTTCATCTAAAACACAACAGCAATGCAGAAAATTCCACTTGTTAGATGAATCTTTTACTCCGAATAAACCAACAAGGTTATGATGGCTTGATTAGTTTTTCAATTATTGATCTACTTGGAAGAGGCCTTGAAGTAAACAATCCTTTTGTTTTCTTTTTTTAGTACATTAAAGTTATATGTATTGAATTTCGATTTATTACAATCAGTCCCAGGTGCCCTGCTCATTTTCTATCCTCACCTTATTCTCCTTCCTTTACTGGTATTCTTTTTCCTCTAACCACCCCTACTTTGACGCTGTTGTGATGAGGTGACAGCCTCTAAACCACTAGTTGAACCAAAATCAAATCACTAGTATAATTTAAAACTTAATAAACTTATGTTATAAAACTAGAACTGCTTCATACCAGATTGTGTAGGACCTTCCAGGAAATCTATTTCAATTTGTTTCCTCTGACAGGTTACATGACAGACACTCAGTCTGCCTGAGTTTTAAGAGGATACTTCCTTTGCCCCTCTTGAATGACCAATAAAGACATAAGTCCAATTGGCAAAGTGAAAGGGGTGGGGGTATATGAATACGACTTAATCACAAAGAACTATACCATTCATTACTTACTTAACTTGCTTATTCACAACAATGCCAACAGCATGCTGGGTAACATTGTAGACTCTCCCAGTTTTGCCATGATAACATTTGTGGGGCATTCCTTTTTGAACAGTACCCATTCCCTGGATAAGATAGGAGACAAATGTTATTCCAGCCAACTCCTCCTTACTCTTAAACTTTAATTTCTTACTGAAGTAAATAAGATGTCGTAAAATTTCCTTTAAATGGCATCTTGAGCTTTCAGAGCCGGTGAAATGTGTTTTTCACATTGCTTCAAGCAATCAAAAAGACAATCATCATTAAGCTCAAGAGCCAGAACATATTTAAATACTGATCACAAAAGAATATAGTTCTCACTGGAGTTTCCATAAAAACAACAATCTCCATTTTAATAAATTTTATACTAAGGCATTCCTTTTCACTTTGATATAAACACTAGTCCAGGGCACACGTGAGGCACTGGGTCTGATCCGATCCCCTCAGCACCACATAAAAATAAAGGTACTGTGTTCATCTACTACAAAATACTTAAATACCTAAAAAAAAAAAAAAAAAAAAAACCACCACCACCACCAACAAAAAAACAGTCTGGCCAGGCACCGTGCCACACACCCGTAATCCCAGCAGCTCAAAAGGATCCCAAGTTCAAAGCCAGACTCAGCAAAAAGCGAGGCACTAAGCAACTAAGTGCCACTGAGTTCAATCCCCAATACCTCCCCCGCCAAAACCTGTTCTTTACTCTTATGAACTCAAGCAGATTTCCTCCCATAAAATTCAGAGCAAAAGGATCCAATAGATGTAATAAATACTGGTACCTAAAACCCAGCACTACATTAATTCCAACTTTTCTAACATCTATAGTGTTATTCCTCAATTTTATAATTTACCTTGATGTCTACAATATCACCCTTCTTGTAGATTCGCATATATGTGGCCAAAGGAACAACTCCTGCAAAAAAATTTCAGTAGTCAGTCTCAAGACAAGTCTAAAATAAAAATATCATACTATTTTTGAAAATTTCTCCTGAAAGCAAAAAATTAGTCTACTACAACCTTCTCTCCAAAGTTTTAATCCTGCATAGATATTTAGTTATGAAACTACATAAAATTCATACTTTTTATTTATCTATTTCAAAATATGCCAATTTTAAAAATATGCTATTTATGAACCACAACAAATACTAATAAAAATCCAAATGTATAAGCTTGGCTTCAAGTAAACAAACTTACCATGTTTTCTAAAAGGCCTGGAGAACATATATCGGGTTCCTCTCCTCTTTCCCTTTGTGTTCGTCATTTTGGCGAATTACTAAAAGAAGAAAGCATAAAATTAGTCAGATATTTGAAAATTAGCATTTCCCCTTTACCAACAAAAATCCTATAATTTCAAATTAGGGAACAGTCTAAAAAAAATCAGATGAACAATCACTACTTTTTTCCAACAGTTTATAAAAACATTAAAAGGTCTTGTACCTCCCTTTATCTGTACAATCCATGCTAGAACGAATACCAAGAGCATTGGAAATTATTGTCTAAAGGATAATTTATTGGAGAACCCAATAAAACTAAACCATACATTTTTATACAGTAGATAAGATCCTTTTTCTTGTCCCTCTTTTTTTTAAAAAGAATTTTAATATTTATTTTTTAGTTATCGGCGGACATAACACCATTGTTTGTATGTGGTGCTGAGGATCGAACCAGGGCCGCACGCATGCCAGGCGAGCGCGCTACCACTTGAGCCACATCCCCAGCCCTCTTGTCCCTCTTTTTAAAAACACTTTTATAATTCATCGAAGTAATGTGTACAGAGCACTAAGCAATTCTTAGAACAAGTACAGCATAACTGAACTGAAAGCTAATTTACCATCTAAAAATTCACCTGTAAACATTCAGATTTGAACCTTTCCTGGGCTCCCTCAAGGGCCAAAACACATTTTTGATCACTGGGTCATCCAGGGCAATAACCCCTACCCACAAGGCCAATTATAAAGGAAGACTTTAATTTGTTGACAGCAGTCTAAGAATGTATCAGTTTCTTAATATACACTCTTTAATCCTAAACAACTGTCAAAGCACCTTTTTTTATAAAAATTGTGTGGCAGAGCCAAAAATGTCTCACCTAACTTGCCAAACTACTGTTTTAATAGATGCATCCTTCAATTTTTACAAAAAGGCAACTAAGCAATTGTTATAATAATCAAATCTCTACATCTGTATAAACTTGTAAACTTGAATTAAGTTCATAAACTAGGGATGAACCTCTGTAGATAAAAGGACTGTGGAGCACAAAATCAGTAAGTTCTTCTCCTCTAAACTCATTTTCCTGGCATCCATTTTATGCCTAGACCTAACACACACAAAACTGAACCAGTTTTCCAAAACGATACCTTACCTATGCAAACCAATGATGCCTGAAGTCTACAATGGTATCAAATTTGCCAACTAGGATCGCTATGTGGGGTGAAGCCAGCAGTTTGTTAAATAATTATTAAAATTCACCCCTAAACGCCAATATCGGACATATTGCTGTTCTGGAATGCCTTCACTCAACACACATCTTCCCCTCTTGATATATGAGCACTGGTAAGGCAACCTTAACATATTTTCCCTTCATCCACTAGCAATCCCGAGTCAAAACTAAAAGCAATAGGCTATCAATTCACACACAATCCAAGAGTGATCTGAGACTCGTTAACCAGATTTGACTCGGCGGGCAGCCACTTCGTTATCCAACCACGAAGCCAGAAATTCAGACATTTAGGCTCACTGGAGATCAAATCTAAGACTTGTTTTAAACCCGTTCTTAAGACCCGGAAGTGCCTACCCGTCCACGTTACATTGAAAGGAATTAGAAAAGCATCAGGCCACGCGGCCCCGCACAGCCTACGAGGGCCCAGGACTCCGCGACCGAAGTCACAGAGATATGAGAGGCTGAATCCTTGCCAGATTAACTCACTTCGTCCCCAATGAGTCGGACTCGTCTTCCTAACCGTAGCAGCTCAGGGCCACGGCACCACAGGTCAGGTCCTCACCCCACTGCCCAGGCCCTAACACGGAGCATGCTGCTCCCGTTCTGGCAGGACACAGACCCAACCACCCAGGACAGTGGGCCCCAGATTGGGAAAACAGACTCTCTAGTATCCCAGCGCATTTCATCTGAGGCTGCAGAGTCACAATTCGAGCCTAAGGAACGCAGGGCCCCGGGAGCCACGCGCAGTCCCTACCTGAAAGATGGCGGTTCCGGCCGAAAAGAAGGAGGCGGTGTCGCTGCGCGCGCAACACAAGGGCCTGCGGGCTGCCCACGGCGCTGCCTGAAGAAAAAGCCAGCCGAAAGAGGCTCTTCTAGGGAAGCGAATTGGCCCTGAGAACAAGGAGACTATGTGGGAATATTTTCTCCTTACACAAACAAGAGGCATTCAGTGAACACAAGCTGACACTTGTGTCGCGTTAGGCAGCCCGGAAAGGGGCCTTCAAGGGCGTCAAACAAGTCGCGTCGTCCCGAGCGTGCGGACGTCCGTCGCCGCGTCACGCTTGCGTCGGAAGGGAGCTGTGTGTCAGAATCTCCCGGGCTAGGCTGTGTCGAGATTAGCGGCGTCAGAACCTTAAAAAGTGCTAGTAGTTGATGTTGGTTTGTTGCTGAAATGATTACGTGGACCCAAAACCCATTTTATAGTGAAGCAAAAATATTACCTGGCCGGGCGCCGTGGCGTACGGCTGTAATCCCAGCGTCTGGGGAGGCTGAGGCAGGAGGATCGTGAGTCCGATGACAACCTCAGCAATTTAGTGAGATCCTGTATCAAAATAAGAAAGAAAAAGAACTGGGGATGTAGCTTAATGGTAAACCGGCTCTGGGTCCAATCGTAGTACTTGAAAACAAAAAGCTACCTGGTTTATAAGTAAGTCTTTTCTAGAGTTGTTACTCCCTCTACATGTCTGAACGCACCTGCTGGTAGGTTAGAACCACTCTGAAAGCAATTATGCAAAATCTGTTAAAAATGAAGATTTTACAATTCTAAACCCTAGAATTCTACTCCTAAGTGTATGACTTATAGAAATTTTGATAGGTGGACAAAAGTGTAGTAACTATAGTGTGGATAGAAGCAAGAAATGCAGAACATCTATCAAAGAATGAATACACTGGATCGCTAACAAGATGGAATGTTATATGCTAGTAAAAAAAGACTGAACTCTGAAACATGATGAGGCAAAAGAGGAAGCTGTAGAAATAAATAGTATGCCAACTTAATTTCAACAGTACTATATATTGCTTAGGGTAATAAAAAATGCAAGGAAATGAAAATCAAGTTTAGAAAAGTGGTCACATAGGGAGGGAACTACCAAAGGAGGCTGTAACAGTTTTGACCATTAAGCTGGGTTTTGGGTCAATGGGTGATTACCGTTTTCTTAATTAAACCTTATTAAAGTATGTATTATCATATTCTTATGGTTGTTTTAGATATGTAACAAAAAACTGAAAATATAATCCAGAGAATTGCCATGTGCCCTGCATCCAGTTTCCCCTTTTAGTAATATCTGGCATTATTATAGTACATTTGTTGGAATTAATAAACCAGTACTGAACACTGTTTTTAACTGAAGTTTGTAATTTATATTGTCTTAGGTTTTTAACCTAATATTCTCTTTTGTTTCTGTATAGTTATGTCTCCTTTTGTACCTTTGGCTGTGAAAGTTCCTCAGACTTTCCTCATTTTTAATGACTTAAGACAGTTTTGAGAACTACTGGCCTAGTATTTTTATGGTATGCCCAATATTGGAATTTGCTGTTTTTCTCATGGTTTTATGTATGATGTTTAGGATGCATTTGTTAAAAAATGAGCCAAATAACATAAAAACCTTATCTGATTGAATATAAATAATATCCCATTGTTTTTGAAATTTTCATTTCTTTAACTCGTTCTCCCGATGCTTCTGAATTGTTTCTAAAAAAAAAACAAAAACAAAAAAAACTGCATCAGCTCCAAACTTTGTCCATCAAACTTTAAAAAAAGTCATGAAATTATTGGTTTTGAACATCAAAATGTAGCTGGGGGATATAGCTCAGTGATAGAGCACATATGAGGCCCTGGGTCCAATCTTTAGCACTGCCAAAAGAGAAAAAAAAAAAAAAAAAGGCCAATTTCAGCAGTGTCATATGACTAAACCTAAAAATTAACATTATCATCTCTTTCCCATCTCCCATTCTGTTTTCTATTTAATTTGACTTTCCCCCCAGTCACTTCAAAAACTGCTCTTATCAAAGCAACAACAGTCTCTATGTTGCCCAAAGACATTTCTTGTTCTTATCTGTCTTGATTGCTCAGAAACATTGGACTCTATTGAGCACTTCTTGCTTCTTGAAACACTGCCCTTTCTGACGTCTCTAGTCTATTTTTACTGTTTTTCCTTCTCTCTTTCCTTTTGTGTGTTGGAACTAAATCCCCTGCTCTTCTCTTTCTGCATTATCTTCCTAGGTAATTCTGTTTTCTCCCATAATTTAAAATTTCTTCTCTATGCTGCTTATTACCAAATTTATTTCTTTAATTTGGGCATCTCCTCAACACTTAAGTTTAGTGACATCTATTCTTGGATAACACTTATCATTTAAAAATTGAATTGGCTGTTGAGAGTTCCAATACTAGATGAGGAGTTGGATTGAGAAGTGGACATTGTTGTTTTTCAGCTGTTCAGATTCATTCCCCCTTCCCAAGAGCCCCTCTGTTTACTTTGGGGAACTAATTCCTATTGTATATGTATATGGGGATATGTATATATGCATGTATATATATATTTTTTAGGAAAATGTAATCCCCACCTACATCAAAACCAAAGGGACCAGAAGAGGAAGCTCTTCCCATACAGTCCTAAGGCAGACATTGACCTAACTCAAAAACAGCTGAAACCTGAATGTGTGTATGTTTCATCTTTAGGTTCTGGAATGAATGATGCAAGGACATAAGTAACATCTAGAGGCTGCTGATTGTGGCAGGGTTATACTTATCAGACTTCCTGTTACCAAAAATCTTCAGCTCCTTTGGCCTGCTTCTGCTTATTATAAGCCCAGTTCTTGATTATTCATGAATTCTGAAAGTGACTTTTTTTCCTTGAAGTACTCTAGATTGAACTCAGGGCTGTTCCTACCACGGAGCTACATCCCCATCCTTGTTATTTTTTTATTTTGAAACAGGGTCTTGCTGAGTTGCCAGAGCTGGCCTTGAATTTGCCATCCTCCTTCCTCAGCCTCCCTAATCAGTGGGATTACAGGCATGCATCATTGCACAACTTTTGATTAAGTCAATCAGGGTAAGATATTTTACTTGAAACAAATAATCTCCAATTATTTGGACTAGAAGATGGCCTTAACTCAAGACTCTATAGTAACATTGCAGAATTTATCTACAGTGGGTGAAAAACTTTGAATAACCAGGAATTTAATACATGGTTTCAATTATTGAGCAAATCTAAATATTCATGATGAAAGTATTTATTATTTTATTTTAATTAACAATTTTTTATCTTTGTTATTAGCAAGATTTTAATTCCCAAGCAGTTTTCTTCCTTTTAACATTTATCTCAGTTGATCTGAGCTATGTGTAACCAAAATGATATTACTGTTATCCTAAGAAAAGTACAATTAAGGGCCAGGCACGGTCGCACATGCCTATAATCCCAGAATTTTGGAAGGCTGAGGCAGGAGGATCAGAAGTTTAAAGCCAACCATTTAGTGAGGCTCTAAGCAACTCAAATTAAAAGTTATAAAAAGGGGCTCGGGATGTGGCTCAGTGGTAAAGCACTCCTGGGTTCTTTCCCTGGTACCAAAGAAACAAAGTACAAGTACGGAAATTAAAATGATAGTATACTAAAGATGAATTACAAGATTAAGTGTGTTCTTGCTGTAGTCCACTATCTTACACTTTGCACATTGCTCTTATAGTCTTAGTGTAAATATTTGTGTATATACATGTACATCTGTGTGCACATGTATATATATGTACATATGTGTATGTATATACATATGTAGAGAGAGATTGATAGAGATTTTTTAAATAAGACACACAGATCCTAGGGTACGATTGGATGATTTTTGAATGATGTATGTAGCCTTATAACCAGTGCCCCTAGTCAAGATACATTGTTATCCTCCTGGAAAGCTCCCTGGTACTCCTTTCTAGTCAATCTCTTCTCACTAGAACCATACAGTATTCTGATTTCATTGATTGATTGATTGATTCTGGTGCTGGGGATCTGGTGGTAGGTGTTTTGTCACTGAGCTATACCTCCAGCCCCCCATATTCTGATTTCTATAGCCATAAGTTAGTTTTGCCTATTCTTGAATTTCATATAAATGCTACTATACAATATGTCCTCTTTTCTCTGGCTGTTTTTGTTTGGCTTAATGGTTTTAAAATTTTATGTATTTATGTATAGTACTGTGACTTGAACCCAGGACATTACACATGCTAGGTAAGCACTAAGCTACATCCCCAATTTTTTTCTTTCTGTGTGTGTGTGTGTGTGTGTGTGTGTGTGTGTGTGTGTGTGTATTATCAGGGACTGAACCCAGGGGCACTCTACATCCCCAGACATTTAAAACTTTTTTTTTTTTAATTTTGAAATGGTCTTGCTAAGTTGCCAGTGTTAGACTCAAACTTGGAATCCTCCTGGCTCAGCCTCCTGAGTCAGCGAAATTATAGGTGCATACCACTGTTTCCAGCCCCAGTCCTTTGTTTTATTAATATTTTATTTTGAGACAAAGTCTCACTGAGTTAACCATGCTGGCCTTGTACTTGTGGTTCTCTGACCTCAGCCTTCTGAGTAGCTAGGATTACAAGTGTACACCATTGCATCCAGCTCTCATTTTATTTGTTTAGCATTTTTCTCTGAGGGAGATAAGGACTTTTATTTATGTTTTACTGAGGCAAGGTCTCACTATGTTGCCCAGGTTGACCTTGAGCTCCTAGGCTCAAGTGATCATCCTGTTTCAGCCTCCCCAGTAGCTGGACTGTAGCACACACCACTGTGTCCAGATAGGCATTTATTTTTATCACCTGCTTTTCTGTTTTTCTTCTCTTTTATTCACAGTGCTGACAATCAAACCCAGGGCCTCATGCATACAAGTGCTCTATCACTGAATTACACCCTTCTGCTCTACAGGCTTTTAAAATAGCTGTGTCACTAGCTCCATTATACAGATCTTAAAATCAAAGTGGTTTCCTGAGTCTCTAATGGTCAATTTGTCTCAAGTTTGAGATCATTAATGTTCAGAGAATGAGAAAAGTATTGAAACTTTAAAAGAAATGTGAAATAAATTAAATGTAGAAAGTAGTAGAACTCAAAATTCATTTACTATTTATGAGAATCTAGATTAAATCAGGTACTGTACTAAGTGATGAGATGATAAACATGAATAAAACATGCTCCTTACCCTCAAGGAACCCACAGAGAGCCAGGTGGGGGAGAAAGGAGAGTTCATTACACCATCCTAAATGGCCTAATAGAAGATGCCCAAGTATGAATGGTTTAGGGGTTCTGTGGTGGCAACCTTTGCCTCTGGATTGAAGGAAAGTGGTCAGAAGAGAGAAAAACCCTGGGCAAAAGAGGAAGCATCAGAGAGGAGATCTAGCTTTTTGAAAGAACAGCACTTTGACCAGAAAAATGAAAAGTGAGAGTATTTTAGGCAGAAGGAACAACTTATGTAAAGGCAGAAAGATGGATAACAACTTAAAGAACTCAGAGAAATTTAAGACCAATAGTTTTAGAAAATAAGATCAACAAATAAGCAAAAATGTGACCTATAAAAATGAAGGAAATTTATTCTGTAATTTGATTGTAATGCATTCTGCTGTCTATATAACAAATTCAAATTTTAAAAAATTGAAATGAAAGAAATTTATTTTGTACTGGACTCAAGTAAAAGACTAGTTAAGACACAGCTTTTCATCATGAAACTAAACTCACCTCTATGTTACAGTGTTTTTATGTTTGTGTTTTCTCCTGTGAAAGAATTTTAATAAAGTACATATGTTGTCTCTTTTTGGTTTTCAGAACACTTTGGCAGTTTAACTTCAAGAGGACAAATTTCCAAGCTCATGGTTCTGTCATCTCTGTGAAGCTCTAGTTAGGTGCCTGTTTGAGCATCTCACCTCTCATTTGTAGTTTACCCCTTGTCTGGTAGATTGACAGGAGAACAGTTTCAAACAAGAACTGATGGGGAGTTTCTAGTGAAGAAAGTATATAATGAGAATTCTTGTCTCTAGAAAAATGTCACTGTAATGACAGCTAAACTAATGAAAGATAGAAATATGAATAATTGAAAATATATCACTAAGAATAATTACATGAAATAGTTAATCTTTTTTTTTTCCACCAAACTTTTAAGTTGAGATTCCAGAAAGAAGGAAAATGAACCAGATGAGATACAGTTTGGCAAAGATTGTACTCTTCTGAAATCTGATTCTCTATATGAACACAGGGAGGCACAACCAGGTCTGTAATCTATAATTGGGTATGCAATTATCTCATTATCTGCATCTGGATTTTTCTTTTCCTGAATCCTTTTTTTTTTTTTTTTTTTGCAGTTCCTAAAACATTTTAACTGCCGTAAACTGTAAGGCAGGGACCATATGAGGCAGTGCTTACGCAAAAATTATCAAATATGTTGAGACAGGAAATCCATAGAAGTGATAAGGAGAATTGAAAAAGCCATTGCCTTTATTTACAGTTCCTGGTTCTGCTTAGAGAGTAAAACACTGTTTAGAAACATGGAGACAAATATGTTAGAGATTTGATGTGGGTGGGAAGCACCTAGTAGACTTGTAATAACTTCAAGACTAGTTGGTCAGTAGCAGTCACCAGGGCTCACTTCTCATGATTATGTTGATTTTCCTAGGTTACACCAGCACCTGGAGCTATGTACCCATCTTCCTGGCAAAGTTACTCTTTTGTATTTTTGAAGAATAAAGGAAGAGGCTTACCCTCTGATTCCATACACATTTATTTCATGTTGACTGAGATGAGGACTGAGAAATTTCACTTCTGTTATCCCTGATTGATGAATGGATTGATTATGGCTAACTGGGCCTAAGTTGAAAAGTTTCGGAGGCTAATTAATTCCAGACTCACTGAAAATTAAACACAATACCTAATGTGAGCTGACAGCAAGAAAAGCTTACCTTCACAGGTGATATTTTTGTCACCTCTGACTTAAACAACTGGTAGTAGAAATAATTTCACTCAAAGACTGAGCCTGCACAGAAATGAAAACAAGCTAGGAGATAGCAGAAAAAAACATTTATGGGTACTATAGAAGACAGGGGTTTCTCTATCCAAGGTAATAAAGGAGAAAGTAACTTCCACTGTGGGAAATAAAAAGTAATGAGTTTTGGAAACAGACATGGTCCCAAGTCTCTTCTGTCACTTCCTATAAGCTTATGTTTCTTAGTTTTTAAAACAAAAGCACTAATACATGTTTAAGAGGATCTTCTGTTTACAGTACTATGTAAAATAATGGATGTAAGACATCTTTTCCACTTTGTAGAATTTCTGGAACCTGGTAGATACAAAGCATATCAGGAAAATGTTCCTTGCTCTCTTTTACAGCTTTTCTTTTCCTAGTCTGCCTGTAGGACCCTGGATGTCTTTGAGACCCTTGTAAGGGACCTTTGAGTTCCAAACCTTTTTCATGGAACTGGGAGTGCAAGTCACTGATAGAGCACATGCTTAAAATGAAGGAGGCCCTGAGTTCTGTCCCAGTACCACATTCACACAATTTTCATGTTAAGACCTCATTTGCAACTGAAAAAAAATACCTCATTTGTCTCTATTTATGTATTTGTTTATTTGAACCCTGGGGCACTTAACCGCTGAGCCATATCCCTACCCCTTTTTAAAATTTTTTACTTAGAGATAGGATCTCACTGAGTTGCTTAGGGCCCCATCAAGTTTCTAAGGCTGGCTTTGAACTTTCAATCCTCCTGTCTCAGCCTCCTGAGCCGCTGGGATTCCAGGCATGTACCACTGTGCTTGGCTCTCATTTGCCTTTAATTTTCATCCTTGAGTACACATTGCTTTTATGTAGAGTGTGTGACAAAATGGGGAATATATATAAAGCATAGTGCTACCTAACCAGAATGACAATTCCTGGGAAAAGCACTTTACTTTTGAGTTGAAAGCTTAACTAACCCCTATGTTATTCTACTGGACATTTTTTTCCTTGAAAGAGCAAACTATTTAGTTATTCAGACCTGGGTACAGGTTTTGGTAGGTATTTCTGGAGGAAAAAAAAAAAAAAAACCTAACAAAACTGCTCCTTCCATGAAAACAACTGATAGTGTTTTCCACCAATGAAAATTGGAGCCTCTAATTGAAAATTAAATTTTTGGAAAACTTGTATTCACCACTTGGTAGCTCCCCAAAACTTTTCTGATGAGCTCAGATGATATTAACAAATGTGGTTTGTTTTATATTGAATAAAGAAATGTGTCAGCATTTGGAAGATTTATATAACTAAGTAAACCATATTTTCCAAGTGACCAACTTGCAACATTACAAAATAATGAGTGGGAAAAGACTCATTTGAAGTGTAAGATAAACCAATAGAGTTCAGTATTACAGAGTATGAAAACTTCATTGTTAGACCTTCAGATTTCACATCGCAACCTACCTTTTAAAGATATGTCACTGGAGTCTTGGGACAGTATTAAATAACCACATCATCTGAAAAGGTTTTAAAATACTTCTCCCTTTTATAACATGTCCATGAGGTTGAATTTTCTTCATAGATTTCATTCAACCTAAAGCATATGGCAGTAAGTTTGGTACAGAAGCAGGCATGAGTACCCAGCTGTCTTTAGTTAGCTAGACATGAAGGACTTCGGGGAAAATGTAAAACAACACCACACTTCCTAGAGTTTTTTTGGAAGATATAGTTATTTGTCATATAATATGTTAATGAGAGTTTTATATAAATTTTTTTCTGTTGGTACCAGGGATTGAACCCAGGGGTCCTTAACCACTGAACTATATCCCCAGCCCTTTTATCTTTTTCAGTCAGAATAGTTATATAAATATTTATTTCGAAAGTAGTACTTAAGAAAAAACGATGTGATTTAGATTAAAAGCTCCAAGATGTATTGTTTCAGGTAGGTGTTATTACTATCTATATATTCACTACATTTATTAAGCCAAAAACTTGAGGAAACTTCAAGTTCATAAGTCAATGATGTGTAAAAACCCAACCAGGATGGACAATGTGTGTTCCAATTTAGAAGGGGACAACTCAGCTCCTTGGTGATGTCTCAGGGAGCTCTTATGCTCTACCGAACATAAGGCTTTCTTCCTATAAACCTGAATGTGACCTTCTAGAGTCTCTGGTTGTAGCTTCTTTAGTCTCCTGCTTCGAATGGTGTGCTGCTTTCTTGCCTACAAGGTGAGTCAAGCTTCCAGGTTCACTCTTATAGGCCTCTCTTATCTACAAGTGATGCTCAGGAGAGTCAACCAATCCTGAAGGTGGGGAAAGCTGTTTAAAGGAGTCCCCATTCCCTTACTTGTACTGAGGAAACTGTTTTCACTTTAAGGATGGTAAGTCTTAAAAGATTGTGGCCAAGAAGATGTCTATAGTGACTTCTGAGAATTTTATCCCCAACAGGCAGCCGGCTGGCTACTTGTCTTTTATTACATTTCTAACAGTTGCTCCATTTCCTCCAGATCCAGCCCTCTTTTGTGTTTTATTTACAGACAGGGTCTCTCTGAGTTGCTAAGTGCCTCATTAAATTGCTGAGGCTGGCTTTGAACTCAGAGTCTCCCAAGTCTCTGGGATTACAGGCATGTGCCACCACACCCAGTGCATGAGTATTTCTAAAAGCCCTTCATTTTAATTTTAAATACAATAAATATTGATAGATAAGCCCATATAAACAAAAATTCTTACTGGTTATCAATAATTTTTAAGAGCTAAAGGGATCCCAAGACTAAAAAGCTGAAAAGACTGCCCTGGTCTACATTCTGTGCCACTACTATGTTACTTGACTCTCCTAGAGCAAAGCCAGGGGTGCCATCGGTTATTCCTGAGATGTTCTCTGCCCGCCCCCCTTTTTTTAGAAAACTTTTGACTAATTTACTATTTGGATGAGTCCTTGACCAAAATACCATGTTCCCATAGTGATCTTGGCTTTTGCAAAATTTTCTATGAATATGGGCTCAGGATTATTTCCATTTTCCTTTGTGAATTCAGGATAAGTCATACTATAACTTTGCTGGATTACCTCAGGATTAAGGTTTTGAATTTTCTCCTTTGATTTGTCCTGTTATTATTGCTAATTTTTCTTCAATATTATTCTGTCAGGTTCTGAGATTTTTAGTAAAACTGCTTATAAACCAACCAGGTCAAATTTTATGGGGAATCAGATAAGGAACTAGCATTTATCAATGCTTGTTAAAATTTATCTCAGGTGCAGTTTTTAAATAAGATTCACAAAAAGTGTCCTCAAAATAGTCAAATGAAATAGGTGAGCAATTAAGCTTCTATCTGAGTATATTATAAAATTTCTGCTGACTGGTCCTGTATCTTGTCTCTACCTCTGAGCTATCATTCAGGTATTTGGCTATACTCCGATAGAATAATAACAATCTGTAGTTGAAATAGTTGGACTATAGTACTTGCTGATAAAAGACTAAAACCATTTTAGCCATTAGGAAAGTTACTCTGGCTGAAGTTCATATTGCCAGAATTTTTTAAAATAGATCTTTTTGGGGAAACTTGACAATAAACATTATAATGAATCATAATGACATCAAAATATTTCTGCAAAATATTTGATATAAAATGCTTTTAAAAATTTTAGCACCTGGCTTGGTGGCGCATGTCTATAATCATAGCAGTTTAAGAGGCTGAGACAGAAGGATCGTGATTTCAAAGCTAGCCTCAGCAGTGGCAAGTTGCTAATCAACTCAGTGAGACCCTGTCTCTAAATAAAATACAAAGTAGGGCTGGGGATGTGGCTCAGTGGTTGAGTGTCCCTGAGTTCAATCCTTGGTACCAAAAAAAAAAAAAAAAGTTTTAACACTGGAATTTGTAGCTGATACATAAAATGTAATGTGAAGAACATGTGTTAGATATTAATGCTGCTAATTTGTACTATGCTTCCAAATTCTATAGATGCAACTCTACTGCCAACTGTTCTCTTCAAACTGGTTTTCAAATATTTTTGGTGCTTCAAATTTAGTTTCTTTACTATCTAAAACTGATTCATGTGCATGAGATTGTCAAGGTTTAATTAAAATTGATAGAATTTTATTGTAGTTATCTTGAAGATGCTTGAAACTGGGAAGGAAATGATAGGAAACTTCTGGGGCTGTGGTTAGATTACTTTGGCAAAGTGAATTTCAAAAAATTATATGGCAGGTTTCATAAGGATAGGAATTCTGTCATAGGCTTAGCACTTATTGATCAGCTAATATGTGACAATCAGTGATCTAGTGCTGGAAATACACAGGGAAAAATATCACTGTATTCTTGAAGTTTATGTTCTAGTGAGGAAAGACAGATAATAAATATAGTAATAGGCTGGGTGTGGTAGATCACACCTGTAATTCCAGCTACTCAGGATGCTGAGGCAGGAAAATCAAAAGTTCAAGGCTAGCACTGACAACTTGGTGAGACCTTGTCTCAAAATAAAAACTAAAAAGGGCCCGGGATGTAATTCAGTGGTAGAGTGCCCTTGGATTCAATCCCTGGTACCACAAACAACAACAACAACAAAATTAAATGGGCAAAAGACTTTTATAAAAGATATACAAATGGCCAGTGAATACATGAAAAGATGCCTAACTTTATGAATAACTGAGGAAAAAGTCAAAACCACAGTAAGATACCACTTTAGCAATAGTGACATTATGTCAAAAAGACAACAATAAATGTTTGCAAGGGTATAGAGAAAATGGAGCCCTCATATGCTGCTGGAGAGAATGTAAAATCACGCAGCCAATTTGGAAAATGCTTTGGCAATTTGTGAAAAGGTTAAATGGTAGCTAACATATGACTTAGCAATCTCACTCCTAGATAAGGTTTTCTGTTTTTGTTTTTTAACTAGGGATTGAACCCAAGGGCACTCTATCACTGAAGTACAGCTACATCCCTTTTTATTTTTTATTTAAAAAATATATATATATATTAGCTAAAGGTAAATATAATATCTTTATTTATGTATTTTATTTTACATTTTATTTTATTTTATTGAACCCAGTGCCTCATGCGTGTTAGGCAAGTGCTCTATCACTGAGCCCCAGCCCCAGCCCTCCTTTTTATTTTTTGATGGGTCTCATTGCTAAGGCTGGCCTTGAACTTGAAATCCTCATGCCTAAGCCTCCAGAGTCAGGATTATAGGCATGCACCCTTGCACCTTATACATAGATTTTTATATGAATGTTAAGAGCAGCAGCATTCACAATAGGCAAAAAGTGGAAGCTACTCAAATGTCAATCAATTGGTGAATGGACAAACAAAATGTAGTATATCCATATAATGCAATATTATTTGACAGAGAAAGTAATGAAGTACTGAGATGTATAAATGAACCTCAGAAATGTTATGCTAGTGAAAGAAGCTAGACACAAAATAAATACTGTATGATTTTACTTCTATGAAAAACTGGAATAGATAAACATACAGACCAGGAAGTAGATTCGTAGTTGTCAAAAGCTAGGATGAGACAGGAATAAGGATTGACCCTGTTCTCTATAGAAACCAGAAACATGACCATTAAAAAAAAGAAAAAAAAAGATTTTTTTCCTCACAAAAAGCTCTATGTGTAACATTTATTCATTAACCTTTTATTAAGCAATTCATTGCCTGTCTCCTTGATACCAGGACCCATTCCTGAGATAAGAACAAAGTCCATTCCTATAAGGAAATTATATCATCTCCAGGGAGACAGATCCTAACCTAGTAATTAGAAGATTATTTAACAATACTTTTCATGTGTGCCTGAAGGACCAATGTGGCTCTGAGACCATCAGTAACATGATCTTTAATCAAGGAGGTCAGGAAAGACATCCCAGAATTGGAGGCATCAAACAAGGAGAGAAAGAGAAGAGCATGGGGCACACAGAGCCAATACATTTTGAATTGTTTCCTGGAATAAATGATTACATCCATACCCATGAGCAGTCTTCATTTATTGGAGAATACAAAATTGTCAAGTTGGCCTGGTATTGTAGCTCAGAGGTAGAGTGCTTGCCTAGCATGTGTGAGGCACCGGGTTTGATCCTCAGCACCACATAAAAATAAAAAATATAGGCATTCTGTCCATCTACAACAAGAAAAAAAAATTGTTTTTAATTGTCAAGTTAGGGGCTAGAGTTATAGCTCAGCAGTAGAGCTTGTATCTGTGAGGTACCGCATTCCATTCCCAGCTCCACTTATAAATAAGCAAATAAAATAAAGGTCCATCAACAACTAAAAAAATATTTTTAAAAAAATTATCAAGTTTTTCTTTTTTAGGGGTGGGGGTGGTACTGGGGATTAAACTCGGGGTACTCAACTACTGAGCCACATCCCTAGCCCAATTTTTTGTATTTTATTAGAGACAGGGTCTCACTGAGTTGCTTAGTTTCTTGCCATTGCTGAGGCTGGTCAAGTTATTCTTATTGATCAATGATATGTAGAATAGGAAAAAAACAAATTTCTATAAAACAGAGGCAGATTTTTTTAAAGAAATTTTTATATAAATAATAAAAGATAACTTTCAGTTTTAGTAATAAAAAATTTCTAGGTTGTCGATCATCTTTTTTTTTTTCCAGCAACAACAGAAACTTCATTAAACCCAGTACAGACATAATTCATCTTGGAGTTCAGCGATATGTTCAAGGAATCACTGAACTATAATAGTAGACAGCTACCATAATCTCTTTGCTTGCTACTTCACCAGTGAATAACAACTGCAGACTCCACAGCTTCTGGTGAAGGCATTTGGCAAATTCTTTTCACAAACAACACCATCAGGATTGTTTCATCCTATTTTACGCAGCAGTTGTCTCAAAACCTGGGACCTAAATGTTCATAAAACAAGGGAACACGAGATGGACCAAGAGAGACTCTCCTGAGACCAATGGTACAAAAATTCAGGCAAGCAATTCAGGAAAGTGGCCCGTTCATAAGCTGACAAAAATTGAACCTCTTGAATACAAAATTCCAAGTATCAGACGTAAAAAACAACAAAACCAGGGAGTTAAGCAAAAGCTATGTGACTTACTCTCTGAATGTAGAATCACTGTACTTAGCAGAAGATAAAGGGTGAATTGCTATCCAATCTGCGGTTCACTGTCCCCAAGTACTGTTAGAAGTTAGGGACAATGCTAAAGAAAAAAGGACAGGCATCACCAAAGACCCATCAAGCCAAGCCAGTGGTTCCCTCCATGAGGGTGTGGTCTCTCCATGATGTCAGAAAAGACTAAAACCATAACTGGGATTTGCCACACTGGGATCCTATGGTTTTTCTGATGTGGTCAATCATCTTTTATTCTTACTGGTAGGTATGACACCATTTTAATGTGTACATTTCCTATTTCATTTATATGTTCATGTGCTTGACTATGTTTAGAATGAAATACAGAACCATAAACTAAGGAAAATATATCTTTCTGTTCAACATGAAGCACACTATACTTCTTTATGCACTTTTATACTAAGTCAGGCTGGAGACATAGCTCAGTGGTAGTACACTTGCATAGCATGTGTGAGGCCCTGGGTTTGATGCCTAGAACTACAAAATTATGATGATGATGATTATGAAGAAGAAGAAGAAGGAGGAGGAGGAGGAGGAGGAGGAGGAGGAGGAGGAGGAGGAGGAGGAGGAGGAGGAGGAGGAGGAAGAGGAGGAGAAATCATTCAGAATAGGTACAAATTAGGGTTTTATTTGTTGGTTGGATAAATGTGTAACCTACAAAAGTACTGCTGTGGTTTAAATGTTTGTCCCACAGGATTCATGGTTGGAAACTTAATCCCCAAAGTCATATGTTAATGGTATTTGGAAGTGGGGCCTTTGGAGGGAGGGCTCTGTCCTCATGAATGAATTAATCCACTTAGGGGCTAATGGACTAATGGATCATCAAGGAGTGGCTTTGTTATACAAGCATGTTCTCTTGGCAAGTTTACTCTCTCTTACCATGTGATGCCCTGCACAATCTGTTCTGGACAGCAAGAAGGTCTTCCCGAGGTGAGGCTCCTTTATCTTGGATTTCCCAATCTCTAGAATTACAAGGAATTTATTATTTTGGGGGGAGTGGGGTTTATCAGGTTGAACCCAGAGGATGGCATTCCAGCCTTTTTTACTTTATTTTATTTTAAGATAAAGTCTCACTAAGTTACTTAGGGCCTTGCTAAGTTGCTGAGACTGGCCTCAAACTTGCAATCCTCCTGTCTCAGACTCCCAAATTGCTGGGATTATACCACTGTACCCAGAAGAATTCATTCTTCATAAATTACCCAGTCTCAAGTATTCTGTTATAGCAACAAAAACAGACTAAGAAAAGTACTAATCCTGGAGTCCTTTACAAATGGGTGAATTTCTTGCTTTAGTTCTTCCTTTTTAATTGCGATAAAATTCACATAACATAAAATTCACTATAGGAACCATTTTATACAATTGGGTTTTGTTTATTTTGAGAAGGGATTTCAGTCTCTTTCCTAGATTGGGCTTGAACTCCTGATCCTCCTGCCTCAGCCTCCCTGATAGCTAGGATTTCAGGTACACCCTATTATACCTGTAATCTGCCCTAGAACTATTTTAAGTGTATAGTTTTGCACTTTGTAAATTCACAAATTTATGCAACCATCACTACTATCAAGTTCCAAAACATTTACATCACCCCAAAAGGAAACCCTGTACCCATTAAGCAGTCATTCTCTACTGTCCTCACGCTCCCAAACCCTGGAAACCACCTATGTGCTTTCTGTCTCTTTTGGTTTGCCTATTCTGAATTTTTAATATGAATGGAATCATACTATGTCCTTTTTGTTTATCTGCCTTCTTTTTTTTTGTACCATAGATTGAACCCAGGGGCACTTACCACCAAGCCACATGCCCAGCCCTTTTTAAATTATATTTTATTTTGAGACAGGGTCTCTCTAAGTTGCTTAGGGCCTTACAAAGTTGTTGACGCTGGCTTTGAACTTGTGATCTTCCTGCCTCAGCCTCCAGATTTGCTGTGATTATAGGCATGTACCACCATTCCTTAGAGAATGAATTAGGATGTACTTCATTCTGCTCTTATTTTTTGGAAGAGTTTGAAAATGATTGGTGTTCTTTTTTTAAACCTTTGATATAATTCACCAGTGCAGCTATCTGTTCCTCACCTTTTTGGGGGAGTTTCAAACAGCAATCAAATTTCTTTACTTATTAGATTTATTAAAACTTTCTTCTTGAGCCAATTTTGGTACTTTTTGTATTTCAAAGAATTGCCATGTTTTGTCTAGGTTCTCTTATAATTTTTTAAAAATTTCTATGGTATTGTAGTAATGCCCCCACTTTTATGTCTGATTTTATTAATTTGAGCCTACTTTCTTTTTATCTTGGATATTTACATGAAAGTTTATTCTTTTTTTTTTCATCTTTTCCAAGAGCCAAGTTGGTTTCCTTGATTCTCTGGTGTTTTTTCCATTTTCTTTATCTCCGATCTAATCTTTACTATTCCATCCTTCAGCTTTTGTTTAGTTTGCTTTCATTTATCTAGTTTCCAAAGGTATACAGTTAGGTTATTGATTTGAGATTTTTATTTCTTTAGCATCTTAAAATAATCATAGAGGTCTTCTTTTTTAATATAGGCATTTGCAGCTATACATTTTCCTCTGAGGATTATTTAGCAGCATCACATAAGTTTTAGAGTGTTGTGTTTTCATTTCCATTCACCTCAAAGTAATTTCTAGTTTCTCTTGTGATTTACTCATTGACCCATTCATTGTTTCAGAGTGTATTGTTTAATTTTCACATATTACTTTCCAGACTTTCTTCTCTCATTTATTTCTAGTTTCAGTCCATCATAGTCAGTGAAGATACATGTTTGATTTCAAAAATTTTTAATTTTGTAATTGTTTTGTGGCCTAACCTATGGTCTGTCTTGAGGAATGTTTCATATACACTTGAGAAGAATGTATTTTCTTTTGGGGGATGGAGTGTTCTATAGATGTCAGGTCGAGTAAGAATAGGATGGTATTTTAAGTTTTTTTGTTTATTGGGGGATCTTTGGTCTAATCATTCTGTTATTGAGATTGGTGTATTGAAATCTCCAACTATTACTGAAGCTTACTTTTTTTGTTCATTATACAAAAATAATGGAGGCAAGAAAACAGTGAGATAGTATATTCAAGGTGTTCACAAAAAAATACTGCTAAATAAGAGTTGTATGTCTAGTGAAACTTTTTAAAAATAAAGGCCAAATAAAGACGTTCCCAAGGTAAACAAAAACTGAGAGAATTGTTAGAAGACCCACCTTATAATAATACTGAAGAAAGTTCTTTAGACTGAAAGCAAGTGACCCTAAGAATAATTCAAATTTATACACACATACATAAATAGTGGTAAACATAATTAGGTAATTATAGGTAAATGCCTATTTCTTCTACTTGATTAATTTAAAAGAATATTATACAGTTGTATTGAAAGGGCTACCCACAGAAATGCATATTGGTTAATAACAGCATAAAGGAAGTGTGGGGGCAAAGATATATTGAACTAAAGAAATTACACCAGGTGGAAACAGAAGTCCACATGAACTAGTGAGGAAAACTAGAAATGGTAAAAAAAAAAGAGGGTAACATGACAAATTATAAAATATATGCAAGTGTGTGTATATGTATTTATACCTTTTCCTCTCTAAGCTTCTTTAAAAGACATAAAATTATATAAAGCAATAATTTAAAAATGATGTATTACTGGGTTTGTAATATACATAGATAGTATAAATCAGTTCGTATAAATCAAAAGGAGATTTGATTAATTGAGATACATATGGTAATATAGCTGGGCACAATGGCGCATGCCTATAATCCCAGCAGCTCAGGAGGCTTAGGCAGGAGGATCATGAGTTCAAAGCCAGCCTCAGCAAAAGTGAAGCGCTAAGGAACTCAGTGAGACTCTGTCTCTAAATAAAATACAAAATAGGGCTGGAGATGTGGCTCAGTTAATTTAAAGTATATTCTTTGTTATATGTGTCCACTGAAGTCTCTAGTCCATTAGCTTAGTGATCATGTAGTGGTTTGGCACGGATTTCCTTAAATGTTTGGAGCTAAACAAAACAAAAAGCCCCAAAGACAAATGCATCCTCTTTTCAAACTGGTCCTGTGTTGGGGTACACCAGGACATAGCCAGGTCATTTACTTCCTGCTAGTAGGGCCTGGAGGTCAGCCAGCAGTGAGAGCTCAGGGTCTTCTTGGGTACTTTCTGAGCATGTGTCCAGCTCAAGGCATGCACATGGCTTCTAGATTCCCTGGAATACAAGGGAGCCTTTCAAAACATTTCTTCCCTGAAATATGTCCTTCTCTAGCCTTTTTCTTCCCTAGATTTTTAGTGTGTTTATTCTTTATCCAACTGTATTCCTTTGCCACAGGAAGCAGTAGGTAATACATTTGCCTCTAAATGTTTTTGACAAATGTCACCCTGAAAGTGACCTCAACCCTGGGAAAGAACCAAGACAAATGAAGGCCCTTGAGCACATCCTTCATAGAGTTTCCAGGTCAAAACATAGAACCATAATACCTTGAGAATAAGATCTGTGTTGTCCCTGAACCAGAAAAGTGGGCTTCTGTCTTCAAGTCTGCCGCTGAGTTGTTCAACTGGAAATAGTAACTAGATAAATTAAAATGCCACAGAGCTCTCTTATAGAAATTTGGCTTTTTCTCTCCATTAAGCTTTCCTTTGGCTGTTATAAGTTTTGACTTAGATTCTAGAGTTCTAAAAAAGTTCTGAACTTGACCATTTTTACAAGCTTATTCATTGCTTTTGTGGAGATACAAGATTTTGAAGATCTCTACTCAGCTATTTTTGCTGATATCTGTACTAAGGATGGAGTTGTGTGTGGTATCATCCAATAAAGGGACAGTAGCATCTGATACCTATCTCATCAGATTTGGCTGAGAGTCTTGTGTAGTAGTGCACTCTTATAGCCAATAACCCAACAAGTCCACTTGCATGTACCCTACAACTTCCACACATGTGGATAAGGAGATATCCATGAGGACATTCATAACAAGACAGAAATTTTGTTTTTATACCCTTTCTAAAAATATTGGGTGCAAAGGTCTACATCTTTGGCCCTTTGCTGAAGTCACCTAGGAGTTTAGTTATATGAATTATTTCCTTGTGAAGTACTTGAGAAAGAATAGAGTTTAAATAACTACTCATTCTTTTTTTATTCTGGATAATTTTAACATATCATCTGACTGGCAAGTCACCTCTAATAAAATATAAACTGAAAATAGACTTTTTTCTTCCTTGTCTAGACTACTTAATTTTGTTCTCCTTTGTGATTGTCTAGTTCCAAAAGGAGCAACATAGTGTGAAATTTGTGGGAAGGATGCTATTCAGAGTTTCGTTTTATTATGAAGTATCCCAGTGAAAACTCAGCAGAAAGAAGGTAGAAATTTCTAGAAGATGCTAAAAATGGAGAAAAATGGAGAATTCATAGACATGATTTCTCTAAAATCAACTATTCAATTGGGTTAAAATTGAACAAATGAATGAATGATTGAATAAATGATCGATTTAATGCATCATTAATGAATTGGAAATAATTGACTATGTCACTTGATCCTAAAAATATTCCTCCAAGTAATCATTAGCACTATCTGGAAGATTTTTGAAAAATGATACCCAAGCCCCAGTTAAATTGAATTCAGAAAATCTGGGAGAGGGGCTTAGCCATTAGAATTTTTTAAAGCCCCCAGATAATTGATTTTAAAGTATAAGAAGTCTGTGAAACAGAGTTCTATATATTCAAAAGTGAGGCTAGAAGACAGCATTACCTGAAAGTTGTTAGAATTCAGAATCTTGACCACAAGCTGGACGTACTGAATCAGAACCTGCAGTTTAGCAAAGTCCCCAGGAGATGTGTATGCATGATTAAAGTCTGAGAAACACTGGATAGTCAGAGTTGCTTTTTATCCTGTGTGGCACTTCAGTATATTTGGAGATAGGTCTATTCCCCCGCTCTTTTTCTTTCTTTTTTGTGATAGGATCGAACCCAGGGTCTTGTATGTGTTAGGCAAATACTCTCCCACTGAGCCATACCTCCAGCCCCCTGTTTTTCTCTTTAAGATTCTTGTTCGAGCTTTAGCCTGGAAGCAGCTCAAATCACCATTTGGGTAGATCCAGTCATAATGAAATAATTGAACATCTGTCTCCCACTGGGAATAGTTTTTCCACTTAATCCTGACCAAGAGTAAAGTGGTGAGCATTCTATCCTTCTGCACTGCATCCTGCATCTCGTCACAGGACTTTGCTCTGAACCCATTTTCAAGTCCCAATTCTTCAGACTCTCATACTACTTGCTTTCTAAACTTTTTTTTAATTACAGAAAACTTCAAACACATATAAATTAGACCAGTATAACATACATGTACTAATGACCCATGTCTAGCTTTAGTAACTACCATTTATGGTTATTTCATCCATGCAGGCACCCACTTCCTCCTCTTCTAAATTATTCTAAAGCAAATTCCAGTTATCAGCTCATTCCATCTATATATATTTTTGTGTGTATCTCTTAAAACAACCAAAATATCAGTATGACAATTTGGGGGTGGAATACTGGAGATTAAACCCAAGAGTATTCTACCTCTGAGCTACATCCCCAGATCCTTTTTTCTTGTGGGTGGGTGGGCACTGGGGTGGAACCCCGGGCATCCCACATGTTAGGCAAGCACTGAGCTACATCCCCAGCCCTTCTTATTTATTTATTTATTTTTTTATTGAGACAGGGTCTCTAAGTTGCTGAGACCGGCCTAGAACTTGTAGTCCTTCAGCCTCAGCCTCCCAAGTAACTGGCCATTTTGACAATTTAAAAATTTCACAAAAGTTCCTTTAGTATTGTCAAATATTCAGCTACTGATCACATTTCACTTGTCCTGTGATTATTTTTATCTGTGTTTTAGATCTCTTTTAATCTATAGGTTTCTTCAAAACCTTTTGCTTTCTTGAAACTTATTTGTGAAATAAACCATAGTTTGGATTTTGCTGATTCTAACTCTATGATGTTATTTAATATGGTCCTCTGCCATCTCCATTTCCATAGACTCTTAGTCTGATAAAGATCAGGAAAAGCAAACTTATTAAATGTTAACAGTAGGACTGGAGATGTGGCTCAATGATAGAGTGCTTACCTAGCATACATGAAGGCTTGGGTTTGATGCCCAGCACCAAAAAAAAAAAAAAAAAAAAAAAAAAAAAAAAAAAAATTCTGAGCCAGTGGCACACACTTGTAATACTGCAACTTGGGGGGCTGAGGCAAGAGGAGCCATAAGTTCAAATCCAGACTCAGAAACTTAATGAGGCCCTAAGCAACAACCCTGTCTGAAAATAAAAAGGGTGGGGGATGTAGCTCAGTGCTTATATGCTCCTGGGTTCAATCCCTGGTACAAAAAATAATAATAACATTAACAGCCCATTGTATTACAACTCCTTCGTAGGAGAGTAAGAGAGGTGCTACCTTCAGGAAGAGATCAAGTGAGTTGAGGCTGCCAAGTTCTGGTTAGAAAAGGGTACACAGTGGAGGTCATGATCATCATTGTCAGGCAGGGTGATATAGAAGATAGGTCTCAAAATGGTAAGGAACTTCCTCTTTGCCTCACCTCTTGCAGTCTCTGTTCCAGGTTTACTTTGATGAAACCATAATACCTGAAATTCTGCTTCCCAGGTATACGTTGAGGGAGGAGCAATGAAACAGCAGGAAGGTACTATGGAGCCTAAACCACCTGCTCCTGAAGTTTGTGGTTTCAGACCTGCCAGAGCTTGGTCTCATCACAGGTGTTCCTTATTACATCCTGACTAATCCATCATAAGTCAAAAATGCAGTTAATCCAACTAAACAACCTACGGAGCATCACAGTTCGGCAACATATCACACTACAGAACGTTGTTTAGATGCATTCGTGATTGCAGGTCTGACTGGGAGCTGTGGTTATGGGAGCTGTGGTCACTGCTGTTGGCCAGAATGGTAAAAGAGGATGGGACCACATAGCAGTAGCCTTGGAAAAGATCCAAATACTGAATTCCAACTACAGTGTCTACTAAATGTGTATTGCTTTTGTATCCCTATAAAGATGAAAACTGTGATTTGAATCACACTGAGGGAAACACTACCCCAAATATGGCACCTTGGCATTTGCAGAAACAGAAGAAGCAACCACAGAAACTGAAGAATTTTCCTTGTCCCTTCTCTCCTGAACTGTCCATACACTTAACTAACTTACCATTTTTTTTTTTTAAGTGGTGCTAGGGTTTGAACCCAGGGCCTTGGCCATGTGAGGCAAGCACTCTAGCAACTAAGCTATACCCCCAGCCCTTGGGTTCTCATTTCTGCAGAAATTAAATGTTACATAAAGCCTGGAATGGTGGCGCACACGTTGTAATCCCAGTGGCTCAAGAGGCTGAGACAGGAAGATCATAAATTCAAAGCCAGTCTCAGCAACAGCGAGGTGCCAAGCAACTCAGTGAGACCCTGTCTCTAAATAAGATACAAAATAGGACTGTGGATGTGGCTCAGTGGTTGAGTGCCCCTAAATTCAATCCTTGGTACCCACCCCCCATCACCAGCTAGCTGGGCTGGGGACCTATGCTAGGTTCACAAAAGCTGGCTGCACCAATAACTTAAGAAAATGGCAAAGAAAGCACGCAAGCACACAGAAAACCTTTTCAAAATCTGGGATGACTTCGACCTTAGAGGTTCATTGGAAAGAGAGAGAGCCACCTGAATTCTTTATTTTTATAGAGTGGAGCCACAAAGCGAGGTTCAATGGAATATTCGTTCCAAATAAGGCAAGGTGTCAGATTTCAGTGAGTTGAGTCTAGCTTCATGATGTTTTATGGTCAGTAGATTGATTGACATCTTGGCAAGTCACACCCATCTCAGGAGCTGTGTGGGAACACAGGCAGAGCAAGAGGAAAGAGGACTCACATGTTGCATGGCCCAAAGAGCACACAACACCAGGCCAGTCCTCCCATATGCTCAAGTGCCCATAGCTCACACGCACAGCCCATGGCTGGCCCACAAACAAGACCCCTAACCCTGTAAAAAAAAAAAAAAAAAAAAAACTTAAATAAATCTGTATGTTTTTCTGTTGTTAATCTGTCTTTCATTGTAAAGGTCTCAGCCATGAACCTTGTGATGGGTGAGGGAAAGATACTTCTTTTTCTCCCTACAATATCATTCATACTTTACAATGAATGTTGCTGAGTATGTCCATGTCAGGATGGGTAGTTTATGTCAGCCAGTCATTTGTGGCTTAGGGTCAGATATTCAGACTCTGTTAAGTCCTCTAACAACCCAGGGCTGCTTTTCAAGTGGAAAAAAGTTAACAGAGAAGAGATCATAGCTTTGTTTGATTACATTAGATCTTGCCAGTGTTCCTATAAAGCACTTCTGTTTCCCAGACTCTTCTACCCTATGGGTTCTTTTGGTCGATTTGCATGTGATGCAGTCTGGACCTGTTTCAAAGCCTCTTTGTACTCTATGCCACTCAAAAATGGCCCTGTAAATTGCCCTGGAATCAAGTTGGAGCAGCAACCAAAATATGGTTTAAGTTGCCTCTAAAATTCAAAGAAACCCAGTAAACATTGTGCCTCCTACATGATAGGTGGGGAAAAGTGCCCCACTTTTAGAAAGAAATCCCCACAGATCACTGGACCTCAAGAAATGTCCTCAATGTAGGACCTCTTTGGCATGTGTGTGCTTTACCAATGGACCTAAGGTACATGGTCCTTCCTGCTCACTAGATCCAATCAGCATAAGGCCAGCAGCATAATGGACCAGTGTGATTGTAAAATATCAAGGTAAACAAATGCTCCTCAAAATTATGACAGAAGGAGTTGATTTAGCCCTGAGGCATGACAGTTAAGATATATTGTTGTCCTTGACACATCAAGGCAAACTTCCTTTAGTTATTCTTGCTGATAGAGGGGATAATAAAAGCATTTTCTAGGTCATTAGCTGCAAACTAGGTGCCAGAAAGTGTTGCCTTTAGAGCAACCAACCCTCAGTATTCCAACGGAGAGAAATCCAGAGTAATAAACACATAGTCTCTCTTGTTTACCTACCACCTTTCAGTTTCTTTCTGGTACTTGCAATTTACCAAACCCAGCTGGAAGTCAATTCTTCAGTTCAGACTATGGGACACAAAGCAAATGTAGAAGGTGGAGATTAGTCAGGACATACAAATGGAAAACACCACCATGCTGGTATTAACATAGCATATTTAATAAATAAATAAATAAATAAATAAATAATGTATCTGTGTTCATTCTCCAGTGCTGTGGAGAACAATTCAGAAGAGGAAAATTTATTCTGGGCTTACAGGTTCAGTCCCTGGTCGCCAAGTTCCATTGCTTTAGGCCTGAATAAGGCAGAACATCATGGCAAAGGGTATGGTGGAGGAACTGCTTAGCTTATGGCATGCAGAAAACAGCAAGTGAAGCCAGAGATAAAATATAATCCCCAAGGGCATGCCCCCAGTGACCTATTTCCTCCAGCCATGGCCCACCTGCCTAGAGTTACCATGCAGTAATTCATTCAAGTTATTAATCCATTAAGTGGATTAATCCACTGATTAGGTTACAACTCTTATAATTTCATCTCTGAACATTCCTGCATTACCACATGAGCTCTCAGAGAACATCTCATATCCAAACCATAACAATAATAAAATGGAAAAATGTGTCGGGCACTGTGGCGAATGCCTGTAATTTCAGTGGCTTGGGAGGCTGAGGCAGGAGGATTACAAATTCAAAGCCAGCCTCAGCATCTCAGCGATGCCCTAAGTGACTCAGAAGACCCTATCTGTAAATACAATATAAAAAGAACTGGGGATGTGATTCAGTGGTTAACAACTCCTGGGTTCAATTCCCATTCCAAAAAATAAAATAAATAAATAAATAAATAAATAAATAAATAAAAATAAGTAAATAAATGGAAAAAATGAGAGAGAAAGAGAGAGAGATTCTTCCTAGACTCAAGTCTGGTTACCTCTCAAAAGCAAATACTTGAGAGACAAGAGTGGGAAGGAAATCAGCTTTATTCAAGGGGAAGCATCCTGAGAAGATGAGGGGATATTATCTCAGAGGGTTATCATCATAAGGAGCTCAGGTACACAAATGGGCTTTTATGGAGAAGAAAAGAGGTTAATGGGGTAATACAGAGGAAGAGAGTCTGCTGAGTCTCGCACCTAAACTGGAAAGCCATCTCCATCACTCAGGGGACGTTTTTCTTTCTTTTTCTGGAACATCCTTGTGGTAACAGTTACCTTCGCTTCCTAGATCAGTCCCTATCATTCTTTGGACAAACACACTTTCCTGCAAGTCAAATATTATTCCACTTTTAATTAAAGAATAGGATTAGCAAGTCCTTGGCCCACACTTTGATGTTATCTAAAGACCATCAGATGTTCTAGGTTCTGAAAAATTGAAGGAAGACTACGGGTTAGGAGGTCTTAGGACCAGTGTTTCCTCATTTCTTTTTCCTACAATAGATGTCTCCAGCAGTTAGTAGCTCAGTCATTGAAAGGTCATTTTGTTTAGAATTGCAATGTTGGGTAAGGGGGTGGGGGGAAACAAGGATTAACTTTACTTGGGCCAATTTGCAAAGGAAACTCATCCCGAACTTGGTGGCACAGGACAAAATGGTGAATCCCCTATTGCTGTTACCATGTGGGCGCTTCCTGTTGGAAAGCAAGTTGGGCTCTGGACCTGCCCAGATTAAAACCCCAACATGACCACTCTCAAGTTGTGTGACCTTGCCTCAACCTCTCTGAGCTCCAGTTTCCTCTCTTCTTCACTGGTAATGACAATGCCTATCTCTGAGGTGTTCTGGGAAAATTAAGGAAGGTATTATATGTAGGCCTTTCCAGCGGAAGTCCTTTCACATGATGACTCCCACATCCTTGGAAACAAAAGTGACAGTGGAGGGAAAGTCTCTGGTGAACAGGGTGTCAGCTTTCAGAGGCAACTTGTTTGGGCCTCTCTTCCACTTGTTCCTTGTCAGTCCTGCTCCAGGGGTCATGAGGAAGTTCAGGTTCCCACTCTCACCTGCCCAGGAACAGCACACCTTCATGTGTTTCTCCCTCAAGCTGGAATGCTCTTCCTCCTTCCGGTTCTACACACACACCTCCTCTTCCCCCCATGTACTACCAGTTCATTCTTCAGATCTTAGCTTAGACACCCTTTGTGTGTGTGTGTGTGTGGGGGGGATATGATATAGAATATTTTTTGGTCTTTGTCCCTGTTCTTGTCATGGAGCTTCTGAAACACTTGGAGTTTTCTGAATGATAGGAGGCTAAACGGAGGGTGAAGTATTATTATTTTTTCTTTTCTTTTGGTACTGGAAATTGAACCCAGGGGCACTTTGCTACTGACTACAGTCTGAGCCCTTTTTATTTATTTTATTTTATTTTTGTGGTGCTGGGGAGCAAACCAAGGGCCTTGTGCATGCAAGGCAAGCACTCTACCAACTGAGCTATATCCCCAGCCTCCCTTTTTATTTTTTATTTGGAGACAGGATCTCACTAAGTGGCTTAGGACCTCACTAAATTATGGAGCTGGTGATCTTCCTGCCTCAGCCTCCTGGGCCACTGGGATTAAAGACATGTGTCACCACACCAGCTAAAGTGTTAATAAAACCTCTGATAACACCTGAGTTTACTCTAATAAGGTGACTAAGCGTGGGCCCTCGAGATTGCTGCAGTGTGAGGCCCGTCATTAGAAGGATCAAGTGATTGAGGATTAGAGGGTTGTAACTTTCAGCTCCACACATCAAACTCCAGGAAAGGGTGTGGGAGCCTGGAGATCAGTTATATAAAAACTCTTGGACAACAAGATTTGCTGAGGGTTGGGGCTGTAGCTCAGTGGTACAGTGTTTGCCTAAGCATGTGTGAGGCACTGGCTTTGATCTTCAACACCATATGAGAATACATAAATATAATAAAGGTATTGGGGTCCATCTACAACTTAAAAAAATAGATTTGATGAGCTTCCAGGCTATAGAATGCATGGAGGTTCCTGGAGGGTGCGTGGAAGGAAGCCCAAGCCACCTCTTACAGCCCTTCCTCCATGCATTCTTCACATGGCTGCTCATCTTTTGTCATATCCTTTATAATAAATCAATAAATGTGTTTCTCTGAGTTCTGTGAGCTTTCCTAGCATTCGTGGGACTCCCTATTTACAGCTAGTTGGTCAGAAATATAGACGACACCCGCTAGCTGCTGGTGTCTGAAGGAGGGGGCAGACCTGTGGGACTGAGTCTTTCAACTTGTGGGATTTGACTCTGACCCAGCTAGATGGTGTCAGAATTGAATTAGTCCTAGACATACAGCTGGTGTCTGTGGGAGACCTGCTTGGTGTGTGGGAGAGACCTCCATACATCTGGTGTCAAAAGCATTGTGAGAGTATAGTATTGTCACAGGAGGAGATACATACAAATTCTCTTCTCTCTCTTCCCACACACACACACACACACACACACACACACACACACACACACAATCGGAACCAGAAACAACTCTGGGGAAAACAAATGCCCTGTAAGAAAGTCAGAATCTGAAGCTAAATAAAACCATATTATGTTGAGTTAAATATAGAACTTAGAAAAAAATGTTCTATTTAATCATGACACAGCCTTAATAACATAGAATACTTTCCCTTTTCTATGGTTTCAGTCACATCACTTTCTGCAACAAACTCATGGACAAAGCACAACAGACTTAATTATAGTTAAAGAACAGAATGACGATGCAAGAGCAGTGGCACAATTGAATGGAAATAGAGAAAGGGGAAGAGAGGTGGAAAGCCCTGTAGATGCCACAATGTCCTCCTCCTACAGAGGCCATCTGGAAAACCAAGCAGGGGGAGTGGTTATCCTTGGGAAGTGGGATTTGTATAGAAGGAAAGAGTTTTATGACCCAGCCCCTGGCTGGTTGTGATGGTACATGCCTGTAATCCCAGCAGCTCAGGAGGCTGAGGCAGAAGGATCGAAAGCTCAAGGCCAGTCTCAGCAATTTAGTAAGGCCCTAAGAAATTTAGTGAGAACTTGTCTCAAAATAAAAAAAAAAAAAATAACCAGGGTTGGGAATGTTGCTCAGTGGTTAAGCCTCCTGGGTTCAATCTCTGATACCAAAAGCAAAACAAATGTCCAGCTGTAACAGTGGTCCACTTTATGCTTTGAAAATAACACTTGCCGTTCTGCCACTACAACTTTTATTTATTTATTTATTTATTATTACAACTTATTTTTTTTTTTTTTTTATTGTTGGTCATTCAAAACATTACATAGTTCCTCATACATCATATTTCACAGTTTGATTCAAATGAGTTATGAACTCCCAATTTTATCCCGTATACAGATTGCTGTATCACATCAGTTACCCTTCCATTGATTGACATATTGCCTTTCTAGTGTCTGATGTATTCTGCTGTCTGTATTATTCTCTACTATCCCCCCTCCCCTCCCCTCCCCTCCCCTTTTCTCTCTCTACCCCTTCTACTGTAAATCACTTCTTCCATTTGAATTATCTTGTCTTACCCCTCCTTTCCTCTTATATGTCATTTTGTATAACCCTGAGGATCGCCTTCCATTTCCATGCGATTCCCCTTCTCGTTTCCTTTCCCTCCCACCTCTCAACCCTGTTAATGAAAATCTTCGTCTCAAGCTCTTCGTCCCTACCCTGTCCTTGTTTCCTCCCCTTATATCAGAGGAGTCATTTGGTATTTGTTTTTTAAAGATTGACTAGCTTCACTTAGCATAATCTGCTCTAATGCCATCCATTTCCCTCCAAATTCTATGATTTTATCATTTTTAAATGCAGAGTAATACTCCATTGTGTATAAATGCCACATTTTTTTAATCCATTCATCTATTGAAGGGCATCTAGGCTGATTCCACAATCTTGCTATCGTGAATTGTGCTGCTATGAACATCGATGTAGCAGTGTCCCTGTAGCATGCTCTTATTAGGTCTTTAGGGAATAGACCGAGAAGGGGAATAGCTGGATCAAATGGTGGTTCCATTCCCAGCTTTCCAAGAAATCTCCATACTGCTTTCCAAATTGGCTGCACCAATTTGCAGTCCCACCAGCAATGAACAAGAGTGCCCTTTTCCCCACATCCTCTCCAGCACTTATTGTTGTTTGACTTCCTAATGGCTGCCAATCTTACTGGAGTGAGATGGTATCTTAGGGTAGTTTTGATTTGCATTTCTCTGACTGCTAGCGATGGTGAGCATTTTTTCATGTACTTATTGATTGATTGTATGTCCTCTTCTGAGAAGTGTCTGTTCAGGTCCTTTGCCCATTTATTGATTGGGTTACTTGTTGTCTTATTGTCTAATTTTTTGAGTTCTTTGTATATTCTGGTTATTAGGGCTCTATCTGAAGTGTGTGGAGTAAAGATTTGTTCCCAGGATGTAGGCTCCCTGTTTATCTCTCTTATTGTTTCTTTTGCTGAGAAAAAACTTTTTAGTTTGAGTAAGTCCCATTTGTTGATTCTAGTTGTTAACTCTTGCGCTATGGGTGTCCTATTGAGGAATTTGGAGCCTGCTCCCACAGTATGTAGATCATAACCAACTTTTTCTTCTATCAGATGCCGTGTCTCTGATTTAATATCAAGCTCCTTGATCCATTTTGAGTTAACTTTTGTGCAAGGCGAGAGATAGGGATTCAGATTCATTTTGATGCAAATGGATTTCCAGTTTTCCCAGCACCATTTGTTGAAGATGCTATCCTTCCTCCACTGCATGCTTTTAGCCCCTTTATCAAATATAAGATAGTTGTAGTTTTGTGGATTGGTTACTGTGTCCTCTATTCTATACCATTGGTCCACCCGCCTGTTTTGGTACCAGTACCATGCTGTTTTCGTTACTATTGCTCTGTAGTATAGTTTGAAGTCTGGTATCGCTATACCGCCTGATTCACACTTCCTGCTTAGTATTGTTTTTGCTATTCTGGGTCTTTTATTATTCCATATGAATTTCATGATTCTTTTATCTATTTCTACAAGAAATGCAGCTGGGATTTTGATTGGCATTGCATTGAACTTATAGAGAACTTTTGGTAATATCGCCATTTTGATGATGTTGGATCTGCCTATCCATGAGCAGGGTATATTTTTCCATCTTCTAAGGACTTCTTCTATGTCTTTCTTTAGGGTTTTGTAATTTTCATTGTATAAATCTTTCACCTCTTTTGTTAGGTTGATTCCCAAGTATTTTATTTTTTGGGGGGATATTGTGAATGGAGTAGTTGTCCTCATTTCCGTTTCAGAGGATTTGTCGCTGATATACAGGAATGCCTTTGATTTATGCGTGTTGATTTTATATCCTGCCACTTTGCTGAATTCATTTATTAGCTCTAATAGCTTCTCTGTAGACCCTTTTGGGTCTGCTAGGTATAGAATCATATCATCTGCAAATAGTGATAATTTAAGTTCTTCTTTTCCAATTTTTATCCCTTTAATTTCTTTCGTCTGTCTAATTGCTCTTGCCAGTGTTTCGAGGACTATGTTGAACAGAAGTGGTGAGAGAGGGCATCCCTGTCTTGTACCAGATCTTAGAGGGAATGCCTTCAATTTTTCTCCATTCAGAATGATGCTGGCCTGTGGCTTATCATAGATTGCTTTTACAATGTTGAGGTATGATCCTGTTATCCCTAATTTTTCTAGAGTTTTGAACATAAAGGGATGCTGTACTTTGTCGAATGCTTTTTCTGCGTCTATCGAGACTATCATATGGTTCTTATTTTTTAGTCTATTGATGTGGTGGATAACATTTATTGATTTCCGTATATTGAACCAGCCTTGCATCCCATGGATGAATCCTACTTGATCATGGTGTATAATTTTTTTGATATGTATTTGAATCCGGTTCGCCAGAATTTTATTGAGAATTTTTGCGTCAAGGTTCATTAGAGATATTGGTCTGTAGTTTTCTTTCTTTGAAGTGTCTTTGTCTGGTTTCGGAATCAGGGTGATGTTGGCCTCGTAGAATGAATTTGGAAGTTCTCCCTCTTTTTCTATTTCCTGAAATAGCTTGAAAAGTATTGGTGTTAGTTCCTCTTTAAAGGTTTTGTAAAACTCTGCTGTATACCCATCCGGTCCTGGGCTTTTCTTAGTTGGTAGTCTTTTGATGGTTTCTTCTATTTCTTCTATTGTTATTGGTCTGTTTAGGTTGTCTATATCCTCCTGGTTCAATCTGGGCAGATCGTAAGACTTAAGGAATTTATCTATGCCTTCACTATCTTCTATTTTATTGGAGTATAAGGCTTCAAAATAGTCTCTGATTATCTTCTGTATTTCTGAAGTGTCTGTTGTGATATTGCCTTTTTCATCCCGTATGCTAGTAATCTGGGTTCTCTCTCTTCTTCTCTTCGTTAGCATGGCTAAGGGTCTGTCAATTTTATTTATTTTTTCAAAGAACCAGCTTTTAGTTTTGTCAATTTTTTCAATTGTTTCTTTTGTTTCAATTTCATTAATTTCAGCTCTGATTTTGATTATTTCTTGCCTTCTACTTCTTTTGCTGTTGTTTTGCTCCTCTTTTTCTAGGATTTTGAGATGAAGTATGAGATCATTTATTTGTTGGTTTTTTCTTTTTTTGAGGAATGAACTCCAAGCAATGAATTTTCCTCTTAGGACTGCTTTCAATGTGTCCCATAGATTCCGATATGTTGTGTCCGTGTTTTCATTTAACTCTAGGAATTTTTTAATTTCCTCCTTGATGTCTTCAATAACCCATATGTCACTCAGCAACCTGTTGTTCATTCTCCAAGTGATGCTTGATTTTTCCTTTCTTCTTTTATCATTGATTTTCAGTTTCATTCCATTATGATCAGATAAGATGCATGGTATTATCTCTACCCCTTTATATTGTCTAAGAGTTGCCCTGTGACATAATATATGGTCTATTTTTGAGAAGGTTCCATGTGCTGCTGAAAAAAAAGTGTAACTACTTGATGTTGGGTGGTAAAGTCTATATATGTCAATTAAGTCTAGGTTATTAATTGTGTTGTTGAGTTCTATAGTTTCCTTGTTTAACTTTTGTTTGGAAGATCTGTCCAGTGGTGAGAGAGGTGTGTTGAAGTCTCCCATGATGATTGTATGGTGGTCTATCAGACTCTTGAACTTGAGAAGAGTTTGCTGGATGAACACCGCTGCACCATTATTTGGGGCATATATATTTATGATTGTTATGTCTTGTTGGTTTATGGTTCCCTTGAGCAGTATGAAGTGTCCTTCTTTATCCCTTTTGATTAGCTTTGGCTTGAAATCTATTTTATTAGATATGAGTATGGACACGCCTGCTTGTTTCCGCTGTCCATATGAGTGGTATGATTTTTCCCAACCTTTCACCTTCAGTCTATGGATATCTTTTTCTATCAGATGCGTCTCCTGTAGACAGCATATTGTTGGGTCTTGTTTTGTGATCCATTCTACTAGCCTGTGTCTCTTAATTGGTGAGTTTAAGCCATTGACATTTAGGGTTATTATTGAGATATGGTTTGTACTTCTATCCATATTTGTTTGTTAATGTTACTAAACCTGATTTGTTATCCTCTTTGACTACTTTCCCCCCTTTACTGTCCTACCTCCCATTGTTGGTTTTCAATGTTATTTTCCATTTCCTCTTCCTGCAATGTTTTGCCAAGGATTTTTTGAAGAGATGGTTTTCTAGCTGCGAATTCTTTTAACTTTTGTTTATCATGGAAGGTTTTAATTTCATCTTCTAACCTGAAGCTTAATTTTGCCGGATACACGATTCTTGGTTGGAACCCATTTTCTTTCAGTGTTTGAAATATGTTATTCCAGGATCTTCTAGCTTTCAGAGTCTGTGTTGAGAGATCAGCTGTTATCCTGATTGGTTTACCCCTAAATGTAATCTGCTTCCTTTCCCTTGTAGCTTTTAAAATTCTTTCCTTATTCTGTATGTTGGACATCTTCACTATAATGTGTCTAGGTGTGGATCTCTTATGGTTTTGTACATTCGGCGTCCTGTAGGCTTCTAGGATTTGGGATTCTGTCTCATTCTTCAAGTCTGGGAAGTTTTCTCGTATTATTTCATTGAATAGGCTGTGTATTCCTCTGGTTTGGAGCTCTGTGCCTTCCTGTATCCCAATGACTCTTAAATTTGGTCTTTTGATATTGTCCCATATTTCTTGGATGTTCTGTTCATGGTTTCTTAGCAGACTTGCTGAGCTGTCTATGTTCTTTTCCAGTTGAAATACTTTGTCTTCATTGTCTGATGTTCTCTCTTCTAAGTGATCTACTCTGCTGGTAGTATTCTCAATTGAGTTTTTAAGTTGGTTTATTTTTTCCTGCAATTCTAGTATTTCTATTTGTTTGTTTTTTATTTCCTCTATCTCCCTGTGAAATTGATCTTTTACTTCCTGGATTTGTTTGTCAATGTGATCTTTCATTATCTGATTTTGCTGTCTCATGTCTTCCTTGAGACTCCAGATCATCTGAAGCATGTATATCCTGATCTCTCTATCTGACATTCCATCTGTTGCACCTATTACCTCTTCTAAAGTTGAGTTGACCTGCATTGCCTGTGGTCCTTTCTTTCCTTGTCTTTTCATACTGCTGGCGTTTCTTTCTGCTTGGTGAAACTGTTGTGTTTTGAAATTTTCCCTCTATTTATTTATATTGCTCTTGTATAGTTGAATAATCACCCTTGCAGGGCATGTAGTGGCTGTGATCCTCCTCCAATTGGTGTGATCCGTCTACCACGCTGGGAGGCCCTAGGTCTGCTCTGCTGGTCGGTCAAAGGTCCGCCTACCCAGCTGGTACGAGGGGCACCTCTATCACTCCGCAGGTTGCTGGGCCTAACCTCCCGATGGGTCAAAGGTTCCCCTAGCTTGCAGGGGGCTGCTCCCGGAGCGAGAGCTAGGCCTCCCGGGGGAGCCCGGATGGTGGAGGCCGACTGCCGGTTCAGGCGGGGTGGGCCAAGCCGCACTGGGTGCCGGCGGCTTGCAAACGCGGCTGGTATCAGCAGGACTTAACTCCTGCACCCGCTGCGGGGGCACCTTTATCGCCGAGTAGCTGCGGTCGCGTGGTTGGGACCCGGGCGGGTGGGGCCGCTTCTCCCAGGGCGAGAGCTGGGCCTCCCGGGGGAGCCCGGATGGCGGAGGACTGCCGGTTCAGGCGGGGCGGGCCAAGCCGCTCCGGGATCCCGCGGGTTGCAAAGGTGGCTGGCGTCTGCAGGACTTAACTTCTGCACCCGCCGCCAGTTCGGGCGGGGCGGGCCAAGCCGCTCAGGGTTCCCGCGAGTTGCAAAGGTGGCTGGCGTCTGCAGGACTTAACTTCTGCACCCACCACGAGGGCACCTTTATTGCCGAGTAGCTGTGGCTGCCTGGTTAGGAACCGGGCGGGTGGGGCCGCTTTTCCCTGGGCGACAGCTAGGCCTCCCGGGGGAGCCCGTATGGTGGAGGACTGCCGGTTCGGGCGGGGCTGGCCAAGCCGCTCAGGGATCCCGCGGGTTGCAAAGGCGGTTGGCGTCTGCAGGACTTAACTTCTGCACCCGCCGCCGCTTGGGCAGGGCGGGCCAAGCCGCTCAGGGTTCCCGCGGGTTGCAAAGGCGGCTGGCGTCTGCAGGATTTAACTTCTGCACCCGCCACGTGGGCACCTTTATTGCCGAGTAGCTGTGGCTGCCTGGTTAGGAACCGGGCGGGTGGGGCCGCTTCTCCCAGGGCGAGAGCTAGGCCTCCCGGGGGAGCCCGTATGGCGGAGGACTGCCGGTTCGGGCGGGGCGGGCCAAGCCACTCAGGGTTCCCGGGGGTTGCAAAGGTGGCTGGCGTCTACAGGACTTAACTTCTGCACCCGCCACGTGGGCACCTTTATCGCTGAGTAGCTGTGGCCGCCAGGTTAGGAAGCGGGCGGGTGGGGCCGCTTCTCCCAGGGCGAGAGCTAGGCCTCCAGGGGGAGCCGCCTGCCAGAGCGGCTGATGGTTGGGGGACTAGACCTCTGTGCCCGCGTGGCCTTCCAAGATCCACTTCTCTGGGGCAACCTGTCACTTCGAGTAAACCTACCAGTTCACGGCAGCTCTCCTCTTAAGGAAGTTATGGTAGAAGTTCCTCCGTAGCTAGGCTGCAGCTGTTTCGATGAGTCTTTCATATCCCGTTAAAGTGGAGACGTTGGAGACGCTGCTTCCTCGCCGGCCGCCATGTTGGATTCTACAACTTATTTTTTAAATGGGCCTATTTCTTTCTCTTCCTCACTCCCTGCTCCTCCCTAAACTCTCCTCCTCCCTAATCTCAGGGGAGACCTGTAAGGTCCATGTTTAGCATCTGGATGGCCATCTTAAGTGACAGGTGCCATTTTAAGAAAAATTTCACTTTCCTGCCCATTTCTGAGAAAGGCTCACCACTCCCTCATAGTAACCCCACCCTTAACTGACAACATTGGGACCCTCCTGACTCTAATCCCTGAACCTGCCCCATAAAAGTCCTCAACCCCAAGCCTGTTTTGCCTCTCTCCCTGTATGGAGAGATGGCCTTTATTTGTCAGCTCTGACAAATAAACTCTTGTGTGTATCTCTGCCTGGTCTCTGTCTTTCATTTCTCACTCGCCTGTCTCCCAGTTCCTCTCTTTCCTTTCAAAACAGGATCACCTTTTTTCTCCCTGCTGAGGCAGAGATATCTGTCCTTGAGTGCACACCCACCATAGGAATGAATTAATCCAGACTTTGGGGATGGTACTAGAAGATCTCAGAAATGACTATCTCCTAGGGGCTGGGGCTGGGGCTGAGGCTGGGGCTCAGTGGTAGAGTGCTCACCTAGCACATGTGAGGCACTGGGTTTGATTCTTAGTACTACATAAGAATTTAAAAGACAAAGGTATTGTGTCAGTCTACAACCAAAAATAAATGATTATCTCCCAAATTAACAAGTGAATTATCACTCCAGCAGAGAACCTGAGGAATGTAGCCTTAGAGTCACCTCTTGGGAAGCCTGCTGTTCCTGATGATATGCAGAATCACAGCATTTGGGCCAGGAGTACCCAAGGTTTCTCCTTTGCTACCAAAGCAAAAACCCTTCTTTTTCCTTTTTCTAAAAACTGTGTCTTCATTATTGGATTGGCATCAGGGACAAGGACCGAGCTTTCAGCTACACAGTCTCTGGCTTCTCCAGTGAGTCACCATTTACCCTAAAGAAGCCAGACTCTCAGCTAGCCCTGCCTATTTTGAGACTCACAGCCATACATTCCAGATTCTGCCTCACTTGGCTCTTTCTGTTTTTGTTTTGTTTTAGGTCCTCATAGTAATTATCTTGTTTGAGTCATGACGTATCTTTTCTGTTTTCTCTTCGTGTCTTAGTTTATTTTGTGTTACTATAACAAATTATCCATGCCTGTATACTTTACAAAGAAAGGAGGTTACTGAGCTCATAGTTTTGAAGGCTAAAAGTCCAAGCCCCACCTAGTCAGCCTCTGGTGAGGCACTACTGGCTGCATCATAACATGGCAGATGGCATTACATGGTGGGAGCAAGTGCAAAAGAGATCATATGGAAAGGGAAGAATTGAGAGAGAAATCCTGAAAGCCAAACTCGTTTTATAGCGAGTGGATCCAATGGTAACAAATTCTGTCCCAGGAGACCTAACTCACTTCCCCAAGATGGAAATTATTCCTTTCCCAGGCAGTGCCCCAAGACCTAATTATCTCCCTTAAAGTCCTACTACCTCATACCATTACATTGGGGAATGAAGCCTCCATATGAGTTTTGGCAAGAACGAACTACATTCAAATCAAAGCACTTTTTAAATTTTGCTTGGCATTGCTTAATGTTTACAGCAGATAAAATGTCATCTTGACTGGAAGGGCACTCTATTACTTTTATAATTAAAAAAAAATCATGAGATAGAAAATGCATTCCTCTCTACTCATAGGCTCTCTTCTGTGATGTGCGGACATTGTTTGGTTATTATTTTCTGTACACCTACAAACCCCAAACTTACCTTTCAAACCAGTATAGTATCTCTTTTGTAAACTTCGAAGCATAGTTACCCCATGCCAAAAAACATCTCTGAATGTGCTCTCCTCCCTGGGGTGGGGCCCAGGGATGGTAGGGGCAGGGCACAGGCATGGGAAGAACAACCTGGATATCTATGGTTTTCGTTCCTTGGCTCAATTTCCCTCATGGAATAGCTGTGTTATGCAGTATTTTAACAGCCAACCCCACCAGCACATTTGTCTTTCCACGTTACCTAAGTCACTTTTTTTTCTTTTTCTCTTTTTTTGCAACATTGGGGATGGACCCCAGGGCCTCCTGCAGGCTCTACCTGTGCACTTCCGCTGGTCCACACTCTTCTCTTCCACTTCACTTTTCCTTCTCTTAGTTCCTACTGGAGATAACAGTTGATGTGCCTCCTGCTTCTCCTCCTCCCCCTCCCTCTGTGACAGAGTCCTTTCTGTCGCAGGAGATCATTATTTAGTCACCCTCCATCCATCTCTTTCCCTGGCTGACTCATGCCTGTTCCTGAATGGTGATTGTTTGGAACTATTAGTCATCCTGGTGGCTTTTCTTTGAAATCTTTCTCAAGTCCCTTACATTATCTTTAAGCCACAGCTATCAGAATGGGAAACAGACTCAGCTGGGCATTTCAGAAGAGCTGGGGACATAATCCTTTTTATGATTCTCAAAAACACAGTAAGAAAAATAGTTGGCAAGTCTGCCTTAGCAAACAAATAAAGAAATCTGGGGTTGCCCTCAAGTCTTTGAACTGTATAGTGTTTCTCGCTCAGAGCCAGTTTATAGTCCACTAGGCTGTGTTGAGGAATGTTGTTTTCTTCCCTAATATCTATGCTCTCCTTTGTTCTAGACACCCAATTATTAGCTGGTCACATGACCACCCAGATCAAAGACTAGTTCCTACCCACCCCATTGCTGGATATGACTGTGAGGCCAGTGGAATGTTAATGGAAGTGTTGGACATAATCACAAGTTATTTGAAAAGGCCCATTTTTGCACAATCTCTCTTTGTGTGTGTGTATGTGTGTGTACAGGGGATTGTTCCCAGGGCACCTAACTACTGAGCCACATCCGTACCTCTTTTTAGTTTTCGAGACTCGGTCTTCCTAAGTTGCTTAGAACCTTGTAAGTTGCTGAGGCTGGCCTCAAATTTGTGATGATCCTTTTGCCTCAGCCTCCCAAACTGCTGGGATTACAGGCATGCTCCAATGCACCAGGCCACAATTCTCCTTTTTACCACCTGGTAAAGGGCAGGACTATAGCAGTCCAGCACTCAGAGGCAGATGCAGAAGGGGCAATGAATAGAACAATGGAAAGGAACCCAGGTCCAGATTATCATGTACCCATGATAGTAGCCCTGAACTGCCCACTTTGTGACTTCCTTTATGTGCAAAAGAAATTTCTGTTTTTCTAAACTGCTGGAGGTTGGAAGATTTGGTGTGTGTGTGAGAGAGAGAGGGAGAAAGAAAGAAAGAGTGAATGTGTGGTAGGTGAGTATTTGTTTTTCATGCAGCAAAACTCAATCCTAACTGATTCAATGAAGTTTTGTTTTACATGCTAGGATGATAAAGATACGAATACCTATCTGGTTATACTTCTCTTTCCTCTGTGTATGAATAGCTGAAGTAGACCAAATTCTACCAAGCACTCTTTCTGCTTTCTCTTACTAAACCTTGTCATAAACCTATGATATCATTTAAAAAAAAAAATCAGGGATTTAACCCAGGGGCACTTTACCACTAAACTATATCCCCAGTACTTTTTGTTTTTTATTTTGACACAGTTTTTCTCAGTTGCTTAGGACCTCTCTAAATTGCTGAGGCTGGCCTTATCCTCAGCAATCCTCCTGCTTCAGTCTCCAGTCACTGGGATTACAGGAATGGGCCACTGGCTTTGGCTTTGTTTCCATCTTTTTTTTTTTTTTTTAAAGAGAGAGGGAGAGAGGGAGATAGAATTTTTGATATTTATTATTTTTTTAGTTATCGGCGGACACAACATCTTTGTTGATATGTGGTGCTGAGGATCGAACCTCAGGCCGCTCGTATGCCAGGCGAGCGCGCTACCGCTTGAGCCACATCCCCAGCCCTTTGTTTCCATCTTAAATGATGGATGAACTGCTCTTGGAGGTCAAGTCACATGATCAAGGTCACACAGTCAATAGCAGATTCAGAATTTGCATCAGGGGTAGCTCACTTCAGTGCTCACCCTCTTGAGTCCACACTTAACTTTTTTTGAGGGTGGGAGGGGACTGGGGTTTGAACTCAGGTGTGCTGTACCACCTAGCTCTACCCCTAGGTCTTTTTATTTTTTATTCTGATACAATGTCTTATTAAATTGCTGAGGCTGGCCTTGAATTTGCAATCTTCTTGCCTCAGCCTCCTGAGTAGCTGGGATTACAGATGTGCACTACCATGCCTGTCCACAGTGTAACTCTTTTTGGACACTGATCCTGTTCCCCAAAGACCTATTGAAAAGGCATTAATGATAGCAATACTGAGTCCCTACTATGTGCAGGTACTGCAAAGGTACAGAAAGCAAATTTGAGAAAGGCTGGCTGAATGGAGCACAGAGAGAGCACATGAAGTAGTAAGGATCTTGCACGTTCCCAGCACCTTTCAGTGATGTTGGTTGGTCCACTTTTCCTTTTTTTTTTTTTTTTATTGTGATTGATAATTGGATTCTTTTTGAAGTTCAGTAATCCAGAGCTCTTTTTTTTTTTTTTTTTTACTTTTGTCTAAATTATTCTTTTAAATTGCTTCATCTGAACTTTCCCTTTGTTTTATGTTGACAATTTTTGGTACCATAACAATCTCATTCGTCACAGGCTTATACTAATTCTGGAAAGCAGTTATGCTGAAGTACATCTTGTCTTATTGACTCACATCCAAACTCATTATGAAACAAAGGGATATGCAGTATAATAAAAAATACAGTAATTTATCAGCTTTAGGATAACATCTGAAGGAATTATGGCTATAAATAAAGTTAAATGATTAAAAGATTTTTTTCAAATATCACTTTCCTAAATAATGGGCTAACATTAAAAAATCATCCCTTTTTAGGAATCCCAAAAGCCTTTAGAAAATTTAATACTCAATAAAAACTGCTGATGGCCATAGAAACAACTCTTGTCCTCTTTACTTTTTAGTTATTTTTAAACAGGAGATAACACTTTTCTATTTCCATTTCAAACTATGGCATGGTGAACATTGTGTCCAAATTAGACTATCTTTCCCTGAGTATCCATCATAAATTTTTGTTTCTATGTGATTCTCAAATATCAGGCTCATCATCCTTTTAATTTTGTCTTATGGATGGAAATATGACTCAGAACCTAGTCTAAATCCTACATATTATAACTTTGAACCAATATTTCAAATTAGATTCTGAGTCATTTTTTTTTCTTATTGATGCTTTGTGAGAACACAAACAGCACCAGTTTCAAGGTATAAGAACCATCTTTATAGGAATATAAGTTGCACAAATGATAGGTTATGAACTCCTCAACTAGTTCTTGAATATAGAATCTAGATAGATAGTTTCTATAGTACTATAAAATACTATAAGAAATTTTTTTTTTTTTTTTTTTTTTTTTTTTACTCAGGAGACTGAGGATTGCAAGCTTGAGACAAGCCTGGACAATTTAGTAAGAAACCTGTCTCAAAATAAAAATTAAAACCAAAAGGGCCAGGGTCTGGGGTTGTAGCTCAGTAGAAGAGCGTTTGCCTAGCACGTGTGAGGCACAGGTTTAGATTCTCAGCATTACATAAAGATTAATTAATTAATTAATTAAAGTTATCATGTCCATATACAACAAATATATGTTTATTTCTATATATATAAAGGGTTGGGACTGGGGTATGGGCCAATGTTTGAGCACTTGCCTAGCATGTGCAGGGCCCTGGGTTCAATACTCCCAAAATACACACACACACAAGAGCTGGGATGTTGCTCAGTGGTAAAGCACTTGCCTAGCAAGCCCTCAGTTCAATTCCCAGTATGGGGGATGGGGTGGAAGAAACAGTTAAGAATAAAAGCAATTTTAAAAGAGACAAAATAGTTTTGTTTACAGAAGATAAAAATAAACCTCCATGGCAAAATCTTGGCATACCAAAAAGAAAAGGCAAACTATAAATTTGCAGAAATATTTAAGACAAAAATAGCTCACAGAAATAAAAAAAACCCTAGGACAACAGAAGCATGAGCAAAGATTACAGATATGCAATTCTCACAAGAGGAAGTGCAAATTGCTAATAAACATAAAAGTTACTCTCACAAGCAAAAAAAATGCAAATTGAAAATGCAGAGTGGTTTTAAATCTATTAGCAAAATTTAAAAAATAACACACTGTTGATGAGAAGTGATGTGAGTGGACATCTGTCTTTGTCCTTGATCACAGGAAAAGCATTTCAGTTTGTCAACATTACAGGACAGAGGCCTGCCTCGAAACTGAGGCAACATGAAGGACCCCCTTCACCCCAGTTCTTGCAATCGTGCCAGAAAGATTTCAGATACTTAGTTCAGAGAAACAGGCATGAGTTTATTATAACAGATGGGAAAAGGGGAAGGGGACACTCTCAAGGGAGAGAGTGGGTTCCCTCAGAGAGGAACTGGACTATGTGCCCCTCCTGCTTTCCAGTTTTATTGAGGGGGCGGTGCCCCAGGGAAGTTAGGAGATAGTACTGCCCAGGTCCACCACCTCTTGATTTTTGACTGACAGCAGGATGACATCAGACTTTCAACTCACAACTCACAGTCACTTTGGCCCATGCTGACTGGTTCTAACTGGAACCGGCTCTTACAGATGCTATGGTTAGGGGTAGTTATTCTTATCTCCTTGAGTTCTGGGATCTGTTCTGAGTAAGGGTCACAAAGTTCCCCCACTTCAGGATAACTTACATTCTTTTTATCAGCATTTCATCCTTCATTTCTCCTGCAGATAACAGGTGGTTTGCTGAGGAATGTAACACATCCTGTCAACTTAAGCCAGGCAGGGCTGCAGATAAATTGCTTTTTAAAAGAGGAAGCATGTGGGGGCAGCACAGTGGGCCCAGTTTGTAGAATTATTCCCTTAACTTATGTTCTCACTGCTGTGTCTCTTCCCTGTCATCAATATTATCATGCTCCAGTAGGATAATTACAGTTGACAACAATTAATGAAATATTTCCAAGTAGTCAGTAGGGATGGTTTTGAATGTTCCCAGCACGCACGCGCGCATACACACACACACACACACACACACACACACACACACACACGATATATCCTTGAGATAAGAGGTATTCAATTACCTGGATCTATTCATTACATACTGTATACATGTACTGAAATGTCACACTGTAGCCATAAATATATATGATTATTATAAGTCAATTAAAAATAAATATATATATAATATATATATATAATATATATATATAAATATTAAAAATGCACCATACTGCCAGGCATGGTGGTGCATGCCTGTATCCCAGCAACTCAGGAGGCTGACATAGGAAGATTACAAGTTCAAGGCCAGCCTCAGCAACTTAGTGAGATCCTGTCTCAAAAATTAAAAAATAAATAAATAAATAGGGCTGGAGATGTGGCTCTGTATACAGTGCTTGCCTAGCATGTGTGAGGACTTTGGTTCAATCCCTAATACCTCAAAACAAAAGAACAAACTTCAGGTCTGGTGGAAGAACTTGCCTTCAGAATCAAGGAGACTAGGCAAATGGGTGTAAGGTGATGGGCCTTGGGAATTCTGATCAGAGATGTGATGTTGTGATCAGAAATGGAACTGAAAACTCAAGTTGCAGTCACAAGACCAGAAATCCGGGTTTTAGGGAGAAAGGGCTAGAACAAAACAAGAAGAAAAAAGAGAGAGTGAGGGTCATCATTGAGGAAAGGCAAACAGAGAGGAGGAAAGAACACACAAGCTTAATAAGAAAAAAAAAATATTACAGTATGGAGGTCAATGTAAGCTCAGATCTACCATGAAACCCAGTTCTCTGGAGCAGACTCTCTTTTCTTCTCTCCTTCCTTCTTCCTTCCTTCCTTCCTTCCTTCCTTCCTTCCTTCCTTCCTTCCCTCCTTCCTTCCTTCCTTCCTTCCTTCCTTCCTTCCTTCCTTCCTTCCTTCCTTCCTTCCTTATCCTAGACATTGAACCCAGGACCTCACACATGCTAGGCAAAGGCTTTACTACTGAGCTACAAATCTAACACTTTTTACTTTTTTTTTAGTTGTCAATGGACCTTTCTTTTATTTATTTATATGTGGTGCTGAGGATTGAACTCAGTGCTTCACACATGCTAGGCAAGTGCTCTACCACTGAGCCACAATCCAGCCCCCATTTTTTACTTTATATTTTGAGAGAGGATCTTGCTAAATTGGGAAGCTGATGTGGAATTTGCAATTCTCCTGCCTAAGCCTCCTGAGTAGCTGTGATGACAGTCAGGCACCGCCATGCTGGACCAGCAGCCCTTTTCTAAGCAGAGAAAAAAGATGGGAAGGAAGTGCACCAAAACATCCAGTGATTTTGTCTGAACGGTGGGTTATGGGTGACTCTAACTTTCTTCTGTATGTCTTTTTATGTTTTCATATTTTTATAATGGCACAGAAATATTTTTAAGAAATTCTGACTTCAGGAAATCAGTTTTTTATTTGTCCTGCCAAATTCAGTAGCATGCCATAAAAAAAACAAGATAACCAAAAGAAGGAAAAGATTTCAAGGTCTTTTAATCTACAGATCAATTTTTAATTGCTCCATAAATGGGCTTTTCCTCCAAGTCTTCTCAGTGTACCACAATCACTTATATTGATATAAGAATTTTTTTTTAACTGTTGGATCAGGTTTGGCAGTCAGTGGGTAATTTTTTTTCCTTGATAACAGCTTTTAAATTATTCATTCATCTGAGATCTGGTGTTCTATAGCACAGAAGGGTGATTGTAATTAACAATAATTTATTGCATACTTCAAAATAGCTAGAAGGAAGATTTTGAATGTTCCGAACACAAAGAAATGATAAATGTTTGAAATGATAGATATGCCATTGCCTTGATTTTATCATTGCATATTGTGTGCATGTATTAAAATATCACAATATACCTTAAAATATGTACAATTATGGTGTGGCTTTTAAAAATAATAAATAATAAAAATAATAAAAATCCATTCATCCATTCATTCACTGTTTCCATTAAATGTTGAGGGCCTTAGAGAGATGAAGTTATTCTATGTGTCCTATGTTCAAATCCCTATGTGGTACATACTATGGGAACGTTTGCAAGCAAAGAAAAGCAGGAGTCTTGGAGGAACAAGAGAATATTTCTGCACGCAGATATCAAGGTGTACTTAGTACAGCTGACATTTGAACTTCTTAAGTAAATGGAATTCCAACAGGTAGAGAAGGGATAATGCCAATATCTCCCTGAGTACCTACTTCTGGTTCCTAGTAGGTGTTCCATAGATATTTATTTAATGAACATTTGTGAGCAAGGTAGAGGGAAGAGACAAAATAACTAAATTCTCAGAGATAAAGAAACAAGGTTATTCATACAAAAGCTCATTGAGCTGGGAATGGCGGGATACGCTTTTAATCCTAGCAGTTTGGGAGGCTGAGGCAAGGAGGATTGCGAGTTCAAAGCCAGCCTCAGCAAAAGTGAGGAGCTAAGCAACTCAGTGAGACCTTGTCTCTAATAAAATACAAAATAGGGCTGGAGATGTGGTTCAGTGGCCTAGTGTCCCTGGATTCAATCCAAGTAAGAAAAGAAAGAAAGAAAAAAAGAAAGAAAGAAGGAAGGAAGGAAGGAAGGAAGGAAGGAAGGAAGGAAGGGAGGGAGAAAGAAAGAAAGAGAAACAAAACAAGCTAGTTGACTCTTGCCAATGGGTAAGCACTTAAAGAGGAACATTTAGAAATTTAAACTGGAGGGGGCTGGAGTCGTGGCGGTAGAGTGCACGTGTAGCACATGCGAGGCCCTAGGTTCAATCCTCAGCACCACATAAAAATAAAATACAGGTATTGCGTCCAACTCAACTAAAAATAAACTATTAAAAAATAAATTTAAACTGGAAAATTACAATGAGTCAAGATTATGCTAGACTAAGAAGTAGTCAGTTAATTGATAATCATAATAGTGCATTGGAAATAGTAACCTGCTGTTCTTCAAAATCAATGAGATAGATCAAAGTGGAAGAAACAGATTACAAATCCATTAAAAGAATTAAGAAAATGTACATAAGGATTGCATATTTGACAATGTGGTTTATTTCAGTGTGATAATAATATTTTGGTTATCTTTTAGAGAAATATAAGGAAAAATCTATAGTAAAAATACCAAAAAAAAAAAAAAATCACTGAGTCTCTTAAGATTTGAGTACTTAAGACTTGTTCACTTTACATAAGTAAAGTCTGGTTGAATTTTAAAAGAACTGTAAACACTTAATGTATGTATTGATAAGGAATTATCTCCAGAGTATATTGTTAAAATGAAAAAATGCATATAGAACAATGTCTGTGGAATGCAATACTTAGGATGCTCAATAAAGTAAACAGATATATGCCAAAAAAAAAAAAAAAAAGGAAATATCTATAGAAAGACTAACTGGATGTCTGGATTTGCTTTGAAATCATCTTGGGGGTTGTGAAGTAAGGACAGAAAAAGACTGCTACATAAGGATACATGCTCAGTCTGGGGAGTGGCAAAGGAATGTTAATGATGATGAAATTGTTCTCTGTGTTGTCTGGGAGTGGCAGTTAAAAAGTCATATGCAGGGGCTGGGGATGTGGCTCAAGCAGTAGCACGCTCGCCTGGCCTGGGTTCAATCCTCAGTACCACATACAAACAAAGATGTTGTGTCTGCTGAAAACTAAAAAATAAATATTAAAATTCTCTCTCTTTAAAAAATTATTAAAAATATTTTTTTAAAAAGCTATATGCAATTATAAAAAACTATGAATTTTATGTAGAAAAACTGCATGATTGATAGATTGGATATATTTTATTATTCTCCAATTTTTTATATGCCTCAAAATTTTCATAATAAAAAATAAAAGAAAGAAAGAAAGAGAGCAGGGAAGAAATCTATTGCAATCTTGAAAACAGGAAAATTATTTAAATTACAGTGGTGGCCTGGAATAAAAAGAGACAGATTAAGAGTGACAGTTTTGAGGCTAAAACAGTAAGGTTCTGCCTCTTCAGAACACTAAACCCAGCATCACAGAAACGGGGCTCAGTTCAGTTGATCCAAGCAGTAAAAGAAGAGAGCACAAAAGAATTCATTCCACTGTTCTCCAGTCCAATTCCCATTTTCTCCAACCAACTTCATTGTTAGCATCAGAAGGTGCCCACTGATATTTTTAATCCATTGGCTCACTATTCTATCATCTGTCTCTTGAGGGAAAAAAAAATGACAAGGAGAAATTTTCTTTGATGTACTTTTGGTTATAAGTTTGAGACTTTCTGGGACTTCTTAATAATACACCCAGAAGCAAAGGTATTTAGAGCTCTCCAGGACGGGACCTACTTGCTAAGAAATCTGGCAAGGAGATTAGTGTTCTGCTTCTGTCAGAACTATGTCCATGGAACATATCATATTGCCATTTTCAAATCTATAGAGTTCTGTTTTTATTTTAATATGTATTTATTATATATGTAGTTTTTCTGTATATTTGATATCATGGTGGCTAAAAAAAATCATTATTGGTGGCAGTTGGTATAAAAGTTAAGAGAATTTCCATGGGAAGGCTGATTGACCTTGACAGTATATAAATACAGACAACCGACTCCAAGGTGGTATGAATTACATCCCAGGTTAGGTTCAAATGGGGTTGACGTGTGTCAACCTAGAAAAAACAATCAAAGGAGAGGTTCCCCAAAGAATAATGGTGTTTATTTAGGAATAACATAGCAATGGGAATCCCAGAGCACTGGCCATGGAAACACATGTGCCATTTTAAAGTATGGGTGCATTCAAAGGGATTGGGGCAAAGGGAAGATTTTGAAGACAAGAAAATGAAGATGATTACATCACATAATTTGTGTGTGTGTGTGTGTGTGTGTTATTGAAAATTGAACCAAGGGTCTTGCATATCGTAAGCAAATGTTACTATTGAGCTATATCCCCAGCCCTTTTTTTGTGGGGGGGTGTACCAGAGATTGAACTCAGGGGCACTTAACCACTAAGCCCTATCCCCAGCCCCATTTTTTGGTTATTTTTTGTATTTTATTTGGAGATACGGTTTCATTCGGTTGTTTAGCACCCAGCTTTTGCTGAGGCTGGCTTTGAACTTGTGATCCTCCTATCTCAACCTCCCACACTGCTGGGATTACAGGTGTGTGCCATCGTGCTCAGCTCCTAGCCTTTTAATTTTTTTATTCTGATTTAGGGTCTCACTAAGTTGCCCAAGGTGGCCTTGAACTTGAGATCTTCCTGCCTCAGCCTCCCAACTGACTAGGATTATAGGCATGGACCATGATGTCCAGCTCACCAGATAATTTGAAACAATAATCCTGGACCATTATTAATAGCAAGAATGGCCCTAATCCCAGCTTTAACTGACAGTAGTTGGCAAGTGTCCTTGTAGAAGTACTTTTATATAAGGTCATGGTGGCTTGTATGTGAGCTCGTGGTCTGGCAGTCTCTTTTTTTTTTTTTAAAGAGCGAGTGAGAGAGAGAGAGAATTTTTTAATATTTATTTTTTAGTTCTCGGCGGACACAACATCTTTTTTTGTATGTGGTGCTGAGGATTGAACCCGGCCAATCGCATGCCAGGCCAGCGAGCACATCCCCAGCTTGAGCCACATCCCCAGCCCTCTGGAGTTTTTTGTGATAGTTATTACCATACAATCATGAGTTAGAACTCTCCCTCCATACCTTTCTAACCTTACTTACTTTTTTTTTTTTTGGTTTGGTTTGTTTTGTTAAGGTTGACACAAGTGACTCTACTTAAATTCTGACAACTTTCACATTTCTTTCATATCACAAAAATACTCTGACTAGTTGAAAGAACACATTACCAGAGTCAGCTCTGACCTGGACGTGAATAGCTTCCCCATCCTACCTCAAATGAACATTGTTACCCAGCATCCATTTCTTGATTCTTTCTTACAACAGAAAATTTGATGTGCTTGGGTGGCCCTCATCCCCCAAACAGCCTCCTGCCTTGAAGGAGCTGACCCTTCAAGGAAACCCCCTCCTGAATCTTTACCAGTGATATGTTCAGAAATAAATTTCTCTTTCCCTCACTTAAATGTTAACTGCATGAAAATTTGTTCAACTATTTCCCAAGAACTTTGTGCTAGTACCTGTTCCTACTTAATAAAGTATTTATAGATTCATTTTGTTTTTCATTCATTTTTAGCAAATATTCAATGAGTGAGTGTCTACTACAAGTCAGGAATTCTTCTGAGTATTGGAGATACAAAAAAAATGTAAAGCTCAACAAGTCTAGCAGGAGTTGGATACAGTAGTGCATGCTTGTGATCCCAGTGACTCAGGTGGCTGAGGCAAGAGGATCACAAGTTGAACTGAGACCCTGTCTCAAAATAAAAAAATAAAAAGAGCTAAAGGGTGATAGAGCACCCCTGGGCTCAATCCCCAGTATCAGGAAAAAAAAAGAAAAGTCTAGTAGGGAAGAACATAAGACAAGTAAACAAATGTCTAACAGTGCACTGTCATGAAATTACATATATAAAGGGTGAGGGGACTCAGAAGGTACAAATCGTTTTCCCTGAAGGACATGTCAAAGATTTCTAGAACTTCTAACATTAGATCATATTGTGAAAGATGAGCAGAGATTTGCCAAGTGAAGAATGGGACAAATACAGCTTGATCATGTAACCTCTTTCTCAAACCAAAACACTCTGGAGAGAGAAAGGAACTATTAATAATTATACTGGACAACAGGTAACATACTGTTTTGGGCAAACCAAGTCACATGATCACTCTTGGCAGAATAATATGGAGACAGGTGGAGAAAGGTGGAAACTACCTAGGGAGACCTCCAGTGTGCTGGATTGAGGAGCGCGGTGCACAGGAGGAGGGGTGAGGCTGGAGTGGGGGGTGGGGAACTATTCTGGCTGGCCATGGTCCTCGGGCAATGGGGACCTGTGGAGGATTTTTGAAGGGAGGGGGCACCATGATCAGATTTGCACTTGGGGACAATAGCTCTGCAGGACTAGAGAGGAGCACCGGGCAAGAGGCTTGTGCAATGGGTCATGGGTGGTGGTGGTGGGTGGATCTCAAGCGTTATGAAGGTGAGAATTCAGAGGAAATGCCTACACCAGGTCCCCTGAGGTGGAATCTACTGGACTGCAAAGAGAGGGGGACCTGAAGGGAAGAAAAGAAATGAATGATACTAAAATTTCCAGCATGGTGGCTTCTGCTCCTCTTCCTCTGAGCTGGTGACAAGTAGAGAGTGACTTGAGCTGTTCTGCTGTCTCAGAGAGTTGACAGGGATCAGATGGAGGAAGCTGAATCTTTCAGAAAGGATGTGGTCAATTCAAAAACTCAGTCACTTAATCGAAGGGGTCAGTCCTGAGGGAAAAGAAGGAGTCAAGGTGTCTGTCAGGGAGCAGGAAGGTCCAGGAGCAAGAAATATGGGAGCAGATGGGCAGGGAAGCAGGTATCTGAAGACTGGTTTTATGTTGATTTACAAACACAGCTCATGTATTTACATCTTCTGCACCTACAGAGCCACGATTCAGAATGAAGCAGGGGTTAGGGACAGATACATGGAAGGATCAGAAAGACTTGGCTCCTAGAAGGGAGAAGTAGACTGAGGTGATAGAAGAAGTGGGTCTATTAGCAAGTCCAAGTCCTGGAAGTAATTGGTGTTCTGAGTACCCAGAGGAGGAATAAAACACAGTATAAATTAATAAATTAGCATTCTGTTTGGTCTACAAGTCCCTTGTGAGTTTTTTAAGATGTTATTATTTTTTATAATAGAATTTCATAATACTTATCATTTTATCTAATTGTCAATGTACAAAGTCAGTGGTTTAAAATATATCCTCCATGTTGTGCAACATAACCAGTATCTACACGCTGAAGTCTCCATCATCCCCAACAGAAATTCTGTACCGATTAAACACGAACTTCCCATTCTATGCTCCCTTCAGCTTCTGGTAACCTGAATTCTACTTTCCATCTTTATAAATTTGATTATTTTTAAAAATTGCTTAATAACTTATTTATTTAGTTATTTATTATGTGGTGCTGAGGATTGAATCCAGTGCCCCACACATGCTAGGCAAATGCTCTACCACTAAGCCACAACCCCAACCCTAAATTTGACTATTTTAGCTCTTTTGTATAAGTGCAATCAAACAGTATTAGTCCTTCTGTGTCTGTCTTATTTTACTTAGCATAATGTTCTCCAGGTTCATTTATCATGGCATGTGCCAGAATGTTATTTCTTTTAAGTACTGAATGGGTAGAACACATTTTGTTTATCCAGTTATCCATCCCTGGACACTTGGGTTGCTTCTACCTTTTGACTATTGTGAAGATCGCTGCTTCAACTATGGTTATACAAATATCTCTTCAATTTTCTGCATTTAATTTTTTTAATATACCCTCAAAATGGAATTGCTGGAACATTTGGGTAATTTTATATTTAACATTTTTGGGATCATCATACTGTTTTCCATTGTGCATCATTTTGCATTTCACCAGCAATGTACAAGGATTTCCATTTCTTTTATCCTCACAACTGTTTTTTTTTATTATTTTTATTATTATTTCTGTTGTTATTCTATAGCCATCAGAGTAGATCTTTGTGAGTTTTCATCAGAGTTAAGTCTGTCTCCCTTGTAACAAATGTGCTTTTTGATAAAAGAAAAATTGAGTTTCAGGTCTGATGACTGAGAATCTGACTCTGGACCCTTTGACATTTCTGTGAGGCCCACTCTGACCTGGCCTCTCTCTGTGCCATGGGTACACAGCATCAGCAAAATTATTTATGAAGGAGTTTTCACTGATGAGTCCTATTACACTTTTTACATATTATATGTTGGTAAGTCTTTAAGTAGGGCACTGTGATGATAAATGGGAGAGCCGAGAATAGACCCCAAGGAGACTCAATTTAGATCATGTTTCACCATTTTACAAAGTTGTTCGTAGATGTTAGCACCAAATGAGTGAACTGGGTGCAAACTTCATGAATCAGCACAGCCTTTATTCAGCAGTGGAGTCATGCCTCTGATGGACCCACTTTCCTGGTAGAAAATGAGCCATTGGCCAAAGGAGGAGTCTGTGCTTATATAGGTTACACTGAGAAGTGACTTAATTATTGACAGAGCATGTAAGTTTGGGCACTCAGGAAACATGTTTGTGAGAATTTGAGATTTGTTTTTACTGGGCAACATTTTTACTTGGGGAAGAATGGAGTGTCTGGGGTCAGCGTTCAGTACTTACCTCTTCCCTTGAGGAACCCTGACAATCATGAGGTGAACAGACCTTCTCTACCCCATGCTGCCACAGGGCCAAAGCAAAAGGGCCAACTAATCTGAAGCCTCTGAATCTGTGAGCTAAAGTAAATCTTTCCCCCTTATAAGTTGATTATCTCAGGAATTTTGTTGTGATGATGGAAAGCTAATATAGGCTTTAACTTTTAAATGCTTTACTTTTTTAATAAAAGTAATACATTTTCAATATGAAATTTTAAACAAAAATTAACAAACAAAAAAGAAAGGGAATACCTAACCTCTATAATTCTACACTCCAGAGGTGATCATCATTAACAGTAAAACTCATAACCCTCCAAATTTCAGGTGTAAAATTATACCTATTATCTTACATGTTATCTTGAATATTGCAGAGAGGAGTGGCTATGTGTACATGTGTCTCAGTCTGCAGCAGGTGAGTTGGAGAAGCAGCCCTGGAATTGAGCTGAGGGGATTTTACCTGAAAGTTCTATTAAAAACAAACAAACAACAAACAAAAAACCTGGTATAATCTATCATTTGTGTTTCCACAAAGTTTGTGCCAGAAAGCAGATATAACTGCTCCTGTGTGTAACTGAAGTTTTTTTTTTTAAGTAATTTCAGAGAAAATTGGGAAAGACTAAAGCAAATTCCCCTAAAAACAAAACCATAATCAAGAAAAGGTTAAGAATGGAAGTGTTTATAGGACAAGTGCTCTTCCTCTGTTGAGAAAAAGGCAGACACAGGGCTGCTCTGTGTTCAGGTGGTGGGCGTGTGATCATATGATTTTCTGATGGACTAGTGATCATTGAATCTCTTTTCTGATTGGATCTTGAGGATGAAGCACTAAAAGCATGAGGATAAAGAGAAATTTCTGGGTACACTTCCTTTCTTCCCACCTTTCACTTCCCCCATGACTTCTTCCTTTTGGCAGCATAAGAAAAAATAACCCATGACTAACCCTTTTAAAGGAGGCAAATCAATGCTTGCTCTTGATTCCTGTGTAAAGAGACCGCAGTCTTTCTTTACTAGGAGAGTCGGAGCCAACCAGGGCAGAAGATTAGAGCACGAAGAGTCCTAGAGAAGGAATACTCCTGTCCAAGTTCACGTTCAACTTAGGTAGAGGGAAATCAGATATAAACTAGGTTCACACAGATAAGATATATTCAAAAAGAAAAAATTATATTCAAAAAGCTTCCAGTAGTAATTTTAAAATATTGTCATCCAAATATAGTTTTTAATTTTTAAAAATATTCCATTTACCTAATCTTTAAAAGAGTTATGCATTCACATGTATGGTTCAAAATTCAAAAAGTATAAGAAAGAATCCAGTAAAAACTCTTCTTTACATCTTGTCTCCTAGTTTACCCACTCCCACAATCTTGATTCCAGGAAATCAGCATTTGGAACATCTTGTGTATCTGAAAGTGTTTTCTGTCTGCTAACTATATTTTGGAAGTTTTGTTTTTGTTTGGTATCCGTGTGCTTTTCTATTTCAATAGAGTATTTTGAAAGAAAAAAAAAAGAGAGCCATGACTATTTCTCACAACTGAGGATGGAGCTTGAACATTTTAGGAAACCCCAAGGTAGTACACTGCTCCTCATGAGTTGCCCTAGGTAGGCAGATGAAGGTCAAGTGGCCAGGAGGCCTTGTGAGTATTGACATGAAATCTCAATGTGAAATGCCGGTAAGATCTACAACACGAATGCCAAACGTAAGGTTCAACTCTGCTGAAGCATATAGAAAAAAATTTTATTTGCTCTGGAGTTGGACATACTTACAGCGTAGGTGTTTATCAATTTTGACCTCATTCAGTAACAACTGTTTATTGAGCATTTGATATTCTTTCCCAGACTTCAGGCACAGAGCTGTGTAAACAAAAAGACAAGCTCCCAGTTCTCATGAGGTTACACTTAGGAAGGGGACCAGGCAAACAGGCCAGGCTGGATGTCTACCAGGCTAGTGGGAGAGTGTTCCAGGAAGAAGGAACAGGCAGTATAAAGGCTCAGAAGTGCCCTCATCTTGCTGATATTTGAAGAATAGTAGATGAGAGGAGAGGGGTATGCAGTAGAGGTGGAGGGAGAGAGAGGAGGGGGAGGGCTGGGAGTGTTCTCAGTGGCAGAATACTTACCTAGTATATGTAGGCCCTGGGTTCCATGCCCAGCACTAGTAAAATGGAAAAAAGGAGGAAGGGGAGGTGGTTATGGTGGGTAAGATGCTCTGGGATGTGGTAGTATTTTTGATGATCTAAAATTTTAGAAAAAAATTACTATCTTCTCTGAACCCTTTCATAAGTCATCACACAGCATTATGACTGTAAATCACACAACTGACTCTCATCTAATTGAATTTCTCTCAACTGACTAAATAGCTTGACTCTTTCAGGAAACCCCCAAGGTGTCACAGGACCCTTCCAAGTTGTGTACTCATCATCTCTTTTCAACTAATTGACAAAGTTTTGAAGGTAGGACTCTTGATCCTTAAGAGTCTGCCACAAAGCCTTCATGTATCAGAGACACTCAGCAGCTATTAGACTAAATAAATATAATTCTAATTTACATTGCTGAATGATTGAGGCCCCCAAGAATTAAGTTTGTGGTCAAGATTATCAATCTGTTTTGGCTTTCTCTCTCTTCCCCTCTAGTAACAGTGCCTAATTTTTTTTTTTTTTCAGAGTGCCTAATGAAAGCATTTGAAAAGGTCAAATCTAAGGTCAGCCACTTTTGTGGTACTGGAGCTTGAACCCAGCAGTGCACTGCCACTGAGCTACATCTTTTTGAGATCACTAGCCTTGAGCTAGTGCACCATCATATCTAGCAAATTCAGCTACTTTTGAACCTGTTCTAGATAGTTGAAATGACTGCATTATCTTTATCAGTATCTTTTTGGTCTCCTTTAGGCAGACTTTGCTTAGTGAGGAGGTAAATAACAGAGAGAATATTCTAGTTTATATTTATGCTCATGAGAAACAAGGTTATCTCCACAGTGATAGACCTATTGCTTTGGCATCTTTTTGAAATTCTCTGCAATGTTTAATCTCAGCAAATTGCAAGACTAGGACTCCAGATTGTTATAAAGAACAAAATACAAGGAAAGAGTTTGAAGATAGGCAAATTCCTCCACTTATTACTGGTGGATATGACAGTGGAGACCCAGAGACCATAATCTTTGCTTGTGTGGCTGTGGATCAGATTGTCCTCTTGATTTTCCACACTTAGGTCCATACACTTCATGAAAGACACCCTGTGATACTGCCAAAGACATCCTACACTCCTTCCAGTCTGGGTTCTGGCAGGCAGCTTTCTTTCTTCTGGGATATCACAAGATCCCCCTCTCCACCGTTCATCCTGTTCTTTCAGATTATGAAGCTGTCCTCATCCAGTTGGTCTTGCAGGCAGAGATAGTTTTCCCCTCTTTCAGAGCTGACAGTACTTGGTTCTTCTTTTTCTCCATTTTCTCTTTTTTTTTGTGCTACTGGGAATTGAACTGAAGGATACTCTACCAGTTATCTTCAGCTCTTTTTATTTTTTATTTTGATACAGTGTCTCACCAAGTTGATTAGGACCTTACTAAATTGCTGAGGTTGGCCTTGAACTTGCAATCATCGTATCTCAGCCTCTGGAGTTGCTGGGATATTATAAAAATTGAGGGACAGGTCTGAAGGTAGATAAAATGGCTCTTAGTTCACTGTCCATAAAAAATAATCTGTCCGAGTGGAGTGGATGGTGTCCTTCCTGAGGGCACAGATTTCTCTATTCATCAGTAGATGATCAGTAGGTATTTTTAAACCACATTTTAGTTTTAGTGTTAAATACAGTATGAAAGAGGGTCCTTGACCTTCCTCTAGGTGAACTATGAGACTCTGGTGTTTTTATTATTATTTTTGCACTGGCGGGGATTGAATTCTGGACCTTATACATGCTAAGCACGTGATTTAAGGCTGAACTATACCTCAGTACCCACCCCTGCCCTTTTCTTCTCTTTTTCATATTTTATTTCTTTTGTTTCTTTTTATTTATTCATTTTTGTAATACTGGGGGGTTGAATCCAGGGGTGTTATACCACTGAGTTATTTCTATGTTTTTTGTTATTTTTGTTTTGGGACAGTCTCAAGACCAGATTGCCCAGGCTGTCCTTGAATGTGTGATCCTGCTCTTCAATTTCCAAGGTGCTGGAATTACAGGTTTGTGCTACTATGTCTGGCCCAGCTCTGTTCTTTTAAATCTGTGTTTAAATAATGACAAAATTTGGGGCTTATTGGCTATATGCCATCCTGTCTAGCCTGTGTGAGGCATATATCTCTTGTGTAGATGACTTGACTTTACTTGTCTGAACTAAGATAGCCTTAAAAAGTAAGTAACTAGCCTGGCATGGTGGTATCCACCATCCTAGTGACTCAGGTGGCTGAGGTATGAAAATTGCAAGTTCCAGGCTAGTCTCAGCGCTTAAGTGAGACCCTTAGCAACTTCGTAAGAACATGTCTCAAAATAAAAAATAAAAAGAACTGGAATGTAGCTCATTGGTAGAGCTTCTGTGAGTTCAATCTCCAGCATGACCCCCACCTGCCAAAAATAAAATGAAATACAATAAAATGTTACTAAATTTAAACCAATTCAAAAAAGTACTGCTGTTTTGATTGACATTTGCTGGATGGCTAGATGATATTAGTGCAATAAAGAAGGTTGATTCATTCAATTCTCAAGAGGCAGGGTAGAGAAGGAAGAGCCTATGAGTTATACAGTTGGAGTATCTGGGTATGGATCCTGGCCCTGTATTCTTGGGCAGTGCAATGATGAATGTCATACTCCTTTGTATGTAACAAGAGCATGAAATGACAGATCTAAGGTCATCTTTTGGGTTACATTTATGTATCTAAGAGATTGATTAGGAACCCGGCAAATGGCAGGGGCTCTGAAGGAGCAAACTGGCAATGTGAAGAGTGTATTTGCCCTCCCTGACTTTTAAAATGTGGACTTTGCCCATTCAAAGCTTTGCACTTTGCTCTAGTGTCAGGCACTATTCTAAACTTGTCTCCATGACTTATCCTCTAACACAATTGTTACCCTTCTTTTCCAGATGAGGAAATAGAGACAAAGAAATATCTACTTGAGTATATTTTCTAGATAAAGCCTGATGTAAATCCTAAAGGAGTCAGTGAAGAGCATAGAAACACTGGGACCAAGTCCAGGTAGGCTATAGAAATCTTAGATGTAAAAGTCCTTGTCCAAACAGGAGGAAGACAAGAATGAGAAAGAATCTAGTTGGGTAAAGCTTGTGAATCTAGAGAAGAAAACAAGGAGCAAGCACTCTATTGACCTGAAAGTACAGTGGTGAAAACTAGAGTACTAGCTTACTGGCTTGGTTTCAGTGGTAAAGAAGGAGGGCCCCAGGCTTCCAGGCTTCTATGCGGGGAGGAACCTGGAGGACCAGGCAGCATCATGTGACTTCACTATATTTAATCTGTATTTTTTCCTCAGCCAAGATTATAATGGAATCACTATGGAAACAGCATTCATGTATGAGAAATCTATTTGTCACCCAAATTTTGTTTGAATATTTTGTTTTTTTGAATGCTTTGAACCTATGAGGTGAGGCATACCTGGTTTTGTCTGAAGTAGACCCTCAAATCCATATAAATGGGGGAATCCAAGGCTGGGACTGTACCTCAGTGGTAAAGTGCTTGTCTTGCAGGTGTGAGGCACTAGGTTAAATTTTCAGCACCACATATAAATAAATAAAGGTCCATCAATAATGACCACAAAAAAGCGTTGGGGGGGGGACCCAGGAAAGCACTCCACCACTAGTTCATTAGTCAAAAACATGTTTCTAATATAGTGGCTTATGAAGTTACTCTACTATGTTGCAAATAGAAAAAAAGGATGAGCTGCTAGACATGAAAAACAAGGTGCAATGATGAATTTTGTAAAAGAGAAAACAAACTGCATCTACTAGCTAACATTGCTTAGGTATTTCTCATAGGAGCTTCTCATCTCTAGTAACATCGTTATCAGCGCTGGTTAAGATTTTTTCTTACTTTGCAGCTATTTTAAATTTATGATCAGCAGGCAGGCAGGAATGCAGGATTCACCCTCCCCCTCCAATCCCATTACTTTTCTACTTCGAAAATGTAAACATATATACATTATTGTTTGGCTCTTCCTTTTCATTCGATTACTCTTTTTCTAAGTTTGGGGGATCTAACTCAGACGGTTCACCCAAATTATGTAAAAGGAAAGAAACCAAGTGTTTGGGACATTTCCCCTCACCCCACCCAGAATTATCCAGGTCATGGTCTCTGTTCTTTGTTTCGGGAGCAGGGTCTCCTAGCTCATGGCAGGGTGCTGCAAGTCAGTCCTTTCCAGGGTTTCCCCTAGTCGCAGCCACGGGTACTCAGCAGCACAACGCGCCTACCCCCAAAACCCCTCCAGCAGCCAGAGCTCTGCGGGAGCGGAGACTCTAGGACCGCGCAGCGGGCGGGAGTAAGCCAATGCCCACCCTCGGCACCGCCCCCGACACGCAAAGGGGTGGGGCCGGGCCAGAGTTCCGCCGCTCGCGCACCCAGGCCTGGGAGGCGGGCGCCGAGCAGTGGGCGGGGTCGTACGCTGGCCAGGGAGGGGCTGGAGTTTTGTGGCTGCAGCTACAGAACCGCGGAGGCGGGCACCGACGGGCGGGTTGGGCAGTGCTGCCGTGCAGCGCAACTGCCGGGCTTTAGGGCCTCCGCGGAGCCCGCTTCCCGGCGCGCTGGGCGGGGTGTGCGGCGAGCGGCTTCGCGGGCAGGCGCGGGCCCGGAGGCAGCGGCTGCGCCCTGCGCCGGGGCGGAGCCGGGGGCGGGCGGCCGGCAGGCGGGGGCTAGGGCCGAGGCCGAGAGTGCCTGAGCGCCGGCGGCTACGACGGCAGCGGAGGCCCAGCAGGCTCTGTGCGTGGGTCCGCGGCGGCTCGGGGTCCGCCCGCGGGTTGCGGTGCGAGCGGGGGGCCCGGCTGCCCTCCTCCCCCGCCCGCCGCCGCCGCTGTGATTGGGTGGAAGATGGCGCTGGGCGGATGGAAATCCTAATGACAGTCTCCAAATTCGCTTCCATCTGTACCATGGTAGGTGCGGCGGGAGGGCGGCGGGGGTGGCGCGGAGCCCTCGGTCCGGCGGCGGACGACCCGGGTTCTTGACACTCGGGGCGCTGCCTGAAGGGCCTAGCGCGGGGGCGGTTGGACTGCGCGCCGCGGGCGGCGCGGGGGATGAGCGGCCCGCGCAGCGGGGGAGGGGAGGGGAGGCGGCCGGGGCGGCTCGCGCGTGGCCCAGAGGGGAGACCATGCTGGACGTGGCGGGGGCCGGCTCTGGCCTTTGGGAGCTCCGGGCCAAACCGCGCGAGCCTTCCCGCGGCGCACCAGCCTGCGGGGCGCGGGGTGTGTGCGCGCCCGTCGGAGCGCGGCCGTGGGCCGGGGTCGCTGGAGAAGGGACGCCGAGCCGCGCGTCTCCATTTCCGTCTGGCCGAGCGCCCCGCGGGGAGCTGCCCCTGGCGGGTGTGCGGGTCTGCGGGCAGGAAGGAAAGGTCTCATTCCTACCCGGGGAGGGGACGGAAGTCAAGTGCAGATTTCCTCCACGCGCCTCTGGCTAGGCGGAGCCCCCGACCCCGTGCTGGGGGGAAGGGGGTGTGTGAGGAGGTGGAAACTTTTAGTGCTGTTGAAATTTTCTCTATTTTCTACTCTCCGAAAGGAACGAGCTCTCGGATTTCCAACTTGTGTCCAGGTGGCAGTCTTGTCATTGGAAATCCACGTTAATCTTGAAAAGCAGCGTTAGCTTTCCTGTCATTTGTTTATTTGACTACACCAGACTCCTATGTGTGAGGGACTGACTGTAAGGGCGATGGTATTGTTTTATTTAGGACAGACTTTAGGGGGAAAGTATTAATGCTCCTTAAAAGTTCCGAATTAAGCAAAGTGTGGGTGGATTTAAAACTTGTTTTTGTGCTTGGCCAGACGATCACTGTTTTCCATATGTGACAGATTCCTTTCATTAGATCTTTTATGTAGGGATTGTAATTTGAGTCATCACCAGCAAAAAGTTATTCTTTGCAATGTGGGCCTGGTGGTATGTTTCTAAGACTTCCGAAATCATTTTCATCTCTCTTCACCCTGTTTCATATAGGAGATCCCCAAGCAGTTTTCCATCAGAGGGTGGTACATTTTATATATTTAAGGAGTGGTGATTCAGATCGCAAAAGTGTGCTAAAAGCTGATTGTCTACGACATGCTATGGAACAATATTAAAAATGGCTGAAATCAGGTGGGCTTAAAATCTACAGTATTAAAGAAGAATGAATCATTGAGAATCCATTTCCCCATGTGGATGATTGTTTTTTCTCACAATTTACATTTTAGGAAAGCATTGGTATTAAGGGGGCTGTACTAAAATAATTTCTCAGAATTGGGCTAATTATTTTTAGAAATGGTAGTTATTATTGATTTCGAAACAGATGTAATGATTAAATCTTTTAACAGTGATAATTTTACCAGATTGCTGGGCTACACAGACTTTGTGGGGCATAGTTCATTGTCAAAGTCTAGGGCTTTAGGAGTGGTGATATTCTTTACTATTAATTCACTTACACAAAGATATGAAGTATTCCCACAAAATGGCACAGACTACTGATGCAGAGGTGGTTAAGGCAGTTTCTGCTCTTACTGTTTACATTCTAGTTGAAGGAGACAAACAATATTTAAATATGTTAATAAATATAATCAGATTAGAACAAGGAAGCACAGAGAGATTTGCCAAAGCCACACACTGAATAAGTGGGATTCTCATCTCAAGGATGTCAGACTGAAGCTCTTTCTAGGGCTTCCACTCAGGTGCATTAATTAATTGCATGCAGTGTGTATTTTGTCACTGGCAATACCGAATTGTCTGTGCCTGGTCAAATGAGATCATTCCAAAGATACTATTAAAATTGGTTATATCCTTTCATATTTAAATAAATTCTAATGCACTTCCAGAATATGGCTAAATATCTCAAGGTAATTTGAAGTGTTATTTTCTTTTTTTTAATATTTATTTTTCAGTTCTCGGCAGACACAACATCTTTGTTTGTATGTGGTGCTGAGGATCGAACCCGGGCCGCACGCATGCCAGGCGAGCGTGCTACCGCTTGAGCCACATCCCCAGCCCCTAAAGTGAAGTGTTATTTTCTAAAGAAAATTGCCATCCCATCTTCTAAGAATTACAAAGTCAAGAAAAGCAAAGATAATTACTCTGTTCTTTTGTAGATGCTCTGTGCTAGGCTTGGAACACTTCCCATCCTTAGCTGGCCAGTTTGTACCTGTCTTTTTGATCAGGTTGTGTTACCTGAATAATTCTATCTCTATTTATCTGCCTCTGTAGTTTCAGAGTATCTTTTGTAATTTCATACTTAATCCTGTAGTTTTTTTTGCTTCTTTCTATTATTATTATTATTGTTATTATTATTATTATTATTTTTAAAGGGAGAGAATTTTTTTAATATTTACTTTTTTAGTTTTCGGCGGATACAACATCTTTGTTTGTATGTGGTGCTGAGGATCGAACCCGGGCCTCATGCATGCCAGGCGAGTGGACTACCGCTTGAGCCACATCCCCAGCCCTGTTATTATTATTATTGTTATTATTATTATTTTGAGATGGGTCTCACTGTGTTGCCCAGATCTGACTTGACCTTGTGAACCCAAGTGATCTTCTCACTTCAATCTTCTATGTAGCTGGAACTATAGGTGTGTGCCACCATGCCTGGCTTCTTATCTCTTAGATTGTTAGGGTTTTAAAGTAAAGGACTATCATTTCTTTCTGCAGTTTGATCAGGAGCACTGCCTTTTGCATATAAAAAAAAAAGTTCTCCAAATCCTTTATTTCACTTTTTGACATCCCAAAGTGAATGATTAGTAGGGGTAAGATTGAGTCAGCATGTGGAATAGAGGAGAGAGGCTGGGCTTAACAAAATTATACTTTTCAGAGAGTCAGCAGCTGTGAAAACATTTAGGGTGAGTTGAAATTCAATTCTATAAATATCAAAGTTTACATAATTTATTCATTTGTCAAAATAAGGTGTAGGGCATGTCTACAATAAATACCTTAATTGGATAAGGTAACTTAAAAATAAATGTCTATCTGGCTGTGGTGGTGCACCCTGTAATCCCAGTGATTGTGGAAGAAGCTCAGGAGAATTGCAGATTGGACACCAGCAATTTATCTGGGCAATTTCTTGAGACTCTGTCTCAAAATAAGAAGCTCCATGGTAGAGCGCCCCTGGGTTCAATCTCCAGTACCAAGACCCGCCCCCCAACCCCCAGTGCTTTTGATGTGTCTTATTCTATATCACTGGTATTCTGCTTGCATGTGAAATTAGTAAAATTCATTTTTCTTAACTTAGTATTATAGCCTGACCCAAACAACTGACTGTTTAGATTGTAATGTGTAATTTGTAAAGGTACCTCTTCACATACATAGACATACAAGCCTTTTGTATGTCTACGAGGTAGTATATTTTCAGTTTCATGTAATGTTTGTTTTACCTTTTAAGTAGTTTCAGACTTCAGGGCCTGGTTCAGAGTAGCTACCGAATATTTAGTATTATACTTAATTGTGAAGGAATGGGAAAAGTGGTAGAATACCTGAAGAGGGGCTCTGGTTTGAAATTGAGGAGGAGGAGTAGAATAGACTTTGGTAACAGTGGGTTGTCCATCACGGCTATTACATGGAGACTGTTACTGCTTAATATTAGCTCCATAGATGATATCTCTGACTGGTTGTGATTGTCTCTTCAGCTTTGGGTTGTTGGAGTCCTGGGTGGGAAGGACTTGTTGGGGAAGGAGTTGAGTATGAGAATTCCTTATAGGAGGTTGGTCATATTGGCACCAGCTGGCCCACCCCTTGTCACAAGGCAGTGAGATAGACCATTAGGAACTGTGGTGTTAATGAGGCCAGGCCACAAGGTTAGGTGAGTTTGACAAGTTGTATTTCTGGAGGAAAAAAAACAAAAACCAAAAAACAAGAAAATTTCCCTGTGTCTAGCATAGTACCCTATAGGTGACTTTAAACTGCTTATTGAAGAAGTCCCAGATTAAGCTGGGTATTTGCCTTTTCTTATTGCTTGAGTCTCAGCCAGGTAAGAGATTTTGTGGTCAGTGCAGTCTAGCATCATTCCAGAAGAAAAGGTGGAAACAATGCTCATGTTTAGTTGGAGGGGAGTATGGAGACGAGGGGGTTCTCAGTCTCTTGTTATTATAGTCAGAATATTGTATTAAATAATAAAATTTTATCTATTTTTTATCTATTTTTGGCTGTTTTTCCTGTAAATGTTAATTTAAGAAGGAAAAAAACTGTAAAAAATAGGGAGTTTTCTGTTATTTAAGTAATTGGTTAAAGGAACATTTGAGTATGCTGAGGCTTATCGGAAGGAGAACATTCAGAAAAAGTATTGCAAATGTTTTATTTAAGCCTTCTGATGTTTTAGCTTTGGCTAAAATACACTTTGGGTCCTTAAAATTTCTCATTACAAGCTTGGTGTCGTTGCACAGGTCTGTAATCCTAGTGGCTCGGAAAGCTGAGGCAGGAGAACTGCAAGTTCAGAGCCATCCTCAGCAACTCAGTGAGGCCCTGTCTCTAAATAAAATATTAAAAAGGGCTTGGGATGTGGCTCAGTGGTTAAGCACCTCTGGGTCTAACCCCCAGCACGCGCTCCCTCCATCCCCCCCAAAAATCTCATTACAGAAAATCCAGCAAATAATAGGATAAACAGTGCGAAAATCACCTATTACCTTCAGTATACTTTCTTTGTTAAAAAACACTTAATTGAGTTTATACCCTAGAAACAGTTTTACATTGTTTTCTCCTTAAGAGATTGTCATGTTCATTTTAAAATTTGTTCAATTTTAAGATAAGCATGGAGAGTTTGATAATATAAAATGATGATATGGTAAGATTATTAACTCAGGCATAGGGATTGGGTGCTAGCTGGGTCATTGACATGTCATGTGTTTATAATTATTAGAGGGTAAAGTTATATAGTTAGAAGAAATGAAATTTAATATTAGATACTGGGTTTTTTTTTCCTATTTTAGGCACTTATTTATCACAAATAAAGGTAAGACTATTGGGATCTAAAACTTAATTGTTGAAAAACTACAGTATTCAGTGTCATACTCAGTTATGTGGAGTCTGCATAAACATAGTCTTCATATCATCTGGCTTTACTTACTTTCTGACTTTCTCCTACCTCTGGCTAATCTTTTTATAATAGATGAAAAGAAGGTTAATTATCTACTCTATAAAAAATCCATATTCTCCAGTTTTAGCCAGATTTTATCACAACATATCTTATTGACTTGTTTGATTCTAAGCTTTTGAGCAAGTCCCTAAAGATCCAGTCTACTTTTTGTCACTGATCATATTCCTTTTCTTCTTGCCTGTGAAACCATATTTATTCTGGCTGTCTTGAACCTTGTACTGTCTCAGGATGGATTTTTTTTTAAGCATTTGTATACTTTGTATAATTCCTTTTCAAAAATTTTAATTTTTTAGATTTAAATAATTTCATTTTGTTTTTTTCTTTCAGTAACCCTATTCTAGAAACTTAGATTTTTTTTTTTTTTTTAACCTGGGATTGAACCCAGAGGTGCTTAACCACTAAGCTACATCCCCAGCCCTTTTTCATATTTTATTTAGAGACATGGTCTTACTGAGTTGGTTAGGGCCTGGCTAAGTTGCTGAGGCTGGCTTTGAACTCTTGTTCCTCCTGCTTCAGCCTCCTGAGCTGCTGGGATTACTGGCGTGCACCACCATGCCTGGCTAAATATAGTATTTTATTATGTATCCTGCCTTATGGTATAATAAAAAGAGCAGTTGGACCAGAAAATAAATTCTAGTCCAGATTTTGACATTTAGATGTATTTGGGAAAATCTTTTAAAACTGAATTGGTTTTTCCTCATTTGTGAAATACAGGGATTGAACTAGACAGTCTTTAATTACTGTTCTTTTATTGTTTTAGGTATGAAATTCAGTTCTTGATTCTTTGAAAGTTTATAAATGATTATTAATATATTGTTCTCATTTGGGGAACTCATATGTTTTAGATAATATAAAGTGAGCATGGAATTAGACACAGTTAATGTGTATTAAGCCTAGTTTCCCAGTTTCTTTAAAGTTATTGAATTTTTGGAAAATTACAATCCAAAGTGAATGTATGTATTTTCCTTTAAAAACATTTAGTGAGGGTTGGTGATATCATTATTTTAGTCACTAAGACTAGACACATAGCTGTTTAGATGTTTTGACAACCTTTTTTTTTCTAATACCACTTAAGAAAAAAAAAATATTTGAATTGGTTTCCTTTTTTGAGATTCAATATTTTATTCCCCTCCCTGTGAATATGGACAAGTTACTTTTCTGTGCCACAGTTGCCTTATCTGTAAAATGGGGATAAAACAATATGTAGTTAATAGGGTTGGCCCATGGATCTTATTATCATTACTCTTCTGAATTCATTTGTTTCCTTTTTTGGATTTGTTTCCTTTTTTTGATGTTAATTGCTGGCTCAACAAATGCTAACCAAAATCAAAATTTGTTTTATTTATAAGATAATTATGTCACTTCATTTTTATTATAAGAAGTATTAATTTATTAGTATATACCTCTGAGGAAGCACTACCTTATTTTGAAATTAAGTATTAAATTATTAAAGCTAAGAGTGTAATTGATTATCTTTTTATGTTTTGATAGTTTGTAGAAAGACATCTGCTTTATTTTTCTGGGAACAAAATATAACTGGTCTAATTTATGACATTCCCAGACATATTTTAAAAATTAGACAATTTGGAGCCCAGGAATGGTAGTATATGCCTTTAATCTTAGATACTTGGGCGGCCGAGGCAGAAGGATCCCAAGTTTGAGGCCAGCCTTGGCAAGTTGGAAGCCAGCTTGGGTAACTTAGAAAACCTTGTCTGAAAATAAAATATAACAAGGGGTTGAGGTTGTAGCTTAGTGGTAAAACACCCTTGGGTTTAATCTACAGTACTTAAAAAAGAAAGTTTAGGGTTTGGGGATTTAGCTCAGTGGCAGAGTGCTTGCCTAGTATGTACAAGAAAGCCCTGAGTTGGGTCCTCCACAACCTGAAGGGAAAAAAAAGTTTAGACAATTTGGGAATACTGCTTTTAGAAGAAGTCTTATTTATTTGATGATTGATTTTTCCCTGTGCTGGCGGTTAAACCCAGAGTTTTGTGAATGTTTTTAGCTTTCGCTGTGCCACTGAGGTACCTACTCAGCCTTTAATTTTTTTACACTAAGTGTACACACTAGTTTTTTGGTCATTATTAGAACTAAAAGTGTGTATGTTTAAGTTAGCTTCATACTTTATTCCCTTTAAGATTTTTCCAGTATTTATTGTGGACTTATTAGTAGACTTTATTCCTATTGTTCCCCTATCCATCATCCTTTACTGGAATAAACATTAAAAAATTTATTATTTTTTAGTTGTAGATGGACACAATATCTTAATTTTATTCATTTATTTTTATGTAGTGCTGAGTATTGAACCCAGTGCCTCATGCGTGCATGGCAAGTGCTCTACCACTGAGCCACAACCCCAGGCCTCGAATAAATATTTTGTTGGTTGGTTTACAGACCCTTAGTCTGCTCTTAGGTATCTTGTCTAGAAACTGCTCTCTTCCTGTCTTCTGGGTTGGAAGAGGGTGATTTAAACGTCTACTATATACATTTTAAGGTGTTGGAAGAAAAATGTGTTAGATACAAAGAATTAAGGGGTGCTAAATTGAAAACTCAGAAAGACATAGTCTTGTGGAAAAACTTGTGAGATTTGTTCACTTAATATCTCATGCATATAATTTGTATTAGAAGGAGGTACAATAGACAATTTATGTAAATAACTTGTTTTGAAGGAAAAACTATTAGATCTTTGATTTCAAAAAAGACAATCCAGAAGATTTAATAGTATGTAGGGTAAGATATTTAATGTTGACCATGATTTTAGTAGATGCTATAGCTCCTTTTAATCTTCACTTCATTGGATTGTGCTTTTCTGTTGTTTCTGTACAAGAAGAACCATTGCTTTTTCTAAAATATATTGTGTCTCTAAAGAAGTGAGATATAAATTTGCTTATATTCTCCATTTGTAGTGATCCATATGTCTTAAGCTGTCAACCACTGAAAATTTATTTTCACCTTAAAAGAAGTAGACATTTGTTTCTGTGAAAATGGACAGATGTTCTATTGAAATGCTTCATAGGTGCAGGGACCATTCATGCATTTTCTATTTGTAAACAGTGGTTTCAGTTGTCACAACTTCCAGTGGAGTGTTGTTGTCTTTGATTTTATTTTAATGCTACTTGTTTCAGTGAATAATAAGCCTCTGCCTAACGACAGCAGTTGACTGTAATTTTTCATAGAGAGGGGTGAATTTTTAGCCAATAGTTTTTTTTTGTTGTTGTTGTTGGTTTTTTTTTTTTGTTTGTTTGTTTTTTTCCTTTCCTTTTTTGGAAGTGAGTGCCTTTCTTCTGTAAGGAATTTAAGGAAGTACTAGTGGAGACCTACTTTATATCAGGGTGTATATAGGTTCTGAGAATATAAAATGACTATGATAAGCTCTAGTCTTAAGGAGCTTACCATTTAGTGTGTCCTGAATGTGTTACACTTGCACTGAGAAAGTAATCCTCTTGGCCCCTGGGCAGCCAGGTGGTGTCTGGGTGGATCAGAGATCCTTTCTACCAGTCCCACTCAATGACAGCTGACTTATGTGTATATTCTTGTGGGCTCTACACATATTATTTTCTATTCAGAGTTGGCCAAATTAGGTATTATTAGTCTCACTTTCACAAAATGAAATAACAAGGTTAATGCCATCTTTACATAAACTAGTGATAGGGTCCATATTTCTTGACTCTCAAATCCATTGTGATATCTACTGGCCAAAATGTTGCAGCTTTGATGGTTGAGATACAATTGTTTCTTTTTTTTTTTAAGTATTTTTTTTAGTTGTCAATGGGCCTTTATTTTAATTATTTAAATGTTGTGCTGAGAATCAAACCCAGTGCCTCACACATGCCAGGTAAGTGCTCTACTACTGAGCCACAACCCTGGCCCCCAATTGTTTCTTTATAAATGAGAATTTGGGAATTTTTATCCCTAACTTAGCTGTGTGTGTGTGTATGTATTTTTCTTTGATTCCCATTCTGCTTACCAATTATTCTTTGGTAGGTCATTTATGAAATGGAATAATACACATTATTATAATGTAATATATGTAAAATATATAGCATATGTGTAATTATATAACTATATAATATGTGTAATATAAAAATATCGTAATATAATACATAGTATTATAATTAGTTCAATTATTGAATAATAATTTTCCCATTATCGGGTGAGATGATATATGTAAAAGTCCCCCTTTTTTTTTAATCATTATTGGTAGAGTTGCTTGTCCTTTTAAGGGAAGGATTGGAGGCATGCTAAGATATCATGGATAAAACAACTCACAAGTTATCTTTGACAAAATGTAGTCAATCAATTTAAAGATTGAAATATGAATATTTTAATCATTCTGGTTTAGATGCTCAGGTAGTTGATAAAGCAAAGTTTTAGATTATCCCTTAAAGAAACACCTCTCCCCAGTACTGGAGACTGAACCTGAACCCAGGGGTTCTCTAGTACTTCACTATATCCCCAGCCCTTTTTATTTTTTATATTATTGAGATAGGGTCTCACTAAGTTGTGAGGCTGGCCTTGAATTTGAAATCCTTCTGCCTCAGCCTCCTGAGTCACTGGGATTACAGGTGTGTGCCACTACATCTGGTTAAGAAAAATCTTTTTGGCTATGTTAGGAATTTATGGTTCAAAGAAAGTAAACTACTGTCTTTTTTAAAATTCCCTTTTAAGGACGGTTTCTATTGGTTTGGTTCTCATTCTAATATACAGTTCTTTGCTAAATTGTTTATGCTATGAGGAAGCAGTTAACTTCTGATGTCAGCAAACTCTTTGTACTTTTATTCTAGTAAATTTTTTTTTGAAGCTCTAAAACTGTAAGTATTTGTGCTAATATTTGAAGTATTGGTCTGCCTGGTGTTTTTAGGGATCCTTGAAAAGAGAGCCTTCGTAATTCTTTCAAATTAAAAGGCCTTCTAGGCATAAGTAAGCAATAAAATAAGTCCTAAGATCAAGGAGAAAATAAAAGCTTTCTGTTCTTTGGAATGGAAAATATGTTTATAGTTTGGGATTTTGTAGATTAAAGTATGTTTTGTATGCGATTATCTTAGTTTAAAAAGTTAGCCATTATAACTTTTTAGAAGTCTTCCCCGCCCAGAATATTTTCCCATGGTTTTTCTTTGCTGAGGTTGCAAGGATTTTTTTTTTGTGTGTGTGTTTAGTTTGCTTTATGGAAATATTAATTTGCAGGATGATTAAAGATGGTACCTTGGAGGAAGCAGCTAGTACTTTGAAGTTTGCATAAGGAAGTATGTCTTGGGAGGGCGTTCTCTTTCTGTGAAGCAATGTTATGTTTAGAAGGTTTCAGATTTAATGGCCCCAAGGAAGAATCCTTGGTTCTTCTAGGAACTAGTAAGGAATTAGGATCAGATGTTTTCACCATTCAATATTTGATGGACTTAAGGGTGTGACACTGATAATTTCCTCTAACTGATGTAATCAGGGTTATTTAGGGAATGTGAAAAAATTTGGAATACTTTGGAAAATGTCAGAGGCTCAAAACTGGACATAAGTAACCAAAGCCAAAAAATTGTCTTTTGATTATGCTAGACAATTTTTTTTAGATTTGCATATGCTTCTTCAAAAAGAGTTCACTTTTTTAAAAAAAATTATTAGTCTCATTTGGGTTTTTTTTTTTTTTTTTTTTTGCATTTTTAAATTGGAGGAGGCTTCTCTCTCTCCCATAGGGAACCCAACTGAACAAGGACCTTCCCTGTTCTATGACTGAGTACAGAAGGGTTTTGACTTAATCAGCTTTGCCTGTGACTGAAAAGAAGCAATTTTCAACTTCTAGGGTTTTTTTCCCCTCAATAAAAACCAAGCCTTATCCTGATAAGCATACTTGCTTATTTGCATCATTGTCTTATTTGAAGTCATCACAGGGGTGCCCTTTAGCTAAAAAGATGTAAGTGTAATCTGTAACTATTTTTGTTCTCTATGTAGTTTATTACTTTCTTATTGTTCCCTCTCATTATTATTTTCTTATTGTTGAGATATAATTGCCAAATACAATTGTCAGTATTTAAGGAATTGCATTTTAAGGACTTGCTCAGGTTACTGCTCCTTCTAAGCTTTCTATTGTTCAAGAGTCATTATTGCCTTATATCCTTTAAGCCTTTTTTGTGTTTGTTACACTTTTTTTTCACCCTAGATGTTTGTTGACTTAATAGCTTCTTTCTTCTGTTCTTTTCTCCTCCCTCCCTCCTTCCCTTCCTTCTTTCCTTCCTTTCTTTCTTTTCTTTCTTTCTTTCCCAGGTTGTGTTATTTTAGCACTTTAGTGCTAATAGTCTGGGTCTATTGTGATGTTCTTGTTTTTTTTTTTAAAGCTAATTACTCATGTTGTCATTAACTGATTTTATAAAGTTGAATGTGACTTCTGTAATTTTTGGTTTTGCAAGATACTTAGGGATCTAACATTGTGGTTACTTGGTGGTACTGTTGCTAGTACTTCACCCATTGAAATCTCACATAGTCCAAAATAAAGGCATAGAAGGATTTGCCCTCTTAAACTATTTCATTTAATATAGTTCTTGAAACACTGACCAGCACAATTAGATGAAAGAAATGAAAGGGATACACATAGGAAAAGAAGAACTCAAATTGGCACTATTTGCTGATGATATGATTCTATACCTAGAAGATCCTAAAAGTTCCACCAGAAAACTTCAGGAACTAGTAAATAAATTCAGCAAAATAGCAGGATATAAAATCAACACCCATAAATCAAAGGCATTTCTGTATATCAGTGACAAATTCTCATAAAGGGAAACGAGGAAAACTATCCCATTTATGATAGCCTCAAAAAAAAAAAAAACCCTTGGGAATCAATTTAACAAAAGAGGTGAAAGATCTATATAATGAAAATTACAGAACCCTAAAAAAAGAAATCAAAGACCTTAGAAGATGGAAAGATCTACTTTGCTCTCGGATAGGCAGAATTAATATTATCAAAATGACCATACTTCCAAAAGCACTATACAGATTTAATGCAATTCCAATAAAAATTCCAATGACATTCCTCATAGAAATAGAAAAAGCAATCATAAAGTTCATCTGGAAAAATAAGAGACCCAGAATAGCTAAAGCATTCCTTAACAGGAAGAGTGAAGCAGGTGGCATCACTATACCAGACCTTAAACTATACTACAGAGCAATAGTAACAAAAACAACATGGTATTGGCACCAAAGAGAGTGGTAGAACAATGGTACAGAATAGAGGACACAGAGACTAACCCACAAAACTATAATAAGCATGTATTAGACAAAGGTGCCAAGAATATGCATTGGAGAAAAGATAGCCTCTTCAACCACTGGTGCTGGGAAAACTGGAAATCCATACGCAACAAAATGAAATTAAACCCCTATCTCTCACCATGCACAAAACTCAACTCAAAATGGATAGGACTTAGGAATACAACCAGAGACCCTGCATCTAATAAGTTTCTTCTCAGCAGAAGAAACTATCTGTGTGGTGAATAGAGAGCCTACATCTTGGGAGCAAATCTTTACCCCTCACACATCAGATAGAGTACTAATCTCTAGGGTATATAAAGAACTCAAAAAGCTAAACACCAAAAATGCAAATATCCCAATAATAAACGGACTAAGGACCTGAATAGACACTTATCAGAAGAGGATATATAATCAATCAACAAACATATCAGTAAATGAATTCAGCAAAATATATATTGGCATATATATATATATATACACACACACACACACACACACACACATACACACACACAGTGGAATATTACTCAGCAATAAATGTTCATCATCGCTAGCAATTAGAGAAATGCAAATCAAAACTGCTCTTAAGATTCCATCTCACTCCAGTCAGAATGGCAGCTATTATGAAAACAAACAATAATAAGTGTTTACTAGGATGTGGGGAAAAAGGTACACTCATACATTCCTGGTGGGACTGCAAATTGGAGCAGCCAATATGGAAAGCAATATGGAGATTTCTGGGAAAATTGGGAATGGAACCACCATTTGACCCAGCTGTCTCTCTCCTCGGTGTATACCCAAAGGACTTAAAAACAGCATATTACAGGGACACAGCCACATCAATGTTTATAGCAGCACAATTCACAATAGCTAAACTGTAGAGCCAACCTAGATGCCCTTCAATAGATGAGTGGATAAAAAAAAAAAATGTGGCACATATATACAATGGAATATTACTCAGCAATAAAAGAGAATAAAACCTCTCTGCCATTTTGGGGAACAATCCATGTTTAACATCAACTCTGGAATTGTATGATGACAAGGTCAGTTTCAGAAGTAGAGTAGAATTAAAAAATCAATTAAATTATCCATTGTATTGTTAAATAAATATGTGACATCTGATTACCTTGGAAATAATACTTATTTTTAATCCTACTTCTATTTTTGTGTGAGAGATTAAACCAGGGGTGCTTAACCACTGACCCATATCCTCAGCCCCTTTAAAATTATATTTTATTTGGAGATGGGGACTCACTGAGTTGCTTAGGGCCAAGCTAAGTTGCTGAAGTTACATTTGATCTTCCTGCCTCAGCCTCCCTAGTTGCTGGGATTACAGGCTGGCACCACCATGCCCAGCTTTAATCCTATTTACTTGAAACATGGTCTCACTGTTGCCTAGTCTGATCATTTCTTGGACTCAAGTGATCCTCCCACTTTAGCCTCCCAAGTAACTGGTACTCCCAAGTAACTGGTACAGGTGTGTGTCACTGTGTCCTTGTACTTTACTTACTTTAGAAAGTACAAAATTGTGTGGAATAAAAAAATCCATCTACAGAGGTGAGGAGCAATCCTTTTCAAGAGGTAATTGATTGCTAAGAGCCACAGCCAAGTAATATGATGCATGACATTTTTGGTTGAAAGGTGACGCCAGCAAGCCATTGAGATGATATGATTATGTTAAGATCTGCATTCATATGGATATTGGACTCCTGCTGTCCACCTCGGCCTGCTACCCTGCTACGGGACTCCTGGAGAGTTCCCATTGGTTGGGGAAGTGCGGTTGGAGGGAATTCCAGAGGAGGGACTTCCTGTTGGGGTCCCGGAGAACGGCGCGTGGGTCCTCGAGAGTCGGTCCCGGGAGCGTACGGGGCATTGGCGGCAGTTTCAAAAATAAAGTTTGTTCCTGCTTGAGTGGCTCGTGATTTTGTGCCCAGCCAGACTGCGGCAATTGATAGTAAAAGTTGGGGTATGTATAGGTTGCCAGACATTACCTGTGCATACACAAATGCATCCCTACCCCCCAAATAAAATCAGTTCTGCAGGTTTATTTGCAACTTGCCTTTTAAACTTAATGTATAGTGGATTGTCTATGTCCAAATTTTCCATTTTATAAAAACACCAGTCAAATTGGGTTAGAGCCAAACCTACTTATTTAATTTTAACTTGATTACCTTTGTAAAGACCCTGTTTCCAAATAAAGTAACATTCTGAGGTACACTCATACATTGCTGCTGGGACTGCAAATTGGTGCAGCCAATATGGAAAGCAATATGGAGATTTCTGGGAAAATTGGGATAAAATATTCTGAGGTACTGAGGGTTAGTTCTTCAAATTATCTTTATTAGGGGGTACAATTCTCTAACATGAGTGGAGCAGTCAGGTCCATTATTACAGTCAGTATCATTGATTGTTCATTAAGTAGGGTTGTGTTCTAGACATTATAGATGTGTAGCTATTTAAGTTTCAGTTCACATGGCTTGAAGTGTAGTCTGGGAGACCAGACTCATCCATACTAAGGTAAACAGTGATACATACTTAGTATGCTAAGGATTCTGACGTTTTTTTGAATGAAGCCTAGATTAATGGGAGAAAGCTTGTGGAAGTAAGTAGGAAGGAAAACTTGTTGCGATTTCAGAGGCAGTTTGAAAGAAAAGGAGGAAGGGAAAGGTAATGGAGAGAAGGTAAGAATGTGAATTAAAACAACTAACATGAAAAAAAAGTTAAAATTACTTAAGTAGTTTGATGTTTGGTAACTTTGAAACTTGTTAATTACACTTAAGCAAAAATCTATAAAGGTCTGACAGTTTGAAAAGAGGAATGTATTCTTAAAATTCACATTGATAGCCTACAAAACTGATTTTGCTAAAATGGGTTAATGAAAAGTGCTTTAAAATACTCAACTTTTCTTTCTAAAGTAATCACAGGGAAAAAGGTCTATTGTGGGAGGCCATCACAACATGTGACCAGCATTGTCCCCTCCTGATTGGTTTGAGGCACTGTCACCCCAGTGATCTGGCCACTTTTAAGTAGCTGAAGGCAGTAGCCCTGATGTTGAGAGGAGTAAAAATGCAACCAAATGTGTCTTCATGCATAGGCGTGCCTTCCTACAGCCTGTGCGTCAAGCTACGTAAATGCCCTTGGTGTGTCCCCATCTCTTACTGTGCACTTGGGTGTGGCCTTCCTAGATGTCAGTCAACCTGCTGACAACAGATATCTTGCAGCTAGACTCAGCCCCTTGAAACCTGACCCCTTGCCTCATTTGAATGGCTTCTGCTCAATAAAAGGGGTCAGCACATGCTTCCTCTCTTTTTGTAGACTCTTAAGATCAGAATAGCCGTTACAGCACCCCCCAAAGAAAAAGGTATCTCTCTCTCTTGTGGTTATTTCAGTCCAGTCCAGTTATTTCGTGGAGTGACCCTGAGTGTTTTAGTAGTGATCAATGGGACAGTCTATAAAGTCTTAAGTCTGTGTCAGCTAGGGCACTTATGTTTTGTAGCTTAATATTAAAATCTATCAAGTGAAAAGGGAAGTAGTTTTAAAAAAAATGTATTTAAAAAGTCAAAACATCATTACTGTGGGTCATTTCATTAGTAAAAATAACTTATGCAGGATATATTTTTGTAGTGTGCTTTCTGTGACCGAATCAATGTGATTTGTTTCAAACTGCTTTATTATTTTTTACCCCAAATGATAAGTGCAAAATCTATGGAATGGGCCCATTTTCTAGAAGAGGACACATAGAAAAAATTGAGTTTAGGATTTGGCCTGAAATCTATGTTCAGTATAGTGCTTTTGCCACTGGGCCTCACGGCTGCTAATGTAGATATAAACACTTCTAAACCAGTGTCATTCACTCATTTCACTCTCCACTTCAGTCCCTCCCTCCCTCTTTTCTTTCTCTCCCCACTCTTTCCTTTTTCTCTTTCTTACACACACATACACAATTTCTTAATACCCTTGGATTTTTCATCTTTGTTGAAATTACTTGACTAGATCAATAGATTGTATTGGTTGGTTAGTCCCTACTTTTTTCTTTCTTTCCTTTTTTATTTTTTGTAGTATTGGGGATCAAATCCAGGACCCTGCAAATGCTTAGACAAGTGCTCTACCACATCCATAGCCCTAGAATCTCTCATCTTTTATTACATTTATCTTTTGAAAAAATCAGAGTGTCCCATAGTTTTTTCCATTTTCTGCACATTGCTGATTTCATCCCTTAGTTTAACATCTTCCCTCCTATGTATTTGGTGTAAACTGGTGGAGGTAGAGACTTAATCCACATTCCTTGATTTTTGTTTGTTTGGGATAGAGAAGGAACAGTAGTAGTGAAAAAATAGGCGATGTGCATTCCCTATTGCATCACATTACGGCAGTATGTCTTCTTTTTATAATGTTAAGGTGACAGGCATTGTCAACATGTCTTTTCTATTACGTAGTCCCTGGCAGCCCCTGGCAGCGGTTCACCTAGTGGTTTTTTGCAGCTGTTGATGATGATTGCCTAGATCCAGTATTTCATTAGTGGTTCAAGATAACTGCTTTTATAGGTTTTAATTTTTTTAAATTTTATTTTACTAAAATTTTTTTTTAATAGTTGTAGATGGATGCAATACCATTATTTTATTTATTTTTGTTTGGCGCTAAGGATCAAACCTAGTGCCTTACATATGCTAGGCAAGCACACTATTGCTGAGCCACAACCCTAGCCCAGGTTTTTATTTATTTTAAATTTAAAATTTTTAAATTTGTTTTAATTATACATGACAGTAGAATGCATTTATGCACTTTAGTATACATAGATGGAATATAATTTCTCATTTTTCTGAGTATACATGTTGTAGAATCATTGGTCATGTAGTCACATATATACATAAAGCAATAATGTCTGTTTCACTCTACTATCCTTCCTATCCCCACATTCCTCCCCTCTTCTCCCATCACTTCCCTCTACCTAATCTAAGGTAACTCTTCTCTAGTGTCCAGCCTACCTTATTGTCATATTAGAGAAAATGGCCTTTGGTTTTTTGGGATTAGCTTAATGGCTTATTTTTATTTATTAGCATGATAGTCTCCAACTCCATTTACTGGCAAATGCCATAATTTCTTTCTTCTTTAAAGCTGAATAATGTTCCATTGAGTATATATACCACATTTTTTTATCCTTTCTTCTATTGAAGGACATCTAGGTTGGTTTCATAGTTTAGTTATTATGAATTGAGCTGCTATAAATATTGATGTAGCTGCATTACTGTAGTATGCTTATTTTAAATCCTTTGGGTATAAACTGAGGAGTGGGATGGCTGAATGAAATGGTGGTTCCATTCCAAGTTTTCCAAGGAATCTCCATACTGCTTTCCATAGTGGTTGTATCAGTTTGCAGTCCTGCCAGCAATGTATGAGTGTACTCCCCCCCCCCACATCCTTGTCAACATTATTGTTGACTGTATTCTTGATGAGTGCCGTTTTGACTGGAGTGAGATGAAATTTTAACATTTCTCTAATTGCCATAGACGTTGAACACTTTTTTGATATATTTGTTGATCAGTTGTATTTCTTCTTCTCTGAAGTGTCTGTTCAGTTCCTTAGCCCATTTATTGATTGGGTTATTTGTTTTTTTGATGTTAAATTTTTTGAGTTCTTTATCTATCCTAGAGGCTAATGCTTTATTGGAGGTGCATGTGGTAAAGATTTTCTCCCAATCTGTAGGCTCTCTTCTCACATTATTGTTTTCTTTGATGAGATGCAGCTTTTTAATTTGAGCCCATCCCATTCAGATTTTTATTTATTTATTTGAATATTTATTTTTTAGTTGTAATTGGACATAATACCTTTATTTCACTTATTTATTTTTATGTGGTGCTGAGGATTGAACTCAAGGTCTTGCACATGCGAGGCAAGTGCTCTACCGCTGAGCCCCAATCTCAGCCTTAGGTTTTTATTTAAAAAATAAAAATAAAAATTTAATGTATTAAAATTTAATGTATTATTATATTTGAAGTTATAGATATAAATTTTGCATTTGCAGAATATTTTCATAGTTGTATTCCTGAAATAGGATGATACCTCTGACAGTGACTCTTTTGCCTCCCTCTTAAACTTACAAGAGCCTTGTGATTACATTGGGCCCACCTGGATAATCCAGGATAATCGCCCCAAATCAAGGCCATTTGATTTTAGCAACCTTAATTCCTTTTGTAACCTTAATTCCTGTTTGCCATGTAACATAACATATTCATTAGGGATTAGAAGGTGGACATTTGGGGGTGGTATTATTTTTCTACTATCACAATGTGTGTACCATTTTTAACTAACAAAGAAACAACCTCATATTTGATGTGGAAAATTGATTCCTAATCTGCCTATAATGAATTTTGGGCTGTAGTGAAGGTCCTGGGAGGAAGTTGAGTGGATTTGTGAACATGCAGCTTTTGCACTAAGTGAATGTTAAGAGGTAGTTATCTGTTTTAGTTATAGGAGTGATACAGTGGGAACTTTTACTTCAAGTACTATTAACATACCACCACCAGTTATTACAAGAGAGAAGTAGGGATGCAGTGGAGCAGAATCTTCAGGAAAATTAGCTACTAGTTCTTCTGTAACTTTTATAAATAAGGAAATTCAGACTTTGTAGCATGAGAGGTTATGAAAATGGATAAATGGGTTACACCTATATTGTATGGCTTTTGTTCAACAGAGAATATGTAGAATTTTAAGATTTTAAGATTGGATCAAAACCTTTCATATTTTAGTAATCATAATGGTAGTTTGGTTTCATTAAAATATAATCTGTGAGGTTTAGAGAGGAGACTTTAAATTATGCCTCCTAAGGAAGAAAGGACAGGAAAGGGTACCTGAGCTATGCAAAATAGAAGATATGGAGATTGCTGTGGGACAGGAGAGATTTTATTGACTTAAAATAATACCAGTGGGGCTGGGGATGTGGCTCAAGCGGTAGCGCTTGCCTTGCATGCTTGCGGCCCGGTTTCGATCCTCAGCACCACATACCAACAAAGATGTTGTGTCTGCCGAAAACTAAATAATAAATATTAAAATTCGCTCTCTCTCTCTTTAAAAAAAATAATATCAGAAGAAACCCTTAATTTGAGGAATCTTAAAAAATTTTTGTTTGTAAGTTGTTAAATAACTGTCATAATTAGATTTTGAAATCTCAGTAAACTTGGGAGAAATGAAGCCAGACATTTAGAGACTTTAATTCTTTTCATTTGCTTGTGAGTCTAGAAGAAAATCAACAGAGCAGGCGAGGCTAAGAAAGAAGAGACAAGTGTCTGAACTGTGCTGGGTAAACAAGAATGGTTCTTGTTCCTATGGCTGACTGGGACATGTTGGGGAAATGAGATTTAAATTCACATCCAGCAGACGGCAGTGCCCAAAAAGTGTGGGTATGAGCTTCATGAGGGTGGTCTATGGAATGGAAAGGTTGAACAGTTAATTCTCAAACATTAGCAAGATATGTGGCTCAAGCGGTAGTGCGCTCGCCTGGCATGCGCGCGGCCCGGGTTCGATCCTCAGCACCACATACCAACAAAGATGTTGTGTCCGCCGAGAACTGAAAAATAAATATTAAAAATTCTCTCTCTCCCTCTCTCCTCTCTCACTCTCTCTCTCTCTCTCTCTCTCTCTCCCCCCCCCTCCTCTCTGTAATCTAATGTTTTAATTAGTGGATGGTAGCACACCTTTTTACTGTTAAACGAAGTGAAGGATCCAGTCTTGTCATTCTCATTTTTTTCCTCACTTTTTTTTGGAGGGGAGTTATTGGGGATTGAATTTAGGGGCACTTGACCATTGAGCTACATCCCAAGCCCTATTTTGTATTTTTATTTTAGAGACAGGATCTCACTGAGTTGCTTAGCACCTCGCCTTTGCTGAGGTTGGCTTTGAAATCAGGATCTTCTGCCTCAGCCTCCCGACTGCCATGATTACAGTGGAATTGCATGCGCCACCACATCCGGCCTCCACATTTTTTTTTAATATTTATTTTTTAGCTTTAGGTGGACACAATATCTTTATTTTATTTTTATGTGGTGCTGAGGATTGAACCCAGTGCCTCACGCATGCTAGGTGAGCGTGCTACTATACTTGAGCCACATCCCCAGCCCCTCCACATTTTTTTTTTATTGGTGCACTATAGTTGTACATAATGGTGAGATTTATTGTTATATATTTGTATACGCACACAACATATGATATAATTGGGCCAGTATCATTCCCTAGTACTTTACCTTGTCCTATCCATTTTTGGAATAGTTTATCATTTTTAGATTTACAGAATTTATTATTTGAGACTAGAAAGTATTTTGTTACTTTGTATATAATTGTATGCATGTGTGTATGATATCCATTTTGTGTTAAACAACTGTAAATTTATATCAAAGACTTTAAAGTGAATTTTAACTTTGAACACTATATATTTAAATGTTGAACATCAAAAATACATCAAAAGAGACTAAGTTCAGACATGGTTGTGCAGGCCTGTAATTTTAGCAACTCTGCAGGCTGAGGCAGGAGAATCACAAATTCGAAGCTAGCCTCAGCAACTTAGATCCCGTTTTAAGATGATGCAGCTTAGTGATTAAGTACCCCTGGGTTCAATTCACAGCATCAAAACAAAAATAAAAAAACTGAAACCCAAAGTTGACATATATATTTTTTCTTAAAATTGCTTTCTTGAGATGTAATTAATATATCATACAGTTCACCCAGTTAAAGTACACTTTAATGGTTTTTAGTATATTGATAAGAGTCAATTTTAGAACATTTTTATCATATCAAGAGATACTTTATAACATTTGACTATCATCTCTTCTGCACTCCTTCCTCTTTCCCTTTACTTTCCTGCTCTGGGCAACCACTTACAAACAAGTTTAGATTTTCCCTGTATTTATTTTCTGACTTCTTGCTTTCGTTTAGTGTGTTGTTTCCAAGGTTCATTATGTTGTAACATGTATCAGTACTTCATCACTGTTAATGGACCAATATTTTATCGTCTATATTTACTACATTTTGTTTAATTGTTTGTCCATTAATGAACATTTGGGTTATTTGTACCTTTTAGTTATTGGGAATAATGCTGGCATGAACCTTGGGGTGCAAGATTTTCTGTGAATGGTTTTCTTTCTTTTGGGTATGTACTCAGAATTGCTGGATCATATGGTAACTCTATATTCAATCATTTGAGGATCTGTTTTGTTTTCCAAAGAAACTACACAGTTCCTGTCAGTAGAATATGCATATTCTGTTTTTTTGTACAACCTTATGAGTGTTTATTGTTATCTGACTTTTGATTCTAGCCATCCTCTTTGGTATGAAATAGTATTTTGTGGTTTTAATTTATATTTCCCTAATGATTAATGGTGTTGAACACCCTTTCATGTATTAATTGGTCATTTGTATTATTTTCCATGGAAAAATAATCTATTTATATATTTGCCTCTTTTTAAATTGGGTTGTCTTTTAATTATCTCAGTACTGGGGATTAAACCTGGGGGTTTTACCACTAAACCCACACCCCCAGTTCCTTTTATTTTTATTTTGGTACCAGGGATTGAACTCAGGGGCACTCAACCACTGAGCCACATCCCCAGCCCTGTTTTTTATTTAATTTAGAGTTGCTAAGCTCTCATAAGCATCTCACTGTTGCTGAGGCTGGCTTTGAACTACTGATCCTTCTGTCGCAGCCTCCCAAGCCGCTGGGATTATAGATGTCTTTTTAAATTTTGAGACAGGGTTTCCCTAAGTTGCTCGGGTTGGCCTCAAATTTGAGATCCTCCTGCATCATCTTCTTGTGTTGCTGGGATTATAGGTATGCACCATCATACCATCATGTCTGGTCTCCATTTTCTTTCTTTCTTTCTTCTTTTTTTTTTGGTACCAGGGATTGAACCCAGGGTGCTTAACCACTGAGTCACATCCCCATCCTTTTTTATTTTGAGACAGGGTCTCACTAAGTTGCTTAGGTCCTGGCTAAGTTGTTGAGGCTGGTAGAATTTGCAGTCCTCCTGCTTCAGCCTCCTGAGCTGTTGGAATTCCATTTTCTTTTTTCAGGTGATCTTTTAGGGGGTTGCTGTAAGAATTTACTGTGTACATTTTAACTTATTTGAAACAGATTCATTCAGATACTAGTTTAATTCTAGTAGTATATAAGAACATTATAGGTTTATTCTTTTGCCCTCCTTTTAATGGTATTGTTCTTGAACATATAACATCTGCTGTTATAAACTTAATAATACATTCTTGTGATTAGTACTTCACTATTTTATTTCTGTGCTCACTACAACCCACCTCTTCGTGCTATTATTGGTAAACATCTTACAGATTACTTAATCTTTATCTGAAATGCTTGAGACATAAGAGTTTTGATTTTATTTTTTGAATTTTGAAATATTACTATTTATACAATGAGATATCTTGGAGGCTGAGACCCAAATCCAATATAGAATTCATTTATGTTTCATATACACCTTATGCATACATTCTGAAGTTAATGGTATACAGTATTTTTAGTGTGTTTATGTTTTGCTTGTGAACTCATCATATGGGTCAGGTATAGAATTTCCCACTTGTTCAATCATGTTAGTGCTCAAAGAAGTTTTGGATTTTGGAGCACTTTGGGCTTTGGATATTCAAATTAGGGTTGCACAGTCTGTAACTATTACTACATTTCTGTATGTTATAGTCTCTATTATATGCATCTATATTATACATTTGATTTTTTAAATCAGTGAAGAAAAGAAAGAAAAAAAATGTGGTGTCCTTTATAATTAAACACTTGTTGTTACAGGTGTTCTTTCTTTTGGGGATGGTGGTAACGGGGATTGAACTCAGGGCAATCCATGACTGAGCCACATCCCCAGCCCCATTTTGTAATTTTATTTAGAGACAGGGTCTCACTCAGTTGCTTTAGTACCTTGCTTTTGCTGAGGCTGGATTTGAATTTACAATCCTTCTGCCCTTGCCTCCTGAGCTGCTGGGCCCTGGGATTACAGGTGTGCCAACCATGACCTACAGGTGTTCTTTTTTGTTTCTTTGTTTCATGAGGACTTGTATTATTGAAGTTATTTCTGGCCTGAACAATTTCCTTTAGTATTTCTTGTAAGATGTGTCAGTTATTTTCTTTTGGGGGGGGGGAGTGGTCGGGAGAGTCTTCATTTCACATTTAGATTGAAATCTTTGTCAGAATTAGTAGCCTTGATTAACAGATTTCTTTGAGTACTTTGAATATCTTACTTTGCCTTCCAGCTACCTTGGTTTTTGCTAACAAGTCAGCCTTTTGTCCTATTGGAGTTCCTTTGTAAATGATAGACCTGTTTCCTTCAAGAGTTTCTTTTTGGGCTGAGGATGTGTAGCTCAATGGTGGAGCACATGCTTAACATGAGAGAGGCCCTAAGTTCTGTCCTCAGCATTGCCCTCCTCCCTCACCATTTTTTTTCCTTGTTTGACTTAAATTTTTTATTATCATATGTCTTATTTGTTCTCTGTGTATTTATGACATAATATTCTTAAATTCTGATACTTTTTCAATTGAAAGTTTTTTTATTTTAACGTTTCATTTATAGCATATTAACTTTTTAAGTCATAATGATTAAATTAGTTCAGTTTTTTAAATGTTTCAGCTGAGAATATATTGCTGTAATTAAATATTCAAACCTTTACACAGAAGACATTTTTAGGAAAATTTAAAAAAACAACTAAGATGAAGTGGTAGTATGAATTCCTTTCATGTGTTGGTTGTTGTGCCTTTAGGTGATAAGCACTGCTAGCTCTTTCAAAAGACGGTGGCTATTGAAGTGTCAGGCTGCATGGAGTTTATGTGGTGGCATATTGGTTTCCTAGAGCTTCCTGAAGGTATCATAAACTGGGTGGCTTAGAATAACAGAAATTTATTGTCTTCAATCCTGGGTGCCAGAATTCCAAAACCCAGATGTTGGCTTGGCTATGTTATCTCTGAAGATGCTGGGGAAGGATCTGCTCAGGCCCTTTCCTAGTGTTTCAGAAGCCTCAGACATTCCTTGGCTTTAGATGGTCTGTCATCTTCTGCCTTATGTCTTGGCTTCCTTTGTGTGTTTGTGTCCAAATTTCCTAGTTTTCAACCAGTTCTATTGGATTGGGATTCGCTCTTTTGACCTCATTTTAACTTGTTTATATCTATGAAGATTCTGAAACGGATACATTGTGAAGTTTTGTGGGTGAGGACCTCAATGTATTTTTTCCCAGTGCCAGGTGCACAGTTCCGCCTGTAATAGATGGGTTAAAGTAATATTGCCATCGTTAGTCCTTTTAGAAATGGGGTAGGGAACTAAGGAACTTTACCTTTTCAAGGGGAGTAGCAATTGGTTTATTTAGGTATCTTTTCATTTTTATGCTACTGACTGTTAAACCCAGGGCCTTGCACATGGTAAGCAAGTGTTTTCCTACTGAGTTACATCCTCAGCCCTTTTTTATTGTACCTAGAGACAGGTATGGCTGAGTTGCTCAGGCTGACTTTGAACTTGTGATTCTCTTGCCTCAGTCTCTTGAGTAGCTGAGATTACTGACACACACTACTGTGCCCATCTTAGGTAACTTTTAAACTAAATCATTTAAATATCTCTCAACCCGCTTAACAAATTTAAATTTTGCATTGGAATTTAGCAGTGGTGGAATTTACACTTAATTTTGCATTAATCTTACAATGACTGTCATTTTCTGGAAGTGGATGTAGTTAACTGGTTGATTTTTCTCCTTCTCATTCCTTTCCCTACCTTTCCTGTAGCCTTTTTCCAGTGTGATACTTTCTTCTAGTTACATGGATACTTTTAAAGAAATTGTAGTGTTTTACTATTATCAAAGGAATGCATATTTATGATAGAAATGTGTGAAGAAGACTGTATTTAATCAGTCACTTTTAACCTTTATGTATATTCTTTTTAGCTTTTCCATACATGGCAAACCTAATTTTTAGAACAAAATTTGGGTCATTATATATTCTTTTAACATTATATATTCTTTTTACCATTTTTAAAATTATCTATAGGTAATTTAAATAAATTGTAATTGGTATTACTTTCAAAATCAGACACTTTTTGTGGATTCTGTAATTGCTTAGGACCTAAGACATTTTTTTTCATTGTTTCTCATTTTGTTAATTGATAACAAAAATATAGCGTTTTAGAATTAGAGTTTTGTTGTAAAGGGACCTTGGGACAACTAGCCCTCAGTGACAAATAAGTGTTGTAGGAGAACTAAATCTGAGGTCCTATTTCAGAGTGATGAGCAGATTCTGAATGAACTCTTTTAGCATAGTAATTTAGATTGAAGTTACGTGGGAGCTGGTTTATGTTTAAGTTATTATTAATTTGTCTTTCCTTTTGAAAAGCTACCAAACCAGAATAACAAGCTTTGGAAAAAAATGGTTATGCAGGAAGCCATTAGCTAACAGGCTGACTTCCAAAGATTGTTGTTTTGAGCTTATTACTCATTTTCCATAGAAACAATATCTAAATTTAGCTCCTTTGTCAAATGGACAAAGTACATTTTATCACTATTATTCCCTTTCTTCAACATTTTTATGGGGGGAAATTGACTCTTAGGGGCTTCCCTTGCCATAAGGAGAAAATGTGGCCGAGAATTTCATGTCTTTTGCCACATGTCCTTCAAGAGGGAAGTTCACTAGGAAAGACATACTTTGGTAGTTATTTGAGGAGAAAGAAGGGAGGGAAGTGTAGTGAAGAGTGCAAGGTCTGTGTTTGACACACAGTTTCAAGACCTGTGTTCAAATTTCCCTCTGCCATTTGTTAGTTATCATTGTGTGCAAATTATCTTAACCTCTTTGACTTTATTTCATGTATAAAAGGGGTCAAAAATAAAATTGCTAACAGTGGAGTAGTACTTGCTGTGTGCTTGATATTGTTCTAAGCCATTACATGTATTATCTAATTTTATCCCCAGAACAACCTTATGAGGTTAACACAAATAACTTAAGAAAACTGAGGCACAAAAAGGAATTTCCCTAAGGTCACACGATGATTAAGCTGATTAAGCTCGTAGAGCTGGGATTTGAATCCCTATGGTCTGGATCTAGAGTGTTCACATATAACAGTCATACTCTGCTGATTGTCCAAAAATATGCTTTAAGAGTTATTGGGATGAATAAATGAATGCTCTATGAAGGCAAGGGCTCAGTTTAGTAAATGTCAGTTTCCTTCTTTAGCTCTTTAATTCTCTGCTAGGAACCCTGTATTTTCATGCCTACTACATACCTATTATTACAAACTGTGAATTCCCCATATTAGCAGAAGGTTTAACAACATCTTAACCTTTCTTGATTTGACTACTACATACTACCATCTTTGTAAAGATGAAAATCCTGGGTGAAAATTTAGGGCAGTTTTGGAGAAGGGAGGACATGGGAGTGTATGGTAGCAGTATCACTTTATGCCAGAGACTTTTATCTGGGGACTGAGTGCCTTTTCTGTATTTTTGAATTGTATTTACTTATCTCTTTTTCTTCTGTTCCAATGAAACATTTTAACCTTTAGATTAAAAGATATTTGAAGAGGGAATTGAATACTAAGGAATGAATTGGTGGGTAGTCCCTAGATGAGTCATCTGAAAGTAAGGGCATATTTCTATATAGCAATTCCATTTTCTTAGTCAAAGAAAGTAATTTACTAATATCATTTAGTATTCGGACCATATTCCAGTTGCCCCAGTTGTTGTGGGAAAAAAAGAAAAAGTCTTCTGTGGTGTTTTTCCTTTGAACCACAGCCCAGTCAAGGTGCATGCTTTTCTTCTGGTTGTGATGTCTCTTTTTTAATATAGAGCAGCCTCTTAAGTTTTCTCCACAACAGTGACTTTTTGAACAGATGGACTGGTTATCTTGGAATAACCCTATCTGAACTTGTCTGAATGCTTTCTTATGGTGTCTTCTACTTTGTTTCTTTATCCTTCTATATGTTGTAAAAGAAATTAGGTCTAAAGGCTTGATTAGGCTGAGGTTAAATAATTGTCTGAGAATACTTGTCAAGTGATTCTGTGAATTTCAGATTGTGGAACATAATGACACTTGTATCACTATGTGGTGCTGAGTTTGCTAACCCAATTAAAGTGGAACCAACCAGATACTTTCACTGTAAGTTAAATACTTTGCAGTTGCCAAGAATTCTGAGAGATTTGTCAGTTTGTTGATATCTTGTTCCTCAGTGCACCTGTTGATGACTAGGGCATTTTTTTAAGTTCTTTCATTTGGTCTTGCAAAATGGTATATTTCTTACTCTGTTATTTGTTCCATATTCATTAGTAGACATTATTCCATAAAGAACTTTGTCTTGTTAATTGGGATTTAACCTTAAATATTTCATTCTCTAATTACTAGTTTTTGGAACAAGGAATTGGGATTGATACTCCCTACCATTGGAGTGAATGATTTCCCCCTTTATTGTTGTTCTACTCTTCTCTGTTTTGAATGTTCCAGATTTTTTTTTTTTTTTTTTGTACTGGGGATTGAACCCAGCATGACTTTACCACTGTGCTACATCCCCAGCCTCTATTATTTATTTTGAGACAGGGTCTCGGTTTCTGAGGTTGGCCTTGAATTTAATATCTCCTGCCTCAGTTTCCTGAGTCACTGGGATTACTGGTGTGCACTACCATTCCTGGCTGGATTATTATTTTTTAAGTGTTATAATCCACTATAGTTGGTTTGATAATTAATTTCAATCATGTTACAATCTTTTTTTTTTTTTTTGGTAGTACTAAGGATTGAATTCAGGTGCTCTATCACTGAGCCACTTCCCCAGCCTTTAAAAAAAATCCTTTTTATTGTGAGATAGGTCCAGTATGGCTTCGAACTGAGATCCTCTTGCACCAGCCTTCCAGGATTATAGGCATGTGGCACCACATCTGGCCATGATCATTCTTTGTATATGCTCAAGTTATTCCAGGTTTTGTGAGTGGAAGCCCCTCCAAGTTGGCTACTATGATTTTGTTAATTTTTTAAAAAAATATATTTTCAGTTGTTGATGGACCGTTATTTTATTTATTCATTTATAGATGGTGCTGAGAATCGAACCCAGTGCTTCACAGGTGCTAGGCAAGTGCTCTACCACTCTGCCACAATTTTGTTAATTTAATTTTGATTTTTAGAAAAATTGGAAGGATAATAAAAAGAAATCCCCAAATATCCTTGGCCCGAATCCATTGGTTGTTTACATTTTGCTTTGAAAATGTATGTTTGATTTTATTTGAACCATTTGAGAGTAAGTTGGATAACTATGTCACCTTATCTTGAATTCAAGCCCCGTCACTAAAGAAGAAGAAGAAAAAAAACCTCCTAAATTCTTTACCGTGTATTTTCAAGCAACATGGATATTTTCTTTCATAAACAGTATTATTTAAAAAATCAATACCATTATCTAATCCATAGTCCATTTCTAAATTTAGTCAGTTTCCCCAGTAATATCCAAAATCAAACGAAAGATTATTATGCAGTGTATTTGACACATTTTTAGTGTCCTTTTGTAACCATTTTTGAGCTGTTCTTGTCTTTGTCAACTGATCTTTCTAGAGGTGTTCAAGGCAGTTATTTTGCAAACTGTTACTCAAGTTAGGTGTGGCTGATGTTTCCTCATGATTAGAGTCAGGTTATGCCTAGTTTTTCTTTTTAAAGCAGTGATACATTTTACTTGAATTTTGGAGGGGATACTTCTGAGTCTGATTGACATACTGTTCTTTATTAAATTTCATTTATTAGTTTTAGGAGTTTCTATGTCTCAGTTGATATATTACTGAAAGAAAAACTTATTCCTTTATTTGTGCATGTATTTATTTATGTCAACATTGACTTATATTTTGTTCAGTGGATTATGACCCATTATTGTTATTAATTTTGATGTTCAAATTATTCTTAGTCAGTAGACTTCAAGTTGGTTCCTGTCCCTTTGCTAGGCACTTGTCATTCTTTGAGTACTTCCTCACTTCTTGTTCTGGATGTGCCCATTTCTATTGGGATATCATGGTTAATAGGCTGTTTTAGTGGACATAACAAGGAACTTTTTCTTTTCCTTTGAAGTGAGTTCACCACCATAGTTGCAAATTGAATTAATGTTAGAGGTTTTTTTCCTTTTTTTCTTCTTTGAACATTAACTTCTATCTTTTAAATTGGACTAGCTACAGAAAGCTTTAGAGAAATTTTCGTGTGTCATTAATGAAGTTAGTGATACTGTGTAGTTTTAGTTTGTTTTGGCTGGATACGCTGTCAGCCTGCTTGGATATAATTGTGAATAATGATCTCAAGAGCAGATGAATATTTGCAGTTTGAAAATTTGAATTTCAAGTTAAAAATCTTGGATTTAGTATATCTAGATATTGCTTTATTTACATGTGAAGAAGGACTAACAATCAAATTTATTGGGATTCAAAGTGTTACAGAAAAGACTTCAATCTCTAAATAAAATACAAAATAGGGCTGGGGGATATGGCTCAGTGGTTGAGTGCTTTGAGTTCAATCCCCCCCCCCCAAAAAAAAAGATAAGACTTCAGTTTTTTGTTATCTATAAAATTTGGCTGTTACCTGAAAAGATTACTTTGAGGATAGAATTATTTAATTTTAAGATCATGTGTGTAAAGTTCTCAATATAGTCCTTGGCCCATCATAGGTTCTTAATAAATGGTACTTATTCTGTTAAAAATGAATATTGTGCTTATAATCATAATAAGTATGAAAATATTGTTTGAATAATAAAATATCATATTCTAAAACTTGACTTCCTTTGTGTTTTCATAACTATACTGATTTGAAAATGAAGATTTTACATAAGTAATCCTCATGAGTTTTCTGAATAAGTAAATGTGTGTGACAACAGAACATTATCAGCCCTCCTCAAGCTTTCCCCATCACTATGCACCATCTTCTGTAACAGGTCAGTGTGTGCATTATTTTTATTTTTTCTCTATTATGTCCTATCCAAAATGTAAAAGAATCCGTTTTCAAGATGAGAATTGCATTAGATAAGAAACTTGAAATGGGTTTTGTAAATAGCTTATTATGTTATATAGTGATTTTTAATGTAAGTATTCCAGTCATGTATTTTGTAGATAGGGAATATGCTTAATTTGCATTGTATCTATTACAGAGTAACCACTTGGACCTTTTTTGATGAGCAAGAATATCTTTTCATTATCATCTGTTCTTTAGTTATGAACAACAAAGATGGAATTATAGTTTCCTTGCCTTTTTTCCCCCCTTTAAGGATAAGTCATAACTGTCCTTAGCACATATAAGCCATGTAAGAAAATTTTTTAAAAATTCACATATGTGAATCAGTCTAGGCAAGAACATTTAACACTTGTATGTGACTTCACCTGCACATTTATTTATATTCCCCCTCTGTGAAAGAGCTTTGGGTGCGACTTGCATGCATGAAATTTCTGTAGAACTCTTTCTAAAGAAATGTCAAGTATTACAAATTGATTAGTAACTATTTATAGAAGCAGTTTTATATAAGTATGTAGCATAAGTTGTAGGAAACTTACAATAGTCGCAGGCATATTAGAGTATGTTGGCATTATAGAAAGAAATCACTCCTTTTAGACGTAAGGTAAGCTGTGACTATGTAGAGAGCTTATAAGTGGTTCTGCATCTTAGGTATTGTGTCTTGATTTGTATGTTGAACTTCTTGCCCAAAGAAACCATAAATCTAGGAAAAGTGCAACAAAATGTTTCTGAAATGTTTATAGGTTATGAAGTGGATGCCATAGGAATAAACTGAAAATAACTGGATAAAGTTGCCTAGAAAGATAATGGTTAATATATAGGATATGATTATAAGACTGAGTGGTCATGTGATTTATTGTCTAAAATGGGGCACTTTGGGAATGCAAAGCCATGCTTTGAGTTATGTCATGGCAATTGGTGCATACTGTTCAGGCAAATTGGAATATCTGGTTACCGTGTTAGTGGGTAGACATGAATTTCTCTGTCATATCCTAGAGCTCTAGAGTTAATATGTCTTTAAAATTTAAGCAAAGGAAGTAATAGTAGCATAACACTACACAAATTATGGCAAATGTGAATCTTCTTACCAGAAAACATGTGTTTATAAGTAAATGGATTATTGTCTTATTATTGTATGCTTTATATTATCACAGATTTAGGGACTTAAGCCAAGTCACACTTATAATATTCCCCCTCCAATATTGGGGATTTGATCTCAGGGGCATTTTACCACTGAGATATACCCCCAACCCTTTTTTATTTTTAAGACAGGGGTCTCACTAAGTTGCTGAGGCTAGCCTTAAACTTTAATCCTCTTGCCTCAGAGTTGCAAGTTGCTGGGATTACAAGTTTATGCCACCTTGCACTGCACACTTTCCAATCATAATGTAACTATTAAAATTAATTCTTTAATTTAAAACAAAATTTTGAAATGAATCTGAAATAGATAATTGATATTTAGATTTCTTTTGTAATATTTTGGACAGTATTGGAAATTGTTTCATGAAGTAGTATCAAAATGAAACCAGCTTTGCTATGGGGTGAGTTTCTGATGAGATTGGTTTAGCATCTGGTACTCCTTCTGTAAGTGTAGCTTAGAGATATTTGTTAAAAAAAATTAACTTATTTATATGACTTAGACAATATGAAGTGATATTTTGCTTGTTAAATGATCATATTTTATAAGAATTTTATAAAATTATTTATATTTTATAAGAAGTATGTTAAAAAGCAATCTTAGGCATTTTATGTAATTATACGTAAGCCATTCTAGGGCAACCTAAGCAGGTACACACGCCATCTTGTAAAATTAATTCCATGGAAACAACAGAAAATGTGATGTGGGAGAGTGGTGAGGATGGTGTAACAGAGCTAGAGATGAATGATGCTATCAACAGGTCAGATATTTTTGAGAACTTCTCAAGGGACTGAGAATAGTAGATAGGATTAAGAAGACAGGTGAGAGTAGAAAAAGTTACAGCAGGAAAGAAAACCAGTAAGCCTCACAGTTGACCCTAGTCTTCTCATGAGCATTAATGGGAGCCTAAATTTGGTTTTTGACTAAACCTATAGATACAGCATAGACAATTTCACATGTAAATGTTATAATTCCTGAATATATAAAGAAGTAATTCGGAGGTGGAGTTTTAGGACTAGTAGAAGAAAAGGTGAATGTTGTCATTTCCTTTGTTTCACACAAGAGATTTCTTAATACTGTGCCCAGTAATACCTAATAAAATTTTCGAGGTGGCCTGGAAAGGAGAGTAGGAAGTGTACGCACCGAGTTTCTCACCTTACAAAGCTGTTGACTGAGTTATGTAATCTGCTAAAAGTTATTATAATAATTATAGTAAAACCATTAACCAGGTTGTCTCAGGGGAAAAGGACCTTTAAAGGAAGGAGTGATGAATAGTATTTTGATTTTTAAACTTTATACCCTCTATGATTTGAATTATTTTTAGATTGTTAGATTGCAGTATTTATATAAATAAGGTCTTGTTCTAGTACTTATAACAACTGTTGACAGGGAGCTAATTTCAGACTTTTACATGGGTTAAAGATAGAATCTTTTTTATTTTTTATTTTATTGGTTCTTTTTAGTTATATATGACAGTTGAATCCATTTTTTATATAATTATAAAACATGGACATGTCTTATTCTAATTAGCACCTACTCTTGTGGATGTACATGATGGTGGAATTCACTGTTGAATTCATATATGTACATAGGAAAATTATTTTAGAATCATTCCTTTTCCTGTCCCCCTTCCCTGCCCTTCATTCTCCTTTGTCTAATTTTCTGAATTTCTTAGAATCTTTGCTTTATACCTACACAGCACAGTTCAACAAGATACTTTACTATCTTCTGGAATTTTCCCTTGTGTTGTGCAGTTTTGTTAAAATGATCACTTAGAAAATTTTAAATGACTAATATTCCTAGTAATACCTTTACATAGTGTCTTAGATTTTATAGTACTTTCACATTCATCATGTGATTTCCATAACAACAGGGTGAGGTAGGCAATTTAGTTGTTTTCCTAGATTACAAAGTGAAGAAACTTAAGACTGATGTACTTAAATGATGTACTTTGATGCCCAAAGTAAGTGATTTGTGAATTGGTGATAGTTTGGACACATACTCCTGTTTCAGGCTCAGCCACTTGTTCCATAATGATTCTATTCCTGCTCCAGGCTTTTCCTGACCTGAAACAGCTGCAATCTGTCTTACTAGTTTTTTTTTTTTTTTTTTAACTTCGACTTGAATTCAAATTCCAGAATGTAGGAAGAAATCAGTGTCCCGTTTTAAAAATGAATTTTACCACAGATGTTACTTCAATCTGAAAATGCCTCACAGAGACATTGGATATCACTCGGCTATGTTATTTTCATAGGTTGGCTAATACTTATTCCTTACCGTGGAGAACTGATCTTTTCTCATTATGTAGGTGCCTTCTGGAATTTTCCTGATATGCTTGTTTTGAATTGTCATGGTTTGCTGAAGCAAAGCAGTAAAATTCAAATATTGGTTCCAGTGATTAATCTTTTAGCTTGTGGTGTGGTAGCAAGACTTGACCTCATCTGAACCTTGCACATGTGGTGTTCACCCAGGAAATTTTGGGTTTTAACACGTGAGTTGCTTTCCAGAAGAACAGTTGATGAGGAAGTATGTTCAGCTCTTGTGTTGGGAGCCCAGTGTAATACCCTTTATCACGTTTTTTGTTTCTTGGGGTTTTTTGGTGGTGAAATATGTGAAATAAGTTTGCCAGTTAACCAGTACAATTTATCAGGTTATCTATTTCTAAAATGCTTTTCATTATCCTAAAAGGATATTCAGTAGTATCTCCTTATTCTTCCCTCCCTGGAATTCTGGTAACCTCTAAGCTCTTTATTGACATTTCCTGTATGTTCATGTGGCATTCTCCTGATTTCCTTCAGAGGTACTTTTCATTAGATCTCCCCCCCCCCCCCTTAAAAACACTATATTTTGCTGTTTCTTTATATGTTTTGTGATTTGGGCGGATGTGGGTGTGTGGGGTGGATGGATAAGAACTGGGCAGTTTGGATATTACAGTGTGGTAACTCTGGAAGTCAGACTGTCTTCCTACTCAGTTATTGCTTTTGAGGGTTGAAGTTCCCTGTTTGTATAATGACTTTTTCAAACTAATTTGCAAAGTTTGAATTCCTTGTTTTGGGTGGTCAGTGAAGTTTCTGTTTTAATATTCCTGATTATCTTCTGACCTGATGAAGATTTACTTAAATGCCTGTCCCCCAACCTCCCTAAAAGAAAGACAAACAAGAAGTTGTTGCAGCGCAGGATGTTAGAAACTTAGGCAGGCATCTATGCTGTTCTTCCAGGCCACTGCCAGACAACAAAGTACAAAACCCTAGATATTGGAGGGCAAGGTCCTCGCCGATTTCCTTGGCACTAGGCAGCCAGCCACTCAAGGGGGTAGTCCTGTCCCCACCTCCGTAGGGTGGTGGCACTGAGGAGTAGGGGTGGTAACAGATTTGTATAGATGCTCTCTTACCTTTCCCTCCTTCAGCACCCTTCTGGGTGTTTGGTGTCTACTTCAGTTCCCGAGTTCAGAACAGCTGATTTTGATGATGTTTTCAGCTTAATGGTTTTGGTGTAGGAACTGACCTTTGGAGCTTCCTATTCTGTTTTCTGTGATGTCACTTCAGCCTTGAATTATTTGGATGTGACTACACTTGGTGGCAACTGCAGTCAGTTTTTTTCTCTTTCCCCACCATTGTTTGAAATGGTGGTGGTGGTGTGTTTGTTCTTCAAGGAACTGAAACTACATTGTTGTGGGAAGTCCCTCATAGGACTTGCCTAGCACCCTTCACAAAAATGATGCACAGCTTTAGAGTGACACTCAGTTTCTGGGATGTTGACCATGTAGTTGCTCAAAATCATCTTTACTTGTGCAGAACTTAAGTTGGTTTCCATTCTTTCCGTTGTATAGCTGGAAAAATGGTTAAGAGTTAACCAAATTTTATAGGTCAAGGAAATTGAGACCTGGCAAACAGAAGTGGTAGTGATGATTCTTTTTTTCTTTCTGCTTTACTCTGGTTTACTATATTAAAAAAAAAAAAGCCAAAAGTAACTATTTTTTAAAAATTGTGATAAGAATTAAGAACTCTTTCTGAGACAGCATTGTGATACATTATGTATTTGAAGCATGTGGAATATTTTTATTATTTGACAAAACAGTATATAAGTTTAATGATAATTTCACTTTAATTAGATTGGCCTGGAATTAGCTTCTGGAATCTGGGGTATGAATTTGGCAATCTAAGCCAGTCAGTAATTTACTTTGCCACTTTTGATTTCACTTAAACTTAATAATAATACTTTGTATAGTTATTTTCTTTCCAGCAGTGGGAGGTATTTTATGAATACATTATAGGAGTTGGGAAAAGTAGAAATGTTCATGTTTTCTTAAGTGGAACAGAATTAAGCACAGGTTTTCTGACCGAGCATCCTCAGTCAGGTCAGTAACCCAGACAGGTTTCTAGTGGGTATGCCTGATAGCCATCCAGGATTCTTGTTTTCTATGATGTGGAAGCATTATTTGGTCAAACTGTCAAATATGATTATAAAGGTTAAAATGATGGCTGGGGTTGTGGCTCAGCGGTGGAGTGCTCACCTCGCACCACATAAAAAAATGAATAAATAGAAAAATGAGGGTATTGTGTCCAACTACCACTAAAAAATAAATACAAAAAAATGCTGAAATACTACTTGTAACTTGTTCATCTCTGTTGAGTAGGTAGAGTGCTTGCCTAGCATGTGCAAAGCCCCTGGGTTCAGTCCCCAGTATTGCAAAAATCTTGTCCATTCTCTGCCCTAGGTAAAGTACCAGTAATACATTTCAGGTACTAGCTATCTATAAGAGTATTATATTTTTGGAGAATGGTTTTGGTATTGATAGAAGAACAGGATTTGTAAATTTCATTGTGCACACTGAAATTGTTAAGTGTGTCGTTATGCTAAGTTTGGTCATAGTTGAGAATTTTCTGTTATTTTAAGCCAGATATGAAGGGTTGGCAGAGTAATTTTTAGTAAGCCTGATATTATTAGTACTTACTGACAAGGGTAAAGGAAAAATCTCCTTTAGGTAGCTCATTGTCTCATTGAGGATATTTACAGGTCAAAACATGATTTTTTTGGGGGGGGGGCGTGGGAGCACCCAGTTAGTGTTTTTTTGTTG